>NC_056032.1:42654833-43294171 GCF_004379255.2 Salvia splendens
GTAGTCGAGCTACTCCAGAGGTTGTATCGTTTGCCATTTTAGCCTCTTCTACTGTCTTTGCAATACTAACAATATGAGTCATGCTCTCTATCGGGCTAATTCTCTCCCCCTTAAAGATGAAGCCACATCGCATTTTCCAAATTTGCCAGAAGCCTACTCCATATACCGTGCGCCATTTGACTCCACTTCCTAACAAGATTTTTGAGCTAATATTTTGAATAATCCAATCGGCCACATTTAAGGCCACATAAAAAAATCCAACCTCTCCTCCATATCTCATCAGTCATTCCCATATTCTTTTCGCGTGGGTGCAATCTCGTAGCATATGTAGGGCAGTCTCCTCTTCACAACCACACATGCTACACATAGCCGACGGAGAAATATGTCTTCTTGCTCTCTCTGCATTTGTTAGGACCCCATTATTTAGGCGACAACGTTTCGATCTCACTTATATTTCTTTTTTGACTAAAGTCCCAATTTGATCCTTAACATATTGCATTTTTTTTATTTTGGTCCAAAACATTATCTTTTGAATTATTGGTCCCTCATATTTGAAATCGGATCACATTTGGTCCATTTTGGACGGTTCCGTCAAATTTTGGACAGTTTTAATTACCGGGTCACAAATCCGTCACTAACTGGGAGAAACTGATCCGTCACTAATCCGTCACCAACTGACAAAAGTGGGTAGCGAGCTACTCCAGAGGTTGTATCGTTTGCCATTTTAGCCTCTTCTACTGTCTTTGCAATACTAACAATATGAGTCATGCTCTCTATCGGGCTAATTCTCTCCCCCTTAAAGATGAAGCCACATCGCATTTTCCAAATTTGCCAGAAGCCTACTCCATATACCGTGCGCCATTTGACTCCACTTCCTAACAAGATTTTTGAGCTAATATTTTGAATAATCCAATCGGCCACATTTAAGGCCACATAAAAAAATCCAACCTCTCCTCCATATCTCATCAGTCATTCCCATATTCTTTTCGCGTGGGTGCAATCTCGTAGCATATGTAGGGCAGTCTCCTCTTCACAACCACACATGCTACACATAGCCGACGGAGAAATATGTCTTCTTGCTCTCTCTGCATTTGTTAGGACCCCATTATTTAGGAGTAGCCAAAAAAAAAGTTTTAATCCTTTGTGGCTCGTACCAGTTCCAAATTCTCTTCCATGGTAAGAAGGTTTGTGACCTCTGTCCTTCCACCAGAACATCATAAGCAGATTTGATAGAAAACATCCCAGATGATGAAAAGCCCCAAAACACTTCGTCTTTCTCATGCTCTGCTCCCGGCGGCATAATAGCAGCTATCAGATCAAGCACCGATTCAGGCAACAAGTAACTGAATTTAGACCATGCCCAAGTTGAATCTTCAACAAAAAAAAATCCACTGTCCTATACAACAAGTGATCAGGTATACGTTGGATAGCTACTTCAGAAAGTGGTCCCATGCAGAGCTGGAACCCACCGTTGATTCCAAAATTGAACACTGCTCCCCTTGCCTAACGCCCAAACCAAATTCCTACGCATAGTATCCCAAGAGCTGCAAATTAATCTCCAAAAAGGTGTACAAGAAGCTGGAGCAATAGGATCAAAACCCAAAAGTGGATCAAACTTATATTTAGAGCATAATAGAGTTGCCCATAATGACATTGGTTGTTTGAAGATCTCCCAACACGCCTTCATTCCAAAGGCAAAATTAACTAGGCTTAACTTTCGAAGGCCAAGACTACCCTCCTCCTTAGGTCGCGACACCTTGCTTCATGCGACCTTGCTCAATCGTTGGTTGCTCCTATCGCTCCCCCATATAAATTCTCTAATTTCCTTTGCCATCTCAGCACACACACCCACAGGCAGCTTGGAAGTTTGCATCGCATATAGCGACATAGTGCTTAATACTACTTGAGCCAGAGTGATTCTTCCAGCTAAAGAAAGTTGTGCAATATTCCAGTTTGCTATCTTCGCCTTCATCTTATCTAAAATACGAGCATATGTGAGCTTGCTAACTTTCCGGTACAGGAGAGGAACACCAAGGCATTGCCCTAAATCATTAACTACCCGCACTCCAAGCAGATTTTTAATTATTCTACGCTTTTCACTGTAGATGTTCTTAGAAAAAAAATAAGCTTGTCTTTGCAGTACTAACCTTCATCCCCGAACTTCCACAAAACTCCTCTAGTACATTTGAGAAGGCCTTAGCCGTTCTAACATCAGCCTGCCCAAAATGTAAAAGATCGTCTGCAAAGAAAAGATGTGTTAGGGATGGTCCATTCTTACCAAACATAAATGGACTTCATTCTCCCACCTTTACTGCATGCTCAATCCCATGAGCTAATCTCTCCATACAAAGCACAAATAAATAGGGCAAGAGCGGGCACCCTTGTCTAAGTCCTCTAGACGGCTTAAATGATTCTGTTAAGTTCCTATTCCAAAGCAGCTACATTGAACTAGTAGAGACACACTTCATAATCATATCCACAAGAGCAGCAAGCAACTTAGCTTCATTAAGAGTATCAAAGAGAAATGCCCAACTGACCCGATCGTAGGCTTTTTCGAGGTCCACCTTTAGAGCCATCGTACCTGTTTTACCAGACTTATTCCTCATAGAATGAATAGCCTCTTGTGCAATTACAATATTATCAAAAATATGTCTACCAGCCACACAACTAGATTGAGTCGTGCCAATAATCAGAGGCATGAGCTGCTTCAGTCTATTAGCAATTGTCTTTGTTGCCAACTTGTAGATCACGCTACACAAAGCTATGGGGCGAAATTAAGTCAAACTATTTGGAGCTTCCACTTTCGGGATGAGGCAAATCATAGTTCTATTAAGTCTTATCATCCATCAATTCTCCCTCTAGAATGCCCAGAACCTCAACACAAATATCTTTTCCAACGGTTTCCCAATGCCTCTGGTAATAACCTGCTTGAAACCCATCCACTCCCGGGGCTTTCCAAGGCTTCATAGCAAAAAGAGCATCCTTGACATCACTGGGTCTGAAAGGTAAACTAGTTCTCGCTGCTATGCTTTGGTCAATGGAGGGAAAACAATCTCGATGCATATACAATGGCATGTGAAAATCTGTCTCCCTGATACTAAACTTACTAGATAGTATTATAACCTCTAATTTAAAAATTAATTATATTTTCATCTATGATCTAAAATTAATCTCTAGATATAAACTTGCTAGTTTCTTTCTTGATAAATTTCATTTTTTTATCAAAATATTTCAATTATATTTTCTCTTTTTATTTTATCAATTTTACAATTGACTGTCTTTCACTACTAATATCATTTTCTGTGGACTACAGTCTATAAGTACTTTCTACAAGTTCAAGTTAAATATAAACCATAAATAAAAATAATTAAATTTCGGTGAAAGTTCAGATAAATAAGTGAGTACTCCATATAATTAACCGTTTTAATCTGAAGTGGGAGTGGAAATAGCAAGAAGTGGAGTGGCAGTAATAACTTTCTCATCCTGACTCACTATGACGGTGACGGACAATGCCACGAAACTCCCGTGCTTTGTCTCTTCATTACATTTATATAAATAATCTCAATCAAAAACTCACTTATAATTCCTGCAATCTCGGATCACCTAACTCGAAACACATAATATAATTTCGAAATTGTAATAGTTTTGTGGTTATTTAAATCGGAATTGCAGCAATGGACAGCTCCGGTAAGCGTCATCCTGTGTGTATTTGATGAATGTTTAGTGTGGGTTTAGGCTGATTAAATTCGTGTTATTTGGTGATTAGTTTAGTTAATTCTCTGCCTGAAGATGATTGAGTTATATATTCTGTGGTTTAATTTTTCACATAGTTATGTTTTTGTAGGGATTATTGTGTGGAGTTATGAGTTTTTTAAACGAGGAGTTTGAATTTTGTTACCATTTTTTAGTTAAATTATTGCGAATTATTTGTACTCGGAAGGTTGATGAATGGAGGTGGAAAAAGGGGTGTAAAGTGCTGCTTCAGGGGACAAGGATGGAGATGCTTAATTGAGATTGATTAATAGGATTTATTGTGCTCCAAAGATGAAAAAGGAAAAAACTAGTGGTTCTTAATTTTTGTAGTGGCCATCGAAATTGAACTGATTTGGTGAGGTGATTGTTGTGGTAAATGTAGGGGGCCATCCGGAGGCAATGGTACCGCCAGTTGAGGGTGTAGCAGGAGGTGGGACAGCGTATGGATGGGGCGAAAGTGGCATACAAGATCCAAATTTGTTGAGGACCTCCATTGATCCCCTGAAAGTTCATTCGTCCGAGTTAGTTCATACCTGGTGCATGCCAAGCACAGCGAATGTCGGCCCACAAGACATGCCTCGTACATTGGAGCCCGTAAGTTTAAACGAGCTTTACCTTTTAGAGCTAAGGGTTAACTGTTGTTCTCCATTTGTAGTTTTTGTTGTTATATCCTCTAGATTGGTTGTGTGATTTGTATCCAATGTGAGTTCGTAGATTCAGGAGAATCTGACGTATGTGGGTGAATAGATTGAAGGCCATAAGATGTGCATGCAAATACTGTATTGCATCAAATATGAAGGGTATCTATATCAAAATTGGCGCTTCTTTTGTTTTGTTCCATATTATATGCATAATCTTAGGTGATTCCTACAAGGACACTGATTCTGCACAAATCAGCTTATCTCCTTCTCTCTGACACTGTTTTTGTTGAAGATATCTCTTTTAGCAGCAAGAAATGAGAGGGAGAATTTCCAGATAGCTATACGTCCAAAAGTTTCTTGGGCCGGATCTACTGTGGCTGGAACCGTGCAGATGCAATGTACGGATCTGTGCTCCACTTCTGGTGATAGGTTTGTCTTTTAAATATAGTACAAATTTTGTTCTCTTATACTATTATAAATTAGAAAATTGAGGAGGCTAATGTTTTTGGATACATCATACATGCAGATTGATAGTTGGTGAGTCGTTGAAAGTGAGGCATGTTGTACCAATCTTGGGTGTTCCCGATGCCCTTGTGCCGCTTGAAGTACCCGTGTCTCAACTGAACCTTCTTCCTGGGTACTGAACAAATCGAAATTCATTCCGTCTGAAGTCTGAACTAAGTCTATGACCCTCAAAACATCTTGATATCCTTGCAGAGAAACAACGGCAGTCTATGTTTCAATCGATGTCCCGGAATTCCAGCCCCCTGGTCAGTATGAAGGGGAATTCATAATTACTGCTACACGAGCTGACACACAGTAATCATCTGATTGTATTTCTTTGTAATTCATATAGTGTGAAATTTGTGCATATTCACTTATGTTATCTGCTCTTCGTGATTCTGTGTTGTTACAGATCTACTGTACAGTCCCCAAACAAAGCTGAGAGGAATCACATGTACCAAGAATTATTAAATTGTCTTGATTTTCTGGAGCCAATTGATGGAAAGCCACTGGATGAAGTGGTGGGTTCCTTGGTTTTTTGTCAGCTGAGAGATTAATCTTGAAATTATATAGATGTTCCTGCAGGCTGCTAATAGATCAATTTCTTATTAAATTATAGGCAGAGAGAGTGAAATGTGCATCTTCTTCTTTGAGAAAAATGCTTGAAATGCCATCATTTTCGGATCTTTATCTAGATAATGGTTCAGGTGATATGATGGAGGAGGATGCCATTTCAAACTTTTCAATACGAGTGAAGATGAGTTTAACAGTCTGGGATTTCATTCTTCCAGTCACACCTTCTCTTCCAGCTGTTATTGGTGTATCCTTGTTGTTTGGCTGATCATCTGTTCCAAGTGTAGTTGAATTATCTATTTGACAGTTTGTCAAAGTTGATCTCAGTAATCTCTTTCCCGTGGTTTCAGTATCTATTGAACAGATCTGGATCCTATGGTGCGAAATTCAACCTTATGTTCTGTTGTTACTATTCCATCCGGAATAATAGTATGCAATTCTCCACTTTGACAATCCTTGCCCTTTTTACCCTTCCTCGTAATAGTTTCTATAAATTATCTCATAAGTTGGCCACTGTTTGCACTTATTGCCTACTGAACTGAAGTGAAGGACGGTGAATTCCTTAATGATAGATAGATATCCGATACGGTGATTGAGGACCGGTTCGGTGTTGAGCATGGAAGTAGCCAGTGGTACGAGGCACTGGATGAGCATTTTCAGTGGCTGCTTCAATATAAAATCAGCCCATACTTCTGCAGATGGCGTGAAGGAATGCGAGTTCTGACTTACACCTGTCCATGGCCAGGTAAACAAGAAGAAGTTTTAGGTCACTATAATAAAGTGATAATGTACCTCTACAACAATTAAGTTATCAGTCGAGTATAATTGTAGCATCTGCTTTTCACCGTTTGCAAATATTTTATGAGGATATCAAAGTATGACTAATCCATTACTACATTCCTACTCTGTTTTCCACTTATTAAATTTCTCTGATTTTGGCATGCTGTATTCATGTCCTTGTTCGTGCAGCTGATCATCCGAAATCAGACGAGTATCTGTCTAACCCCAGGCTTGCAGCATATGCTGTACCAGATAGTCCGGTAGTCTCCTGGTATATATTTTACTTGCCCCTTGGCTAAGTGTATCCTGCTCTTTCTGTTTCTTAATTTGATTATTTCATATTTGCTTCTTACTGTGCGTTAGTGGCGATACAGCAAAGAACTTTCTGCAAAGAGAAGTGGAGCTATTACGAACAAAGAATCATTGGAGGAAGGCCTACTTCTATCTGTGGGATGAGGTGAGGACATGGGAGTGATATGTCTGAACATGCATATTTCTTGAAAAAATTTAGGAGATTTTTTTACGATATGTATTGATAGCAATAGCTGAAGGAAATAGGGTGTAACTGACTTCTGCTTATCTCATTCGCTGGGTAGAAATAACATACTTGGCAAGCTGAAAAATGTGCTCTTGTTCAATCATCCAGGATTAAACCTTACCAAATTCTAGCATACAAGAGCAATATATGTATTCAAATATTTTTGAATCTGTTGACTTCTCTACCTTATAGAAACTATTCTTCCTCTGAAATAAATATTATAATATTACCCTGTAACTGATTGATGGCACGCCCTTCTTTCTTGTTTCTATCCCTCCAGCCACTCAACCTCGAGCATTATGAAGCTATTCGTAACATGGCAAGTGAGATCCAAGCTTACGCACCTGATGCCCGTATTATGACAACTTATTATTGTGGTGAGTGTTTTCCTTTTAACTTGAGGAATTTGATAGTTGACCTCCATGTGTGTATATCTGAACTTGATGTTAAACTTGCTGGAAAAATGAAATTTTTTTTGAGCAAACTGGCATTGACTCGATCCTGCGGTGCCTATGAGTTCATAGTAATCAGTTCAAAAAATTTATTGTTCATGTATCCACCTACAAATATTTCTTGATGAGTTATAGGTAACAGAAGAAATCGCACACGTGTGAATCCGGAGATTGAATAGCTTCTTCTTGACATTGCATCATGAACATCTATTAGAACTACTTGACTATAATACAAAGTTAAGTAACTTCAGAGATGCTTTGTATAATGGAACGGAAATCAGTGGGGAATGGGATGCTGATAGGAACGGAATGACAAACCTTGGGTGATTCCTATGCTTGATATGCACAAGGAATACGAAAGAATGGAATCATGATTGTTGCATTATCATAGGATTGATATGTTACATGTAAAATTGATTGACATCTTTGTATAACAATATAATTCAGTGGAACTGCATGGCAGCCTATCACATGTCTGAGCATATCTGCCTGGAACTGGAGATCATATATCGCCTAATCTGAGAGAGAGAGAGTGTGTGTTCATAGATGCATGACTTGATATTACCTATGGCTGCTGTCAAATCATAAAACTGTAAAGATAAGACTAGGAAGGGTCTAATACCATGGCTTCAGGAATGAATGGCTATTCCCACTATATTAGGTATGGTGATTCCTAAGAAATATTATAGTACCCAACAAAATAAGTAGGATGGAGGTAGGAATGATCATTCTATCCCATCTTCCATTCCATCATACCAAGCACCTTCTTAGTGATTAAGGCAGCAGAACTGCATTACTTCATTTCATGTAACACATTGGTTTGTTACGACTGATCCTTGGATGCCTTACTTCAATCTTGAAGGAGGTATTTATGGAGAATTAAAAGAATCCTAAATGACTAAGATTCTGCAAGATAAACCTAAAGATATCCTATGCTGGAAATAATAATTAAACCTAAAGATAGCAACTACTACTGAAACTGAGCTCCTACTGATAAGGACTTTGAATAAATCTACTAACAAATCAAATCTAAAAGATAACAGTGGCTATTCTTCCGAATGTTCCACTCTCATTTTTGTTTCTTGTTAATTCAGGTCCAAGTGATGCACCCTTAGCCTCAAATAACTTTGAATCTTTTATTAAAGTTCCAGAGTTTCTTCGTCCTCACAATCAAATATATTGCACAAGGTACTAAATCTTTCAACCTCTTTCTTCTAGGTTTAGTTTTAAGCAAATCAGCTAAGTGCATTTATGACTGCAACTGAATCTGAACCATTCATCTGAAGTTTCTATATCTTCTAAACTTCCGAATGGTGAAATATGCATTTTATCTTCTCCATACAACTTTATTTTTAAATTTACACATGTGAATATGTTAATGAAAAATATGGTAGAGTGGGCTTGAGATTGCTGATTTTGACTTCTTTTTTCAACAATAGTATAGACTTATGGGTAGAAGGTCATTTTCCCTTGCAGTGAATGGGTGATTGGAAATCGCGAAGATCTGGCAAAGGATATCATAGCAGAAATACAACCTGAAAATGGCGAGGTAATGCAGTTTAAACGCCTAGGAAATAATGCTCTTCTACCCCCAACACTTAAGTTTATGGGGTCGTATTCCTCACTATACTTATACCGACATGTAAATAAAACTAATTCCTAATATATGTATCGACGCCTTTATACAGGAGTGGTGGACTTATGTATGCATGGGGCCGGCAGATCCTCATCCTAATTGGCATTTGGGGATGCGAGGCACCCAGCATCGTGCTGTAATGTGGCGAGTATGGAAAGAAGGCGGAACCGGTTTCCTCTACTGGGGTGCTAATTGCTATGAGAAGGCATCAGTTCCTAGTGCTGAGGTAACTTGATATTGTACAGGATATGAAGTCGATGTCCTTCCATGGTTTTTAATAGGGATGTCAATCGGGCCAGCCCACCGGGTTTCGGGCCAACCCTATTCGGGTTGCTGGTCAATCGGGTGCGGGCTAATCGGGTTGTTATTTTTTCGGGTTATAAAAGTTCAGCCCTAACCCTAAAAGCTCGGGTTTCGGGCTAGCCCATCGGGTTAATCGGGTTGCTACCGATAAAATTAACATGCGATCAATCCAATAAATAATGGTGAAAATTAGTTATATTTATAAAATGTAAAATATTTAATTATGATAAATTTGAGATATATGCGTAAACTCAAATATTAACATGATCAAATACTAATATTTGAGATTTATGCAACATAAAACATAAACATCAAGAAATTTTAAAGCATGTTTAGAAATTTAAATATATTTTTTTAGTGAATTTGAAGTTTCTAATTCTCTATTATTATATTAATAAAAACTTAATATATAATTTATATATTTAATATATAAAATGGAAGTTATTTTTTCAGTAATCTGTATTATAAAATAATCAATGAAGTGTCGAATTAGAGTCAAACAAATAGAACAATATAAATTTTATCGGGTTTTCGGGCCAGCCCATCGGGTTTTCGGGTCTGGCCCTAACGGGTTGCGGGTTAATCGGGTGCGGGCTAATCGGGCTGTAATTTTATCGGGCTGGAAATTTTCAGCCCTAACCCTATAAATTTGGCGGGCTATTCGGGTCAACCCACGGGTTACGGGCTAAATTGACATCCCTAGTTTTTAATCACCTGTCGCATCTTTGACACTCTTCTTTCATACCTTTTTCCAGATTAAGTTTCGGCGTGGCCTCCCTCCAGGTGATGGAGTCTTATATTACCCGGGGCAAGTCTTCTCGTCTTCAGCTGAACCCGTTGCCTCTTTACGACTTGAGCGGCTTTTAAGTGGTTTGCAGGTAACTTCATTGAGAATTCCATATATTTTCCTGTTTGGCATCGTGCTTACGTGTTTTGTGAAGTTGAATATCCGTAAAAATGAAAAGATTTTGTGTGCCTTAGGACCATACAATTCAGATTCTTCCATTCCATTAATTCAGTCATCTGTTTGGCATGGTCCAGGACATTGAGTATCTGAAACTCTACTCTTCGAGATTTGGGCGAGAAGAAGGGCTTCAGCTGTTGGAGAAAACAGGCATGTATTTAGGTCCAGAGAGGTATACCAATGAGCACATGCCAATAGATGTGATGAGGGGTGAAGTTTTCAGGACATGCCGCTCTGATTGTAACTTCTAAATTCTGTAGCATCTTTCTGTCATACGAGAATACTTTTTTGTTCCATCTTATGTTCATTCAGATTCTGAATCTTACTCTACTTTTTTGTTTCATCTTATGTTTTTTTTAAGATTCTCAATCTTAAACTTACTTTTAGTATATTTTACTTTGATCTTTGATAGTAAGTCACCTTAGTTTAGTTTTTGGACAAGCACTTGCATTTGTTAACTTACTGTTATCAAGATTTGTTCAAGAGTTTTCAGTAGTATCCAAAATAGTATTAAATCATATTTTGTCGTTTATTCATCATAAATAATGTACTACTGTATTAGTCATATAAAAAATGAATCGAATTACTAGTAATGTAAATGAAATGAAATGAATTTAATTATATCTGATTGACAAGTTTATAATTTTTAATTAAAACACTTGACACATTTATAAGCTAATGAATTGAATATTGACATTCTTAAAGCTTAGTTTGGGTTGGTTGTTTTTAAGAAGAAAAACTTCTCTCATCCATTAAAAATAATCAGATGATATAAATATAATTAAATTTTACTATAAAATAAGAAAAAGGAAATAGATAAAGTACTTAATAAAGAAAAAAATTGCCATTATAATAATAACTTGTAGTTGATTTCTTATCAATTTCATAATTTTTAAAAATAACTAGTTAAATCATAACTTGAATATATTTCTTAATTGTTTCATATAACTAAAATTTAAATAAAATTTTGTCTATAAATAATTTTTAATTAATTTTTTGATAAATTTAGTATTATTTTATATTATAGTAATTAATGTTTAGATGAATATTATATAAATTATGAATATATAATGACCTCAATATTTTATTTCCCGCACTTTTGGATATCTATTTAAAGTAGTCTCATTTTTAAAAATATAAAATTTATTTTTTGTTCCTTTATTTCACTCACTTTTTATTCTATTTTGTCATATTTTACTTATTTTTTTATTTCTTATATTTTACTTATTTTTTCTGCTTCACTTTTTAATTAATTGTTCATAAAACTCTTTGTCGTCAAGTCGTAAGATTATTTTTCGTGGACGGATATAGTAATAAATTTCATCAAAATGAAAATGTAAAACGAAGAGAATATCAGACCGGCGGCTGCAATGCAGAAGAATACAGTGAAAATCCCCATTTCTAAAATAGAACCCTAAACAGATACGCCGTGCCGAATTCGCGGTTGAACTCGACAGAAGCAACCGTAGCGTCGTGCCTTCGTTTAACTCAATCAGGAATCACCATCTCTACAGACTTACATGCCCACTCCTCCACAAGCATCAGTCGGGAAAAAATTGTATTCCCTATTCCCTATTCCCTATTTCTGTTTCTTATTTATTGTTTCAGAAATTTGTGAACATGTGTTGGGAATTAAGAATACAAAAGGGAGGGTTTATGTCGTAGGTGTTTGAGGATGGAATTAATCCCAATTTTGAATTTTATTGTTTAGTGCAATAGGTGTGCATATTTGTGAAGCATGGGAATTTGTTATTGTGCTCCAAATCCACTCAATCCTAGCATGAAATCTTGGTACTAGGAAAAAAAATACATAAAGAACTTGGTTTTAGTTCTATTTGTTAAAATCTTGATTTGTGTGTCATACGTGAGGGAAAACTCTTGATTCTGAAATTGTGATTGAATGCAGAACTTATTTCCTAAGGGAAGTTCTTGAGGTTGATGAATAAATGTATTTCTCAGTGGAAGAAACTTGAATGTGGAAAAGTATCGAATCCGACTGCTTGGAACTTGCAGGAAACTATGAAGCAAAATGTGCTTGGATGAATCTTGAGTTCATGAATTTGTGCATATATTGTGAGATTTTTAGTTCAAAAGGTTTGAGGGTAAATATGAGGGTAAAAGAACGTATGCGTGTGTTGAAACTGGTGGAAAACAGTGATAATGTTAACAGCTAGAGAATTGGATTTTCAATCATACTTCTCATTGAACCATTTGGCCTATGGCAGAGGAAATTGAACTTAGTAGTAATTCAGTAGCCAATAACCAATCCCTACATATTACTTTGTAGGGTGTATATTGTAAATTTAGTTCCTTGTAACTTTTATCTTTGATAAATCTTATTTGAAAAATAGAGTCTGAGATATAAAGATCATAACAAATATGTTCATCCCTCTAGCAGATTGATTCTTCTTTAGGCGTTGGGTGATAATGGAAGAGTCTCAGAAAAGAAGGGAAAGGCTGAAGGCAATGCGAATTGAAGGTACTGATACAACAGTTGCAAACACTGATAGATCATTGGCATCTGGTGGCCTTGCAAACCCTCTTGTTGAAGGAGAAAGCACTTCTGTTCCAACTCAATATTTTTCTCCAAGATTTGATTATTACACTGACCCTATGGCAGCATTCTCTGGAAGTAGGAGAGATAACATCACTCCTCAGGTCTCACACGGGCGCTCCTCAGGTCTCACATGCTCCCGATTTTTTTTACATATATTCTTCTTGTTTTCATTTTCTAATGATATTAATATCAATCTTGTCTTTTGAAATAAGCTTATGTTTGCTTTTGATGTTTATTATTCAGCACTTTTGATGTGCTCCATTGCAATTAGTAGAGTTGATACTACTTTGATTTATTCTTCCGTGTATTTGTGGAAATTGGAAATTGGAAATTGCTTTGTGTTGTAAGTTTTATGTAGCTATAATGAAATCCTTGCCAAGAGAAAGTTCTGGTGTTTGAATGCTCGAGTTGATTTTTGTATGCATATGCTTCTTTTCATTGAATGCTTGTTTATGTGATCAACAGGACCTGCCCATCAACATATGCCTCCTGGACCTACTTATCGAAGTACGGCTCCAAACCAATCATATCAAACTCCAGGTGTCAACTATCCTGATCAAAGAGGTGGACCACAAGGTAATCCTCCAACTGCCTGGGGTGGACCGATGGAGTTCGCAGGTAGACCACAAGGTAATCCTCCAAATGTCCGGGGTGGACCGATGGAATCTGCAGGTAGACCACAAGGCAATCCTCCAAATGCCTGGCGTGGACCGATGGAATTTGCAGGTAGACCACGAGGTAATCCTCCAAATGCGTGGGGTGGACCTATGGAATTTGCAGGTCGACCACAAGGTACTCCTCCAAATGCCCGGGGTGGACCAGGCATCACCCTTAACTATGCAAGCCCACCAAACACTTCAAGAGGTGGTCATTTCAGCAATCCTAGCTTTGGGCCGGAGGATCATCCTTATTATGGTAGAGGCAGAAGTCAGAACTACTACAGTAGTCCCCATGCATCAGGGCGTGGAGGCAGCAGGCATCCCGAGTCTGGTAGAGGCAGGGGTCGATCATTTGGTAATAGCGCAACTCCAGGTTCAAGAATGATTGGCGGGAGAGGAGGGTCACGTGAATCAGTTTCAGCTGAAGTGCGACCAGATTTGTATTACATCAAGGAAATGGTAGAAGATCCATGGAAGATGTTGGATCCTGTTAAAAGAAAGGATACTCTTGCCCCAGAGAATAAGTCCTGGCTGCCTAAATCCATCACTATGAAAAAAGCTAAAGTTTCTAGTGAAGTTCCAGAGACATCAATTTCTCAGCAAAGCCTAGCTCAATACCTGGCTTCCTCATTCGGTGACTCAACTGACGAGCCTGTTCACAGCGAGCCGAGTACATGAAGGGTTGGCCATTTGGAGCAGAGTCCTAAAGTAATTGGTAATAAGCCCTTAATTCTGCCTATCAGTTTACAACTAAATTCCTCGGAAACAAACAGATAAATATGTAACCATCAGATCTGATGTTTTTTGGATTCAATTTTTATTTTTATTTTTTTGTAATTTTAGTTAGTTGTTGAATCTTTGATGTCTGATTTTGATGAGAGAATCATTTTGTAGTGGTATCCAAATTTAGCTTGAAATCAATGATATGATGCAAGAAAATCAAACTTCTCTTTACATTCTATTTCAAAAATCACTCGACAAGTGAAGTCGTCCCATTGCTCATTACTCATCATGACTAGATCTGATTGCAATATTTTTCTCAAAGCACAGCTTGCGGACTTTGAACACGGTATGCTCAAAGCCTGCCATGTGGCATTGTTTTATTAAAAGATTAGTGTAAATGCTCAAAAGCATGTGAATTAAGTGCTTAATTTCTTAGTGTTGTGGATGCCCTACTACTTTTAGTACAATTTCAAGCAATGTTAAGGTTCAAAGCTAGCAAAAATTCGTCTGTCGAACTTCTAGTACAATACCAACAAAGGTGGAGCAACACAACATACTAAAAATTAAAAATGACAATCTTCTAAAATAAGTTGAAAATGATTAATTATGAACCGTAAGTATCTGTTTCATACAAGAGATGGGAGGATGCAGAAATAAAAAGATGTGAAATGGATTGACTATATACAGCTAAAATACTAGCTAAACATCGCATCCCTCTTCTCTACTTCAACTGACAACAATTTTTCTTGTCTACATATATCTGCTACTTCCAATTGGACTCAAATCATATTGAAAAATCAAGAGGAAGGCGGTTTTGAACCTCTGCATGGGGACGAACACTTTGATAACTCCTTCCCACTCTGTAGGAGTACATCCTGATTTATTGAGGCCAGCTGCGACAAATTCTGCAATAAAGTTGTAAAAACTCAATGTGTGAAAGCATTCAGACCAGAATACAGGTAAAATAAGCAGTTTGACGCCCTAGTTTTCTGAAACTTGTAGCTGAGATGATATGAATATTCTTGCTAAATAGTAATTGCAACTTTGCATTCTTTTGACCAGCCAACAATGTACATAATATGCACATAGTTATCTAGATTGAATTGATAAAATACAAATTGGTTATGAACCTGAGCTTCTATCAGTTAATTCAGTAGCACTTTGAATAAATTTGAATTCAGGTTCAATAATTATTAATCAACACCCAAAATCAAACTGAGCCACAAACCTTAGTCAGTAATAGTTAGCTGTGAAACTTGTATTATATCTAATCCAGAACTTGAGCAATGGAATATGCTTCAAATTGAACATACTAAATCCAGAAGAGGATGCAGATTTAGCAAGATAGAAAGTGACATACCTTGAAAGAGAAATTTATCAATGATAGATCAAGAGGTGAAGAATCAAACTCTGCTAGATCTCCGCATTCATCCATCTTCTGAAGCAAAAGAAACCAAAATCTTTCATATGTCAACATTGACAGCTGGGCAATATATTCCTCCAGCATCTGGATAAGATGCTAAAAATAAATTATGAGCAATATAGTCCACCTCTAATTTGGAATTTGTGTGCATTTCAGAGCAATCGGAATCAGAGTCCACAGAAGTTTCATCAATCTCCATTCCAGTTGAATTATATCGTGATACAAAGTAACTCGTATCATCCATACGCTCTGGTTGTGGTACAAATGCAGCCTTGAGAAACATCAATCACCAAATTCACCATCAGAAAAGACAGTTATGTATTTATTAACTCTGTATTCTCTTGTCAAGTAAACATAATGTAGTATAACACACTGCATTTTCCCAATACACGTCTCTTTTTATTCTATTCTGCACAACTGTATCGAGCGTCTAGCCAATTTAGACCTACACTAAAGTGGACAGTGGATTAAAAATCTGAATACCGCCTACACATAGCAAGGATTCCATATGGTAGGCCATGCTCATCTGGGGTAAGGTCTTGCACAAAAAATATTCTTCTATGAAACATTAGTTTCTTTATGTCGCTTGATATAAATCAATAAAGTAGATATGTTTGAACCATGAATCTAAAATTATATTTTTTATAGGGGAATTGGATAGCAAAGCAAATATTATTATCATTTGTTGACAAACACAGTGTTGCTTGTCTAGAGACAATTAAGGAATTTCACCTTTCACCAATGGAACGTGCAATATGCACGACAAGAATATGCATAAACAGTGTTATTGATTTTTGTTTTGCATACACACCTTTTGTAAGGTAAGGTTATCCCAGTCCACTCCAGCAAAGAAGGAATGTGCTTTCACCTGAATTGAAATAGAAAAAATAACTGACAGTTCAGTGTGGAATTGCACCTCTTTCTATTACCAGTAACATAGTATACAATTAAAAATAAGCAACCTCTGATGCCCCCCTTGCCCCAAGTCGCTCATTTGGATCATGAACAAGAAGCCTGTGAAGGTTCATTTACAAATACACGATTCAGCTATGCATACCAAAAAGAACAGAAAGTATAAGCCAGGTCTATTACTTTGAAGGAGTTAATTAAAAAGTTAAAACGTGAAAAAAAAATCTTATTTTTTCTATATGGTTCATAAAACAGTGATTAGTAAAAAAATATTTCAGGTATTGTTACAACCTGTGTATTTTTCCATAAAAGCTTTTAGTAATAATAGAATTATCACACTATATAGAAGTTTGCCAGGTTGCTATTCGAACACAAGATACTCAAAGTCTGCAATCTAAGAGTCCGAAAAGGCACTAATTTGATGTTTTTTCTGTTTACGCGCGTTTGCCAACCTGTCAATCAGATCTTGGGCCTCATAAGACATATCACTTGGAATTGATGGCCAGGGGATTTTTCTGCTAAGAATGTTGTAAAAAATATTCTGTCATACCAAAAAAGGAAAATGATTAGAAGGTAACTCTTTGATTAACAAATAAAACATTTAGATAAACTTATCAACAAAAAGGTTACCAGAATAATCATTTAGCAATAGCACAATTAACGCAGTAAAAATAACAAGTCCTGAGCAATAGAAACAAATAAGAAAACAGATTGATAGTCAATGCAGAACCAAATCAATATTTATAGTACATCTCAATGCTTTGTTGTAACTTCCACCAAGAGAACTTAGGGTCATCTTCTATTGTCACAAACTTTGTTATGTCCTTGGAATGCGTAAGTACACTTTAATACTTCCCTTAGAAAATTTTAGTATGCTTTAGTTTGATCGACAACAAAAATGCGACAAGATTGTGATCAATCAATGTTGAGGATATCATATGCCGGCAGGCAGTTGAGTTATTCTTGCTTATAAGTGAATTCAATCCAAAGGTATAAGCTAGACATATTGGCTGAACGTAAGTTGTAATACTTGAATTATAAAATTTACTCTCCGCAAAAAGCTCCTGAAATTTATTTCTAATAGGATGATAAACATGAACTCTGAAAATATTAATAATGATGACATCAGAGATCAGACAGTAAAAATCCAAATTTAACTGCACTATACCATGGCCCTTTTGAAAACTTGACTCTCCCAAGGGATAATAATAATGTAGTGGTTAATTGTGAGGAAAAATTAAAGATTTATGCAAAATATTACAACCTCTAAATATTGTTTAAATCAACATGCATTTATCAAAATGTGGCTGAAAAAAATGATCACCACCGGAATTTATTCATTTCTACATGAAATGTATAGACTGCCAATTTAATACAAGAGCTTAGCATGTAAATGATCTTTGTGAACAAAACTTTAACAAATACCTCCGGGTGATCAGCATTAAAGGGTGGGACTCCAGTTATTAATTCAAATAATATAATTCCCACTGACCACCAATCTGCAGCATAACCTGTAGTGTGTCGAGAAGATATTATAAGCAACCCGAAACAAATTTCTCTTCCCAAATTCTTTTGTGTTAGACAAACAGAAAAAGTGATAAATATTAACCATGTGCTTAATAAAATTAAGGATCAGATAGCTGTCTAACCATGTTCTGTTCCAAGAAGAATTTCAGGAGCCAAGTAATCCGGGGTGCCAACAGCTGAATGGTGACTGTCCACTATGTCGGCATCCATGTGATCATTTGAATCTAAAGCATCATTTTTTTCTGTATCTTGCGTGGGTAGTTCAGTGGTGCAATTCATAAGACCAATTTTTGACAATCCAAAGTCGGTAAGCTGATCAAATTTTGTAAGGATTAGTAGTCGTAAGTCATCATGAGAAAAAATGGTCATTGTCTTAACTCACGAGTGCCAACTGCCAAGTGTAATCTCTATCAATGGTAGATTTTGATGTGAATGCCTAAAATAAGGTAATTTCTCAAACTCATTTAAGCACACAATCTTTTACTTTCATTATCCAACATTTTCAATATGGGAGCAAAAATCTGTACTATAGACCAATTGATGCTTTAAATATAAGTGGGTGTAGGTACAAAGACTATCAACTCTTACACATTTGTAGATCTATGCTACTTGTACACAACTGATTTCTTGACAACAGAGCCATATACAATATTGTAGGCAATACCTTGATATGCCCATCATGGGCTATAAGTATGTTGTCTGGTTTTAGATCACGATGCACTATCCCAAGAGAATGAAGATATTCCAAGGCAAGCACCTGAAAATGCCAAAGCATATTTACAATACAATTTAAAGAGCTTATATATGTAAATGATTTCTAAATTTACCAATTCCGCAAGGTAGGTACGAGCAACAGCTTCTTCAAGGCAAACAAGTTTTTTCAGCATAGAATATAAATCTCCGCCGTTGAGATATTCCATGACCAAATAAAGGTTATCTCTACTGGTAAATGAGTAAAAAAATCTAACCTGCAAGAAAATCACATTTGTTCTGTTACACAGCACCAAGCATAAAACTTTTAAATGAACCAGTTTGTGATGATATTTTAATCCGAGGCACCCTCCTAATATTTCATATTGTGGATCAACATTACCATCATGTTCAAATTTTCGAAATAAAGCAGATTTAGGTGGACTAAATTATCAACAGAAATTACCACGAATGGGTTTCGCACTGTGATCAATATGTTACGCTCGGCCAATATGCGATCAATATCATTCTTCCTCAGCATATCTATTTTCTTCAGCACCTGTATCATTAACAAATCAAATCAACCACAAAAACAGAATATCTAGCAGGAAAAACAAAAAAAGATAAGGCCAGATAATATCTCGCAAGATGAATCACCATATAATTGTCAACAAACAAATATTTGTTCATCTTCTGCACAATTCAAATGTATAATTTCACTTACATTTGAAAAACTTGCTTGGTGAGGTAAACATATAAGGACCAAATGACTATGGTCAACAACTTTACAATCATTTAAATTATTTTAGTAATTTTCTAGAAGACCATCACCACAGAAAGGGAGACATGTAGACATGCATACTCAGAACAGTTCAACCCATCTAATTTGGCCGATTTCAGTAATTTCATATTTTCATACTATCTTCATGATGTGTGGCATTATCAATATGAATACGTCATCAGACAGACACCTGTAAATCCAACAATTTTCAAGTTGTTTGAACAAAAAAATTCTGTAAGAATCTCTTAAAAAGTTACACTATTCTCCCAACAATGAATCAGGGTCAAAGGAACAAATCAAATTGCAATGTCCTCTTTCATTTTGGGTCACAATATGCCAAGTCAATATTATTAACTAGTCTTCAAGCATAGTAGTAAAATTTCATCACTGAAAATCATACCTTAATTGCAAATAGGTCACCTGTTGTACGCTTCCTAGCCAGAAAAACTTTCCCGTAGGCTCCTCTGCTGATTGGTTTAATAATATCAAAGTCATCAATACTTGTACGATCTTTATGTGCAGGATGTGAAGGAGTTGATGTTGTACTACTCTGAGATGCACTATCAAGCAAAGATCTGGCACTTTCTGGACGTCCGGTATCATCAGTTATGTCCACTTGATTGCAAGCAAATATACATTTCTCTCTGCATATCAGAGATTAGGTAGCTTCAGTAAGGCTTCATATGCATATTTCTTTATAGTTTCTGGTCCTTATACCTCAAAAGGCTTTCAATCCGGCCACCAAATGTATCCACTAAAAGAGCAGCATACTTGCTATGTTGCAAAAGCTCTTGCAGGTCATGCATACAAGCTATTAAAAACTCATGGGATCCTACTTCTGAAATATTAATCTCTGCCGCGCAGCGTGCAATGTCAGCAAGGTCATTTATCTGCAAATAAAACTTGGGAGTTTAAGCAACACATGCTAAGTTTTCAATAGAAAGTGAAAAAGAAAATCCATGAGTGATTTGCAGATATTGTGATTAACAGTCTCCTCAAAATAAACACTGCATACATATAACAAAAAAAGGAATCAGCTGATAACACTGTGCAAAGACAGCTTACTATGCCAGCTTTACATCATAAACCATATTATAAAAGTTTCAGGGAGGTCAACCAAATCCAGTTCTAGTCAATTTTCAGTAAATTGTGATACTTTAAGTAGGAATGGCTCTGCGCCATATCCAGAAATCAAAATTTCCAGGCAAATATAGGACATTTTATTCTACGATGAGGATCCCATCAATGTCAAGAATTGTTTACCCAGTTTTAAATGATAAAGTACTTTTACATGGAGAAGATGATGAGTATTTTACAAATTTGATTGTGGTAATCCATCATCTAATTCTAGATAGAGAACATATAATAAAGATCACCATCACAATACTACAAATGACAACAATTTCACGGAAATATCATAGGTCCATCTGATGTATCAAAGAAAAGGGCCTAGTATGTAACAATAGATGTTTACTCTGTCAATGTATCATGGATCTTTAACGACAAACCTGTTGCATGTCCTCCTGCTCTGACAGATTATTTTGATCTAACCACAAGACGTCGAGATTTCCAGCCCGGGGACTATTTGCAGATGATGTAGATGTCATGCTTCCATTAGAGGATGGTGATCCATACTGGTTTACCTTATTTAGCAAGTGACTCTTTAAGTTTACCAAGTTTGCAATTTGAGAATCTTCAATGCAGGCAGTGTCCATCTCATGGAGATCCTCTAACAGTCCATCCATTCCCCTACTTCGACTCTCACTTCCCTTTGGCGAGTAACCTTCTGTGGTTACTGCAGAATTAGTAGTCCTCACCCTCAAGACCTCCGGGTTTACACATGTTTCATGATTGCTTGAATTGCGTAACTCTAACAGGTGTTCGAGTAACTCAGCGATTTTCAGGAGATGTTCATTCACATCTGAATGCTTAGAAACGCATTTATCTGCAAAAGCACAGATAAAAGAATGTGGCTCCAAATGAGTGGCAGGAACCAGTTCTTCACATATCCGGCAAATCACTAAATTTGACTCATCTGAGCAATTGCCTTTCTCCATGTTCACGGATTCTATCTGAAACATGCCATCCGTATGCTCGCCATCAAATATATCAGCACATGTATTTTGAGAAATTTTTTGTTGAACTAACATGCTACCTTTTATCACTTCTGGATCATACTTGTCTGATGGTTCCTTAGTTGTTATCTCAATCTCAGAAGTAGTATCCAGTGTATGCTCTTTTGTGGGCAACTGGTTGGCATGATCTTTGGGTCGCAAATCATCACTCATTTCAGACTCTGCAAATCCCTTATTTACAACCCAGTTCATGTCAACAGAAGGGACCCTTTCTAAACATTCTCTGAACTTGCCGATTGATTGCTCATTCGCAGGCCAACTATCCTTCTCAAAGTGCAGCAACCTTGTGCACCTTGTCATTATGAACAAGATGCGAGTGAACAGCAATTTCAGCAACTCAAATTGGCATGTCTGTCTTTTTGCAGTCAAATCTTGAACAATTTTTTCACATTTTGTACGGAAATCTAAGGATGTCATGTCAATGCATTGTTGCGCAAGAACAAAAAGTTCTTCTGCCATTTTATATTCATCTGGTGTTAAGATCTCCACTTTCTGTAAAATTTCCAGCACCTCCCGTGAAAAAGAACCAAGCTCAATATTCATGACTTTCTTAGTAGCATCGAATCTTGAACGAAGTGATCCCAGGAGCTCCTAAATGCCATGGTGTAGGGAAGTTACAAAACAACAAAAAGAAGCTCATGCTGGTTCCTAAAGAAAATTGGTTTTCTGAAGATTCTTCAGTATATTATACTCCCTCCGTCCCAGATAGTTTGTCCCATTTTTTCATTTCGGTCCGTCCCACATAGATTGTCCCATTTCACTTTTTTACCATTTTTGGTAATGGACTCCATATTCCACAAACTCATTCCTATTCACATTTTATTATAAAACTAATATATAAAAGTAGGATCCACATTCCACTAAATTGTTCAACCCACTTTTCACTACATTTCTTAAAACTCAAGCCCGGTCAAAGTGAGACAAACTCTCTGGGATGGAGGGACTACTTGAAAACATATAATAATATTAATTAATTTAAGAAAAATATTTTTTACATTGTCTTTATGCAACCACCAAAACCAAATAATCGTGCAATAAATGTCATTAATACCTTCAAATCATTAAAGCTGTGAGCCCTAGGATTAGGGGACTGAACTCCACCTTTCGGTCCCAATTCATGAGAAAAACTCTTTATACATTTTGGCACTTTAGCAGTTGTGGCATTTGGTAAATCCCCAGTTTGGTTTATCCATGTCTTACGCAGTTTTCTTCTAGGATCCTCCTTACTAGGCATGTTGAACTCCAACTTACTACTCTGTCATGTTAGTTAGATAAAATAAATTATAGAGAATGTAAAGAAACACTTAAGCACTGAAAAATGAGATGCAATGCAAAAGAGTATGACCTTATTCCTTGTGGCATCAACCACAGGTTGATCAGAGTCCTTAAAAAGGGATGAAGAAAACCACCGAGCTATCTTTCTTCCTTTGCGGAATCCTGCCTCGTAAACAATTTTGTAAATTCAATTGCACTACTTTCCAAGTAATGAATAACCCAGTAATAAGATATCCGAATAAAACGTAACAATTAGATAAAAAGCATAGGTACAGATGTACATGCATCTGTCAATGGATGAATGGAGATACTCTTACTAGTCATTAAATCTGTAAATTGGTGTATATAGAAACAAATATATGTTGGGGTGAAAGACCTATTTGCAAGAGTTTCATACCAATTTATTGTTGCACTGTCTTCAATTCTGAATGATTCCAGAAGCGATAATTTAATAAAACTTCAACATTCAATCAAGTATCAAAAGGGAAAATCTCATTACATGGGAAGCTGAAATAAGATATTCCATTATACAACATGAATTTTGCTATAAATGTTTAGAAAACTTTGGGAGAGGCAGTGAGGGTCATTCATTGCACGAGAAACGCTATCGCCATTGCTATCTCCATTTTGTCTTTATTCTATGTATTCTCCTCCTTTTCCATATATTCTTACTTTCCCTTTTCGAAAGGATGCCGGCAAAGTGCCCAAGTCCTGAATAAAACTTATCTAAGGGAGGGTAAGGCATGATTGCCAAATAACACCCATAGATTACTCATATACTCTGCTACTTCAGATACTTATAGGTCACCCCCTAAGCATGGTTCTGACACGTCATCAACCCAACCACTCCAAAAGCTCATAACTTCGAATCAGTTGAACCTCTATTTCTTTAAAACGGAGAGAGGAGAAGAAGAGTACCAACGTTTCATTTCCAAGTTGGCAAGTTTGTCATAATCAAAAAAAGGTAAACAATGACCATTTATTTTATAAATTTTCCAGCATATCTGAATTCTCAATAATAAATACAACATTTATCATGACCATCCAACCAATAGAGGTTAGTTGCACACTCACAGTCATGAATCCAACAGCAAAGCCCTCATCAGAATAAGTGTTCTTTAGCTGGTTTGATCAAATTTAACCTCCTCAGGAACCAATAATCAATCAATAAACAATTCTTACCTTAATATACTAGATAGCACCAAAAGCCCTATAATCCCATTTCATCCCAAACCAAAAAAAAAATTGAACAGGTAGAGAATCCTAAATAAAGCATAACCATTCTTTCCAATTTCCAATAACAGCAACAAAATACCTTCTCTAGAACGACCGAATTTGACGTGTCCTTTACCCAAAGCCTTGAGCTTCTGCTTCACATGAGCTGCCGCCGTCGAAAACCCACTGCTCGGCGACTCGTTAAACTGGTCGGAATCCTCATCCGCTGAATTCGGGGTCACTCTTCGAGTCTTGATCCGGTTCAATCCGGTCGGAATCCCCACATCGGAGAGCGACGACGAAGCGCCGTCGTTTCGGCTCCGTTCCGCCATGTCTAACTGAGGAGAGAGAAAGAGTATTTGATGATGAAGAAGAAGAAATATGATTTGGAGTGCGCGAAAGGGCCAACTCATTTGAACTTTCAAAACAAGTTCATACAACGATAAGTCTACAGTGGTTTGGAATTTGATTAAATTAAATCCTACAGATTAACAAAAGTTAATCACATAATTATTATTGTCATTATTATTATTAAATATTATTTTATTTTTTATGGTAATTAAGTAGATGTGCATTTTAGTAGGAGACCTGGACTGTTTCAAGATTATACCAGCCACTAATTATTTTGATCTTAATTAAATGGGGAGATATTTAGGTTAATTGTGAAAATATCAGCATTTACTAGTATTGATTTTCAATAAATAAAATGTAATTATGTATCCAAGAAAATGAAATGTTTTGCTAATTTGATATATTCATCTAGAATTAGAGATGCATAGTTAAATTGGAATTAGATCGACGATTTTATTTTTTGAAACGTAATTGTTTCCTATGGACTAAATCGAACCAACAAATTGAATCTATTTGTCAACTTCCGATTCCAAATTAATTGTCGATTTTAGCTAATAATTTGAGGGAATTGCAAAAAGTTAAAGAAAAATCATTGAAAAATCGGGGAAAAAATGTCGACAAAAACCATAATCACCACTTGCTTTACTGGTTCAGATGCGGTTCTGCATAATCGCGAGAGTCGAACATGTGTTGAACGATGTGATTTATGTTTCATCAAATTGCAATATGTTAACATAAATGCATGACCCTTAAGGTGGATTATTCATATACTCCTAGTAAAGATGCATTCGCTAATATGTATCCCTAAAATACGACTTTGCATTTTATAGCCAATGTTTAACATTGGAATTTCACAATCTCGATAAATTTGAGCATATCACATTTACAAGTACGAGTTTGTACAAAAGTAGAATTACGTATCAAAAATATAATTATAAATTTCACAATAATATTATTAATTATTATTACTATTATTTATTATGTTTGTGTGATATAGTATGTGTCAGTGTTCACGCGTGGGTTGAATCTTGGGACAACATGACTACATGAGTTATTGAATTGACCATAACTAATTAATTTTGCATTCTTTTCCTTTTGGCTATTGAGTTTTTACTCGGCGCACTAACGCATTAATGGTGAGATTTGACTACGGAAAATTATAATAAAGGGTTTACTTTGTAAGTAATTTAATTAGGTAATATGTTGAACAAAAAGAAAAAAATTAGTGGGAACATCATGAACAATTTGACTCGGCCGCCTACCAGAAAAAAAGGTGGTCTATAATTATTGAAAAATTTGCATGATTATTACTCCACATGGTGTACAGTACACACGTGTGGCAAGTTAATTGTATTTTTTATTTTCTTTCATACTTTAGTTTTATTAGAATGTGATTCAGATATCTCCACCATAACAAGTTGTTTACTAGTAGTAGTATTAAAGTGGAAACAATATAAAAGTAGCAAATTAGTAATTGATGAGTCAGTCAGACGTTGGACATCTCAATATCACAAAATATGATTTGGGAGGCCGAATCGCGGGTCGGGCGGGCAGGACACGTGTCACACCAAACTGGTTTGGGATGGCCAAGCCAGTTGGGCCTTTGGAATAATTACACTTGGGCTTTGAGGTTGGGCCTAAGTACAATGACCATAAATACCCACAAGTTCTTTAAGAAAAACACTAACCTAAAGATAACATTCACTTTGTATAACAAATACTAAAGACTCATTTTAGTCCTTAACATATTGCGATTTTTTAATTTTGGTCCAAAATATTATCTTTTGAATTATTCGGTCCATCACAAATAAAAACGGGTCACATTTGGTCCATTTTGGACGGTTCCGTAAAAAATTTGACGGAAATTCCAAATTTGGACGGAAATTCAAAAATTGACGGAAACATGCCGGCTTCCAACTCCCAGTGTTCTGCCGCTGCTGCTCACCATCAAGTCGTCGTCTCGCCTCCACTCCCTCTCCCTCACCCTCGACCACCTCCCCCTCGCCCTCGTCCAGGCACCCTTCGCTACGACTGCCTCCCCCCGCCGCAGTTCCACCTCCTCCTCTCAAATCGTGGCTGCGGAAACACCGGAAGGCGTCGTTGTCGCTAATTTTGCCAGAGATGAAATCGATCGAATACACCCCCGATTGCGGCACCTGCAATTATCTATTTCTGACTCTTTCGAAAATTGGCCAATTCATCGTCTCGCCTCCTCCCTCACCCTCGACCACCTCCCCCTCGTCCTCGCCCTCGCCCTCGCCGTCGTCCAGGCACCCTCCGCTACAGCTGCCTCCCCCGCCGCAGTTCCACCTCCTCCTTTCAAATCGTGGATGCGGCAAGACCGGAAGGCGTCTACGGGAGATTGATTGCTGAGTTGAACGAGGCGAGGAAGGTGGACGCCGTGGCGGAGGTGGTGTAGGAGATGATGTAAGAAGGGGGTGAGGCTGAGGGATGATGGGAGGTGGACGCCGTGGCAAAGGTGGTGAGGAAGGTTTGGGTTTAGGGTTTCCGTCAAACTTTTGACGGAACTGTCCAAAATTGACCAAATGTGACCCGTTTTTTATTTATGAGGGACCCAATAATTCAAAAGATAATGTTTATGACCAAAATAAAAAAATCGCAATATGTTAAGGACCAAAATGGGCCTTTAGTTTATAACAAATTAAATTACAAATTTAACAAATGCTTCAAACTGGTATACTTCTAACTCCAAGAAACGAAGTGGTCACATACGATAACTATTTTGTGATCAATGAATATAATCACGTAGGAAGAAAATCAGTCTCACCACAGGAGCTAGCCTCTTCCTTGTACTCTTGTTGTCTTTTTAGGAACCTTAAATCCAAAGATACTCTTTGTGAAGTCGACTGGAGTCTCATAGTTACAGACTTTAGGCTTTGATGAAGATCGTTTCAAAATCTCGAGCAGAGAAGTGCTTGTTGATATTGATTCTACACCACCATCTGTGGTTTGAGATCTAACTTTGGTCTGTGAGTTGCTGTATTTGGCAGTTATGTTCCTGGTTGGTCGGATTTCTTGAGGTACCTGCAGGTTAAAACACTTGATGTTTTAGCCAAAAATAGTAGCTTAAGCATTTGTCTGTTCTCTAAACTATCATGACATATTACCTCTGCATTCGATGAGTCCTCAGATACTGATATGGAACTCCGGCTATTGCTGTCATCCCTTCCGAAAATGAATGGTCGAACTGTTGCTGACCCTTGCTTATGAGATGATGGAATATGATGGTTTGATGCTCGTCCAACAAAAGATGACTGAAGTTAACAATCAGAACGGATAGTTTATTTTCTCGGGCTCCGCATTTATTTTCTAGTAATGCATCATATTACAGACAAAAGATAAATGACAGAAAGAAAGATGCTGGGAAACTCAAACAATTGTCTAATGGTAAGAATGACTTTGCATCTTGAACTCAAGAAAACAACAATAAGCAGAATACAATAATAGAGCAATCACTCTTTGCCCAAGACCATTTGTTACTCACCTCTCAAAGAAGATTTATGAAGCTACAGTATGAGCAAATAAATTTCTGAAGAAGTTGCAATCAGAAGGATGACTATGGTTGCAGATAAGAACTGTAACTTTTATCATTGCTTTAACATAAAAGATAACATGTGTAGGTGTTACCTTAGCAGACAGACCACTACTTCCCCCTTTAAGGATCGAATCAAAGACGGCTGCAAATTATCATCAGCAATTAGTGACGAGATGCAAAAGAAATATATAGTACTAATACACTACAAGAAGATGTCTTACACAAAGCTTTTGGTTTCCTCTTGTTGTCAGAGGAAATATTCAGTTTCTTGATAAGACCAAATACTTCCCTGGAACTTGCATCAGCAGCTGGTGATGCTATTGTAGCTCTCTCTTCCTGCTCGAGTTAAATATAAAGCTTAGCAACAACTCAACAACTAGAGCAAAAAACAACACGTGCAATAGCACATATTGTTATGAACCTAAAGATTCATCGACAAGAATATAAATAACTTATAAAAGCTTGCCTTTCTGATGAGGCACTGTGCACGCTTCCTCTGCATGTCATCATCTTCATCACCATCAGATACATAAGCATCTTCTTTATCAGGATACAAATTTAGGATTATCTGCTTAGCCATTTTAATATTTACTCTGCCAGATTCCTTTTGCAAAGAGCCTTCTTCAGCTTCATCGTCAATTTCTTCATCTTTTTCATCATCCTCATCAGTTTCAGGCTCGTCGTCTGACAACAATGTATCTCTTACTACTGGGCCACATTTCAATCTCTGTATGAGATTATCAGTTCCTGCTGCATCTTGTTGCTCAAGCCACTTCTGATGGAGCTCATTGCGCCTTTCTTTATCAGTGAGCCTTTCTTCATACTCAGTGGCTATCATAGCATTAAGTTCCTCCAAATCATCAATATCATCACCTTCATTCTCTGGGAAACGATTAAGATCATTGTCACTATCATCCTCTTCCTCAGCTTCCTCATCAATGAAATTTTTTACAGGATCGCCATTTGGAGAAGAGTTGTCATCAACTACACGAGGATGAGGGTCTGAATTTTCTTTGTCGTTGTCCTCTTCGTCTGAAGAGCTGAGAAATCAAATAAAGAGGTCATTTTATATTTTAAGACAGTGTTAGGAGAAAATAGTAATCATTGAGCTGAACAAAAGTTGATGCTAATAGAATATCACTAGGACCAGCAAAGCCAAGTGTATCGGCTTTTCTTTTTGTGGAAAAAGGTTCTATTTACAGCAACCAAATAGTTTACGAAAGCCAGAAGTAACCGAGCAAACAAAACAATGCCTCAAATTCAACTAACCTATCATCCATGGGGACAGAATCGAACTTCAAGTTCATAGCCTGTAAAGATGGAGCAAAATCTTCATCCAAAAGATTATTTGGCTTCTCATCATTCTGTACATTTGTAGTACCCAGTGGTTCTGAATCATCAAAAAGATCCTGTAGACATCTCAATTTTGTAAATTGGAGAACTTACAGCCACAAACCACCAAATTCAGCAATTTCTGTGAAAAAAAATGAAGATAACCTGAGTATCATCCACTGGTGCTCGGGGTGCAGGAGTAGGCTCTTCATTTGCAGGCTGCAGTTAAAATGGTAGGAAGCATTAATTAATCAGCAAATAACTGATCAAACTGCTGGTCAATTCTTCAAAGTACAGAACGATTCTCAACACATCTTTCACATGCTAAATCAATAGTTCACTCACTTGCACCAAAGATAGATAGAACGGCACAACATAAGCACCTACGAACTGTTAAGTGAAATAGATTTCAAATGAATCAAAATGAAGTCCATCATAAATCAGACTTACCACTTCATTTTGAGCATTTTCATGTATTGTCGGTTTACCATCATCTTCATCCACATTAGAACCGGTCAAACTACTCTGTTCTTCAAGTGAATCATTCGCCTTCTTTTCTACTGGTATGGTTGCATTTTCTTCCGATCTGTCTTCATTCGGTACATCAAGGTCCATCAGTTTGTCTCTAGGCCTGATGCTTCGCTCGAAACCATGATTGCTGTCATTTGAAATCATAGACCTTCCACCAAACAAAAGTTCACATAAATTTATAAAGCCTGATCAAAACCATCACATATTTGGGAATGCGGGTAAAAATAATACTCCTCTATTCTTATAGAATGGGGATGAGAGTGATATCTACCCACTTTTTTGAAATTTCAAGCTTTCTCTTCCGGATTTTCTCTAGAACTGATGATATAGGCTTGTGCACCGCTGGTATAGGTTTAAACGATGCATCACTGGTTTCTAGACAGAAAAACCATGACCAACAAACACTATCAGTCATGCCTGAGAGATAGTAATAACTAATAAATTAAAACATCAGCCACCTATTAAAATACTAAAATTAAACCAAAACCTCGTAACAATCTCTGAGATTCAGCATGAAGTTCCTTTAGATACTCTTTCCTCTCCTGCAAAACAGCAATTCAGTATCCAACTATGGGTCAACAAGCATATCACACCAAAATTAGATGATTCGAGAATGCTAAATTGTAACAAACCTTCTCCTCTGTCCTTTTGTTTTTTTTGGGCAACTCATCTCTCTCTTCTGCCCTTTTGCTTTTTTTAGGCAACACATCTCTCTCTTTCTTAGAACCCCACGATTTGATCTTCAATTCATCACCTTCATCGCTGTTCTCTCTCCTCTTCTTTTTCTTTTTCCCTTCGTTCTCCTCTAACAGGCCCTCTTCTCCAATGATTTCCTTCTTTTCCAGCTCAAGATTCTCACCGTCTTCTCTCATCGGACTTCCACCAACCACATCATCATCAAACTCCAAAACCCTCTTAGCTTTCTTCACCTCCACACCAATCCCTAGCCCATTTCCAACGCCTTGAGACGGTGACTCCTGGGATAAGTTTGCCTCCTCAGTTGAAATTGACTCGTCGGCAAGTTGTGGCTCCGAATCATTCTCCAGTGCTTCCAGCTTGGCGAAATCGACGTGGGAAAACAAAATCGGATCCTGGACTTCCTTTCCGGCGCCTTGAGACAGTGACTCCTGAGATAAATCTGCATCTTCAGTTGAAATTGACTCGTTGGCAACTTGTGGCTCCGAATCATTCTCCAGTGCTTCCAGCTTGGCGAAATCTACGTGGTCAAACAAAATCGGATCCTCATTCGGGTCAAACAACGGATCCTCTAGGGGTTTGGCGTCGGATTTCTTCAAGCGCTTCAGCCTCCGCAATTGGAGTTGCGGAGATTGCACCTTTGGGGGTGAAAATGTCTGATAATCGTCGTCGCTGTCCATTTTCCGGCAATCTAGATTCGATGATTGGAATTTGAAGGGGAAATTTAAGGATGGAGTGAATGGGGATCTGGAAAGCGTAGATAAATTGGGGAATATAGGGTTTAGGCGCCAAATGTTGGAAACTTTTGCCGTGAATAATTCAAGTTGTTTTATCTTATTGCTATTTGCCCTTCTGTTATAGTATGATAAGGCCATCCACAACGCTGTTCCTATACCGTTCCTATACCGTTCCTTAAATCACTATTTGAGGGCCCCACTGTACTTTTTTACTCCATTCCTTAATTAAGGAACGGAACCTGCAACCCTCCGTTCTTTAACCGTTCCTTAAATTACTATTCATTCAATTTCATTTTTTTTATTTCCAACTAAATTCAATTAAAAAAACACACTTTATTAAAAAACAAACACACTTTATTAAAAAAAACACAACATTAAAAAAAATTTACAACTTAAACTTAAAAAAATAAAAAACACACAATTAAAATCCTAAAAAAATAAAAAGCACACAATTAAAATCCTAAAAAAATAAAAGTACACAATTTTAATAATTTCATCTGCCAAAATTTGCCCAAAAGTACACCTTGTGGGCACTAGAGTCGAGTGTCCTTGCACGAATAGATAACCGTTCTTGTATAGACGGATGCGCTCCACTTCGAGGCGGACTACTTGCGGTTGAGCTTCCGGGGATTCGTCGTCGAACCAATTTCCCGCCTCGGGTCCTTCGTCTTGGACAATCATGTTGTGCAAGATTATGCACGTATACATGATGTCGACCATGTTTTCCATGAACCACGTACGAGCCGGGGCTTTGATGATGTTGAAGCGCGCTTGGAGAACCCCGAACGCCCTCTCCACATCCTTGCGAGCAGCCTCCTGCTTCTGCGCAAAAAGAGCCTGCTTTGGGTTCGCAGACCCACTGCACGTCTTCACGAAGGTAGGCCACTTCGGGTAGATGTCATCGGCGAGATAGTACCCCATTTTATAAAGCCGGTTGTTGGCGACGAAGTTGATGGACGGCGCTTTACCATCCAAAACTTCGGTCAAGAGGTCGGACTGGTGGAGCACGTTTACGTCGTTGTTCGACCCGGGGACCCGGAAGTACGCGTGCCAGATCCAAAGGCGGTAGTCGGCAACGGCCTCAAGTATAACGGTTGGGTGGGTGCCTTTGTGGCCGCTCGAGTAGGACCCCTTCCACGCCACCGGGCAATTCTTCCATTGCCAGTGCATGCAATCGACGCTGCCGAGCATCTCGGGGAATCCGTGCACTGTTTCGTGAAGGTCGAGCAGGAACTGACAATCGGTCGTGCTTGGCCTCCGGAGAAATTCGTCGGTGAAGGCTGCCCGGACGCCTTTGCAGAATTTGAGCAAGCACATTCGCCCAGTGCTGTCTCCGATGTGGAGGTATTCGTCGAACATGTCGGCCGTTTGTCCAGTCGCAAGCTGGCGGATTGCTGCAGTACATTTCTGCAGCGTCGTGTGGCTGGGACGGCCAACCGCGTCGTACCCTTCCTGGAAGAACTCTTCCCGGGCTGCCAAAGTATTCGCGATGTGGAGAAATAAAGGTTTCCCCATGCGGAAACGGCGACGGAAGTACGTATCTCCCCAAACCGGGTTATCGCAGAAGTAGTCGCGTACTAACCTTGCAGCGGCTTCCTCCCGGTTACGATGGATGTACGTACGGGAGCGTCGTTGGGGCGGCGCGGCTTCTTCGGCCTCCCGTCGTCGATCTTCTTCAAGTGATTGTTGCAATATTTGACGCATTTGTTCAAAAGGATCCATTAGTTTGATTAAATTTGGGAGAAGGAAAGCAGAGTTGATTTGAGATGAAAATTGGGTGGAAATAGAGAGGAATAGATGTGTGCTTGTGATTGAAATGAGTATGAAATAGGAGTATTTATAGAGTAAATAAAAAAAAATATACAAAACGGATATAAAAAAACGGTCACATTACCGTTGCAAAATTTTTTTTTTTTATTAAATTCAATTTTTTTAAAAAAAAAATTGAATTATTGCGTCACCGGGACGAAGCCCACTCGCGGGGCAGCGAGTGGGCTTCACGCGTTGAATGGGAGGCCGCCACGTCGCCTCGGCGCGTGGCGGAACGTTTCGTTCCGCGTTCCTCCGGAACGAAACGCGGCACGGTATGGGAACGGCATGGGAACGGAATGGCGACGGAACGAGGCCTGCAACGCGTGCCGCCGCGGAACCGTTCCGCCGGAACGGCATAGGAACCGCAACGACACAGCGTTGCGGGTGCCCTAATAAAGGCGTCCCCTAAGGGTGGAAATAATTAGCAATCCATTTTGACAAGGAGGAATTGTTTTCATTAGTGCACCGATTTATGTTAAAACATGGAGTAGTAAATTAACAATATTAGTAGATTAAATGATTTTTTTATAATAATCGTACATCTTCCTCCATCTATGAGGTATATTCTTTTTTGGGATATCCAAATCTACGTGAGATATTTATCATTTTAATGATAATTTACTTCTATCTTCTAATTTATCATTTTTATATTTTTCACTTTATTCTTATTTTTTCTTTTTACTTTTCTTTTTCTTATGCTTTATTATCTACAATTTCATTCACTAAAACATCATTGTCCAAACTCAGATGTCTAAATAGAAACACCTCACCTAGGTTAGGACGGAAGAAGAAAAGATTTGAATGGAAAAAAGACACACCGTGTTAATTGTTAAGTTAATGATTATGGATTAATGATGAATTTTTTCATTAATAGTGAGTTGTATACATTGATGAAATATTAGAACTTAAGAACTCACATATTTACCAAAACAAATGTCTTCCTAAACATAAAATGCAATAACGATACCTTAAATCACTACGATTGGTGAGAGAGAAACCATCTTACTGTCTAAATCATGTTTTATCCTATGGGTTACATTTGCATACCATATCAATGTTGTCAAATACATATGGCGGCTCATGGTGGTCTGTCCAAAAACCGATATGATATATGGCGTATAGGTATTGTGGCATATAACAATTAATAAATAAAAATACTATTAATATATATAATTCAAAAAATAAAAAATAATAAAAATGTAAAATCTAAACTCTTAAAAAAAAAAAATTATCAAAGCATAGGCCACGAGTAATTGGATAATATGACTAATAATTTAAGTCTTTCATTCAACAAAATATAAGCCGCCGCAATAATAATAATAATAATAATAATAATAATAATAATAATAATAATAATAATATCTAAATTAAAATCATCCTCACTAGTCATCATTCCCATCAACATAGTCATCTTCATCCTCAACAGGGATACAGCTGTGTTGGAGTGGGCTGACAGTTTTGGGCGAAGACCACCTCCATCGGTAACCATGGAAAGAGGGTCACCCATATAAGACAAAATAGTCATAAATAAAATCAATTGTAAATGAAATTAATCCAACCCACCCTCAACTTTCAGTATCACCCTGCCTCCTCGTAGAAAAATTGGGTGGCATGTACACATGTCTACTTTTTATTGGTTGAAAATTGAAATATTTTTTAATTTTGTTTTATTACTTTTTAATTATTGATTTATTTTGTTACTTGATTTATTGGAGTATATGTTTTGGTATTGTACTTTTAATCTCGAACATTTTGCACTAAATTAATTTTTGATTTTTTTATTACTTTTAATTACTAATTTATTTTATTCAATTATTATAAATTTGAAATATAAAATAGTTTATATAGTTTTAATATGCGTTTTTATATATTTGAATAAATTATAAAATTTACATTGATTAAAACATATGAAAAAGAAGATATTTAATGGGGTTGAGTTGGGGTCATTGATAGAACTAAAAATTTAGTAAACTGGGTGAGGGTTTATATGTGGACGAGTGAGAAATAAATATTTTATTTAAAAAGTTGATTGAAGTTGGGTTGGGTAGGAATTGGGATTGCTAATGAGGATAGTAGAAGGCAGGGAGTGTTGGAGGGCATCAGCGCCAGGCCGGCGATAGGTGGTGGTGGGTTTGATTTCGGGTGAGAGAAGAAGAAGATTTAGTGTTTGTATTCAGATTTTTTATAACTTATCTCTTTTTACTTAAGTTTTGGGCCTGGTTATGTGGATAAATTGGTCGGGTTATGCTGATAAATGGGTTGGGCTTTGGGTAAATAAAACTAAAAAAGTTAAAATGCCACAAAAAATGCCATAAACCCAAGTGTGGCAATGGCTTTTTCATTTCAAACCGCCATTGCACATATGGCAGCTATTTGACAACATTGTGGTTACCATATAATAGAGTGTAAACACTCGATACAATCGTAGTTTCAAAATTGACATTCCAAACAGTCGACAGCTTTGCTAAATAGCACTTCAAGTTTCAACAATCCAATCTTCCAATTAATCACAACTTCATCAATTCATATTGCATCTAACACTGATTCAGTGCCTACCTAGAATTGATCTTCACATGTAAAGTGAAGGGTTAAAAATACATAATACTCCATCTGCGATGAGATCCTTGCTCCCCTGCAGCACAAGTAAGGAGATCACATCTCAAAGTCCCAGGTAGTTTCAGCACATAATTTTGGTATTTTCCGTTCCTCTGCCAAATTGACGGATGCTATGATCTGCACGAATTATGATTCAGTGAATTATAGCTTCGCAGTGTAAATGATAGTGTGTGCAGTTTGGAGTTAATATCAACCATGGAATTTTGCAAGTCCAACTTCCTTTCCATCTAACTTAGGAAAAAGAACTAAACAGAAAAACAGCTAATTTGGCTTTACTTTTAGAACTCGACCTGAAATTACTAAGCCAAGATCTTAACCGAACGCATGTAGACACTCCGTGGCAGACTCCTTATAATGACTTCATTATGAAACACGTACAAGCTCCCTCAGCAACTAATGGAGCAGTGAGCAAATGCAAGCTCGTTTCAACTCACCATTAACATGGAGCGCATCATATGCATATGATTGCATAAATAAGTGCTAAGATTTATGATCAATAAAAGCAGTAATCTGTTTTTACCTCCTTTTCTAAGAAATAAGAAATTTATGCAACTTCACAAGACTTGATATTCCATCAACTCACTAATCCTATTCAACAGAAAGATCAACATACACAAACCAAACAATTAATTTTTACCTTGAACGACCCATTCTGCTTTGAACTCCGGCTCCACTCCAACCCCAAATTCTTAGCAGATGTTTGATAAGTAGCCCTGAATACATCATCCCCGTAAACCTTGCGCGTTACAGCAAAATCCCACGCATTCTTCCCCAAATCATAGCTCGGCTCAAAAGTTGTCAGCCCTTCGTGAACATAAGTATACTTCAGCTTCGTATTTCCTGTGCCGAGCACATGATTTGCAGAGACCTTATTGCCTGAATCAATAACCAAAGCCCCATCCAAAATGGTCCGCCCGTCGCCTTTGCTGTGAGTGTAAGTCAAATTCAACGGCTTCTCTGCCACCCTAACACTATTCATGAACTGAAGCCTAATATCCTACAAATTCAACCAATATAAAATACAACAAAAAAATTGAGCAAATCTCCATCGGAATCAATTCATATGAAACATTCACAGCAACGATGAGTGACAGCAAGGCAAACATATAACCAATTGACGCCCAAAATATTTACATCGGATTGTTACTTAGTCAGTTCAGTTCTGAGGCGATAGCTACGAAGTTTTAAAATTAGCGAAAAAGTATTAGTTTGCAGCTCGAAATGAACGAGGTAGGGAAATTAGAGGTTACTTTTTGGGGCACATTGTAGTCTACGATGAAGAAGCCGGGTTTCTAGACGGCAATAGCTAGGCCGTTCAAGCTGGGACCGTTGACGACGGTGGCATCGGTGAGGGAGGCGCGGAGCTTGAAGTCGCCGGCGTTGACGGAAATGGTGGAAGCGGCCGCCGCTTTGTTGGGCTCGTATCTAGCCTTGAACGACGCCTTCATCATCTGGCTCAGTTAGGTGATGTTTCTCTTTGGTGGAATAGGATTCCTACTAATGACTAGTTTAATAGTCAAAGTGTTGCGTGTGATCCGCCCTACCTTAATGAACACATTTTTTAATGGGAATGTTTCTTAGAGCATCTCCTATGGCGCCCCTCCGGTAGGACGTCCGGTCGGACACCGGGAAGGGCGACGGGACGTCCGCCGTTGGGAGGTCGGAGGTCGGATACGGACGTCCCGTGAGGACGTCGGGTGTCCTCGGACATCCCGGCGACGGGCGGGCGGACGTCCGCCACTGTGGCTTCAACTCGGACGTCCGGTCGGACGTCCCGTTTTTTTTTTTTTTTTTTTTTTGAAACTCTATATATACGGCTCGTTGAATTTTATTTCATTCGCACCACTTGCGTTAATAACAAGTTTCTCTCTCTACATCTATAATCTCAAGTATATCTAGAATGTCTAGTGAAAGTGATAGCGAGAATGAGTTGGAGGTCGCTGTTTCAGGTGCTATACAGAGGCTGCTACAACAGAGGTTGCAGCGGCGGCAGCAGGCGGCGGTACCTCGGCCGATCCATCGTCGAACTCAAGTACCCCGTGACCACATTGCTGCACATATTCGGTTGTATGCGGACTACTTCGCTCCGCAACCGCGTTTTGGGGAAGCCTTATTCCGGCGACGCTTTAGGATGCATCGTCCGCTGTTTCTGCACATCGTGGGTGCTTTAGAGAGTAGATACCTGTTTTTTAGGATCAGAGAGGATGCAGCTGGCAAACCCGGACTCACGCCCTTGCAGAAGTGCACTGTCGCAATCAGACAACTGGCGTATGGAGGCGCGGCCGACATGTTCGACGAGTACCTCCACATTGGCGAGTCGACAGCAGTCGAGTGTCTGCAAAATTTTTGCGCGGGCGTGAGAGCGATATTCGGGGAGCGGTATCTTCGGAGTCCGAGCCCCGAAGACTGCCAGATGCTGATAGATATGCATGGGTCGGTGCACGGGTTCCCTGGGATGTTGGGCAGCATAGATTGTATGCACTGGGAGTGGAAGAACTGCCCCGCCGCCTGGAAGGGGATGTACACTACCGGCTTCAAAGCCAAGCATCCCACGATGATCCTTGAAGCTGTAGCTGACTACCGGTTGTGGATATGGCATGCTTATTTTGGAGTCGCCGGGTCCAACAACGACATCAACGTTCTCCAGTCGTCGCCCCTGTTCAACGATCAGTGCAATGGCGTTGGTCCCGCCATCAGTTTCGTCGCCAACGGCAACCAGCATAATATGGGGTACTATTTGGCAGATGGGATATACCCAAACTGGCCTGTCTTTGTGAAGTCAATCAAGCATGCGACCGGACAAAAGAAGACATACTTTGCGAGCCGTCAGGAAGCAGCGCGCAAGGATGTGGAGCGGGCATTTGGTGTGCTCCAGAGTCGGTGGGCGGTAGTGAAGGGTCCTGCACGGCAGTGGTATATTCCCAACATCGGCGATGTCATGTACGCATGTATCATAATGCACAACATGATTGTCGAAAATGAAGCTGCGGAACTGACTCAGTGGACCAATGAAGATGATACGGGTGCAGGTCCAAGTCACGGCGTGGCCACCGCGAATGTGAATATGGGGGTACCTCATGGAGAGGTCGAGCGGCTGCGTGCATTTGCCGACATGCGGCAAACAGATGCCCATATTCGACTTCAGCAGGATATTATCGAAGAGGTTTGGACTCGGAGGGGTTGACGTGATAATGTATGAATTTTTTTTTATTAGTGTGTAATTTTTTTTTTCGAATCATGTATGTTTTTTCCGATAAAGTTGTTAATTTTTCCCGTTCGTATTCTCGGTCAAATTTTATTTCCGTAAACGTAAATTGTTTTATTTGTGAATTTATGATTTTTTTTATTGCGGGATGTCCTAGTGGGAAGGGCGATGGGAAGGGCGGATATGCATGGGATGTCCTAGTGATGTGGCAGTGGGGTGGGATGTCCTAGTGACGTGGCAGGAGGTGTTTTTGGGATGTCCTAGTGGATGTCCGAGTGGGATGTCCGCCCACTGGAGATGCTCTTATGATGAATTTATCGATTTGGTTCGTGGAAGGATTGTAATAAGCATGGATGAGCATAATGTCGAAAATATAAAAAATGTGGAGACCTAGTGTAAATTTTAGATATAGATATAACTATATAGCGGTACAACAACTTGATAATGATTGACGAGGCTGGTAACCTCTCGATTAATTAAATTATATGTTCAAAATTTTTTTATTACGCACAAAAGCCTCCACCAACTGTTACTTATGATGTTGAAACGTTTGTGATAAAGCAACATCGGAGTTCACAAGTAGATGGAGTTATGAATTTGGCCGACAACACTAATAAAGTGGATATGGATGATGTTGGTGATGATGGAAACAATATCGCCTATTGATGGCTTATATTTCATGTAGTTCATCCACAAGACCTCGAATATGTTGAGAACTCCATAGGCAAGTCCGATTAGGATGCGAGACCAAGAGTCCTCATCAAGTGGCATGCACGAGTAACAACTTCTACCGCATTAAAACCACGTTAGTTCAAATATCTAACAGACTACCACTATGTAGAGACAAATATATTAATTTACCAAAATTTAATGTGAAAATGCAACCTCGTTATAAGCATACCATGGGTGAATCCATCAACCAGGATTTTTGCGATTCAACCTTAGTTAAAACATATAAATGATTATTATGTCAATGATCAATGTACGCATCGTGACACACATGTCAATTTATTACCGTCTAGCCTTGATGGCTGATATTAATATTTAATTTCTTAATTTTTTCAATCCATAGAAATCTTTATTTTTCTATGATTTTCTATATCTAATTGTAACTTGATTTATGTATTTGTAATTTAATTTTATGCATATGTGATTTTATGGCAATTCTTTTTAATTTCCATTCTATGACCAAGTAATTTACGAGTTCCTAAAAGTATGGTAAGTAATTTTATCTTAAATATAATATTTAAAAAATGGTCTATACTTTCTCTATTTTCTTAAGATTTTAAATTACACATAAATTATATTAACCAATACAATGATAAAAGAAAAGAAAATAAATACATTTTGATTGAAAATTGTATCTGAGGAAAGTCAAAGGGCCAATTTCTAAAAAAGAGAATCTCTAATATCTTCCCGCCAACCCTTTACCGCGAAATTGCTCTGTATCCTTACCTTACAAATAGTCAAATACTTCTCCGCCGAATTCATTTTCCGAAGCCTCTCTCTTCCCCCCCTCTCTCTCTCTGCGACTGCTGCAGCTTCAGAAGTCGGCCACCTCAGGTACACTCTTTTGGACGAGATCTGCTTATCATTCTTTCGTGTATGTCTGTTATTTTAAAGTTATTCCCATTCCGTTAGGTTTCATCGGAAATTTTAGGGTTTCCGACGGCTGTTTGCGTTTCATCTCATATTTGGACGATATGAATCTGAATTGAAATGAGTATGAGCTGTTTTGCACCAGATCTGACATGCTACGCGGTCAAACGTACTACTACTATGTTTTAGCAATATCACTTTGGCTGATATATGCACTGCTGTTGCTTGTAATTGATTTGTTGACTACGGTTTATTAAATTTTTTATTCAGCCAATTACGTTTTAACGAGCTTTTGCCTTTTTTTGTGCTAGCTATGTTGATTTTTCGATTGTTTTTTTCTTCCAAATGGGGCGTGTTACGAGATTTCAATTAGGTGTACGACTTTTACCCAATTGGATTGCCTGAACCAGGTTTTTGTGATTCTTCGGCAGATTGATTGAATATAAGTATAGTCAATGTCACAGTGAAGGCCAGCATAAGTATTTCCGCTATTACATTCTTTGTTGGATTTAGATGTCAAGCCATTCTCAAATACTATAAAATAATCTGCTTGATTTGAAAGTTTGCTAAAGATTTCTGTTCTCCTTTAGAACAACCCATCTTGCTCTACTGTCATATTCTATACCTGATTTGTTTTTCTTATTATTATTGAGAGTTGGCTTCATTTGTTTGTCGTCTAACTAGGTCTGGTTCTCACATTTATATGCAAGATAGAAGACGGAACATTTATTGATTTTTCCTGCAATAATGGAGCTGAGTAGTTGCAATGTTAAGCATTTTATCCAAACTATTAGGGGAGGGTTGGTGATAAAATTTTGCAATACCAATACCAATGGAAGGCCTGTGACTCGAACCAAGACTTTAAAGGATGTATATGACATTGAAGATGCTAAAAGACTGCAGAAGCCTCCTTCAGGTTTTCTGTTTGGTAAGAAACAAGTGATACACAGAAGTTCTTGTTTTACAGTGGCTGCTAGGACAATACGTAAAATAAAATCTGAACCTAGTGATAGTGATCCCAGTGCTGATGGGGATTCAGACTGTGATGTGAGCGACGCTATGACATTATCACAGCTCAAGAACCGGTTATTGACAAAGAGAAAGAAGTTTGTTTCCACTGAAGAGAAAGCCATGGAAGATGAATCTGATCTTAATGAGCCGCTTATCAATTTGAAATCAAAGCATTCAAAGGCCTCACGAGCTAAAAGAAGACGCCTGAATCCAAGTGCTATTTCTTCTGCAACCATTAAAGTAGCTATGAGATCTGAAGAGAATTTGGTTTCTGAAGCTTCAGAGCAAGCTGGCGGTGAATTAGCTCCACTTATTAATGTCGAGGTTGGGGTTCAAGATGCTGAGCAAATAGGAAGCCACAATGGAATGCCTTTGGCTCCATCTACTGGCCATAATGAGGTGGTCAATCCTGCTCAGATGACAGTTCTACCTGAACATGACAGAGAACCACTATCTTATGTCAACAGATATGAAGAGTGTCTTACTAATGAGATGTGCTATGATCATTTGGAGGATGTTGAACCTATTTCCATTCTTATTCCTCAGGATGAAGGTAACATCAGATTGGAAACTAAGGAATTTGAATGTAAGGAGCCACTGGGTTCTGCACTAGAAGAAATTACGAAGCCAAAAGAGAATCCAGATTCATGTATAACAGTAACTTTGTTTTCTGCTGATACAGATGCCAATGTATCTTGTCATTCTAGTAGTTCTTTGATTGTTGAAGATATGCCCAATGAATGTGGTTCTAGCTGCAGGGTTCTTGATATGGCAATTGATGGTTGCAGCACACCTCCTTGGGGATCTAATACGGTCTTATTTGACAGTAAAGCTGAGGCACATATTCTCTTTGAGCTAAGAAACTCTCAAAGTAGCCCTGGCAAGAACTTTGGCTCCAACCCAGGTTCCATTACCACCTCAAGTACTAGGCATAATCCCATTTCCATGAAAGATACTATTGCTGATGTGGAAAAACTTTCAACATCTGCCTCTGATACCACGATGAGGGATGACTTCAATTCTGAAGGTCAATCTGAAGATGAGTTATTGAATCCTCTGGACAAGCAGAAATCAGAATTTCCATTGACTTGTACCGAAAATGAGAGTTCTTTAGATTATAGAACTTGTGATGATGCTGAAACCATTTTAAAACCAGAGCAACACCAACTTCCTCAAAGACTCTTTTCCTCCCGCAAGGTAACTATGGTTTTGTGCTTGATAGTTTATTTATATATGTTTGTTCCAACCGTATGAAATTAATTGGTCTTCATCAACAGGATTTGTCTCCGTCTTCTCAAGAGCGATTGTGTTTGGCGATGAATCCAAATTCTGTTGGAATCGCTAATGAAGCAGATCAAAGTAGTAAGTAAAGTAGTTCGAGGTTCTCTAACCATGTCATTAAGGATTTTCCCACTTCCCCTTCTCCCATCACTGTATGCATGAAGAACCCTATCCTTTTCATGTTACACTTCTCCATTGATTCTATGAGAACATTGAGAAAACAGATTCCTGAGCGTGAAATTTCACAAGTGCCTTTCTTGTCATAGAGTAGAAAATCTGACTTGCTGTTGTGTTTTTTGTTGAAATTATAATTTGATAACCTCTAGAAGCTTGTGTATAATACTTAATCCTATGTTTCCACTGCTCACCCATGCAGCTATGTTGTCTTGTAATTTATTTATTTTCCATATATTCCCTGACCATCCCCTTCACTGTATGCATGAAGAACCCTATCCTTTTCATGTTACACTTCTCCATTGATTCTATGAGAACATTGAGAATACAGATTCCTGAGTGTGAAATTTCACAAGTGCCTTTCTTGTCATAGAGTAGAAAATCTGACTTGCTGTTGTGTTTTTTGTTGAAATTATAATTTGATAACCTCTAGAAGCTTGTGTATAATATTTAATCCTATGTTTCCACTGCTCACCCATGCAGCTATGTTGTCTTGTAATTTATTTATTTTCCATATATTCCCTGACCATCCCCTTCAATGTTTGCAGTTGATTATAAATGTGAGGAGAAGCTCTTTGAAAACGAGACTGGAAAGAAGTCTTCATCTCTAAGATCAGAGGTTCAGGATGACGAAAAAACTGTGAATCACAGATTTCCTGGACAGGTTAGCCAGCAGAAACTCGTCATATCTCCCAGACGCATCAGCAAGAGATCACAGATAGCCAAAGGCAACCTTGAAGGCCCTCGTTTCTCACGCGCTTTACCTAATCTCAGTACTGGGTGTACCTCTGTTCAAGGATGCTCTGAAAGTGCTGTTGCATTCTCACAGCGACAGATGCAAGATATGGAGTCTGTTGCACTAAAACTGATGAATGAGTTGAAGTCCATGAAGGACATCGTGGAACAAAAATTGCTTTTTGAAGCATACCGCAATGCTTCCTTAAAGAATGATGCAGATGAGGTATGTAATATGCATTTTTAAAAATATATTAGTATATTTTATCTGCTTAAATTTCTATCAAAAAAATTTGCACACTCAACTACTGTTTAACTCTTTAGTGTCTTTGATGATCTTCTGTAACGACCATAAACGTACAGTCTTCTAGTATTTGATTTTGCCTCCTAGCTTCATATTACTCTTAAGTTCACATATGATCCTGACTTAAGAAGCCTGGCCACCTTGTGTTGCCTTTACAAAAGTACTGCCAATTGTCTGATTATAATTCTTAGGCTGTGTCTTGTGATCGAGTTAAAATAAACTTCTATGTTAAGCTGGCCTCGTATCTGCTCAATGCAGAAAATGCTGCACCCATCTAGAAAGGGTGTCTGTTTTTCTTGTCTTGATCTGAGAATTAGAGATGTAGTGTTCACTTAAATGCAGTTGACCAGCTGGATATGCCAGTATATAAATGTGCACAGGCCAATACTGAGATAGTTTAACCAGTTTGTGGATAGCTTATTGATATTCTGTTTGGCATTCATGCTTTGAATTTCTGAAAATACACTGTATACATTAGCATACCAATCAATGCAGAACGCCAAGTAGCTTAGATATGATTCTTTCTTCTCGACAGATAAAATTAGCCATAAAAAATGCTATTAAAGCTGAAGAAACGGCTAAAAAGTGGATGTCTATGATGACCAGAGACTGCAACCGGTTCTCTAAAATAATGGTCAGTCCTATATTTACAACTTCCATCATATTTTCTGAAAGTCATGATTTTTCAGTAGGTTACAAACTAGAAACAACGTCAACTTAGGAAATCTCCTGATTCAAACTCACTGTCGCTATTGTTAGAAAATGATGCCGGACAGCACACCTTCTTCAAAAGATAGTTCTCCGAAGGGGGAGAGGAAGATCATGTTTGCTGATGAAGCTGGTGGGAAGCTATGTCATGTCAAATTTTTTGATGACAGCCCTGCCTCTCCATCTTCTAATGCTGTGGAACAGTAAGGACATCTTATGCATTTCGGTATGCTGTTTCACATGTTGAGAACGAGTTCATCCATTCTCGGTTAGAGACAGAAAGAGCTTTGCTGCTCGTGTATTCCTGAGTATGGCTGCTAATCATACTGAAGGTCAGTCATATTCATGACACCCATTTTTCTTATTCAAATTCTGTTGTAGCTGAAATACATTCTTACCATGGTAAATATGGGAGAAATGGTCATGAATTCGAACAGGTTGGCCCAATTGACACCCCTAATTATAGCCTTAGGATTTTTTATTGTATTGTACAATCGGCCAATAGTTGATATAGAAGATATACTAAATCTCTTTAGATAGACGATTTCAGCAGCTTTTTGTTGTAGCTGCGAGTCTCCATCTGAGAATATTATTTGTTAGTCAAATGAATTGTTAATTTTCTTCACGGCTTAATTAGGGACTCTGGGACTGGTTGGGATTTCAATTTTAAGTTTGAGTTATTAACAAAAATGATTTGATCAATTAAGGTGGATATTAGGGGTTGAATACTCAGATTTCAATTTGGATTTTTGTACTCTGAATCGAATTATCTGAAAATCTGAAATTTGTACTACAAAATTCTGATTGAACAAAGAATCCAAAATTGATTGCATAAAATATAAAAAAAATGAAAAATCCAAAAATCTAAGACTCATTTTTATTTCATCTTAAATAAAAATATATATCAATCAATCTTACCATTACCTATAAAAATTCAAGTGCCATAACATCTATTACAATTAACAAGCACAAATATCAAATAATCGAATGCTAAAAAGATGAGAGAATATGATTCCTTAGAACATCATACTAATTAAATTCACTAGTTTGAGTTGCACTTGCATTTAGCACTAGAACATATACTCTCCCTGTCCTGCTTAAAGTGTAAGGTTTCTTTTCGTCATGTACTGATGTTTTATGAGTTGTGTGGAGAGAATAAAGTATAGATGACTATATTTCAGTTTTAAGAAAAATGTCACTTTAAGTGAGATAATTCAAAAAAAAAACAAGTCACTTTAAGTAGGACTAGGGGAGTATGTTATAACTTGAATGAAAAAAAAATTTATACATAAACAAGTGAATCAAACAATAATTCTGATCACAAATAAATGAAATAACAATACTACAACATTAAGTTAGAGCATTTCCTTGAAAATCTGTGTGAAAGCCTGTATGATAACTTTGTGATGTATTCTTGAGTTGAGTGAGAGGAAGCTCATCAACAGCTGCTCCATCTCTCTTGGCTCAAGGATCTTCTCCGCCACCATCATCTCCGACATTGATTTCTTGAAATCCTCGTACGGATCCACCGACTTCTTCACCACCACCGTGAAGCTCCGCCCATGATCCGACACCATGCATTGCTCCGCGGGCCTCCCCAACATCGGCTTCCTCTCACTACACTCCTCTCCCTCCTTCCACTCTTTCGACCCGTAACGCTTGAATCTTCTTCTTGGTGGCTTATGCAGCTTCCCCCGCTCCTCCTCGTGGCCACTCTGAGAAGAGAAAGATTTTGGCTCGTGTTGCTTTGTGTTTTTGTGTTTCTTCGTCTTGTCGTTTCTTGAAGATGGGACCCACCAGTCCAGCTCGTCATCATCGGAGCTGGATGGTGGAGGGATGGGAGTGGCAGGGAAGGAGATGTCGAATGTTTTGGAGTTGAGAGGGGAGAGGATGTATGGAGGTGTATGAGGGGGATTGGGGACTTTGATCATTGATAAAGGGTTTTTGGGGCGACAGAGTTGGAGAGAGGAGGTGAGGAGAGAGAAGTGGAGTTTAAGAGTTTTGGATTTGGCCATTTGAACTTGGTCGAGAGTAGTAGTCAAGATTGAGTGTTTAAGCAAGATATATGTGTATTTATATGTGTTGTGATGATGTTTAAATTGGATGTTTATTGTTGTTTATAGTAGATACTATGAGAGGAGAGGCCGGCTGGTGGTGTGGTGAGGGGTATTTTCGGTAATTTGGATAGTTAAATGTGATGACCAAATCTTAGTGATGCAATCAGGTTTATTACCTGAAAGCAACCTTGGAATTTGAGTGGTGATTTTGTAAGATTTTCACGGTTTTTTAGTTTTAATTCTTCACGAGCCGCGTACAGGTGTGCCCTTTGAAAGTGTCAACTTATGAATCTTGGTTGTATATAATTAATCATGGAAGATGTTTCCTCTCTTTGTGTGGCATATCTTCGAGATTAAGACTGGCCCATGAGAGTCGAAAAACTCCATTTAAATTCAACACTTAGAGTTGTTGTTGATCTCATGGTGAAGCAAGTCATTCCCACTTCCTTCTGGTCAAGGTTCACTTCTGTCATTTATTGCCAATAACGGTCACCGATAACGACCTTTTTCACTATGTCTGATCTCATGAGTATGTATTAATAACTCGTTCGATGCATCTCTCAATTTCCTTTTTTTAATAGTAAACATATTGGAAATTCTCACAATAGCTTAATTGGCGCATCCAAGTAGTGGAACTCGTGGGTCTAGACACAATGAAGTCGACGTTGACATCAAAAGCTAGAGTTGGTATGTCAGCGGCCGTTAGCAATGAAAGACACACGAAGAAATAAAGTTAACCACAACCCTTTGGGGTTGAGACAGAGCTATTGCACCGTTGGGTCGACAGTAGCTCAAAAGCCGAATTTAATGGAGTTTTCCGGACATGGGCAAGTGGTGGATTGATCGACCCTCTAACCTAAGCTGGATCCGCCATTGACTATAAATAGTTCTTATCAATTGGGAAAAATAGCACTTTTTTCTACTTGTCCTAAATTGCTATCATGATTCTTGTGTGTGTGCATTGGTCCATATTAAGAGCCGCGAAATGTTAGAATTTGTCGTTATCACTGAAAAGGGTCTCAACTGAAATCGACAAAGAGAAGAAGAATAAAAACTTTTGTAAAACTCTTCAAAATAACATTTCTGCCTGCGTACAATTAATTTTCTTCCAATATTTGGAATTTTACCTAACGTCTTTTTAGTCGAGTACATTTGCTCAATATACAATTTCCTTCTCACATGGTTATCATAATTTAATTCTAATAAACAAACTTAATTATATTATACACGGCAAAAAATAGTCATTCGATATAGATAAACAATGCAACCCAAGGTTCCAGGATTCTTCTTAAACTATATACAATTCATATATTTCTTGAAAGTCATGTTAATCTATTTTTGTTGGAGTCAAATTTGCTCAATTCCAAACACAAACACCAACGAAAATAGTCTGAAATGGATGATGAGATTTTGTCCCATTGTTTGCAGTTATCTTATGTGGTAGGAACGAAAATGGCAATTCTTGTTTTACTAACATAAATGAATTAATTAGCACAAGTACTTCATTTATGTACAACAATCTTATCATAAACATCATATCACTTAGAATACAATTGTTTGATAGGAAAGTAATGTTGGTTAGGAAATATGATTCTTGAAAATACAATTTATCGTAATTTATTTATTATATGTTTTTGAAAAATTAAATCTACATGTTTGGCAAAATGTGTGTCGGTTGGAAATCAAATTAAATCAAAAGTTCAGTAATTAACACATAAACTTTAAAGTTATATGCAAAATCATAATTTGTCAAAAGTTTAGGAGCATGTATACTTGTATAGTATTGACAGGTCAAAGTATAATAATGAAATGGAGCAATTTATTAAAGAGAGAAAAATTATAGTTAGAGTTCGTCTCTCCTCTCTCTATAACCCGAAAAAAGAAAATTAAAAAATAAAAGGCCCTTAGACGATTGCAAAAATGATGCTTCAAGGACAGAACCTTAGTAAAATTAAATTCAGTAGTTAATTAGTACATTCATAAATATTTAATTAACTGTGAATAAAATGACCTCAAATTCACATATTTTTCATTAATTAATATAGGACCATATATCATCCATAAAAGCGTTAGACAATATTTATAACCCTTGTAAATAATTTTTCAATGGAAAGTTTCAAATGGACCAAAGATATTGCAAAGTGTGATAAGAATCTCATAAACCAAAGCCCAAACGAATTTCTAATTTCATTTATATACTAGTGTAACGTTGTGAAGCTTAAGTCTCTATTAAGCAAAAAATTTCTATTTTTATTAATGAATTATTTTATGTTATAATAAATGTTACCTATTAAAATTGTGGAATTTTTAATAAGATATTATGGGATACATAAAATTCTGGAACATAAAGAATCAATCTCTTGTGATCACTGGCAGAATCAATCTTTTTGCTTAAGTCCTTACTAAGCAAAATATTCTTTTTTTTAATAATTTATATCGGATTGTAAATTTTGAGTATTTTGTGTAAATTGTTGTACAAAAGTCCAAAAAAAACTGAAAATTATGTCTCAAAATTTTTAATTCCTAATTTAAAATAGACTAAAGTCTCAAAATGATCCTTAACATATTGCGTTTTTTTTTATTTTGGTCCAAAACATTATCTTTTGAATTATTCGGTCCCTCACATTTGAAATCGGATCACATTTGGTCCATTTTGGACGGTTGCGTCAAATTTTTGACGGTTTTAATTACCGGGTCACAAATCCGTCACTAATCCGTCAATACAGTCTTTAGTTAACGAATTTTTTGAAATTTAGCAACGAAAAAAGTAACTCAAATTGGGCATCAAACTTTATATATAGCGAAAAGGCCAAAGTCGGTGATAAAAATAAAATCAGCCATCCTCTCTTCTCAAATCCATCAATTCCTGTAACAATTTAGAAGATAGAGATGGGTTGGTTTCTACAAGTGAAAAAGGGGATGAGCTGGAAAGAGCAAGCCATAGCCTCCTTCGGGGCGCCGCCGCCGCTGATGGCGTTCACGGCCGTGCTGCTGATGCTGGTTTACTTGGCGACGCACTCGGACTACAAGGAGAGGATGGAGAAGCGGAAGACAGGGTTCCGCTTCAGCCTCCTCCTGCTGCCTCTGCTCCTCATCGTCGTCCTCAACCTCGTCATGCTCCGCCACCGCCTCCTGAGCTACAACTTCGGAGCACACCACTATCACCACGCGGCTACCGACGACGACGCGGGGTCGGCGTCCGGGCTGGTGCTGGTGCTGCTCCTGCTTTTTGTGCTGGTTCATTACTTGTCCTCGTTTCACTCTTCTTGGTTTAGATTTATTTGATTACTACATTTCTATTATTAGAAAGTTAGTTATGGTGTGGTAATAAAAATCATATGGATTCGTGACGGATCAATGACAGATTAGTGACAGATTAGTTTTTCCGAGTTAGTGACGGATTAGTGACCTGGTAATTAAAACCTTCAAAAATTTGACGGAACCGTCCAAAATTGACCAAATGTGATCCGATTTCAAATGTGATGGACCAAATAATTCAAAAGATAATGTTTTGGACCAAAATAAAAAAAACACAATATGTTAAGGACCATTTTGGGACTTTAGTCTTGAAAATATATAGTTCGTACCCCATAAACATACAAGAGTTAAACAAAGTAAAGAAGCAAGCATAGAGCTTCGCTTAAATAGTGGCTTACAACACCCTACATACAAGGAACACCTTTGGCAAACATATCCATCAAAAAGGGGTGGAAAAAAGAAACAATTGAAGAAGAAAGGGAAGGGAGATTAAAAAAAATGATCATCATCATTGATCATCCTCTTCCCTAATTGTATGTGCATGATTAATGATGATGAGGAATCTGTGTCCAAATTCGGACAAGGAAGGGGGCCTCGACACGGTGCTGGAGGTCCCGATCCCTGAGGAGATGTTCGAGAAGATGGGCGGGAGCACGGCCGACGTCCGGTGGCAGAACATGCGTGATTTCATGCGGGCCAACTACCAGTCCGCGGCCGATAAGTGGGCCGTCATCGCCAACCCTCTTCTCTCCGACACCGACCACTTCATGCTCCTCCTCAAGATCGTCTCGTCCGCCTTCATCCCCTTCCGCGTCCAGCTCGATCATGCTCTCACCACCCCCATCAAAGATGGCTCCATTGTATTCAATCTCATTATAATCTCTTCGTATCTGTATGAGAATTTACATGTGAAATTAATGATGAAATATGATCAAAGTTGATGATTGGTGAATGTATATTTTAATAATGAATAATTGTGTACATGTTTTGGATGTGGACAGGAATCTTGCAGTGCGAAGTACATAGTGCAGCAATATCTAGCGGCGGCGGGAGGGGTGACGGCGCTCAACGGCGTGAGCAGCATGTACGCGGTGGGGCAGGTGAAGATGGTGGTAGCGGCGTCGGACAGCGCCAAGGCTATGGAGAATGCTAGATTGAATAGTGAGGCGGGTGGGTTCGTGATATGGCAGATGAATCCGGAGTTATGGTACCTCGAGCTTGTCGTTGCCCGCCACAAGATCAGTGCCGGCAGCGATGGCAAAATTAACTGGAATCACTCTAATGCCCCCAATTCCAACATCTGCCGAAGCCCTCCTCGACCCCTCCGAAGATTTTTCCAGGTGAACTAAACTAGTACTAAATATCCAATTAACCGCTATTTCTATCACCAATTGATTTTAGAATGAAAACATAATAGAATTCAATTGGTCATATCTTTGCGTATCAGATACGCTTCAATGAATAAAACTAACATCGTCGTTGGTTTCTTGATACATGCACAAAGGGTATAGACCCGAGATCGACTGCGAACCTCTTCTCAAACACGGTGTGCATCGGGGAGAAGATCATCAACGACGAGGACTGCTTCATCCTCAAACTCGAGACGAGCTCCGACGTGCTCAAGGCGCAAAGCACCCCGCACACGGAGCTCGTCCACCACACCATATGGGGCTACTTCAGCCAGAGATCCGGCCTCCTCATCCAGTTCGAGGACACGAAGCTCATCCGGATGAAGCCCGCCGCGCCCTCAGCCTCTGCCGCGGGCGACGACTGCGTCTTCTACGAGACCAGCCTCCAGTCCTTCCTCGAAGACTACCGCCACGTCGACGGCATCAACATCGCCCACTCCGGGAAGACCACCGCCTCCATTTACAGATATGGGAAGACTCACAAGAAGAGGTGGAAGTTGGAGGAGACTTGGAGTATTGAAGAGATTGATTTCAACATCTCTGGTTTGTCTGTTGATTATTTCTTGCCACCAGCGGATGATCATCATCATCACAAGGACAGTGACGAGCATAATTGTGACAATGGCATATCATGCTAGGATGGATTTTTTTTTTAATTTTGTTTTTTTTGATGGATGTTTGTTTAATTTGTGAGAAGTTAAAGGTTTTGGTGAGTATCAAATATTTATGTGTCATATGGTGATTTTATATAGTGGGGACATGTAAAAATTCCCAATTTTGTAAGATAAGAATTAAAATCCACTTTCACAAATTGCTAGATTTGGCTTGTAAATTAAATAGTTTTTAATTGAATTTTATTCATTTGTCAACTTGTAGATTGCTTGTACCTTCTCCATACATCATTTCATTGATTTGACTCTAAATCTTGTAATACTGAGTTTTGTGTGAACAAGATTTATCAAAGTATAGCTATAAGAAAAATGAGAGAGAATTAATTGGACTCAAATATTTTCAATAAAGAGAAAATACTTGGCAATGTTTATATCACACAAACAATTTTCCAATTAGTTTCACCACCTATTATTGAATGCCATTTTAATGGTATTTTGATTAAAAAGAGCTAAATACTTTCGTTAATATAATTTTTTTATATGTATCTTAAGGCCATCCGCAATGGGCGGACGATGGCACGCCCGATGGCGCGCATCGTCCGCGCCATCGATCGTCCGCGCCCATTGCGGATACGGACGATAGGTCGCGGACGATCGTCGCGGCCGATACTAAGGGCGCGGAGGATGGCGCGCCCGATGCCTATCGTCCGCGCCATCGTCCGCCCCATTGTGGCGTACACGGACGATGGCTGCGGACGATAGGCATCGGGCGCGCCATCGTCCTCCCCATTGTGGCGTACACGGACGATAGGTCGCGGACGATGGCACGCGGTTTGGTTGTTTTATAAATAGAGTTCATTCGTTTTACATTTCATTTCACAATTTCACTTTCGAAACTTACATTTACATAATTACTACGAAATGGCTTCAAGTCCAAATAGTCCTATGTTTAGTGGAGATGCGCGTTGGCCGGGTACAGAACCCGGCCAATATCGTTCGTTCGACACCAACGCCCAATACGATCCCGATTTCAGTACGTGGACGACAGCGGTTCCGGCACACCGATGTCCTCCCGACGTCCTCCCGGCGTCAAGGCTGCGAAGGCCAAAGGGAAGGCGGCCGCGACCTCATCCTCGACCGCTGCAACCCCACCTCCGCTCCCGGAAATGCTCCCGCCCCAGGCAGCCGAAGTGTATTCGTCGTTGGCGACAGCGTCGATGGCGAGGACGTTGTTGGAGACGCACAAGGCCCTCAAGAAGTGTACCGACCCCGACGAAGCCGAATACCTCCGGGCATTGATAGATGAACTGCGTCGGAAGTTGGGAATTGCACCGACTTAGTTTTTTTTTTTGTAAGTTGAACGGTGTAACTTCTTTTTTTATTAATGTGTCCCCGTTTGTTATTTCGACCTTTTTATTTACTCGTTATTAATTGTTAGTTGAAAACATTTAAATCAATTAAACAAATAAATAAAATGATGATGTGGCGCGCCTTAGGGCGCGCCTTAGGGCGCCCCACTGCAGGTGGGGAGGTAGGAGGATAAAACTGCTGACGTGGCGCGCCTTAGGGCGCCCCATTGCTAATGCCCTAAACGGTGCTAGTCAATTAACAATCATTATAATATTAATTTAATCATAAACCCTAGCTCCAGAAAATTTAGTTTTATGTGAGCGACCCGCCGTCATCATAAACAAACGCAACAGCTCCGTTCTCTCTATTTAATGAATGAAAAATTCCTCTCATTCGTCAATCAATCCTTCCTCTTTTTCTCCATCTCGTTTGAGATCCAATTACTTCATTATCCTTAAGTTTTTCTTTTGTTTTTTTATTCTGATTGATTTTTCAATCAGAATTCAATTTTGTGTTGATTACTTACTCCGCTTATTATCTGACGCCATTCCTCTTTCTGAGCCCTAATTGTTTTATCCCTGATTATTTTTCAAAATATTTTTTGTTTTGATTGTGGTTGAATCATTGTTTAGATCTCGTTGATTCTATTCGTTGAGCGAAATTTTGATGGTTTTTTTGTGTCAAAAATCAACATTGTTCGGTGATGAGAGAAAGCGGACGGGCGGACAGAACCTGATGCCGTGTTGAATGTCCTCATAATTCCTCTTTCTGGAAATGCCTCTGAGAACGAATTCATAAATCCTAGTAATATAATTTTGTTTATTACATTTTGATTTTAAATTCTTTGCATTTTTTAATCGAAAACATGATTTTATGTTTTAGTAATTCGTTGTCTTGTAGAGTCTAATGGTTGCTGCTGTGATGAACAAACCAATTTATGTCTGGACAATTGAAACAATTGTTTGTGATTGTTTATCCGAGTTCTGAGCAGAAACCTTTCCCCACTCTCCATTTTCTTAATTTTAGTGTTTTTTTTGTGATTTAATTTGTTTGGGAAACCATCGAGGTGAGGAATGCCGATCGGACTTTTGAATGACGATCTAAAAATGCCAGACTACAATTATCTGATCGATGGATCTTTAATTTTAAAATTTTGCTTTTATTATTTATTTTCTCTATTGTCAATAGAGCTCTCGATGATGTCAAGATAATAATAATAATGTTTCAGCCTTGTCTGAAATTCTATTGTTGACAATTATATGTCTGAGGGAGAGCTCTATTTTGGTCTAATTTCATTTCAATTTTGATGCTTTAGAGCATCCCATCCATTCCATGCCTTTGGCAAGGCATGGACGTCTGCCACATTCATTAATTTTTTACTCTCTTCTTCGTTAAGAGCACAACACTCATATTCATATTTTTTCGCAAGAGCCTACTCAAGGGTCCCACCATTTCATTATTTAATTTAAATATTTTAATTATTAAAAATATTTCTATAATATAAAAATACATTAAAAATATTTGAACTACTATTACAAATTAAAAAATATAAAAATTACATAATTAAATCCTAAAAAATAAAAATTACATATTTAAAACCTGGAAAAATAAAAATTACATAATTAAAATCCTACCAATTAAAAATTACATAATTTTGTATTCGAACTAGGGAATGATGTTGGGCCGAACCATTCGTGGTTCCAATCGCAGGAGTCGGAGGAGTTAAATGAGAATTGTGTAGTGTGGTGAAATTTTTTTGTATGGAAATGAGGGTGAAAATTGTGTAGTGTGGTAAGAATTTTTTTTGTATGAAATGAGGGTATTTATAGATGAAAATGTGAATTTTGGGAGGGAAAAATTAAAAATAAATTAAAAGTGGTGAGAAAACGGATATAATTTATTGGGAAGTTGGAAAATATTTTTTTAATTTAAAAATAATTTTTAATTAAATTCGATTTAAAAAAATAAATTAAAATGCCAACAGCTATGCCGTTGGCCAATCCCGTAGTGCCACGTCGGCCTGCTCAGCGGCACGGACGTGCTCGATGCATTGAGCAGCGTCGTGCCGTCGGCAAGAGCACAACGACGAACAACACAATGCCGCGCCAACGGCACGGATGCTGTCCTTCAGAGAAAGCATCGATGAGGATGCTCTTGTGATCAATATAAAATTAAAGATTACATGGATTTCAAATATGAGTATGAGAATATTGGAATGTAAACTTGAGAATGTTTGTAGTTTTGAAAATATTGATAATTGATCCAAAGTTTAGAAAGACTCTGGTAATTATGAGTGTTTATTTTGTTTAGAAAGAAAACTTTGGGCCATTATACTTTCTTGGATTCCAAATCAAATTAATGTTGTGTTAAGCTTGAAACTGAAAAGAAGACAAAAAATTGACTTGGTGACCCAAGCAAAGATATTAAAATGTTGCTTAATTCATAAACAATATTAGGAACTGTGGACTTAAACAATGGTAAATCTTACTACCAAGCATGTTAATCCAAACATCTTACTACCAAGCATGTTAATCCAAACAATCATTGACACTACCTTGCAAACAAGTTTATCAACCATGCACAGTAGCACAAAATCCCCATCAAGGCAACCCACAAAACAATGAATACAACACAAGATACCAAAACAAAAATATAATGGCTCTACAAAACTAGCAACACAAGAATTAGAATTGCATACCTTAACATTTAATGTAAGTCCGACAATAAATTAAAATGCAACCACAAGGGATTTTAGAAAAAACTTCAAAGATGAAGAGTTGCTCAAATTTGAGTCTTTGTTCTTACAATATCATTCAAAGCTACTATGGAAACACCCTAACATGTCTTTTTATACTATGAGTGAAAAATAAGCAAAATAAAACAAATCTTGGTAAAAAAGTCACACCCCGGATAATACTATGCAATGCAGCCTGCAACTTTTGATTTCAATTAATAGAACAGACACAACTTACTTTAGGGTGGCATACTATTGATCTCTGTATGGATCAAAACTGAACATTTCAAAGTTCCCCTCAATTCATACTTGTTTGCGAGCTACGGTATTTTCTTAGTGAAGGGGGAGAAATCCACACACAAAAACAAACACCACCAACCATTGCATCTTTAGTTCTCTACCTCTTTCGTCGGTAGAGTATCTCACATTCGCAAAGCTCTGCGTCTGGAAAAAAACAAAACAAAAAGGAAAACGGATAGGAATCAACAGGCATTCTACAATCTGAGAAATATTGATAACAAAGGGTAGGTGGCCTTTTCATAACCTTAATTAGCTTACTGAACTTACTTTTTTGAATGATGTTAAACCTTGCAACTTTTTATGAATTCTTTACCTGATATGAGACACATTGTCAAGCTTGAAACAGAATCAAGTACGCTTCACAACAACTTTGAGGACTTCATTCCTCCAATTTTCCTGACGTTCCTTTTGTATATTTTTGGCCGAGTACAAAAGAGATTGGTTATGATCATCTATCTCAATCTGTTTAAGTGTTAGAATATCTGCAATATCATTTGGAATCTCATCCAAGTATGGACAACGATGAATCATTAGGCACTGAAGCCTTGGTAAGTGAGTCCATTTAGTTCTCCAGAACTTGAGATTTGATTCATCAATAAGCAGATGTATCAACATACGAAATCCCCCCTCGGTGGTTTCCCATTTTTCTCCATAGCAAGCATAGTTCTTTAGTTTCAACACTTGAAGATTAGGCAACAAACCAACAATTGTCATATCTCTCCATGAAATCCACCCGCCACTCACTTCCAACTTCTTCAGTGACAGAGGAAAAATAGGATTCAGACGTGGAACGGATGAGCTATGCATCTCCATTTTCAGCTTCTCAAGTTGAAGCAAATGTATAAGATTGTCAAGATGGTAATATACACCAAACTTCTCTTCAGAGTAGCGTATTCCCAACTTTTTTATGTTTCTGATCATTCTCACCATCCTTCCACAACATACAAAGTTTGTCGCCAAAGAAAGCGTTTGTAAGTATTGTAGAGAAAGAGTTGCACCCTCAGGAAGGGGTAAAGGATGAAATGAGAAGGCCATAAGATGCCTCAACTTCCTCAAACTCCAAATCTCCACAGGCAAACGAACATCAGATCTATAAATAATTAAAGTCTGCAGATTTTGAAGCTTTGCTATAGCTGGAGGGACAATACCATCGGGAATGTTGGAAGAAAGGTGAGTGAGATTAATCAATTCAAACACTTGACCAAGCTCCCAATATGAATGATAGTTTTTTCTACGTAAAACGTGAAGAACCCTCAGTGAGGTAAAGTTCTCTACAGATCCTTTGGGCGTATACCCTCTCTGCGGGATGCATATAATAGAACTGGTGCATGAGCTATGCGTAGAGTCTTTAAGATGTAGATCATGCCAACTAACACTTACACGGTGATGATTTTGGAGGACTTGTGGAAGAAAATGCCTTCTCAAGATAAGATTAGGGAAGAAGTCCATAGCAGAAAGAAGGACCTTCTCTTGCCCGGCCTGTCTCACACAAAAATCCCGTACCATGCTATGCAGCCTGCAACTTTTGATTTTGCCATCACTTTTCAGGCTAGTGACCAAAACTAGACTTTGCTTGATCAGATCCTCCAAGCACCTCTCTGCCACCACTTCTACACTTTTAGATTCATTTCGACATTCCAAAAACCCCTCAGCTACCCAAAGTTTGATGAGGTCAGAGGCGTTGATGTCATAATCTTGAGGGAAGCCTGCAATATACAAGAAACACTTCCTCAACTGTCGAGTCAAGTTGTTGTAGCTCAAAGATAATATTGATCCCAACTGCCCATCATTTACATCAATTTGGTGCCACAACTTTGGAGTTCTAGGAATCCTGGATAAAAGTCCAGCCACAGTAACAATGGAGAGGGGCAGTCCTCCACATCCTTTTACTATTTTTTCCCCAACACTACGTAGCTCATCAGGACAATCTTGATCTCCGAAAACCTTGTTCTGGAACAATCTCCATCTTTGTTTGTCATCCAAGAAACTCATCATATGAATGAACCACGAATCGGCAGCATAAGTAGCCACATCCATTAGCCTTGTGGTTAATATGATCCGGCTTTCATTATTTTTGTTTGGAAATAGCCACCGTATGCGATTCCAAGCTTCCACACTCCAAATGTCGTCTATTACAATGAGATACCTCCTCCCCGATAAGATTTTGTAAATTTGAAGCTTCTCTGCATCGATTACTATCAATGAATCCTTTCCAACTGGATCTACTTTCCCTTTAAGCGAAGCTAGTAATTGTGAGACAATACTTGGTATACAATAATCTTGTGATACTGTGACCCAAGCTCGAATATGAAAATGCTTTATGATCACTGGATCATTATAAATAAGTCTAGCAAGTGTGGACTTACCAATGCCTCCCATTCCAACAATAGGGAGGATTTGTAGGTTGTCATAGGATGATGAACCAGTTATTCGGTGCATCATCCGCAGTATATCTTCATCAAAACCAAACACATCATCTCTGCTCGGATCGTCAGCCACAAAATATTTGGTTGTGGATGCAGGTCTTGATGATGATGCAGCAGTAGTAGAATCACGTAGATCGTCATCAAAACCAACTGCAACATCTTTGGTCGAGATTGATGTGGAATCACTGTTATCCTCTTCATCTGCTACTGCTCTGCCAGTTGATTTCATTTTTGTCGCTAATCTCCTAATCCTGTTTGTATTTATTGCACTAAGCTCAACCGGGAGATCTTCAACCACATCATATTTGCTCGATGGAGGTATTGATGGTGAATCACTCGGAGCTGACTTTTTTCTCAACCAATTTGAATTTCTAACAATCAGCTCCGTTGCAATCCTCAGATGTTCAACTTGACTCTTGAGTGCAGATCCTGATGATGAACTAACACCAGGAGAATGACTCACGTTGTTGATCACATCTCCAACAATTAAGTCGAGCTCCTCAGCCAATTCCCCCAACTGATCTGAAAGCCTGACACTTGGATTTGATAGATATTCTGAGGAGGAAAGATATTGAATAATCTTTTCAGCTGTATTTGCTACCTCCCTTATTGTTTCTTTATCTGGAAAATGTTTGAGATTAAACTGCAACACAACAGCTTTGTCGTGGATGGATATAATTAGGTGTTTAACAGGAGGAGTGATGCGATCATCGTCACGTAGAAGGAATTGGAGTAAGGTTTGTTGCAGGGATTCCACAGCTTCATGAGCCATGTCAGATGTATGATTGAGGGTTCAGGGTGGAGATTGGAATCACCAATTCTTCCCCTAATTTGGAATTTGATGCAAACACGCCAAGATTTAAAAGTCAGAGCTGTGAGTTGAAGAAGTAGCTAATACTAATATCTAAATGGGCGTTTATCCTTTTACAAAGAATAATTTGGATCATTGTTAGTACTATTTACTTAGGGCCTGAATGGTAGGTATGCCAGCCCATGAAAAGGAGGGAAAAATACTGTGTTGGGTTACTGCATTTCTTGTTTGGTAGCCTTAAAAACCAATCGTGCGACCCGTTACAAACCCACCGGGTTTCACAAGAGTGGCGATAACAATCGGCTGCCGTGGTGCAACTCTAAGAGCATCCACAATGGATCGATTTTCGTCCGGACGATTGACCCGTTTTTGCATTTTTTTTAATTTGTTCAAACACTCTATATACTCCCTCATTTTCACTTTTTTATCACACCATTCTCTCCTCTAATCTCTTCTATCAAATATGAATCCCGACAATTTTCCAAACTCGAACAGTGCCAACGACGGTATGCCAATGTTCGGCGGAAGCGGCGCCCTTTGGCCCGGCCACGAAGACTATAGGGTCGAGACTCCTGGATCTGTAGGGTCCACATTTGATTTGGACGCTGAGTTCGATACGTTCTTCAACATGGACTCCTACAGGGTCGAGACTCCTGGATTTGTAGGGTCTCACAACCGAACGTATTATAGTGAAACTAATTGTATCATTTATGTGAACTTCAAACTTTTTGTACCAACATGAAACAACGTGAAACATTTTGTATGAATAGTGTAACAGTTCTCTTGAACTAGAGAGTAATGCGACGTATTTGAGGAATTATTGATTGAAAAAATTGGCAGGAGCAGGACCATGCTCTAGTACATGTGCCTACGATGTGTATTGTTTGGGGAAGCTTGGGATCAGCAGAATGAGTGATGTTGATGCACAGCAATGGCTAGACAGCAACATACCACCATTCATCAGCATCTATGACAAGGAAATGGTGAATAGATTATGGAACAAGGAGGTTTGGGCCGTTGTGGTGGTGGCTAAGTTGTGTGAGGGACGAGAATTTCAGCTCTAGGAGATGCTGGTGTAGGCAGTCGTGGACGGCTGCGTTGTATGGGAGCTGAGAGAGTCGGGTCTCGTGGCAGTGGGACGAACGATCATTCACCTTCGAGCCACCGAAGATGGAAGATGTGGAGAGTGGCGACTAAGGGTGTGTTATGTTTGTATATTGAGTGTGAGAAGATGTCATATTTTTTGCTTATTTGTACAGGAACTTGCATATGTAAATTATTAGAGTAATACAAGAATGTTAATCCAAACAACCATTGCACCTTTCATTCTCTGCATCTTCCGTTAGTAGAATACTGAATATCTGATAAGCTACCCCATCAAAGCTCTGCATCTGAAAAACCAAAATAAAAAAAATGACAGGAATCAACAGACATTCTATGAACTGAGAAATGTTCAAAAGAGAGGAAGATGCTTAGCTATTGGCAAAGTATGAGCCATTGCATAACCTCTCAATTACCTTACTCTAAAAATGATACTCCATAAAACCTAGCAATTTTTATGAAAACTTTACCTGATGTGAAGCACACAATCAAGTCTGAAAGAGGATCAAGAACGCTTCACAACAACTTTTAGGTCTTCTTTTTTCCAAAGGTGCCAGTGTTCCTTTTGTATTTTATTTGCCGAGTACAAAAGAGATTGGTTATGATCATCGACCTCAATCAATTGCAGTGATCGAATCAATTCAATACCATATGGAATCCTATCCAAGTACGGACAACGATGAAGTGTTAGGCACTTGAGCCCCGGAAAGTGGCTAAATGTAGTATACCAGCACTTCAGGTTTGATTCATCAATAAGCAGATGTATCAAATTACCAAATTCCCCCTCAGTGGTTTCCCATTGTTGCCCATAGCAGGTATAGTTCTTCAGTTTCAACACTTGAAGATTAGGCAACGAACCAACAATCTTCATATCTCCCCAAGAAATCCACTCGCCATTCAGTTCTAACTTTTTCAGGGACTGGGGAAAAATAAGACCGTAGTGATTCGGCACAGATGAACCATGCATCTTTAGTTTCAGCTTCTCAAGTCGACGCAAATGTATAAGATTGTGGAGAAGATGATACCCTGCACCAAGCTTCTCTTCAGAGTAACATATTCCCAGCTTTTTTATGTTGGGAATCATTTCCACCATCTTTTCACTCCACACAGTCTATTGCCATAGAAAGCGTTTGCAAGTTTTTTAGAAAAAGAGTTGCTCTTTTTGGAAGGGGTAAAGGTTGAAATGAGAAGGCGATAAGATGTCTCAACATCCTCAGACTCCAAATCTCTACTGGCAAACGAACATCAGATCTGTAAATAATTAAAGTCTGCAGATTTTGAAGCTTTGCTATAGCTGGAGGGACAATACTATCAGGGATGTTGGAAGCAAGGTAAGTAAGATTAATCAGTTCAAACACTTGACCTAGTTCCCAATATGAACGATCATTTCTACGTAAAACATGAAGGACCCTAAGTGAAGTAAAGTTTTGTACAGAGCATTTGGGCCTATACCCTCTTTGTAGGATGCATATGATAGAAGTGGTACATGAGCTATGCCTAGAGTCTTTATGATTTAGATCGTGCCAACTAATACTTACACGGTGAGGACTTGTGGAAGAAAATGTTTTCTTAAGATAGGAGTAGGGAGGTAGTCCATAACAGGAAGAAGGAACTTCTCTTCCCCGGCCTGTCTCACACAGAAGTCCCGCACCATACTATGCAGCCTGCAACTTTTGATTTTGCCATCACTTTTCCGGCTAGTGACCAAAACTAAACTTTGCCTGGTCAGATCCATCAAGCACCTCTCTGCCTCCACTTCTATGGTTTCATATCTATATCGAGGTTCCAGAAAGCCCTCAGCAACCCAAAGTTTGATGAGTTCAGAGGCATGAATCTCGTAATCTTGAGGGAAGCCTGCCATATACAAGAAACACTCCCTCAAATGTGGAGACAAGTGGTTGTAACTCGAAGATAATATTGATCCCAACTGCCCATCATTTACTTCAATTTGCTGCCACTTTTTTGGAGTTGTAGGAATCCTGGATAAAAGTCCAGCCACAGTAACAATTGAGAGGGGCAATCCTCCACATTGGTTTACAATTTTTCCCCCAATACCACGTAGTTCATGAGGACAATCTTGATCTCCAAAAACCTTGTGGTGGAACAAAAGCCAACTTTGTACATCATCCAAGAAACGCATCATAAGAATGTTGCGCGAAATGGCGGCATTAGTAGCCACATCCATTAGCCTTGTGGTTAATATGATCCGGCTTGTATTACGATTGTCGGGAAATAGCCACTGTATGCGATTCCAAGCTTTCACACTCCAAATGTCGTCTATTACTATGAAATACCTCCTACCTGATAAAATTTTGTAAATTTCAAGCTTCTGTGCTGCGATTGCTATCAATGATTCCCTTCCAACTCGATGCACTTTTCCATTGAGCGAAGCTAGTAACTGTAAGAGAATACTTGGTATACTATAATCTTGTGATACTGTGACCCAAGCTTGAATATCATATTGGTGCTTGACCAGTGGATCATCATAAATAAGTCTAGCAAGTGTGGACTTACCAATGCCTCCCATTCCGAGAATAGGGAGGATTTGTAGGTCGGAATAGGGTGGACAGTGAGTTATTCGGTCCATCATGTGTAGGATATCTTTGTAAAAACAATCCATAACCACATCATCTTTGGTCGTGAGTGGAGATATTGATGGTATATATTTGGTTGTAGATGCAGGTCTTGATGATGATGATGTTGCAGCAGTATAATAACTTGATGGTGAATCACTTGACTTCATTTTCTCCGCTAATCTCCTCAACCCGGGAGATGTTCAACTTGACTCTTGATGATGAAGTAACACCAGGAGAATCACTCACGTCAAACATATTTCCAAGCTCCTTAGCCAATTTTCCCAACTGATCTGAAACTCTGTCATATCTACAATTTCATAGATATGAATAATCCCTTGAGTTGCAATTGCTACCTCTTTCTTTATCTGGAAAATGTTTGAGATTAAAGTACAACACAGCAGATTTGGAGTAAGGTTTGTTGCAGGGAATTTCTCAACCAAAATGCTTATTTATTTAGAAAGCAAAGCCTAGTTGAAATCAATGTTGGACAAGAAAGAAAAGATGACAAAGTATAAATAGGAGAAACTGATTAGCCAGCCGGTTCAAACAATAAGAAAGATTATATTCCCATCATTAGTTGATGATCACGAAATAATAATTTGGACGTTTCCATGGTGAAGTTCAACCAACTCCTCTTCTTAGAAGTCAATTTCTACCCTACTATACTATGTATAAAACAATGCAAGCAAGAATGTAAATCCAAACAATATTCAGAGTCATTTGAAAGTAGCTTATCAACCATTCATACTTCAACAAACATCACTCATAGGCCAGTGAGCAGGCGTCGCCGCCCAACACGAGCGTCTCCCCCAAGCCATGGGCGAGACGCGTTGCACATGCTCAAATTTTGGATATTATTAAAAACAGTTTTCAGCCCTTTCCAAGCCAATATGATTGAAAACTAAATTGCTAAAAGCTGAATGATATGAAGAGGCTGAACTGATTTTTTCAAGAGATCGTTTTATTTAATTGGCAATTTTTCCTTTTATTTATAATACATAGAAGAAAATAATCGTATAAATGACTATGGACAATTTATTTATATATTATAAAATAGATTTTTATTTTTTGATTATCATTCATTGGTTATTTTATATATTTTGAATTTTTTATTTTTTTTATTATCATTCATTGGTTATTTTATATTTTTTTAATAAAAAAATTATCATTCATTGGTGGTAGTAAGCGTTTATCAACCATTCATACTTATTTTTTTCCGCAAATTTGATCAAATCGGCGCGAAATAACATACTCTATCAACCATTCATACTTACATCACCAATCATTGCACCATTAGTTCTCTGCTTTTTTCCTCAGTGGAATATATGATAAACTACCTTATCAAAGCTTTGCATCTGAAAGAACAAGAACGAATTATGACTGGAATCAATCAACATTCTACAAACTCAGAAAATATTCAAAAGAGAGGAAGATGCAAAATCTTAAAAAAAAATAAAAAAAGACAAAATTAAAATTATTAGAAATTAAAAATTGCACACTTAAATTATAAAAACTACTCTAGTGTTTGTGAGAATGTAGTGTTAGTGTATGGAAAAAATGGTGGGTGAATTAGGTTATTTATAGATGAATGTTAAAAAAAATCTGAAAAAAATGGTAAAAAAACAGCAAAAAAAGGTCAATTTTTTTTAAAAAATTTTAAAAAAATAATAAAAATGGCCTGAAATCAACGCCCACTCGCAATGCCGGCGAGTGGGTGTCACACACCACTCGTTGCTCGCCACGTGGCCAACGAACGCGGCGAGACAGTCCACATCCCACCCCTCCCCCTAGGCTACGACACGAGACCGAGCATCTGCATCGGTGTCTCAATGCGGTCTCATCTCATCGGGGCGAGACCGAGCCCGCATCGAGACACCAATGCGGATGCTCAATGGTCTGAGATTGGAAACACGAATTCTTTCCCTCATTTGGATGCAAAACGGCAAGATTTAGTAATATTTCAATTTCATTTTATTCCATCTTCCTAAGTTTGTAGGAGTATTCAAATTCATATCCTATATTATTATATTATTTCTTTTTATAAAAGTAGTACTCCTATGAATGGAGTTAGGTTTATAAATTCAACTAATAAAAAAAAGAGAGCTTCACTCGATATTCACTAGCCGAAGTCAACAGTCTTAATGAAGTCTTGTCGGGTAGATCATATTTTTAGGCGCATATCAATCAGGAATAGAATACTAACGTGAGATGATTATTATTAATTATATTAAGTAAGCCTATTATCATTGTACAGCACTTTTTAATACCCAATTTGACCAAATAAGTGTGAACTCGGCGTTATTCACATATAAAATACACGAATGAATACAACCCATTTTCAGAATATTAGGTGTGCGTATTTTCAATTCTACGCAACTATGTAAGATTAGTGCTTATACGAGTGTAGGCATTTTTTATGTGACTATATTAATGTCAGATAATATTGGCATGCTTCAAACAATGTACTTTAAGATATCGCCTGTTGTCGTGATTTATTAATAAGTTATTATTATGCGCAGACTTAAGTGAAGCCAACAAGGGGCTCAAACCCTCATTAAAACTAAATTTTAAATATATTTCTTATATAAAATTTTTATATTTGTCTAAATTTAAGTGTAAACTACTATGCAAAGTCCCTGACAATCATCTAAATCATCGGAAATTATATTTTTAAATAAAATTTTAAAAAATTTAACTACTATCAATATTATTTTCTGCGTTCGCCCCTATTCATTATCATTTGATTATCCATTTAATATTAAATTGTGAGACTTTTGATTGGAGGGGATAGATATGACTAATTATCTTAAGACTATCCGTCTATAATTTGATTGTGATACTCAATCTTATGAACCAAATATACTACATATTCAATCATAAGATATAATCAACTATATTAATGTGTCAGATGATCTTGGGCTACTTCAACATATGAAAATGTATAATTTAATTTTGATCAATCGAAAAACCCATAGTTGACTACTAAATTTTTTTCATGAAAGTTCGTGTTTCATTTTAGTTCGACATATATTTTAAGAGTTATAGGGTAAAAATGGGAGGAAAAGAATGTTAAATAAGATAGTGAAATGGGATGTCTTACTTGCTATTTTTGGTACTCCTTTAGTCTCGTACTCCTTTAGTCTCACTTTAGTTGAGACATTTCTTTTTTGATATAAAAATTAAAAATATACATTTTGAGATCAAGTAGATAAATAATAAAAGTGGACAGAGAATAAAATAAGATATAAAGAAAATGTATTGTAGGAGAGAAATAATTTTTTTGTTAATAAGAAAGATTCAATTATCTTGGGATTACCTAAAAATGATTACAACAACTATATAAACCTAAGAATGCCTAAAAATGATATTCTCCCCGTTCCACAAAAGATGTCACACTTTTGGGATGATACGAAATTTTAGGAAGTTTTATTTTGTGTGTTAAATGGAGAGAGAAAATATAATTTTTATATTTACGTGAGAGAGAACATTTTTTAAAATAGAAATGTAACTTATTTTGTGGGACAAACTAAAAAAAATGTGATATCTATATTACATTATATTTCTTCTTTCATGAAAGGAAGAATCCAACTTTCTTTAGAAGAAAGAGTAGAAAAAGGGGATCAGTTTCAAAATAACTTTCAGTTACTGAGGATAATAAAATGCAGATCTGAATTGATACACTTTAATTTATATGGTTGAACTGTACAACGAATTAATCAAATGACCGACAAAAACATGTTTAGAAATAAAACAAGAGAGAATGAGTCCATGGCCCCACCACCGTCGGTGGGGAGTTTCATTCAAGGTAAAATCACCCTCCCAAGTGCTGCTGCGATTATTGTACTCTCTCTAGTCTAGTCTCTTCCATTAAAGCTACCTATAATTTCACACTATCTCTTCTCAGTTCTCACTGTACAATTCTCAAGCACCCAAAATCACTACTTTTTCTTTGATTATTGGAATTGAAGAACTAGAGAAGCTGAAATGAGAGATGAAGAAGGGCAAACAGTTCCTAGCAGCAGCAGCAGCAGCAGCATAAATGGAGCAGCAAATATGAGTGTGAAGAAAGATGGGTGTGGATTTGAGGGGGTGTTTGGGAGAGGGAAGTATAAATTGTGGGCTTTGGGTGCCATAACTCTGCTTGCAGTTTGGTCGATGTTCACTGGCACTGTCACTCTAAAATGGTCTGATGTTAACCTCAAACACGCCTCTAATGACTTGGACCCCTCTCTCCATTCTGATCTTGATGTTCTGGTACTCATTTCTCATCATTTTTGCCCTTTTGGTTTATCTTATTTACTGTCATTTTTACTAAGCTAGCTTGAGATCTGATGAAGTACTGTTGATATAGAGTTGAGATGGAATCAAAAATTGGATCTTGAATAGTTACACATGCCAAAAATTGGATCTTGGTAGTTCATTAACAAGTGATCCGATAAAAAACTAAAATAAAAATTGAATATTTGGGAATCAAGACTAATCATGATTTACTTTCTTGATTTTGGTGTTGTAGGATGTGGATGAGAGGGAAAAGATGGTGAAGCAAATGTGGAATGTGTACAAGCACAGCAGTGTTGCTAAGTTGCCAGGCTTTTGGAGGGATGCGTTTGGGGCAGCATACCAAGACTTGACTAGTGAGATTGCCAATGTCAGGAACTCTGCCTTTTGGGAGATTGCAAAGATGTCGTTCCGCGCAGCTGACATCTACGACTCACCCCCAGCTGAATCAGCTGCTAGGTATGCCTCTCAATGGAGCTCCTCAGATTTTGAGGCTGAATTGATATTGATACTTTTTGAGCATTGTGTTTGTTTGATACAAAGTTGGGGTAGTAGGATGGTTTGGGATTTGCAATACATATGATCGAGTATTCGAGGATTAAGTTCAAAGTCGTTGAATCTATCAAAGTATGTGCTAAGATCTAATGCTTGGCCAAATTTGTTCACAAACTAGGTTTTCTGAAATCAAATTGTCTTCTACCTTAATCATACAATTGGACATTGTTGATTTCATTAGGCTTCCTAGATTTAGAAAAAAAATGGATTATGAAATACTCCTAGTAAGATGGCATGGGAAAGCTCTCCATTTCAAGGGGGTGCTTACTTTCCACGATTTCCAATGCATATGATGATTATTCGAGGGACTATGTTCAAATTCGTTCAATCTATCGACATAGTATGTGCTAAAGATCTAATATTTGGACTAAGACAATTTATTCACCTTGGTCATCATGTTTTGTTAGTCTTGATGTGAAGGGATATAACATAGTTGGTTTCATTGTTTAGAAAAAAAGTGGATTATGTTTGCATATGATTTCCTCTTACATTTGGATCTTGTACATTCTTGTAAATACAGAGAATCGAAGGAGGATGTTCGACTAAGAATCAAGCTGGGGAAGACAAGAAAGCAGAAATGAGAGCAATTGCATATTTGCAGTCTCAATCATGTAATTTTTTGGATTTCTCCATCACATTATTATATGAAATCGTGGAGCATATATTTATAAAATATTTCACCATATATATATATATATATACTGGCTTGGGGCATCCTTACTGCAAGGTGTTGAGACGCCTCAATGCTTAGTAATATATTTACAGTTTTACACTAGAGCATGCTCCAAATGGGAGAATAGCTGTAATAAATCTTGATCCTATCAAATAATTAGTAGTTTACTTTATAAATTCAATTGACTGTGATGAAAAAAAGGTAAGAAGGGCATATTTTTGTGTTAGAGAATGATCACACAGGTGGTTGATTAGTTGCTCGGTTATAACCGATCGGTTCATCGAACCAACTCACACACAATGACACACCATATGAAAATTAGCCATTTATTGATTCTAAAGATGGAACTATAGTTAGAATTATAAAAACTGTAATCTTTATGTGCAAACATGGAAAATATGTAAAAATGGTTATAAAATGAAGTAACATGTTAGTGTCGCTCGAATTCTTAACTTGATCCATGTTAAATGGTTACATGGATTATACGAACATTTTGTGTGTATTTTTGCAATTCGCATGTAGCTTATGGTGATTTGGGTTAGTGAGGCATAACTGAAGTGGTTAAGCCGAGACATCACATGACTGAGGACTCTACTAGTGAGAGGTGTTGTATTCTGCGGGACATGAAGTCTGCCCAGATAACATATTATCATGCCTACTAATATGTAATGTCCAAACTAGATCACTCCTTCCTTGTCTTCTCCGACGGCAAATTTGACTCGACACAGACTACTTCACTTATTTGCAATGTCAAAAGTCAAACAATTCTTATCGAATTGCTTATTTAGACCAAGCAAAGTTGAGATTTTATTATCATCAAAACTCAAAAGAACAATACTTCTTGGCGGGAGCCGCAATCCACCATCACATGTTCATTTCCAAAAAAAACAATAATGGAGGGAAAAAAATATGACAACCAATAATGAAACAACTTCAAAAATATAGACTATATTATTGCAAAATAAATACTCGTTTAGTAAAATTTTAAGTTAAGAAAATCTCACATACCTTACCCACCGACTGTTAATCCAACACACGATATCGCCAGATTTTTTACACTGGCGCCAGAGGCAGTTGCAGTGCAACTGGCGCGAAAAGCCAAATTTAATGAAAGTTTCTAGCCCATGTGCCAGCAGTGGAATTGATCGACTGAACCCACTTAGATCGTCAGTATGTTCAATGAGAGTGGATTTTCTAAATTATTTTGCTTTTAATGCTATTGTTTTCATAAGGGTATGTTTGCCCTAACACAAAAAGTGGCTAATATTTAGTTATGTTAGTGTTGAAATATCAAGTACAAGAACCTAAGTTCTTAAAATCCCTTTTATTTCGATCGTTTAGTAAGATTTTTCTTGTACACCATGCTGCAAGTACAAGATAAATAATAAGGGAAACTGCACAGGTACAGTTGTAGGCAGTTATATGTATTCACCTAACCATGGAAAATTGCAAGTTAAGCAGTCATAGCAGCAAAGCTAACTCTTTATGCTGTTCCATTTCAGGGAAACGAAATCAACCTGTGGACTGTGGTTAACCAGATCGTTTTTCCGTCCGGTTGATGCTTACAACTTTGGCAAAACCGTGCAGTCCTCCTTTAGAACGTCCTTGCTCGCCTGTCACACATGGCAAGCCTAGTCAGAAGTGCTCTTAAAATGTGGGTTGTACCAAAAGTCACTACCAAATTAGCTATAAGATCATAAAGTCCACGGTGCATATGCTACTTCATGAACAAGCCGTGTACGTTCGATAATCATAGTCCAACAGAGAAAAAAGAATTTGCTTGACAGACGGTCGTGTCATACCTCTAGGTATCGCGTCAGGAGTGTTGCAGTACTGAAATTGAATCCCTCAATAGGTTCGGCGTTCTTACGAGATGCATGAAGCTGCTTTCTGACTTGAGTAGCCAGAGACTGATTTGTAATTTAGACCAGATCACGAGATTACAAAAGTTAATATAGATGAATCATAAAGGTAGTAAGGTTAGGTGAAGTCTGATCATATAATCGGTACCTTTCCCAATTCTACGCCCCATTGGTCAAAAGAATTGATACCCCACACAAATCCTTCTACAGCAACTCTATGCTCATAAATTGCCAACAACTGCAACATCACAGGCATGTATTATGAAGAATTAGGCTTCGGAGGTTCAAGCACATGAAGAAAGTAATTTATATAGCTAGTAGCATCAACAACAAGATTGTCCACCTGTCCTATGTTGTAAGCATTTAATGAAGGAAGTAGAAGACTGAGAGAGGGCCGATTCCCAGAGAAAGTCTGCAAAAAGTGTATATCTTCAGACCCAATATCGAACTTTGGCAGAAGGAGATGATCATATAAACTGGTAGTGAAAGGGAATTACCTTGTGTGTAATAAGATTACTAGGAACATTCTCTTTCAACAGCTGCTCGGGAGTCTGGAGAAAAACTAACCATAGTTAAATGCTGATATCCAAAAGCTTTAGTGATAGATATTGCGAGATATTTACAGGTGGAACCAACAAAATAATACTCCCTCCGTCCCAAAAAAGATGGCAAACTTGGAAGATGGCACGAGATTTTAGGAAATGTTGTTTTGTGTGTTAAGTGGTGAAAGAAAATCGAATTTTATAATAGATGTGAGAGGAAACTTTTTCCAAAAGAGGAAATGTGACATCTTTTGTGGGACAAACTAAAAAGGAAAGTGTGACATCTACTATGGGACGGAGGGGGTAGTATAATTAAAAAAGCAAAGGACGAGCTCAGTCTGTCAATGCTATGAGTATACATATATTCCCACTTTCCCAGTGACCAAAAGATAATAGTAAACCTCAATTGAAGCCGTATACGTAAAATAGGACTAGTTTATCACCTTTCCATAAGCAAGCGCATCTGGCTGGGCAAAGAAGTTTGACATGAGCTCGTCGTGGTTGCTGACCAATTCACCTGTATAAGCAAGCTTCCTGGGTTCAATGTTGCTTGGATTGTTCCCAGTTTCTATTAAAACAAGGTGTCATAGGATGCCTAAAAGCAGATAAATCGGAGAAAAGTAACACCTTTCAGGTAAACAGGTTGCTGACTCTTCACCACCCCAATAAAATCACACGGAATAACACGACCCTGGAAATTCACCGGCCAAGTGGTTAAATCAATGATTCTAGAATATACAACATCACATATGCAAAACCAGGCAGTGATTGCTTTCGACAATGGCACATTGGAAAGTTACTGATTGGGTAGGATCCATAACCGAGACCAACAAAATCTATAACAATATAGAATGTCGATATACCAAAATGCTCGAGTGAAATGCAGAAAATGACATGAGCCTTTTCAGAGAGGAGACGGAGACTACATTAAATATAACCAGCAACATATCCATGTAAACAACTTATAAACTCTCATATTCCTGGTTATGTTTAATCATCAATATGAGAGTTCATAGAATGTTTACCTGGATATGGAGCACCTCCACTAAGTCGGCATGTTCACTTTACTGTGAGAAAACTGAATGTACTGATACAAGATGTTATGGCATTACCTGGTGAATTAGTTGGTAAAAGCTGTGTTGTCCATTTGTTCCTGGTTCACCAAAATCAATCTCACCTGCCTCATAGGGAAGGGGAACACCATCAATTGACACACCTTTCCCATTACTCTCCATGCTAACCTGAATATATAGTTTTTTATAGAATATCAAGGTCAACCTCAAATGGAAGAAACACAAACATTAACTATCAACACTGGGTCATCAGGACATGCCTGCTGAATATGTGGTGCAAGTTTTTCCAGTGCTTGAGAGTAAGGTAAGATGGCCTGAAAAAAAAGGAATAGCGTGCCCTTATGCTTAAGTGAAGCATCAGTTAATGGGGAATATTTAAATAAACTTGGACAGCTAATAAACATACTCTAGCAGGATAGCCAAGAAATGACACATTCCAAACACTCAGCAAGCCCAGTAGCACCTGCAGAAATAATTTTTGCATAAACACATAAGTGATATTTACAAGACACATACAATGTAGACTGCCAGGGGGATGTTTTTACAAGTCAAAAATATAGTTCAATAGTGAAACAAGGAATAGAAGGCTATCAAAATATCAAATACAAATGAAGAGAAAGAGGACATATGATACTTAAAAGACCAAACATATTCATATAAATTGGTGCTTCTTAGTTGGACGTGTAGGACTTAGCTTCAAAGTCAATCTACTCAATAGTTGCTCCAACAGAGTGTGTGCAGGTAATAAATCGAGCAGTTGGAGTGCACATTGCATCATTAAGACTAAGCATTTTAAGGAATAAACATACAGGTAAGTTTTTCTCAAAAGGTGCTGAATGGAAATGTTGATCAATACTTGAAGCTCCTTGGAGGAACCTTCACCCAAAGAGAAAAACAATAGAATATTAGTCATCGTGAAGCAAAGTAGTATATCAGAGATTCAGAATAAAAACATAATACTATATCTCAACCAACAAAAAAATATTGAAATTTTGATCTGTTAAGAAAGAAATAAAAGCAAAAGGTTCCCAAATTTGAAGGTCACTTAATGATTTTGAAGTCAGTCTTCCAGGCCCAAATGAGAAGTTCATGACATGCTCCACTACCCATACAAGTAAGTGCTTTGAATAAATAAAGCAGTGTTTTACTATACTTTTCAACGACTGCAAAACCATATTGCAGAGAAAGAGGCAATACTCCAACCGCGCTGCAAACTGCAAACAGTGGTCCAGAAACCAATTAGACATCCTCCAAATCAAGTACTCCATTTGACATAAAAGAGAACATACCGCTGTAGCGTCCTCCCACCCAGTCCCAGAAAGCAAAAGCATTATTTGGATCGATGCCAAACTTTTCTACAAGCTGCGTATAAAAGTACAGGAGTGTCTAATCAGTAAATCCAAATCCATGTTTAACATGATCAGGAAAACTGCTACTTTTACAGCCATAATTCCCCTAAGAACAACCAGACTTGTAGACAATACAAACACATGATTCTCTAGGCACACTATACAAGAAAGCTTTATGTTTTAACGGCATTGACGCAAATAATAGTCATGATTGTGGCTGATCCAAAGAAAAGTTAGGGTGGGTCTGATATCAAAAGAAATTTAGAGTAAAATGTCCTTCCTACAACTGATTTTTTTAAAAAAATACTACTAGTAAAAGTAAAGAAATACAATGACTTGGGAAAACTTCAAAAGTAAATAATTGAACTTATGTTGCTTTGAATGCTACAGGGAATTATAAATACAGGGGAAAAGGAAAGAAAAGGCACTCACAGTTAGGTTAGTGCTGACAGCAACCATGTGTTTTGCAACCGCTTCAGGTCTGGAAATAGCACGTGAAGAGATACAAATGATCATATGCCAAAGTGAAACACAATTGACATGTTAAGGAAGAACTCCAAGGTATAAAAACCAACTACAGGCTCTGATACTAATAGTGGTTGAGCCACTGAAGAAGAGAGAGCTCAGAGAGGGGCTTAAGCTCCCATCAACGGAACATTTCAACTTTATATTCTAATAAAATCTAGAAATTGCTGCCATTTTGTGTGAACTGTTGAGCAAAACTCCCCTATCACAAAACTGAATCGTATAAAAAATAGTTTATCAAAATCTCAAACTTTAAATTTGAAAATCCAGCCCCCACCAAAAACATTTTCTGCCTAGTCCCCTAGAAAATAATCATAGATTGGATCTAACACAGTTCAACGAGTGTGCAACAAAAAGTTATCGCAGAATCCCCATTTTACATTATACCAACTTCCTTTTACTTCTCCTTTTCAACAACTTTAACATAAGACACTTCACTCACAACTACATCAAAACCCAAGATATTCCCAGATCTCTTAATTACCATTAGCAATCAACAGCAACTATATTGCCAATGCTAGTTTCACATTATTAGTCAAAGGCCTGAGGTGTACTCTGAGATCACTGACTAGAAGTTTAATTTTGGAATGTTCTCACCCCAAGGCAGCTGAGATCCACTCCCTTATAGTCCGAGCATTGAGCATAGTCTCCGCTGTGGTGAAAGTTTTTGATACCACGACAGCTGCAAAAAAACATAGAAGTAGGAAGTAAAAACAATCAAGTAGCTTGAATATTTTTGTCTATAGAACTCAATAACTAAATAAAAAGGAAAATATACCTAATGTAGTTTCAGGATTCAGCCCTGTAATGTTTCTTGCAACATCAATTGGGTCGACATTTGCAAGGCTTCGACAGGAAAAGAAAAAACAATGAGGTAAGAGCGGTATTTAGCTCTTGAAACTCTTAACTGATGCATACTTCAGTACATGACAGTAGTGAGAACTCATTACTATCTACTACCAATTTACAAACTGCCCTACGGCATACACCCCCAAACCCCCACCATAAAAACAAACAAAAAGGTGAGAAAGAAAGCAGGCAGCAGCAGTGACAATAGCTAAAGACTTGCATAGAAAGACAGCTATAAAAGGGAAATATGAAATAACAGGAAGAAAGGGAAAATATGTATTAGATAACCTACTGGTTTTCCCTGATACCTAAAACATGGTCTTTTGAGTTTCAATTTAGAGATATTGACAAAAAAAAGTCAATCGAGTCTAAGAGGCTGTATTGATCTTGGACCCTTTGACTATCTTCAGGTTTATATATAGGCTTGAAAGCTGTTCTAAATCACATAAGTTCAAAGTGATCAACTTAAGAAAGAGATTACAAACACAGAGAACTTAGAAAGAGAGTACACACACACACAGAAATGATGAAATAACCAAGGACATAGTTTCTTACAAATGCAGTTTTCGACCACTAGCCAATTCAGCAGCTTCTGGGTCTGCATGATCATGTGAAGCATTAGCTATATTTTATAGCATCCACGTAGACATCATTGGAGACAGGTGAATTTTCATCAAGGGGGCAAAATCCAAATGCACAAGGGGAAATGTCTTTAGCATCAAGATAACCTGTTTGAAGTGCTGTATGAACAAAAAGAGGGCCTAGAAAGCTTCCTCCAATCCCAATTGCAATAACATTTGTTAATGGCTTCCCAGTGGCTCCAACCTTTAAAATTTCCCAAATAGGTAAACAAATCTATGATCCAACCAACAAAAGTTACAACATATTTGATAGTAAGGATTACCCAGGCACCACTGCGGACCCTGTCAGAGAAATCCTTAATCTTATCAAGAACTTGCCAAACATCAGGTACCACATTCTTCCCGTCACTGTTTATAACTGAACCTCTTGGAGCACGAAGAGCTACGTGAAGGACAGATCTATTTTCTGTGATGTTTATCTGATGACATGAAATTCAAAAACAAATACTGGATGAAGAATGTCAAAGAAGCATGTCTCATTGTAATAATTAAGTTATTATTCTGTCACACTAACCAATGCAAAAGTTTCAAATGAAGTAATGACTATTGGGATATTTCAAATATTAGTCCTCAATGCAGTAATGGGAGATCTATGAGAACTGCATGATCTTTATTGATTCATAATAAGGGTAGCAATGGTCAGAGACATGACACAAAAGATACTAAATGGCTTATGTGCATGACGGCGTGCATGCTTTTTGCATTAATATAATAAAAAGGCATTCCTTTTGGCTTCTAAAATTTTCAGAAAAAGTAACATTCTTGTGGATTCATGCTTTGAATATTTTGCTGACATTTGCCTGATAAAGGAAAGTAGGAAAGTAGGACTGTCCAGTTGTATTCTTTGTATCTATATGAAAATTTTAACAGATACATAACTTTTGAAACATCTCTATGGAAAATATGCAAGTGTAAGTAATATAAGGAAGTTTTGCAGAGACCATCTTACAAAGACTATATATAATAAGTTAGTAAACATTAACTTACACGCTCTCCACTGAACATCAGGTTAATCTTATCTTTCAGATGAGCTTCCTGTAACACAAGACAAGCTACCATAATCAGAGTTCAAAATGCGTGTATGAACCAAGATATATGCTATGAGTCTCCCCTTCAATAATAACTAAAGTTGGTTCACGATCACGAACCTCGGCTAATTTGTTGAGCTTATTGAACGTATCGACAGTGGCACATTGCCTTGAGTAATCCAACAATAACCCATCAAACTCACTGACATCACAAAGACATAAAATCAAAATTCAACACCATTTTACATAAAAACTCCCCTCTTTATCATAAACTTAAAAACTTTAAACATGAAGAGAAAACAAGCATCATACACCATCATGGACCGGCATCTCTTCGTGTCGCTCATCAATTCACGCAGATGAGTCTTTTTAATGTCTTCAACATGGGCCTGAAATGCATGCATTAAATACCACACCAAAGTGCATCGCCACAACACTTTCAAACCATGGTCTGAACATAAACATGGAATTACCTTTAAATCCTTCCATGCATCAGTTTCGCAGACTAGACCAGATGACGCCATCTACGCAAATTCCACAATCAAAATCCGGAAGGTTCAGAAAACTAAAAACATCGCATTATATGTCTCTCACCCCAATCAATTCCAAAAGAATCTAGTGCAAATCACACGCAGAACATCTTTCTTATTCAGACAGTTCAGTTAAAAAATTAAGTTTCACAGTCCTCGCTCCTGAAGAAATAAAAACCAGGCGCCTGAAACCATAACTTCACTACATCCACCATTAATACCGAAGTCAATCTGACGCACTTTCAAATATTATCGGTCACATAAACCGGAAATGTATAGCTAAGTCAATCTACAAAACATAGAAATAATAGAAATTCAGACAATCTGGTTAAAAATATTAAGTTTCACACTCATCGCTCCTGAAGAGAAAAAAGACACGTGCCTAAAAACAAAAATTCACTGCGTCTGCCATTAATGCCAGAAGAAATCTGATTCCCTTTTCAAAATTATCACTCACAGAAACAGAAAAATAAATGAATCATAACTCAAATAACCAACAAAATATAGAAATAATAGAATTTGTGAGAAGAGAATACCTCTCTTGCTGGAGTGAGATCAGTAATGAGCGGAAGTGCAAAAACAGCAGAATGTGAAAAAATGCGGAGGAAAAAGCAGTAAATATTAAAATGCGGAGGAAAAAGCAGGAAAAATAGTCCTTCTTCAAGGCTACTGAATCAACGGCTGAGATTTGATCAACAGGGAGATAAATTGCAATAAATTATTTTCTCCTGTTTTAGTACATTTCATAAAAAAATATCCTAATAAATTTTCTTTTGTGACATGCTTTATATCATATCATAGAATTTCTGTAGTTAATCAAAAACAAATAACTCAATTAACTTGAGAATCTCTCCATTTTATCAAAAAGAAATGCCTCAATAACTCCAATCTACCAAAAAAATTGCCTAAATAAATGTTACTACATTGAACTTAGATAACTGCTCACTTCACTGACAAAAAAAACTACTCCATCTAGTTTACGGAAAATAAAGTACCTCAATAAACGAATTAATTAACTTGACGAAAGAATAAAAATTATCATAAAAAATTACAAAAAACCCTCAATAAACGAATCAATTAACTTGACGAAAGAATAAAAAATTACAAAAAACAATTCCGTTGCCGGGAATCGAACCCGGGTCTCCTGGGTGAAAGCCAGATATCCTAACCGCTGGACGACAACGGATGTATGTATTTTATGCAGTGCAACTAATATATTTAACGCACAATTCTATTTGAATGATTTGAATTTTGACATCGCAATCTATGAATATATTATCAAAATTAGTACAATTATCTTCACTTTTTCTTAGAAAAGTAATTAAGATGTTTCTTCTAGTACTAACAGTAAGATATCTTTTGGAATAAAATTTATTCCTACAAAGTTTGTACACCTAAATATCAAATGAGCGATACGATTATAAACTCTATAGATTAAATTAAAATCGATAACGTGAGCATTACTCGCCATTGGCAGTAGATCAACCTTTACCACCTCACTATAACTATAAGGATCAAGGTCAACATCACCATATAATCCTCTAACCAAATTTGATTATCATTTACACATACAAATTAGATATGTTTAAAAGAAAATGGATTATGTTTAAACCATAACGAATCACAATACCTTCCATTAAAGTTTTTAACGGCCGCTCTAACTCTAAAAAAATATGCAAAAACAATCGTCCCCATTTCATCTATATCTAAACCAACTTGACCATTTTGGATAATAATTATATCATTATTTATAAAAAAGTGTTGTTCAGTCCTATTTTCAGCATCTCCTTGAAAATTATTTAGACATCTCCATCTAACTTTTGTGTGCAAATAAAGAAGTCTTCTAGACAAAATTTTTTTGCTCACAGTAAAACTCATTTATTCTGTTCCAAATATTCCATGCAATATAAACAAATACTTTCTTCATCCCATAAAAATATGGGCATATAACATGACATGAAAATTAAGAAAAAACTGATAAAGTAAAAGAGAAGATGAGAAGTGTAGTTAAACTAGTATTAGTGAGTAGTGGGACCCCATTATTATTATGAGTAGTATTTTAATTGTGATATACGTTGTAAATTACTTGATGTGTAAGGGTAACAAATTGAGATAATTTTTCATAAATGGAAATGTCCATATTTTTATGGGACGAGCGAAAATCGAAAGTGCACATATTTTTATGGGACGAACAAAAATAGAAAGTGCACATATTTTTATGTGACGAATGGAGACTTTATAGGGTTCTTTTCTTTGAGAGAGACTAAACCACTTATTTAAAAAAAAAGTATTAAGAAACTGAAATTCGAAACAAAGATCCCTTTAGATATGAACTCCTTCAATAATATACTTGTAGTTTAATGGTGATATAAGTAGTAAATTACTTGATGTGTAAAAGTAACAAAAATGAGATAATTTTTCATAAATGGAAATGTCTATATTTTTATGGGAAGTGCACATATTTTTATGCAACGAAAAGAGATTTTATAGGGTTTTTTATTTGAGAGAGACTAAACCACTTATTTAAAAAAATCATGAAAAACTGAAATTCAAAACAAAGAAGACCAAATATTAACCCCTTCCATAATATACTTGTAACAAATCACCTTGAAGCATTATTAACCACTTGAAAACATTGTGACAAATCACCTTGAAGCATTTTAGGTGAGAAGAATCATAATATAAAAAAAATGTCTGATCATTATGATTTATGAATATGATACACAGAAATTAGAATGAGCTCGGTGCATTTGTCAATTTGATAGCGAAATTAAATCAGAGGAAAATTAACATATTATTTTTTTTCTTAATAAATGGGCTTAAAATAACGATTAAAAATGAATAAATTACGAATTACGCCGTCTGTGGGAATCGAACCCACGACCACATGGTTAAAAGCCATGCGCTCTACCAGCTGAGCTAAGACGGCATCTCGAAAAAGTTGGTACTATGTAATATTTATTGAAATGATCAATAAGGCACACTTAGATCATAAATACATAACCCATTCTTTCGTTTTAAACGTGTAGAAGTAGGTAACCATCTTAACCATGGGTTGCGTTTGAAAAGATATACTCCATTAGATAACATTTACTCCGTCCATTTATGAAAAGTATGAATATTTAATTTAACATTAGTTTTAATATATACTATTAATTGATAAAATAAGAGAGATAGATAAACAGTAATGTAAGTAGTGTTAATGGATAGTTGATTCCACATTATTAGTACTATAGTCAAATAGTGTGATGATATAAGTTATAACTAAAATAAAGAATAATGTATTTGTTTAATAAATTAGAGAGTTCATATTTTTTAAATTAATAAATAAATAATTCATAGTATTTTTAAGGATGATGGGAATATTAACTTTGATTCTTTTGACCAACATTGATTTGGTATGAAAGATTCGGTAAAAAGAAAGTATGTGATGATTTGGCGAATTTTTGATGGGAATAAATGCAAGTAATAAATGAAGATCACAACACTGAAAATTACGTGGTTCGATTTACTGAGGTAAATCTACGTCCACGGGAAGAATAGAGGGCAAATTTGTATTGCTTGATCTCTTACAGATTACAATGCTGATTTGCTATATGAGATTCAGGATCTAGAGAACTTAACCTTGGTCTATCTGATCTAAGTTCTATTTATACATTCGAACTAAGATCGTGGTTTGCAGCCCTGGTAGGGGGGTTGATAACTGCTTAATACCACTAAATAGATCGTGGGTGTAATGGAGGTCGTGGAGATCCTGCATGGGTCCACTATCTCCTTGTTCGGTCGAATACTGAGACCGAACTGCTGAACTTTGCCGATCAGCTTTTGCCGATCTGAGAGTTGAGCTCGATTGGTCGGCTTTTACCGAGCTATATGCTGTGACCGAACTCTTTGGTTGTGCCGAACTGATACTCTTTCTTGGGTTTTGGGCTGATGGGCCGTCACTGCTATTGGGCTCGCAATTATTGTTTAGTTGTGTAGTTCGTATCCCATCACCACCCCCCCCCGAAAAGCGAAGTGAATCACTTCGGCATTTTGGATAAGTGTAAGGGGGAGGCTGACGTCAGGGGACGTGCTCTGCACGTGTCTGCATTAAATGTGACAGCAAATCCGGCCAGAGAATCCAGAAAAAGTGGGATTTGAAACGGTGCGACGAATTTGAAAAATATTTCCTTTCTTCATCATTGGAACACTTTTGCGATTATTTCTTCTGCATTCTCTCTCTTTTTCGTAAAATTTTCTTCCGCTTCTTCAAGAATTTCTTCAGAGACTTTCGACCATCAAAGAATAAGAATCATGTCTTCTTCTTCTGAAAATGTTTCTGAATCAGGTAGTGGTAGGAAGGGGGGTAAGGGATCTTCTGGCCGGAAAAAGTCCGGGGAGAAGACGGTAGAATATTTTCACAGCATTTTGAGTAAGGATACTGTGATATCCTTACACGGAAAATATTTTCTTCCTGGGGGGTTAGTGGTGATTCCCGACGACACTCATAGGGCTAACTCGCCGCCGGAGGGTTATGCCACCGTTTACGAAGCCTGCTTAGAATGCGGGCTTCGTTTCCCTCTTCCCCCCGCCTTTGTAGAGCTTCTTGAATTTTTCCAACTTCCTTTAGGTCAGGTGACTCCAAATTCTTGGAGGCACTTATCGGCCTTTGCTGCCGAGCTGCGTAGACTAGAAAAGGATCTGTCTCTGAGGGCAATCCTTAATTTCTTTCAGTTTAAGAGAAAGGGATCCTGGTTTTACTTGATCCCTTTACAGCCCTTTAGAGCCTTCTGTAAAACCAAATGGCCGATGTGGAAAAATCGCTTCTTTTTTTACAATAGGATAGCGGCTCCGGACTTTTCCTGGAGAGGGCCGAAGTCCGTAATTCCTCATCCTCGGGTAGAACCGTTGGACGAGCTCGAGGGCGGGCTCAATAAGATTCCCATGATTAGGAAACAGTATTTGGAATCTGAGCTCGTCAAGGGTGACTTCGTGTTCGACTCCTCGTCTTCGGACGAAGAGACTGAGGGTGAGGATTTCTTTTTTATGCTTTACTGCTTTAGCGGCGAAAACTAACTTTGTTTTCTTGCTTTTTGGCAGTGAACATGCTAAGCAGGCTTGGTCGCAAATCCTCCGAATCAAAGGAGCCGGAGAAATAGAAAAACACCAGCTCGGCGTCTGATGCCGAGAAGAATCCGAAGAGGCAGAAGACCTCTTCGAGTCAGTCTTCGGATCCAAAAAAGCCGCGATCGACCTCGGCAAGGGGGACGGCGAAGACTCAGAAACCCCCAAAAGCGCCAGAGAGAGACATTGTCCAGGGGGTTATGGATCAGGAGTGGTTACGGCCACTTCGGAACATATCTCTGAGCCCTTTTTATGGCCAAAGGACTTTGTAGAGGTGAATTTTCTTCTTGATTTTCTGGCTTTGCTTCTTTCCTATATTTTTTTGTGGCCCATCTGTTGACTTTTTCCTTTTTCCATTTTCAGAGGAACAATATGCTCTGCAAACTCGTCACAGTTGAACTCTCTAAAGCGTCCAGCGATTATGATGAGATGCAGAGGAATTTGAATGCTGCTCGTCACCAGGCCGAACAGGCTCGGGCAGACTTTGAGGGGGCAAGGGCCGCTATGATCTCGGCTCAGGATGAAGCCCAGCGTGCCAAAGACCAGCTCATCATCCACAGAGAGCGGTCGAAACAGAGGGAGGCGGCTGCCGTGGTTGCTCAGGGGGAGGCTCTCCGTGTTTACACGGAGAAACTCTTTTTGAGCAATCAATTTTCGGCCCTTATCGGTGATCTGCTGAAATTGATGACCGATAATGTTGAGCAGGAACCCGAAGTCGTCTTGCCGCTGTATGGCCGAGAGATTGCAGCGCGTCTCCAGAGTCTGCCGCTCCTTGAGGAGCTTGCGTCTTCCTCGGTCCTGCTTTCTGCTGAGCGAGTCCGTAATTGCCGTGCTGACCGTGACGAGAACATGGAGGCCATCTTTGCCTCCTTGGGGCCTGTTTCACCCGCTTCAATTTTCATAGAAGAGGGTGAGCAGGAAAATGAGGCCGGCAAGGAGACCGAGCAGAAGGATCAGCAGAACGGCGACGGGCACGCCGAGCAAGAGGTGCAGCAGATCGGCGATGGGGGCGCCGAGCAGGAGGGAGGGAGGAGGGAGGCCGAGGCTGAGACCGAGGTCGACAAGGAGAAAGAAGCTGAAACCCACGGGGAAGCCGGAGACGAAACTGGCGGAGTATGATTTCGTCTCCCTTCTCTTAGTTTAGTTTCTTTCTTTCTATTTGTAAAATGGCCTTGAAGCCCTCCTTGTGTAAACTTTTTCTTGCGAATGAAAAAAAATCTTCTTTCTACACTCTTGTCTTCCTTATAGCTTTTCTTAATCTCTTTTACTCCTATTGTGGTTTACTGCCTGCTCGGTAAACTGAAATGCCGAACTGACATAGCTGCTTCGTATTCTTAACTCTAAGGATCTGGAGGTACTTCACTGGAAGCGGCTATACTCTTTGGCTTTAAATGAAGCTGAGAAAAAAGCTATAGATGACCAGATGAAGTATGATGAACTCTTGGCTCGTTTAGTGGAGCTGGAGTCCAACAATAAGGACTTAGAGTCCATAAAGAAAGATCTGGAGGCCGAGCTGAATACTGTCATCGCTGAGAGGACTGCATATGAAGATTTCATCTGCGGGCGCGGGGGAATGACTATATCTGAAGTTCAGAATCAAGTTGATGAACTGTGGGAGGAGCTTCATGTACTCCGGAAGAACAATGTGCTGGAGAGCTCGGCTTGCCAACAAGTTGTGAAATCATTGCGGTGCTTGGCTTCTCTGTACGACATCATTCTTTCCCGGCGTCCCTCACTCGAGAGATTCCTTAGCCGTTTCCCGCTAACAGATGCTCACACTCCAACTCAAACCTCTAATCTACTTACTCAAATTTCTACTCCAAATCAGCAACGGACTCAGGAGCAACCGGAAACGTCAAGACAAGAACGCCCTGAAGTTCGTAGAGGAGTTGTGAATATGAGTGAGCAAGATCAGCGAATGCTTCGTGAAGAGACTCTTCGCCGCCGAGGTGCTAGAACTTCCCGGACTCAGGGAAGAGGCGGTAGGTCGATTAGAGCATCTCGTCCACCTACTTATTCTTCAACTGCTCGGAACGTCCGAACTCAGCATCATGAGGATTTTTCGGATAGGTGGCTCAACTTTAGCAATCGTAGACAGTAGAATAGTCCTTTGTAATGGTGTAACGCATTCTCGTAGGGCATCGGAATTGTATGCCCAACAAGACTTAGTAAATGAAATTTCGCTTCTATCACTGCGTATTTACAGTTCAGCGATTTTTTATTTCATTTATTGTACTCGTCCTCGGTCTTATGAAGTAAACTCTTCTTTGACCGGACTTAGTTAGTGTCCTTATTTGGCGAGTTTTATCGCTTGGATTGGACTTTCCCTAGTTAACCGGAGTGGTTTTCGGCTTATTGCAGTTCGTTTCAGACGAATTGCTTGTTTCTTAAGCTGAATTGTGGAATCTTGTATCTTCCTTAGAAGCTTGGACTCACAATTGTCTTTAATACATGCTCTAAAAAAAGGGGATCAACCTTTAAGGAACAATATACCTCAGTAACATTTGTAAGAGACAAAACGCACATAACCCTAGGACCGAACTAGACACAAGAACAATAAAAATATGAAAGCATATAACCCTAGGACCGAACTAGACACAAGAACAATAAAAATATGAAAGCACATAACCCTAGGACCGAACTAGACACAAGACTGACCGGACCTTGTCTCTTACAAATAGAACTTCTTGAGGTTGGAAATATGCCATGTTCGGGGTACTTGTTCTCCTGACATGTGGGTTAATTTATAAGACCCTTTTCCCAGGACTTCTGACACCCGATACGGACCTTCCCATGTGGGTTCAAGTTTGCCCAGCTTTTCTGCTCGGCTTACTTCATTGTTTCTCAATACGAGATCTCCCACTTGAAACTGCAGCTTTTTCACCCTTTGGTTATAATACCGGGTTACTTGCTCCTTGTACTTGGCTTCTTTTATGAAGGCCAATTCTCTTCTTTCTTCGGCAAGATCTAGTTCGGCTCTCAGTCCGTCGTCATTCAGTTCTGTTGAGAAATTAAGAGTTCGGGGGCTGGGTATGCCGATCTCAACCGGAATTACGGCTTCAGTGCCGTACACTAGACTGTACGGAGTTTCACCGTTGGAGGTTTTTGGTGTAGTTCGGTAAGACCATAGGACTTGAGGAAGATTTTCTACCCATTGTCCTTTGGCTTGTTCTAACCGAGCTTTTAATCCTTTCACCAAAGTACGGTTTGTTACTTCCGTTTGTCCGTTTGCTTGTGGGTGAGAGACTGAAGTGAACCGCTGTTGAATATTCAACTCTTGGCACCAATTTTTGAATGTTTTGTCAGTAAACTGAGTCCCATTATCTGAAATGAGGATATGGGGTATGCCAAATCGGCAAACTATGTTCTTCCAGACAAAATCTAATGCCTTTGAGCTTGTTATCGTAGCTAATGGTTCAGCCTCCACCCACTTTGTGAAGTAATCCACGGCAACGATCAAGAATTTCATTTGCCGGGGAGCTTGTGGTAGTGGTCCTACTATGTCTATGCCCCATTGCATAAAAGGCCAAGGGCTTTGCATAGCACATAGATCAGTCTGCGGCGTCCTTGGGATATTTGCATGGATCTGGCATTTCGTACATTTCTTAACTAGCTGTACTGCTTCTTGTACCAAAGTTGGCCAATAATATCCCCATCTCAGAACTTTTTTAGCTAATGCTCTAGCTCCGATGTGGCTACCGCAAGATCCTTCATGAACTTCTCTAAGGATGTAATCCGTCTCTTCTGGTCCTACACATCGCAATAACGGTTGAAGGTAGGACTTTCTATATAGGACTCCTTCATGAAGTTCATACCGACGTGCTCGGCATGTGATTTTCCTTGCTTCTCTCTTATCCTCGGGCAGTTGTCCTTGATCTAGATACTTTAATATTGGCGTCATCCAGTCTGGTGAACTGGTTACTGAGTGTACTTCAGCTTCATCAATGCTTCTGTGCGGTAATTCCTCCACCTTTGAGCTCGGATATGAGGCCAACTTACTTAAAGTATCTGCTCGGCTATTTCCCGCTCTGGGAATGTGGATTATCCGAAAATAAGAGAAATTTCGGCTAATACTTTGCGCTTTGTCCAAGTATCTTTTCATCCTTTCACCACGGGCTTCACTTGTACCCAGCATGTGATTCACTATGACTTGTGAATCACAATGAATTTTGAGAGATTTGACAAGTAGATGTTGCGCTAACTGAAGTCCGGCAAGAAGGGCTTCGTATTCGGCTTCGTTATTAGTGGTTGGGAATAAGAACCGAAGTGAATAAGTTACTTCGTGTCCGTCGGGAGCGATAAGTAGAATACCAGCTCCACTTCCTGTCTTATTCGAAGCTCCATCTACGAATCCAATCCAACAGTCCGGCGGCTCTACTTCGGGTTTCTGGGGCTGTGTTAGTTCATCATTGGTAAGATTTTTCTGTTCGGCAATAATATGGATTGCCTGATCGAACTTTGCCTCTACAAGAAAATCTGCCAAGGCTTGTCCCTTGATGGCTTTCCGAGGTAGATATTCTATTGAATGTTCTCCCAACTCTATGGCCCACTTGGCAATTCTGCCTGATGCTTCTGGCTTAGTCAAAACTTGCCGAAGTGGAAGATCGGTTAAGACGCATACTTTGTGAGCATAGAAATATGGCCGCAGTCTCCTTGCTGCATTTACTAATGCCAGAGCAATTTTTTCCAGAGGTTGATACCTTGTTTCGGGACCTCTTAATGCTCGGCTTGTAAAGTAGATAGGACGCTGTTTTAGGCCTTCTTCTCGTACAAGCACCGCGCTAATGGTTTGATCTGATGCTGCTAAATATAAGAATATCACTTCGGCATCTGTTGGAGCAGAGAGAGTAGGAAGTTCGGTTAAATAACTTTTGAGTTCGTCAAAAGCCTTTTTCTGTTCGGCTCCCCACTCAAACTTTGGTGCCTTCTTCAAAACATTGAAGAACGGCATTTGCTTTTCGGCTGCTTGGGAAAGGAATCTATTCAGTGCGGCTAGACATCCAGTTAGCCTTTGCACATCATGTATGGACTTCGGCATTGCCATGTTCTGAACAACTTGAACCTTTAGGGGATTTGCCTTGAGTCCTTCCTTTGAAACCCAACAACCCAGAAATTTTCCCGAATCTACCAAAAAGGTACATTTTTGGGGATTGAGTTTGAGGTTGGCTTTTTTGAGCACGTCGAGAGTGGATTTGAGATTGTTTTCGTACTCCGAAGTGCTTCTGCTTTTAACAACTATGTCGTCAACATATACTTCAACCTCTTTTCCGATCAGGTGCCGAAATAGCTTATCTACCATCCTTTGATATGTGGCTCCGGCATTCTTTAAACCAAATGGCATCTTTTTATAAGCGAAAATACCGAAGTCAGTAATGAAAGCCGTTTTTGAAGCATCATTCTCATCCATTAAAACTTGGTGGTATCCTTTATACAAATCAAGAAAACAGAAAATTTCGAAGCCTATCAGAGCTTCTACTTTTTTATCTATGTTGGGAAGGGGGTAGCAATCTTTAGGACAGTGCTTATTTAGATCCGTAAAATCTATGCACATCCGCCATCCTCCTTCTTTTTTCTTGATCATCACAGGATTGGCCACCCAAGAAGGATATTTTACTTCAAATAATACATCCGCTTTCAGTAATTGGCGGACTTCGTCATGGATGACTTGATTTCTTTCTGCCGCAAAGAGCCTTTGCTTCTGTTTTATAGGTCGGACTGAAGGATCAATATTTAACCGATGTGTAATTACCTCGGGAGACACTCCAGTCATGTCCGACGGAGACCACGCAAAGACATCTTTGTACTCTTTGAGGAGCTGGATGGTCTTTTCCCGGAGTAGAGGTGTTCCCGCGAAACCGATCTTGACCGTTCTGGATGGATCATCTTCGTATAACTGAACTTTCATCGAGTTCGGCTCCGGTGTGACTTCGTTCATTTCGCCTGCCTCTGACTCCGGCTGCTGTGATTGCTATGCTTGATGGTGCCGATCTGATTGTTCGGCACTTTTAAGCGCAATCTGCAAACATTCTTTTGCTCTCTTTTGATCACCTCGGATGACTGCTATCCCTCCTTTAGTGGGGATCTTGATTGTGAGGTGATAAGTAGAGCAAATGGCCCGAACTGTGTTGAGCCAGTCTCTTCCCAGTATAATGTTATACGGGGATCGAGCTTTTACCACAAAAAACTCGATCACCGTACTGGAGCTAGTAGGCGCTCTTCCTACCGTAATCGGAAGGCTGATAATACCTTCAGGGCGGGTGTCCTCCTGGGCGAAACTTTTCAGAGGAAGTGGGGCCGGACTGAGCCGAGCTGGATCCACTTCCAGTTTATCAAAACATTCTTTAAAAAGAATGCTAACCGACGCTCCTGTATCCACAAACACTCTGTGGATCAGTTTGTTTGCCACTCCAGCTTGAATGACAATAGCGTCTTGATGAGGAGAAATGGCCGGGACGGGATCTGCATCTGAAAATGTAATTACTTCCTCCTTCTTCAGCCTTTTATGTGTTGGCTCCTCTCGATTGAAGCCTCTGCGCTCTGATTTTAGAGACGATTTAGTCTTCCCGGCTGGGAGAGCGTCAATAGTCTGGATCACTCCATCATATTGCGGCTCGTCATCGTCTTCGGGATCCTGTTGCCTTTTAGGATCCTGAGGAGCGCAGTTCGCACTTCTCTGTTTCTTATTCTTTTTCGGCGGCTTGCTTTGGTATTTTTTTAACGTCCCTGCTTTCACAAGAACATCAATATCTGCTGCCAAATTTCGGCACTCCTCGGTATCGTGACCGTGGTCTTGATGGAAGGAGCAATATTTATCCTGACTTCGGCGCGTGGCCGATTTCGTCATCGACTTTGGTTTTTCGAACATATCAGAATGCAGTTCGAAAATTTCCGCTCTCGACTTGTTCAATGGTACGAACTGAGAGGGTGGTTTCTCAGGATTGAGACGTGGTCCCAATCTGTCTTGTACCGGTGCCCTTTGAATTCTTTCAAAAGGAGTTCGGCGAGGATGTCCCTGATCGCTGTGATCGGGCTTCCTCTTGTCTCCTCTGGAAGAGCTGTCTAAAGACCGTTTTCGACGGTCTGCCTCATCAGCACGAGAAAACTGGTCCGCAATGTCCCACATCTCTTGAGCTGTTTGCGGACTGCATTCAACGAGCTTTCTGTAGAGAGCTCCTGGCAGAATTCCATTTTGGAATGCCGAAATGACAAGTAGATCATTGAGATCATCTACTTGTAGGCATTCCTTGTGGAATCTTGTCATGAAGTCGCTAATCTTTTCATCGCGACCTTGACGTATAGAAAGCAGCTGAGCCGAAGTGATTCGGGTTTCAGCTTTCTGGAAGAACCTCCTATGAAAAGCATCCATTAGATCTCTGTAAGATCTAATGCTACCTTGAGGGAGGCTATCAAACCACCTTCTTGCGTTCCCGATGAGCAGCTCGGGAAACAGCTTACACATATGAACCTCATTGAGACCTTGGTTCGCCATATTATACTGATAGCGTCCCAGGAAATCATGAGGATCCACTAACCCGTCATAAGTCACTGACGGAGTTCGGTAATTCTGTGGCAACGGAGTTCTGGTGATATCATCCGAAAATGGAGTCTTCAGCGCTCCATACATAGCGAATCCGACATCTCTACGGTATGGTGGAGATGGAGTTCTCCTGTGATTTCGGTAACAAGGAGGAGAAGGAACATATCGGTGGTGAGGATTCTTTCTCCTGGAAGATACGACACTACTGCAGTAGTGACTTTCATGTCTGGAGGGGGAGGGAGAATCCGCCGTTTTCTTCTCCGGCTTCTGGCTCTTTTGCAGGAATGTTAAGAACTCATCCTGCTTCTCAGCCAAGAACAACTTGACAGCCTCATTCAAAGCGAGCTGCTGGGGAGGCTCGGTGCGATGACTTTTTGAGTGGTTTGTTCTTTCACCGTGAGAACTGGAGGCAGATTTCTCCCGAGGCTGTTTTCCAGACCTACGGGCTGGACTAGCTTCCTCACGTTCATCACGGACGGAAGTATGGGTATTATGTGATCTGGTACGCATTTTTTGGTGGAAGAGGATCAAAAACTCGCTTTTATCACAGTTTTGGTTTTCTGTCGTTTCCCACAGACGGCGCCAGTGATGATTTGGCGAATTTTTTATGGGAATAAATGCAAGTAATAAATGAAGATCACAACACTGAAAATTACGTGGTTCGATTTACTGAGGTAAATCTACGTCCACGGGAAGAATAGAGGGCAAATTTGTATTGCTTGATCTCTTACAGATTACAATGCTGATTTGCTATATGAGATTCAGGATCTAGAGAACTTAACCTTGGTCTATCTGATCTAAGTTCTATTTATACATTCGAACTAAGATCGTGGTTTGCAGCCCTGGTAGGGGGGTTGATAACTGCTTAATACCACTAAATAGATCGTGGGTGTAATGGAGGTCGTGGAGATCCTGCATGGGTCCACTATCTCCTTGTTCGGTCGAATACTGAGACCGAACTGCTGAACTTTGCCGATCAGCTTTTGCCGATCTGAGAGTTGAGCTCGATTGGTCGGCTTTTACCGAGCTATAGGCTGTGACCGAACTCTTTGGTTGTGCCGAAGCTTTTGCCGATCTGAGAGTTGAGCTCGATTGGTCGGCTTTTACCGAGCTATAGGCTGTGACCGAACTCTTTGGTTGTGCCGAACTGATACTCTTTCTTGGGTTTTGGGCTGATGGGCCGTCACTGCTATTGGGCTCGCAATTATTGTTTAGTTGTGTAGTTCGTATCCCATCAGTATGTGCGTAAAATTAAGTATTCCTTCTTCGGTCCCGCAAATAAGAGTTTGTAGCATCAGAGTAAAGAGATGAAATAATATTTCATTTAATGCATTATGATTTTCTTTTGCTTTTTTTTTCTTTTTTTAATGTTGGATAGACGACAACGTCATAGAAAGCACAATATATATTCTTGCGTTTTGGGCGATTTTGTTTCTGGCGTTGGTGGAAAGTGAGTTTAATGACAAAAACGTAAATTTACATCTTACTCTACAAACAATTCTATCAAACATCTCGTTTTCATATTGTTTTTATTATATCTACTAAGCGAGTTAGTACGATATTGTTTTTATAAAGATTTTACGCTTAATTTTTATCTTAGTTTATTTTTTGGAGATAAAAAGCGGGAATAACCCGAAAGTCTAAAAAACAAAATTACCTATAATAGGAGACACCAAATCTGTCCTGAAAGTCTAAAAAAACAAAATTACCGATAATAGGAGACACCAAGTCTGTCATACAGGAGCCGGATACTAATGCCCGACGGAGAGGTATCTAAAACATGGACTCCCCGATGAAACGTGTATGCATAGTGTGATAAGTAGTCGGCAGCAAAGTTATCTTCTCAATGCACATGGCGTATCACAGTGAAATCAAAGCCCGAAAGCAGATCACAAATTCGCTAGTTATCTTCTCGATGCACATGGCGTATCAGTTATCACAGTGAAATCAAAGCCCGAAAGCAGATCACAAATTCGCTTCACAGTAGAGCGGCAGTTGATAGAGAGTTCAAACTGTCCCAAAATCATGGAGACTGCCACAAGATTACCACTTTCTACCTTCAGTATACGCACTGGCGGATCCAGGTGGGGTCGGGCGGGGTCGGCCGACCCCACCACCTGCCCCGGGGTGCACCGGAAAGCTACTTTCTTCGGCCTCCGACCCTACGGCGTTCACGTCTCCGCTCCCACCTCACGTCCTCACGCCGTGTGAGATGTTGAGGAGACTGATCAGAGAGAAAGGAAGTGAGGTAGCCGGATGGGTAGACTGTTGTCGAGAACGAAGGAGTTGGAGGGGAAGAGTCCTTCCGCGGTTTTTGTTTTCGAAGAGAAAGAGGAATGGTATTGGAGATGTCATTATTGTTTTCTCATCCCTATATTCACTCGTGAAATAGAATAAACCGGCATCAATAAATTTAATTAAATTTAAAAGATTAAATATCTTAAATATGTTATCTAATTGTAAATGGGCTTAAATATTTTTCTTTATTTGAATTAATTCTTAGAAGTCCATTAAAAATATATTCTCATCTTAAAATATCAATTAATGTTAAATAGTAGTAGTAATATTTTTTTACAGTATATCAAAATCTAACTTATCTAAATTAACCACCTACTTATATAAAGTAAATATTTCTTAATTTCTTCTACTCTTAGTTTTATAATTTAAATTTTCAACCTTATTATTTATATTCAATTTTTTAAATCTTTAAAAATTTGGTATGTTGCAGAAAATTTATGCTATGTGTATGTCATTTTTTTTTGTCAAAATACGTAGTATAACATAATTGTTCTCTCTTACTTTATTACTCCATCCGTCCCGTGTTACTTGCACTTATTTCCTTTCTGGGCGTCCCAAGTTATTTGCACCCTTTCCATTTTTAGTAAAAATTATCACCTACAGCCGTAATATTTGACTTTGCTATACACTCATTCCTTAATCTCCGTGCCGAAAAGGAAACGTGCGAGTAGTGCGGGACGGAGGAAGTATTTATTTGCATATTTGTTTTATCTAAGATCATATTTTATTCTTTCTTCAGTTAGCTCCATAAACGTCTTTTTCTTAAATTCTGTATCCAAAAGAAGCGTCTCGCTTATAACGGGACGAAGAAAGTGGAGTATGTTGTTTTAAGATTATCGATACTCGCATGAATTATTTATATTAAAAATATATTTATAAAAATAATTAATTTAAATAATTATTTTAAATAGATATTTACTATCTTGTTCGACCCCACGATATTTTGTTCCTGGATCCGCCATTGAGTATTCGAATCCCAAGTCTCTCCCCAAGATATAGTACACCATATCTCAGCTAGCAAGATGGAGCAAACTCCTATATTGACGACAAACCCATGCTTCCAAATCTCTGCACTATCTCAAATCAAGCCACCACCAAAAACACAACCCGTCCCTCGCTCCAAAGAAGCATCTGTATTCAGTTTTAGACATGGTCATAAAGCCGGTCTCCAGCCCACCAAAAAATCAATAAAATCTAATTTGTTCGAGCTATCAAACTTAAGTGGTACTCCAAAAATCAATAAAATCTAATTTGCGTTTGATTGAATAAAGAACTCCAATTTTTTAAATTTTGATATACAGATATCCATTTATTGAATATATTACTAGTAGTATCTTTAAATCACCTGATTATATAAATACTTATGTAAATATTCATATGTTTTTTTTTCAGATTTGATTTGTGTGAATTTTTTTGAAATATAATGTGTTTCACTAATAACAAAGTATATACATTTATATTTTAATTTACATCTTTAAATTTATTTGATTGACTCGGTTAAATTTGAATGAGTTTATACATATTTAGATGTTAATGATCGAATATATTCCAATCTTCAATAATTTTATTATTTATATCCTGTTATCAATTCTATCACAATCTTAATCATCAATTATATCTTTGTATTTTTAAATGCATCAATTTCACCAGTCAGATAATTACTACATCAAATTAACATTAAAATATAATCGGACATAATTTATTTTGAGAAAAAAATAATGTAGGAGTAGTATATTTTCAATATATCGTATCACGATTTAGATAATAATAAATTGTATTGATTAGATTATAAATATTTGAGATCGATATAGTAAATTATCAAAATAAAAAATACAGTAAATTTTAAAAATAGACAGCCCTATATCTAATTATATTCGACCTAATCAAAAGAAAACCGCCTCAATCTCGGAATAGAAAAAAAAAATCTCCCACGCTTACGCGCATCTAACCGTTGATTTGTCTCCACCTACTCATATCTGAACCGTAGATCAACCAACCCTCTGCTCTATAAAATGCCCTGCAGCTACACGGCTACAAGTACTGTGTCTCTACCTCCCGTTTACTTTTTCTTTTGTAGGTTTCGATTTACAGCTGATCGTCGATCTCGTTGTATATTCGGCGTTTGTATTCACCTTTGATTTTCTGCTGCCTGCTTTTCTATTTTGCTGAATCCACGGCCAATCGATGAAGATTTTATAATTTTCTTCCGATCCTCCGTTTGAATTTACGCTGGGCTGATTTTTGTGCGCTTTTCTGCTTAGATGAAGCTCGGAGAGATCTGTTTTTTCAGAAACCAGCTGATTCGGTGAAATTTGTTCATTGATCTGCCCATGGTATGTCCTTTTTCTTAATTTTGATTTCTCCTATTTGTTTCAGATTTTGTTGATTTTGGTTGGAGTTGCTTTTAGTTTTTCCTTTGATGGTTTTACTTTCCGTGATTGAGTTGTACGACTGGTGATTTTTGTAGGTAAACGATCTTATTCATGCTCAGCCGAGCACGAGAGGCTTTCCATACCAGAAATTGTCATTCATCGTCTCAAAATCTGGTGAAACTTGATTGGTAAAACAACGAGAGATAGTATAAATGGAACTCTAGGTAGTGTTGTAGTCGTATGTAAAAAAGTGTGGTGTGATATTTGAGACTCTGAGAGAAGAAGAGTGGGTGAGCTGATCGGCCTTTACCATGTTGGGTGCGCTCGCATGGTAGGTCACCACATAATAAAAGCTATTTTTTGTGTTTAGAGGGGAGATGGTACGGTGATTTTTCCGGCTCTCCCCTCGTGTGCGGTGTCCTTTATTTTTTTTCTTTACCCCTTTCCCCTTCGCCATCATCTACTTCAGCACTCATAACCCCATTAACAGTTTCGGTATTTGGTAGCTTTGAATGGTTACATTTTGAGCCAATCATTCAAGACCAAAACATGATATTAATCCACTCCCTGAGGGCTGGGGCCGACAAATTCACTGATAAGGTACAAATTAGCACTCTGCCCTTTTATGTTACTAATTTTCTACTTATCTTGTCTTTAATTCGGTAAAACTCCTTAAGTTCCAAGACCTCAGGTACAACTCAACATCTCCTTTTACTACGGTAGTTCATCTGATTTACCAAACATGCTCTGAAAACAGAGACTGTTACTCAAGAGGCAATTATGTTTCAAATTTTATCCATCGCTTGGTATCTGGGTTCCACGCACATGAAATCACGCACCACAATAATTAGCACATCAAGTGCATGGTATCACTGCAGGCTCATGCCTACTACCACATTTCCTTATGCCATTTGTATCTTTATAATTGTTAACCAATTTAATTCTATCTATTGTCTCTATCAACCTTCCAATCAAAACCAATGACTCGATGTGTTTATCTGTTTGTCTACAAAGTTTACATTTTGAACAGTATGGTTTTGGCTTTTTTTGCCTTCCATTCAAAGTCAAAGACTGAATGGGTGTCTGGTTTTCTACAAGGTTGTACATTTTGAACAGTATGGTTTTTGCTATCTTAAGCTATTACTTTTTTTTTATTATATTAAGGCTGTTGTTGTGGTTTGATCTGAAACACCTCTATTAGTTTTTTATTTGGATGGAGTATAAAGCTTCCAGTTAGTGCCCATGTAAGGGAATTCCTTTCCTTATGTTGTGAAGGCACGGCTTTGTACTTTTTAATGTATTAGCTATTGTGAACCATACTTCTTTTGAGGTTTTGCTGCTGTTTCTTAGCGAAAGGCGTGAATGAAGTTAATGAGAATTAGTTTCCTGGGCTGATTCCATAGTTGGATATGGAATATGCTGCTACTGCTGAGTGAGCTTCTGATATTGAATGAACCACCTCAAGGGTGATTGGTTGTTTGTGTTCGAGTTTATGTGCTGCCCATTGAATGGATGATATTCAACTGTGACTTATTGTATATTTCCAAGGTCATGAATGTTCCATAGTTTGAAGATTTTTCTCCCATCAACTGTTGCACTAGATTGTGAGGCTGTTCGAAAACTCGAGTCTTGATTAATTGAGTTCTGAACATAGAATTTTTAGCTCTTTTGGCTGAACTGGTTCTTTAAATCTGTTAAACAGTTAGCTGGTTTTAAGCTTTCCTCTTGTTTCTGCTTCTGTCTGTAAACACTATTCAGCTGGCCAAGTGTGACATTTGATGATGTTAGAAGCTGCTGGGCTTGAGAATACTGCAATGCCCTTTGCTCCACCCCATTGGTATTGTGTTAAATGAACTCTGTATTCTTTTTTTATTCTCCTTATTGCCATCGGTATTTTGTTAAATGAATTCTATGTTATTTTTTATTCTCCTTATTGCCATCTTTGCTCATAGTAGGAGTACATAAGTATCCAATAATACAGTATCAAAATGTACTTGGTTTAATTTGCTAGCTGTTTTTCCATTTGGTTGTTTTTGTATTGAATTTGTTACTGTTTCCTAATTAAGTGTTGATAAAGTTTTAGAAGTATTTTATGCTTTTGCTTGCTGTGATTATGTGTTATGGGTGCGGTAGTGAAGTAATAGTCCCAGCAGTTGTGAGAACCAGTTACAATATTAATGCATTTCGAAATACAACACAGGATGTGTAGAGGAATCTTAAAATGGGAAATGAAGATGCAAATTGTGATTCAAGAAGATTAAAGTGTGAAATATGGACAAATGGGAAATTAAAGCTGAGCTCCATTTCTGGACTAGTATTCGATGTAAAGAAATCGATTCAAAGGTTTTGTCCGAGTTTGGTGTCATTTCTGAATCTATGGGCATAAATAAGGTAAACTGGTGTTGAGTTTTGTTATGATATATGGATGGATCCATGAGCTCAGAAATGGCAGAGCGCTCAATGACCCAAAGGGGGCATTGAGAGGATGGTGGTTCAATTCCACCTGGATTCCTTACATTGTATAAATACATAAACATATCACACTTTTATAGTTTAAAATCGCATCATTACTTATCTTTCGCCAGAGAAATATATTTGTACAAATACAAAACTTTTGTCATTCTATCGAGTAAAATAAAATTGCCAGAAAGAAATGTTGAGATGTCTAATTTCTGTACCATTTTTATGGTTTTGAATCTTTGTTTGATAGGAGCCTCTTGAAGACGAGGATCATACATAAAGTGAACTGCTCTTGAAGACAAGGAGTCAAGGACCATACATAAAGTGAACTGAAACTGATGCTGAATTGCTGCTGGAGAGGTACAACGAGTCTAGACATCAGAATTTTTTTTCTATATATTTATTAATATGTTTATTTAATTTGTGAATAACAGAAATTTGAATCCTAAATAAATCCTGAAATTTTAAAAATTATTACTATATAATTAAAACAAAAAATGGAGTATTAAATAAAACAAAAGTATAGAATATATTAATATATACTTTGCTAGATAATTAAACTTAAAAAGGGGGAAAGTAGAAATAAAAATGAGAAAAATAAAATGTAAATGAAGGAAAAGACAAAGCAAACCTTTTTTTAAAAATCCTTCGACATTGCCTCTGTCGCATCTTCTCTCTTGTAAGTCATCTAGACTCCTTATCGAGATTATCTTGATATTATCATTATCAACAAAATATTTTTTTTTCAATTTTTTCTGTGTATCAAATTCTTTTTTTCTATTTATGATAAGTTTCTTTATAATAATTCTACTTTTTTACTAATTACACTCAACTATTTTCTTCTCTTCTACTTTATCAAACTATTTTCTTCTCGTCAATTTATAGACTTAAAATTCATATTATGCATTACTAGGACTCTTGGAGTATTATTTTTCTGATGTAGTGTTAAAACTTCAGAAATTACATACTACTATGAAAATATCCTAATGTAGTGTAATTTATACTGATGCTACGCTGCAGGAGAAAATTATGAGAAAATATTCCCTAGTACGGACATACCGACATTCCCTCCATCCTAATTCCTAACTTAAATTAATTTGTGTGAATTTTTAATCTCTCTCTTTTTTTTCTCTTATCTTATCTCTTATCTTTTGCTACTTTATTCTTATTTATCTCTTACACTTTATTATTACTATTTCTTCTACATTATCTTTCTCATTTAACTCACTAAAACATTATTCTTAACCTTGTGCCATATTAAACGCAACGTCTGGCTGAAATGAAAGAAATAACAATTTTATGAAAATTCAAGACATACATTACACAAGTACATTTTAATTCTAGAAAAGCATCAATTTTGCTCTAAAGATTGAGGTACAAGGAAAAGAGCAAATTGTTAGAAAATTATGACGTTCTACTATTTTAGTAATATAGTGTATTAAATATTGTTAGTTGTCAATTAATTGATGTGTGCACTCAACTATTTATAGGCCTAAATTATTTTAAATAATATTTATAATAATAGGAAGTATAATATGGGACTTTTTTTTTCCTTTATGGCAATTTTTTTATTAATATATCATTGTATGGCTTATTATAATGTGTGACTTTTTTCCCTTTTTGGCAATTTTTTTTATTAATATATCATTCTATGGCTTATTATGTATTTAATCCCAACCGCAGCAGATATATTTGATTGCTAATAATTAAATTTCATCTATTGCATTTCCCCAACAATATGGCCCAATTTATTCATTCGTCATAATTAATAATGTCCTGAATTGTGAAAAAATGTATCCACAATTAAATGCCACATTCTATTTTGATATTTTGAGTAAGTTATTTATCATTCAACTAATTAAAAGTAATTTGGTATTACATTTTTACATGATTAAAACCTAAATTTTAAATCTTATTTACAATACAAAAACATATTTACATGATTTAAATCTAATTTACACGCCGAACTCAAAGAATAAAAGTAAAGTAATTTTTTAAAAAATAGTAATATTATTGTACTCCTATCTTTTAATGGATTACCCGAAATTGACAGATTTCTAACAGGTCAGTCCGATAAGGACACAGACCCAATAAAGCTTGAACCAAATTCATTTTATCTCGAAATTGCCATACCTAAGAAAAACATTAAAAATTTAAATCGTAGAAATCCAACATTAATATGAATGAGGCAAATTTAAATAATAAAAATCCAGCATTAATTAATAGGGATGGGTCAAAAAAAGTCAACGGCTAGTCTTATCTACATGGTTGAAAAGGCATATCAATATGGCTATATAAAGGTGATGTAGGAATGAGAAAAATCATTAAGACAATATACTTGGTAGTAGTACTCCTAAATAGTAGAGTAGAAATGGGAAAGGTGTGGGCAATATTGATGGTGATTGCAATGGTTTGTGTGTCAATGGCATCATGTAAGGATTGCAGCAGTCGGTTTAGTGCTCCATGTGATGCTGAAGGACCTCAAATATGCATTCCCAAGTGTGAAGCTGATTATGGTTCCAGGCTTATAAATTCTTTTTGTGTTACCTATGGTGGACTCAATCCACAATGTGGATGCTCTTATACTTGTTAAATTCCATTTCTCAACTTAATAAAGAGGATCGCATTTCACCTCATGATTCTACTACTCTTTTATGTTATTCACAAATTTAATTTGCTAAAGATCCATTTTGCATACACAAGTATTTGGCTAGAAGGGATAAATTATTGATTGCTTATTTTAATATAAATGAAATTGAGAAAAAAAAAATGGAGAATAGAAAGACGAGAGAGAAATTAAATAGATGAGAGAAAAAAAAATAGGGAAGAAGAAAAAGGAAGAGAGAATAATAAGAGGTTAGAAGCGATAGATTATCTAAAAAACAATGCGAAAGTACATCAAATGGAGTATAATTCATCCTAGAGACTTGTGATATTATTAGATACTGAAAAATATGCAAGACTCATTATCCCATTAGCCTATGTTTAGTAGGGTAGATAATTCATCCTAGAGATAGAATTCTATAAACAAAAATAGTATTTATGAATGTGATTGATAATTTATACTGATGCTACTCTACATAAGTGCACACTATTTCTCAACAGACAAAACAAGCTATTTACAAGTACTTCTATAAAAAAATTTACAGAGTCTTCAAATATCATTTCTTTTCTTACTTCTGTATTTTCAGTAACACCATCAAAGAAAAATGAAAAAAAAAAATCAAGAAACTCTCAACTTCAAAATGCACACTGTAATGGTAGAGGTCCTTTACCCAGACTATAAAAGCCGCCTCTTGAAGGTCCGGGCAGTCGTCTGGTAAGTACGAACCAGTAACCCAACCCCAATCCCGACTCCAAGGCACACCCCAAGCCCGATTCCTACACCTACTCGGACCCCTGCATTGAACCAAGATAGCTCTCCGTCTTCACCTTCAACATAGTCAGCCGGTCTCCAGTACAAGTCGTATTCTTCGTCGCTTTCCTGTTTATATCGGTTGTAATCTGCCAGCTGAAAGACCAAACAAGAACTCTCTTTAGCATCAACATAGAGAATTTAGCATCCAAACACAACCATGTTTGGAGATCAAAATTACCATGAGAGCCAGTAATATACTATCCCCTCCCATCCCGGTTAAGATGTCACACTTGTTGATGTAATTGAATGTATTAATGAATAATGACGGTTTAATTTTTCAAAAAAGAAAGTGGAACATCTATTTATTTTGGACCAAAATCGAAACTATCCATGTTCAAATGTGTCATTACTCTATCAGACATGGCAAATTAGATTGCAAACGAAGCTAAAAACATCCCTAGAGATGTAGCATCTCCGTTTATGATAATTAAATTCCTAACGAGAAACGTCTAGCGCATGCCAAACCACCAAATCTACAGTAGCATTTAACAAACACTATCCTATCCTGCAAAGAAGATTGGCCTTCAAAGGTTTCAGCTGCAAAATGAGACATGGTGGGCCCGGAGTTGAGGTCGACCTACCTAGTATATTCGATGAAGGGCCATACATGTATGTTTTTAGCAGCAAATGATATTATAGGAGACAGCAAAAAAGGGTGTCAAACTCTATCACTTTAATATATGTGCCTGCCCATACCTAAGATATGTTGAGGATAAGATTCTATTATTTAGCTTATATTCAGTCCCAACGATTGTCCCAATAGAAACATGTTTCACCAGAGGAGGCAGGAAAACAGCCATAGTGGAGGATATGGTGTGGATAAGATTAACAAAACCCAAGTGCATCCCAATCTTGAATAAATTATACACAGAAACTAAGTACATTTAGATGATGAGTATTACTAGCTATTAGTCGAAGCGTCTTAATCTAGGTTTTTAGGTTCTCATGGAAAAGTAGACAACCAAGAAACTCATGTCATTATTTGATAATACTAAGCTAATTCAACATATCAGAGGATGAATATAAGATACGTTGCATAGGTCGGAACAAGACAGAAAATATATATACATTACCTGCAGATCGTGCTCGGATGCAAGATCCTCACGAGATTCAGAAGCATCACACTCAGGGATTGAATGCAAGACACCCTTTCTGTGTTTCTTTCGGTGATTAAGCTGCACGCTCTTGGTTAAAATGACTGGGGTTCCTGAGGAGGTACCTGCCACGTAAACTTCAATCGTAGGAGACGAAGATTCAGAATCCGTTATCTGCTTCCCTTTCAGAAATCCAGTTCCAGCACTGATCACAGGTTCACAATTCATACACCACTTTCTAGCTGCATTTGTCGAATCCCCAACACCTCCATTGCTACTCGACATTTCCAAAACCCCGGAGATCACAAGATCGTCCTTATCAAAAACCTCGAATCTCACACTTCCTGTAAACCTTATACAATCTGTACTGACAAATGTGGCCTCTTCTGATTTCTTATCAACCCTGTCGCGTCTAAGAATAGATGAGACCCCCTGTGATTCCATCGAGCATCTTACTCCGTTCACCTCAAGGACAGAGTCCATGGAAGCAGGGATGTGGTTGAGGGTTAGGCATTCCGGGGTGGCATCATCAACCAAGAAATTGCTGATTCTAACATAGAACACTCTCGCATCGAACCAATGCAATGAAAACCGACCACCGGATTGGTACAAAGGGTGCCTGATAATCTGTAGGCCTTGATCACTCACACTACCATTGCTATGAAATTCATAAGAACTCCCCATCCTCTCTCACTCACTCACTTAACTTTCACCACATTCTTTTACAGACAATTGATAAACTTGGATGAATGAGCTGAGGAACCCTAATCTGAACAAGAGCAGTAAATCAAATAAATCCAAAAGAAATAAGGTAAATGGATTGAATAAGCTAGTAATAAGGCCAAACATCTCTGATTAAAAAAGAATTATATGAAACAACAGAATGAACACTGATTGCTTTTTCCACTATGTGAGAAATTCTTGCTAAAAGCTACATCTGTAAGAGAAAAATGAGCTGATGCAAACAAATTGCAATATAACTGAATATTACCCAAAATTGAGATTATGTAACCATTCAAAACCTAATCTTTTCCAGAAATTCAGACAATAAGATTCAAGCCCTGAAAAATATAACCGAATTGCATCAACCAGTTTTCCACATTCAAGAAAATACTTTTGTTGGAAAGGGAAAAAACATATAGTGAGAAATTTCTACAGATAGTATATTATCCATTGTGCACCATCAAATGATGAAACGTATCCCTGAAGTCTCCTACCTTTATAACTTCATCTCTCTTTGTCACACCAAAACCTCAGTCCTAACACTAATGTGGAATTTAAACAAACTAAAGAGAGAAACAAAGGAGAGAGAGAATACACATGTCACAGAATGACAGAACCCAGCCATTCAACTCATATAATAATTCAACAAAAGAAAGGGACAAAAAAATCACTTAAAAAGAAAAATGAAAGGTCAGAAATTCCGGAAGTGATGACAGCAGCTTACCCTCTTTAATTTACATGGAAAGAATTTCTGGGCTTGGTGAAAATCACAATCTTGAAAATAATCTCAAGAAAAGGAATACAATCAGCCTATGATCTCTCAAATCGCTTTCCTGCTACAAGATGGGAGCTTTTTATTCAATACTAGTAGTTATTTTTTTTGTGTGGATGAAAATGGAATATTATGACACCCTTCTTTGGAATTATACCAACAATCAAAACAAATATCGCCTTTGGTTTTGTAATACTCCTTAATTTTCTTGATTTCAAAATTCATACGAGTAGGCAGAGTTGATGAAAAGATCCTAGAGTTGGACGGACCTGACAAGTTTTAAATTAGCAGAACACTAAAAATATCTACAAATATTTTATTGGTACAATCAAAAGAATGCACATACATATTCTTATTTGTTGGTGACTTGGTGAGGTAAGAAAAACGAGTGTTGATGGAGATGGGGGATTAATCCATTCGTTCTTATCCGAAGATTTGGAGTTTACGAGGTCGGTGCCTTACATTATACTGAAAGTGATGTTTATGGATTTAGCTATATTTCTGAAAAATGACTTTCTCATTTATGTGGTTCTAGGATTTTCAATTCCGATATTATTGACTGATAAATTCACGATTGAATTATGTACACATATATGCATCAGGAATAATGAATACTACTCCTTGAATACTGCCTCCGTCCACAACAAAAAGAAAAAAACAATAAATTAACACTGCAATTAATAAAATTTAAGCATATTAATAGGGAAAATCGGGTTTGTGGGGGAGTTTACACTAAATATTACGTAAATGTACCCATTTTGTTATCTATTCCACAAATGGGAAAAACGCCAACCACATTGGCGTTTTTATTAGTAAATACGCCAACGTCATTGGCGTGTTTTTAGGTAAATACGCCAACGATGATGGCGTTTTATACTTGTGCCGTATTTTGGGTGTATGCTCTCGGATTGTAATTACGATTAAACACGCCAACTTGGTTGGCGTGTATAAATAAAAAAACGCATTTGTAAATGGCGTGTTTTCTTTGTTGAAACGCCGAACATATTGACGTTTTGTAAAAGACGCCAACCGGAGTGGCGTATTTACTTAATCATGAAAAACGCCATTCTGAGTGGCGTGTTTAATCAGACTGATATACCAGGCGTTCCTCCCCCAAATCGCGAAAACCTCACAACACACAGCCTTCGCGATTTCTCCAGCTGCGCGCCTTCTCTCCGTGATTTCGGCCTACATTCATCAATCGGTGCTATTTTCCCCCAAATTCATCTATTTTATTCGGTTAGTATGCTTACCTTTTACATAATTATAGTAATTGGTGGATAGCTAGGGTTTGTAATGGGTTGTGAATTGAGTAGAAATATTATGCATTTTGGATTGGTTGAATGATATTATTGTTGATTATTATGTTGGATTGTGTTGGGTTTAAGTTAATTTGTGTATAAATTTGATTATAAGCCTAAACCCTAGGGTTTTTATAGCTAAAAAATTGGGCAAATTGTTTTGATTTATGTGGGTTTTGGTTGATTAGTTTAGATTGTTAAATTTGTTTAGGTTAGGCAAAATTGAAATTGGTAGGTTGGGCGAATTGTTAATTGAAATTGTTAATTTTGTGTAGGTGAATTGGTTTATGATTTTGAATGTGCAATGTTGTGTAACTTGCTTATTTGATGTTGGTGTTCAATTTTGTGATATTGGATTAAATTGTATCTAATTATTGAAATGGTTTATGGTTGGTTATTGTTGAATTTGGTTTATGAAATTGGATTAAATGTTATGGTTGGTTATTGTTGAATTTGAATTATGTAGGTAAATTATGGCATCATCTTCAACCTCTCGTCGTCGGCTTGCATGTGGTCCTGCGGATCCATCTGTATTATATTTTCAGAGACAACACGTCTCTAACAACATATGGGCAGGAGTTCCATCCGAAGATGTACGCTGCCGACGATTTGAAGGAAAAATTTGGGATGTTCCCATCCAGCAACATGTCTTGACAATAGTGGACCAGATGGGGTTTGGGGGTATGTTAAGGTGTGGTAAACCAAAAGAAATTGACCACCATCTTATCACAGCTCTGATTGAACGTTGGAGGCCAGAGACTCACACGTTTCACTTTCCAGTCGGTGAAGCGACTGTGACACTGGAAGACGTGGAGGTCTTATGGGGCCTGAAAGTTGATGGAGAGGCTCTGACAACTTACATCCCCCCGACGGACGCGGGATATTGGACGGACAGGTGTATGGATTTTCTAGGATTCATACCGGAAGCATCCGAGTTGAAGGAAATGGCTTTTAAGCAGACGAGCTTATCGCGCCAATTGAGGATTGAGCTGTCTAATGACCACGAACACTACATATATGCTCAGCGGGCTCGTATCTATTGTCTGCTATTACTTGGTGGTCTGATGATCCCCAACGCCACCGGAAATAAAATTCCGTTCTTCTACCTACACTTTTTCATGGATATAGAACGGTGTTCTACATATAGCTGGGGTGGGGCGACGCTTGCTTGCTTGTACCACAATTTGTGTGAAGCGGCCGTTGGTCAGAGGACGGATGTAGGGGGAGCCTTAACTCTATTACAACTTTGGGCTTGGGAGAGAATCCCAAATATTAGACCGAGGATGCTAGATCCCGTGCATACAGACTATCTACCATGTGCAAGCGCGTAAGTTGTTCATTAATTGCGTTTTTAAACTTAATGTTCATCAATTTTCGTGTTCTTCGCTCATAATTTAAATTTTTTAGATGGAATGGCCCGGCGTCATATGTAAAAGCACCCGGACATTGTGTTGAAAATTTCCGAGATCAGTTCTCCATGATGCATCCTAATCAGGTACTTCATATATTTATAAAATGTTTTTGGTTTTTTGTTTTTTGTTTTTATGGAAATTATTTTGAAAAATTTGTATCACATGTAGTTTATTTGGAGGCCTTATCTCCACCGGGAGTTGCCGGAAAGTTGTGATGCCGGTCGTCCTATATGGATGTCGATCACAACGCTTATTTGTTGGAATCTGGCTGAGCCACACCTGCCACACCGAGTGTTGCGCCAATTCGGGATTGTCCAACCGTATATCCCGGATCTCCCCCGGTTCCACGGTTCTGATTTTTTGAAACAGGATCGCCGTGGAAAAGCTGGTCGGAATTGGGTTCAATGGCACGCCAATTATATACAGGAGTGGGACAACAGACACTTTACGATATGGACTGATCTGGAGGACAGTACTGAGCCTGTTGCAACGGAAGAATATATGAATTGGTTTCGCCAGATCACTGTGGTGTATTTAACCAAACCCGGCGTGCATGCTGAAGAGGGATTCCACGAAACCGCATCTTCTCATAACTTTACGGTACATTATTCATACTTAACTAAACCCTGATTACTTATTCAAATTCATATTATGATATGTACTTAACTTTGAAAAATTGTAGGTGGAGACGCTTCACAAAATACGTCACTATCTAAGTGGTCGAGCTGCGACAGGACATTTCTGTCCGGATATGGAAACCATTTCGAGGATGGTTGAAGAAGGACTGCAGATATCCGGGGAGCCTCAGCTGATGGACTACCCTCCTTCGCAGCGCTCTGCAATGGACGTGGACGTACCCATAAGGCAAAAGGCAAAACGACGAACCAAGCAGAAAACCGTCCGCGGAGAGTCGTCATCTCAGTTCGTACACGACTCCGATGACGATTTTGAGGACCCACCTCCACCGAGCTCTGCACTTCGAGGCCGTCATTCTATTAGCCATACCGGTGGTACCGGAGAAGATATTGGCCTCAGTGATGTCCCCGCTTCTCCACCGCGGTCGTCTGTGCAGGAGGATCTTGAGAACGCTGTTGTTCAAGATACTCCTCCCTCAAGGATCCCTAGATCTACATCTACTATTGGGAAGGGGATACGGCGTCTGTTTATGCGGAAACGTCGTGACGATTGAACTAATTTGAACTCTTGATATTACTGTAATTTGATATTGATGTTTTTTCATTTGATTTGAACTCATTGATTTTAAGTCTTTATGATTAAGTATTTGGATGTCTGAATTATTATTTCCTAGTAGAAATGAAAATGAAAACAGGCAAATAAAGAGATATTGGCGTTTTTGTGTGAATGTAAGTCTTTGTGAAAAACGCCAATGCTATTGGCGTTTTTAAGTTAGTTTATATTTTTGCCCGTTTTGTCTACGACGAATGCGGACATTCTGAACAAACACGCCATTCCCGTTGGCGTTTTTAATAAGACGCCATTCCCGTTGGCGTGTTATTTAAAAACGCCATTCCCGTTGGCGTTTTTAAGTTAGTTTATATTTTGCCCGTTTTGTCTACGACGAATGCGGACATTCTGAACAAACACGCCATTCCCGTTGGCGTTTTTAATAAGACGCCATTGCCGAGGTGCCGAGCCAGCGGCCGAGGTGCCGAGCAGGCGGCCGAGATGCCGAGCCAGCGGCCGAGGTGCCGAGCAGGCGGCTGAGGTGCCGAGCAGGCGGCTGAGGCTTTTTAATAAGACGCCATTGCCGTTGGCGTGTTATTTAAAAACGCCAACGCCATTGGCGTTTTTAAGTTAGTTTTTTCGTTGCTCGTTTTTTCTACGCCGAAAGCGGACATTCTGAACAAACACGCCAGTCCCGTTGGCGTGTTTCAGTAATAACACGCCATTCACGTTGGCGTTTTAAAGTGAAAAGACGCCAATTAAGTAGGCGTCTCTTCAAACACGCCACTCACATCGGCGTGTCCTATAAAAAAACGCTCCCACAGCTAAGAGTTTTTAATCATTTCATCATTATTCAATATATAAGTACATACAAATATTACCCTATACATTAGTCCAAATCTTGCTAAATACAGAAATCCAATATTACACAATGCATACGTTCAATTGTCTCGCCTTTTCCGCGTAAAAAAGCTACGGATCCCCTTCCCGATTCTGGCGGTTGAGAGTCTAGACGGAGGAGTCTCTCGCACAACGACATTCTCTAAATCAACCCCAAAATATTCGTCTCGCACAGAAGACCGAGGTGGAGAATGTGGGACATCACTGAGACCGATGTGTTCGCCTGTACCACCAGTGTGGCTGACAGAGTGACGACCTCGAACTGCAGATCTTGGTGGAGGTGGAGGCATAAAATCGTGATCGACATCATCAGTGTGACTGACAGAATGACGACCTCGAACTGCATATCTTGGTGGAGGTGGAGGCAAAGAATCGTCAGCGGCATCATCTATCAACTGATTATCCATCCTTGGTGGAGGTGGATGCAAAAAATCGTCAGCGGCATCATCTACCAACTGAGTATCCATCCTTGAATGAGCATTCGGGCAGTTGCGCCTGTCGTGACCTGGTTGACGGCAATGTTTACATCGGCGTCGGGCTCGTGGCTGGTCAGCTTCACGGACATCCATCTGATTAGGAATCCTAGTAGTACGGTATCGACCGCGACTTTTAGGCATTAACTGAGCTCGTGAACATTGCAAAGTCCATTCAGGCACGGCCCAATAATCTTGGTGTCTGGGTGGATTGAACACCGTAGAATATTGGTGTACCCAAACACTTGTGCGGTATACGGGATCAACAAGCGACAGCATGTTGTCGTTTCTAAAACGCGCAACTGCCGCTGCATGTGAACATGGAAGTCTCCACATCTGCCACTTTTGACATTTGCAGTGCGAGTCCAAGTACTTTACCTTCCACTTATTAGCGCCCTTTCCACCAATTCGACGCTTTGTTCGAACCACATAATGCCCTGCAATTGTGTTGGGTGCTCTCACATTATGCAATTGACCTTTTGCATCATTTTTGCACACCTTTTCATGCGCCCACGGGGTAAGTGGTGTGGCACACTGTGTTGATGCAATTGACCGGTCATTGAACCATTCTATTGTCCTCCAGAATATCATATCAATGCAAGCTTTAATTGGGAGTTGTCTTGCGCCTCTCAACACATTGTTGTAAGATTCCACCATATTAGTGGAAACCTCACCCCATCTTTTGTGTTTGTCATACGCCAGATTCCATTTTTCTAACTCCACGGCATCAAGGTACTGCAAAGCCTCGTTGTTGACGTTTCGAAGTAAACGACGTCTGATCTTAAACTTGCGCTTCTTGGTAGCAATACCAATTTTCCAAACAAGTCTTTTGACCATGATACCTTTGTGATTCTGCAAAACATTCTTTCTAACATGTACCAAGCAAAATCTGTGATGACCCACATTGGGTTCTTCTTTCCATATGGGAGAATTCATTGCATCTATGATTCCCACATGCCTATCAGATATGACACATATTTCATGCTTTGCTACATGAAGTCTAATGCGTTCCATAAACCAATTCCAACTTTCTTTGGTTTCCTCATCAACAATGGCATATGCAACAGGCAAACATTTCTTATTAGCATCAAATCCAACGGCAATAAGAATTTTACCTCGACATCGTCCACGTAGATGAGTTCCATCAACCGTTAAAACTGGTTTGCATAGTTGAAAAGCCTCCACAGCTGGTCCAAAAGCCCAGAATACGTACTTGAATACCTTGTTCATACCATTGCTTAATATGTCATCGTGCATCCATTCCACAATTGTGCCAGGATTTTGTCTTTGCACTTCATTCAAATAAGCTGGTAAAACTTTGAACGACCACTCCCATCCACCGTATACAAGCTCAATCGCTGTCCTCCGAGCATACCATGCTTTCTTGTAACTAACTTTGACATGAAATCTATTTTCAATATCCGCCACAATTGCTTTTACCTTGTAGCAAGGATCGTTTTCTATCTGATGGCGAACACTCAACGCTATCATACCCGACGAAATATTAGCGTGACCATTATAGTTACGATCCCCCATGCAAGTATGAGCAGTGCTGAACACTCTAATTTGCCAGTGTTCATCATGCTTCCTCAGTGTTGCTCGGCACTCCCACAAACATGGCGGTAAGGACTTATCTTTCGGATTTCCCTGTGGCCACTTACAAACTGCATGCCATCTCTTTCCTTTACTTTCAACAACTGTATATTGTCGGATTTTTTCCAAATGCCAATGAGTCACAGCTGCCTTCAATTCCAACTTCGTTCTAAATTTAGTATGCAAACCGACATTGGTAGGATCCTTTTCACTCCAATAATGCACACTGGGATCATCACGCTCAAAGTTTTTGGGATCAAAACTATCATATGGACCTGGTAAGGTGCGAAAGTAGTTGATTCCAGGCTGTGGGAACTGTGGAACTACTCTTCCTCCAACTGCCCTTCCACCAACTGATGTTTCTCCAACTGCTGTTTCTCCAAGTGGAATGGATGGTCTTGAAGCAACAAATTGTTCATCATCCGACGGATCACCATCCGAGTCTGTACTAACCGTGTCGGAATCTTCAGAATTATAAGGTGATTGTGGATCAAGAAAGTCGGCTTTATCAGGACCTATTATGTCCTCCACCACATCACAATTGTCACGATCCCCTAAATGCACGCCTCCAGCTTCAAAATCTTGTGTTGCAGCTAAATATGGTTCTTCGGCTCTCGTAGACGTACCAACATCAAAATCTTGTGTTGCAGCAAAATATGGTTCTTGGGCTCTCGTTGACGTACCAGCATCATAACTTATGACATGATGACTATGATGTTGAGTAATTGCCGAATACTCAACATATAATTCAATTACACCTCCAATAACCATACTCTCACTAAACATTAGTTGCATGCATACTTCTTCTAGTTGAACACCTATAAACGTGACTCCGGATCCAAAGCATATAGTACGTTTCCATATTATTTGAATATTGTTTTCATATATGCTTATCCCCATCCTTTCACAAATTTTTTCCACAAGGTCATCGTACGAAATTGTTTCATCCAACATAATGAATCCTTTAGCAAAAGGAGGATCATACGAAATAACTGCTCCGGGAATTATCTTTCCACCCCAATATAAATTGACACACCACGTCATACTATCTGCAATAATGTAAAACACAAATAAATATGTATTATTTTTACATTCATCATTATGTAGAGTCAGCCAAAAAATTGACAAAATAATTCTATTAAATACACTACAATATGTATTATCATAACAATCCATAAAATATACTATAACATATAATAGCATAACAATTGGTCAAAATATTTCCATTAAAATATATACTATCATAATAATCCATCAAAATATTAGTGTACCCATAATAATTGGTCAAACTATTATATTAATTACACTACAATATATATTATCACAACAATCAATCAAATATTGGAAGACTAATGTTTAGAAGAATGAGTCTAAAATTTGATATACTAACCGATTAGAAGGACTAATGGTTGAAAGAATTAGCCAAATTCAAAATATCCACGCTTAAATCCACCACCGGGTCGACCCGAGCGAAAGGTTTTTATGCGTTTGGGAAGGGTTTTCGCGTTTTGGGGAGGGAAAGTGTTTAGGGTCGCGATGTTGGGGGAGATCTGATAAGGATATGGTTCAACAGAAACACGCCGCTCAAATTGGCGTTTTTAAGCATAACACGCCAACCTCAGTGGCGTTTTTATTAATTAAACACGCCAACTACATTGGCGTTTTACCTGGTATACACGCCAACTTCATTGGCGTTTTTTCCCGTCGCTGTATTTGGCGAAAATACACCTCCAATACGACGCGAAGATAAACGCCAATGAGGTTGGCGTTTTTACTAATAGAAACGCCAATGTGGTTGGCGTTTTTCCCATTTTTGGAATAGATAACAAAATGGGTACATTTACGTAATCTTTAGTGTAAAGTGCCCCATAAACCCGATTTTCCCCATATTAATATTACTCCATTTAACACGATAAAACCCAGCACAAAATTACCATGTTATATGAAGATAAACATGTAATTAACACAAAATCGATACCGAATATATAGCAAGCTGCTTTTTTTCAACTTCTTGACTTATCTAAATATTTAGACTGCCATTAATAATAAAATCAAGTAACTAAATGGAGTATCATGTAACACGATAAAATCCAGCACAAAATTATCATGTTATATGAAAATAAGTGTGGATTCGACACAAAATCGATACCAAAATTATAAGCAAGCTGCTTTTTTTTTTTAACTCCTTGACCTATCTAAAATTGAAGTAGCTTCAAAATTTTCAACTCATTCGGCTATTGCTGTGAGAAGATGGTAGCCAAAGCTTATTAATACATGCCACATTTAGTCTTGCTCAGCACTATTGTATGTTCAAGATTGGCCGGCAGTAGAAGACCAACCGCGTTTAGTAGCTTCTACCGGCTCTGCACGGGCCTCACTTTAGAAAAATGACATCTTCACTGTCTGTTGAGGGGAAGGAAACCAAAGAATTGAGTAGTGCTGATTTATGCAAGAAATGTTATGAAAAATTTTGAAAGACCAGAAAACAGTTATCAAATACATATGAACTGCTAATAATGGTATGATGTATGGTTTCAGTAAAAAACAGTATTGTGGCTATATAAATATGAGGTATCATAAAATAAACACTGTTGTACATAGAAAAAGCATTTTTGTATATATACAAATAAGCAAACTACTGTATATACAGATAAGCATGGTTCCTGTGTTTGGGAAGGTGAAATTCATCAAACGTGATGAAATCAATTCATCAAAACAAAGCATTTCCTTTTTAGCACGAAATTTTATGTAGTGTTGTTTGGTACGTTAAGTTGAAAGTGAATAAAGTAGAGAGAGTGGTGCTTTCATTTTTAGAAATGTGTCATTGAATGGGACATCCCGAAAAGAAAACTGTGATTTTGACAAATAATCGTGAATACTGCTAGCCAGAGGAAATGAAATGGATCATCATCTATGATAAAATTCAAAGCAAACCTGTTCAGCGTGCAGATTTGTGGTGTCGCTCTTTTCTATATCGAGATTGCTTTGGATCGAAGCCACCTTCCTCTGCTCCATATACAGCCCAGGATGGTGTAGGAACCATGTAATCGTTACTAGTAAATGGCTCTCCAGTTAATACCTTCAGTTCAAAACGAGTCAAATATCATCAATAAATGGCAAAAAAACTATGAGGCATGTAGAAACTATGCTGAATTACGGACCAGGTTGTGGAACTTCTCGTAGTCTATCCATGTATGCCATTGGCCGTTGACTTTAAATTTGTCGAATTTAGCCAAAAGAACACAACACGAGTGGACATGCTCACAAGCAACCTCATAAGCCCCATTGCTCTTTCGAGCAATGGCTTCTGAAAATTCTTTTACATCCTTATGCCAGGGGACATTTTCCATCGTTAGCTTCGATGTGGCTGACCTGTAACAGAATTCTTCTTGTGAAATACAACAAACAACAGTAATAGACAAAAAAGAGCACTAGTATGGGAGAGAATCTTACGATCCACAGTACGTCACCCCTTTAATTTCAATAAAATCGGGATTTCCAACATCAAATAGGCTGGAATAAGCATCTATATCTTCTGTATTCCATCCTTTTACTAATGTCAAGCGGTAGACAGTGCGCTGTTGCTTCTCTTTTAGTGCTTTCAAAGAGTCCTGACATTCATTTACGAATACCTCAACTTAGACGTGTTATAACAAAACAAATCAGATTTGGGATTATGATGAATATGACAGAATACTGTAAAAGAAATATGATAAGGGTAACAAAAAAATCCAGTTGTGTCAAAAAAAATACAGTAAAAATTTATCTCCAGACTAATTATTAATGAAGTTAATAAAAGTTACAGTTGAATGATTTTAAAGCATTGACTTTATAAGAGATTAAGAGGTCATAAAATATCAACCTACTAATGAATACTACAGTACATTACTAATCTGCCATATGATGATAGGTAATTCTTAAGCATTTCAGGTTATACGATATTAAAAGGCCAAATATTATCAAACTACCTATAAACTCCAATATGGCATATGATACAATTGATTGGAAAGGTAACTCTTGATCATTTTGGGGTATAAAGAGGTAACAGAAATAGCAAAATACCAGTAAACGGGTGATATACTAAACTATGCACAAAGCAAATATTTCAAAAATGTTATACGTGAACCAATTGTTTGTTTGACCACTTTTCAGTTACATCTAAAAAAGTGTAAATTGTTTCTAGAATGTTTTCATCCTGCATGTAAAAAAGGAAGCTCGGATTTCTTTCTTTTTCTCAAAATTTTTAATGTCTGCTCCCAGCTAGTATCCAACACAGTTAGATATTCATAACAGCAATAGGACTTATAAATTTTTAATGTACTCACAAGAAATCTCTCCCAGAAGTCGCTGAAGAGTGGTCTATCAATAGCCTTCAAGCTATCCTTAGTAGCAGCATCTACACTCACATATAGCTGCATGACCCATATAGAAACAGTGTTAGACCTCATCTATCATCTATCTGAATAAAAATTTCCATCCAGGCTTCTACGGTCTTCTCAAAACATGTTTTTCACTAAAACCAATATAGCAAAGAAGACTGAAAAAGCACACCTGTGTGATAGGTTTCAACGCCATAATTTTTTCAGGAAACTGAGCATTTGTCACAAGAAAGGTAGAGATGTGCCTCCTGTGTAGCTCATCAACAAGATTGTTGATCTCCGGATACATGATAGGTTCACCAACAAGAGATAAGGCACAATGTCTAGGAGAAAGACCTTCGGCCAGAAGCTCTGCCTTTACCCCTGTGCATATTTGAACAATCTAGTCAATTATCAGCAATACCACCAGCCAGCTAAAAGCCTCACAAAGCAACTGAAATGCAGATAACAAAATCAATAAAGAAAGTAATGATATACATTATCTCCTTCAATTAAACAGAAGGCTTAAGACAGAAAAAACAAACAGATAGGCATAAGATTTACAAAACAGCATGCCAACCACTTTTCGAATAGAAGTGCAACAATTTACAACAAACATCTTCATGAAATTTTTGAACAGAAAATGTTAATCCTCTCCATAGCAAACATTTAATAAATCTATATATTATCTGAGCATTCTTGATACAGTTCTCACTTCTCAGAATTAAAAAACATTTAACTAACTTACCCGGTACTCCTTTCATCTGCTTTATCATTTTTTTATGTAGGTCAATTGCAGTGTCAATGATGACCAATGGATCATCCATCTTCCACTGCCAGCTTTTCCCTACAGGATTTGTGTGATGTCTCCAACAAAAGACACATTTGTTTGCACATGCTAAACTAGGAGTAGCCTCCATGCACCTAGAGATGTAATCAAAGTCATAACACAGAATGAAACTTCTACTAAATTCAAGGGAAATAATTGATACTAAAATGGAACACAGTTAATCTCGTAGAGGCAATCGGAATAGTATTTTTGTTTTCTCAGAAATAAGTTGAGTAGCTTTAGAGCTCAAGAAATCAAATAACTGGAATCGCATATGTAGATCCGATAGTCCGTATAATACATGATATAAACATAATACAAGACCTCCATGTTAAATAATAACCCACAACACAAACACTATTAAATATACCTGTGACTCTCAATGCCATAAAACGAGTGCTTGTAACATCCTCCACGCCCTCTAAGCTGAGACTTGGTCCATCTACAAATCTTAACCCCACTGTGAGAGCCAATTACTTTATAACCCTGCCACCAATATCAACCAGTTAAGAAAATAGTTCATGTAATAGAAAGAGATCACAATAGTATTTGAAGCGCATGTAACACAAAATTATGTTAACTGATTATGAATTAACACGATGATACGATTAAAGGTACCTTAGGTATTCTTTTAAGGGGCTTTAGATGGGAAGATCAGCCTGGAGCCAGGTTTTTAGTTTATACATAAATAGTTTTTTGTTTCTATATTGTGATAGGTTTCTAATTCATAATCAACTAATACATGAAACTCCATCCGAATGGTGGCAACTTCTTAAGTATGAATTGCAAAACTATTTTACTTCTGAAATTTCATAAACACATCAATACCACATATAATCACAATAAATTAGAGATAAAAACCATACAAACCCAGTCATTTTCACGAGGTATATATAAACTACCAGAAGTTATACACCACATGAGCTTGATTGGCTATTTACTGGAATGACAGAGTACACTGGCCAACAAAAGTATAAATGAATAATAGTAAATAACTAGGCAAGAGCTAATTGAAGTCTGGAAAGAGCTATAAAGCAGAATACCCTAGCATTTCCTAAGTTGAGCAAAATGCACAGAGTATGAACGAAATAGGATATCTTCCACATATATATATATATATATAACAACAAATGACCCAAAAATCCCAACTCTTTCAAATTAGCCAATTCATAAACAAGTTTTTACCTGCTTCTCTAAATTTGCACGTATTACCGGGGTCACCATTTCTTTCTCCCCATTGGAAGCATGTCCATTCACTTTCCCATTAGCCTTAGCTTCCACTGCTGATCTTCTTGAAGGCCCCTTGCCCGCAATATCCTCAAGATCAACAACGTCCGACTCTTCCACATCCTCATCATCTTCCTCGCTGTATTCACCTTCACTCTCACTCCCAGCTACATAATTTCCCAAACCCTGCTCATTTTCTTCTATATTACCATTCAAAACCCCAACAATCTTCTGACTCCACCGATCAAACACCCCATTCAAATCCCCCAAATCCACATCCCCTTCCCCCAACTCCACCAGCTCTCTACCCCCAAGCTTCCTCAGCTTCGCCGCAACATCTCTGGCCACGGCATTAAACGTCTCCCCATAACTCCCACTCCCCACCCCAAAAACAGCAAATCTGCACTCCTTGAGCACGAGCGCCCCAACCCGAAAATCCTCAGCACTCTCGGCTAGCCAATTCACCAAAAAGGCCGCATCTTGAGGGGGCCCGCCGTTCTCCCATGTCGAGGCGACGACCAAGACGAGGGTTTCCTTGCATAAATCCTCAGGCTCGTAGTCTTTGGGATCGACGAGATCAAAGGGGACGTCGCTGAGGGTGAGGAGAGCGTGGAGGCGCTGGGCTAGGGCTTTGGAAGTGTTGGTCTGCGATAGGAAGAAGAGCTTGCCCCTTTTGGGAGGAGCGTGGTTGTGGCATCCGCAGCCGGTTCCTGCGACGGCGCGGAGGCGGCGGCGATTGAGGGATTTGTGGAGGAGGTAGAGGGCCGCGGAGGCGGAGAGGAGAGTGAGGAGTGTGATGCGAGCGGGAGGGAGCGAGAGCGACGACGGGAGCGGCATTTGCAGGTTTCAAGTTTGGGGTTTTCGAATATTTTTTGTGGGTTTACATGAAATTTAAGGAACGAGGGCAATCGAATTAGCTTTGACTCCAAAATTAATTCTTTTTGAAGCCCAACTCAATAGTATAATCATCTCTTTTGTTTATAAAATGATAAACTATATCAATAGTTAAATGAAATAAAATAGAAATGCACTTGTTAATAAAGGTGAATGCAATTGGGTTTAGGCTCGAACTATCCCATCGTCTGCCCATAAAGTTGTCGTCGATCTTACGGCAGTCCGCTCGCTCCAACCCTTTAGCTTTCATTCTTCAATCACCATTTGTTGTTGAGCATGATCGTCGCATTATCTTTGTTAGTGAACAATGATGATATTTTCAATTGTGTCCAACTCTACAAGTTTCATTTTTTTGATTCGTAGTTGTTGGTACATGTATTTCTTTTGGGTGTACAAGTATAATATATTAGTTGATAATACTACATAGTACTAGTAACATAGATTATTTGAAGGATTGTATGAATGAACGAGCTCAGAGATGTTCAATCCATCAAAGTTATATGGTGAATTAGCTTGATATGTGTATTTAAGTTATTAACCAAAGTAAACACCCTTCAAATGTGTGTGAAGAAGCATGTGAAACAGTGAATTTATTGATAATAAAATACATGTTCAGTATAATGTGATCTGTGAAGCATGTATTTTGACGAATTTGCATGTTAAAAAAAACTAGTACGGAGTATCAAAATTATTTTTCATTTACTTATTTATTTTCAATATCATTGAAAACTCTGTTCTTGATTTATCATAATTTCTATTTTTACCTGTTTATAAAATTTAAACATTTTAATCATGTTCTCATAACTTTAATTGATTTTTATTAGAAATAAGTAAAAAAGGGTAGAATAATTAAATACTGAAACGTTTGAAACATTATAAACAACAAGGTTTATCCCCACTCACCATAAAACATGTAAATCTGAATTATTACTTGAATTTTCTGGAATCGATTATTATTCTCTTTCAAGAAAGAGAATGGTTTAATTAGTATACAATTATGCATACATATAGCCTAGCCAAACCATATACTGATACAGACAAGTTTAAACCCATATTTCACACACAATTAATTAATTATTCATCCACATGCACTATAATTCAGATTCCTTTTTCTAGTTGTTCTCAACATATAAGACTTATATAAGCTGTCTTTGGCAACTATATGAGCTTATATACTACAATGTGTTAATGCGCAGCACCCGTTGAATCGGACAACAGCTTCAAACCGGAGTTGTAGATTGAATAGAGTTGGAATCAGGAGTCTTATCCTGAGAAGCAGCATTCATGTTTATTTTTATCCTGCAACAGAGACAACACCCAATCAATCTGATAATATCATGTGAATTTTCAAGTATAATTTCACAGTTTTTTGAACAATGACATAAGGCATTACTTAACTTACCTATTGTGTATGTTTACATACTCGTCTGTTTCGTCAAGTATCTCCTCCTGTCAAAAACAAGGTTAAAGATTTAACGTAAGCCAAGAGAAGGAACACCAAAACTTCAATGATCGTTTGATAGACTAGTTTGCAGACAGAATTCAAATGTAAAAGGGAACCTGAAGAAGCTCTTCAATCACATCTTCCATGGAGATGACACCAACTACTTCTTGATCGGGTGGAAACTCGGGGATTGGTGAGGTTTCTAAATCTAAAATACAAAAGGAACAGCCTTTGTGCCTCTTCTTGAAAGCAGGAGTCGCTGGAGGGCTTTTCTTGACTTGATCGTCAGACTTGTTCATGACTGAGTCGGCATCATGGGTGACAGTTTTTATTGCAAATATATGATTCTCTGCATTGGGACACAATATATTACTGCTATATGTTTTCCACACATCCAGCAGAAAAACATGCAAATTCAACACAAAAATTAGTACTACTAGTGTGACAGTTGAATTGCTATAGCTAAAAGTGTTGATGTCAATTGTCAAGTAGTCAGTCAAGGAGCAAAATTACAGAAAACGAACCACGGGAGCTTCAAAACTCGTATCGTGTTTGATGAGAAGAAATTGCTTATTTCCATTAAAGTTTGCATAACTATGAAGATTGTAAATGGTTATACCTTCTTTGGTTTTCTGGAGTGTATCTTTTGAATCCCTATACACAACAGCGATGTGGCTGTGACCCTTTTGGAATTCATTCAGAATATCATAAAGGGGCATGTCTTCTGAGACTCTGTGAGTCGTATGAGGAGAAGAATTAGCCACGAGTATCACCAAAAGCTGTTTACAATTGGAACTGGGATTAGGAAAAAAAAAAGTGTAACTCACCGAGGAATTTTTCTGATTAACATTTTCCTTAGAGGAACTGAATCATCAGGGTCGACTGCAAGGAGGTTTTTAACCTGCACGCGGTAAAGACAGATATTAGCCTCTGTTCACACAGTGCAAATCACATCATGTGAACATATGGAAGGGATAAACAGACGATGATTGTGAATTCATTAAGTGTAGTAAAAAACATGAAAGTTACCAAGATGAGGCCAATGATATTATTTTGGTTGTTATAGTACACAGGAACTCGACTGTGGCCCATCGTCATTATAGCATTCAACGTCTCCCTATAGAGGATTAGAGAGTGGGGATAAAATTAGAGGGATTGATATCACGAATAACACATTAGTTTCATCTGATAGGAAATGCTAAACTCACAAATTAAGAGTTCCATCGAGATCAATGGAGAATGCCTTTGCTATAGGCGTCATGGCATCCTTGGCAGTCTTCGCAGTCAATTCCAGTGCCCCGGCTATTATTGTCGTCTCATCATGTGTCAAATCCCCTCCTTTCCCAGCCTATGAGTGCAAATTGATACTAGTTTAGCTTTCACAATAAGACTAATGGCATCTTCCAAAACATATTCATTTTAGGGGAACTAATTGCAGCCTCGATAATCATGACATACCTCGTTGCCATGGAAATCAACAAAAGTTTTCAGCTCGGCTCTGCGCAGTAGAGCAGCATGCCCCTTGCCCAACATCCAGTCAAGGATCTACAAGCAAACAAAGGTTTTTAAGTAATCAAGATAGAAAAATGATCATTTTTGGTGAATTCCATGATCTGAAGGATTCACATGTAACTTCTTCTTCATGCAGTCACGAAAAAAGAGCAAACTTCTACAACTTTAATTTGATGATATCTTCCTACAAATTCATTAAAAGTAGAAAATATATGACTGGAAAAGTTAAACGTATTCGAATATCAACCTTCGATTCAATTACCTTACTAATTGGATATGCAATAGGGAAGAACACCCAAAGAAGAAGTTGGACAAAGGGCGCCGCAGTTGCTCCAGCTGTTAACCCATAACGTGTACAAATTGCTTGAGGTAATATCTTCAGTAAGATGGAAATGTTAGAACTATGCCAACAGAGTATACTATTTAATCCTAAATTTGACTTTGTTCAGTAAAGTTGCAGATCAATCACCTCGCCAAACATGAGGATGAGTGTGACTGATACCAGGATTGCAGCCCAAGGGGGCACGAGCTTGTCCAAGAATATGGGAAGTGACTACAAGGAAAAAACACATAATGTTTGGTTACCTACACACAGAACTACCACCAAGAATACGAATGCCATAACAGATAATACACAAACCTCCATTGCTAAAGAGTTTCCAATCAAGAGTGTGCAAAGCAAGAGGTGTTGATTTTTCACCACTGGAAGTATTTTAGCTGTCAAATAAATTATTGTCATTTATAAAGATTTTACAAAAAAGAATTGCAAGCAGAAACACCATATACTTAAGCACATTCTCCACTTCAACTATAGCTTTGACACAAATCAGATCTTGTCCGGAATAGCATAACACCCGATTATTCTCTTGTCACAAGCTGCTACACTAGATCATCCCTAGATCCTTTGCAGGTCAATATTGTTACTCCAGATATAAAGCATTTGGAAGTATGGAGCTACAGTAGAAAAAGGAGGCACGAAAGAAATGACATGATTTTCGGCATCAACTATGTATTAACATAACAATGCAGAAAAAGCTCACAAACACCGAAATCCTAAGCAAACTGACAAATAGGACGAAATAGGAAAAATCATATAACCTAGTCATTCAATTTAGAAGTCCAAGCTTAGCAAAATCAAATTTTAGGAGTTCGAGATTTAGCTAGAACAGAAAAAAGTAATAATCAACAAGATCTTCAAGAAGGGGCAAAATCATATATAGAGCTCAAGAACTCTAAACCCAACCGATCAATAAACCAACACAGGCAATTCAGCTTCAAAGTGAGTATTCAATAACAATCATTGAAAATACAACAAGCCAAAAATCCAAAAATAATCCAGAGCTACAAAATCAAGTGCACAACAACACAAACCCCAAAAACGCAAAAACAAACAAAATCCCACAACCCCAAATCACCAAACTCCAGAAAGGGCAAAATCAAATGTAGCTCAAGAACTCTAATCCCAGCCAATCAACAAACCAACACAGGCAATTCAGCTTCGAAGTGAGTATTCGATAACAATCAATGAAAAAAAACAACAAACAAAAATGATCCAGAGTTACAGAATCAAGTCCACAGCAACACAAACCCCAAAAAAAACAAACAGCATCCCACAAACCCAAACCACCAAAAACATAGTAAAATCACAACATCAAGTTAAACAAGAGATAGAGGGAGAGTAATACTGGACAGTACAAGCATGTTTGCGATCTTGGGGGCGGCCTGATTTGCTGATAACCTCGAGGTCGACAAGGCCAAGAGACATGAGGCCAAGAGTGAGACCAGCCATCATCCCAGCAAACAGCACCAGCCCTATGATTACAATCACATACAGAAAAAACTTGGTATCGCAGCAAGGCAAATCATCAGCCATCTATCTCCCTCAGCCGCACACACAGTCAGTGGGTTTGTGCGTGTGTGTATCTTCCGGCACGCACTTCCTGAAAAGAGAGACAAAATCTGCAGTTTGTGCTGATATGCCTGTCTGTATCCTACTCAATTCCAAGCTTTTGGGTTTATTTTTTCTAAAATTTGGAGCAAACTCCTTTGGTGGGTGAATCTTTTGTTCTTTCTTCCTACGATAATGAGTTTTTCATCTTGTCGTTACTTTGTTGTAGGCTTATTTTGGAATAATTATAAAATAAAATCATAAACTACTCTACTTATCTAGTTTCGACAGTAGTATTTGGAATAAGTATTTATGCAGCCTTGTAGTACTAGTTTAAATGTAATTCGTTTAGCTCAAACGACTGTGATTTGTGAAAAAAAAAAGATAATGGTCTGATTCTTGGAAGGGTAAAATTTAAATTAGTTTTTTATTCCATTTGCTACGGACTTAAAAATTGTCTAAAAGTGTTTTATGGTTGCCCATGTAAGTTTTTGCCAAAAATATCTTATTCGAATTGGGTTAGAAAATAATACAAGAAATATCAATTTGTGATATTTTAAACCACTTTTAAAATTCTTAGAAATAACACACATTGATAGGAGTAATTACATGTTTCATATAAAATGTTTTACCTTTGTTTCAATTTATTACAAAAAGTATTAAGTTTACGTATTTCATACAAAATGTTACATTAGTGTTTTAAATTAATACACCCCGTTAAATATTTTAAACATAACCGTAGTAGTACAAACGTGGGGTTTTAACCACGTTTCAATTTAATATAGTTTGTCATATGAGTTTGGGCATCGTTAATTCATTACCTACGTGATGTAGAGAATATGAAACAATAATGAAAATTTTAGTATGAACATTAAACAACGATATAACTTTTTGTACAAAAATGTAATATCGATGAAACCTTTTGTACTCCACATATTAAAAAATTTAATGATTTCTATACATAACAAAATGAAATAGGAGTATTTTACATGAGTTGTATAATTATCCCGAAAAAACAGATTTAGACCAAAATTCATAGTTTGAGGGACCAATATTTCTTACTAAAATTTTATATTATTATTTACTATGCTTTATTTTATGTATACGGTTTTATATTTATAATTTAAGATTACTGAGTGTAAATAACTTTTTAAAATGTTGAAATTTATTATTTTGTAATATTTCAATCATTTTAATTACCATATAGTTTGAGGCGTATAATAATAGAAAAACCATTGCAAATAGGAATTTTCGTAATACTTTAATATAATTCAATGTGGTAGAAACTAGATATGCTCAGCATAAGGAATTATTCTATTATTCTATATAGTACAGCTAAGTAGTAACTAAGTTTGATCGCATTTATATATATCATCACTAATGCTACATTAATAGCTAATCATTAGTACATCAAAGAGTTGAGTTTGGAATTTCAATATTTATTGTAAATGTTTGTTACTAATACTCAACTTACATATGATATTGGTAAATTAAATTACTGAATGTGGAGGAATGCATATTATGCATTTGATAGTATATGCTGTGGTGGGCCCTCACCTTTCGAAACTTGCTACAGTTGTCGTATCCCAATTGGTTGAGCTGAACGTGCGATGACCAGTCTTTTTTTTAAGTAGATTTTGCAGATAAAAAATATCGAAATTCCAGATTTCGATCAATTATTGAGCGTACGATACATATAACTTGAACAGATAAGGTAGGATACATGTGGTTGGGTGATGTCAACCACAGAAAACAAGAGAGATAGGATAGTAGTAGGAATTAGGGGGTGTGGATGCCGAGCTCCTTCCTTACCTCTACCATCAAGTCATAAATCTTAGCCGGATCGGCCAAGGATTCGGACACAAAGTCTATCTCCAAACACCTCTTCACCCATTGAGTGAGTTTGGGACAATGCTCTTGAATGCTGAAACCAGCGCACATTTCATAGGTGTGGAATCACGTGGAATACACGACCAACGCCACGTCCAAAAACCCCAGCCTTTCGCCCCCGAAGAAGGCCTCCTCGCCCAGCTGCGATTCCATCTGCTTCAGACTCTCAACCAACTCCTTCTTCGCCGCTTCCTGCTCTTCCCCGCTACCCGTACTCCAGATCTTCCTTCCAGCACCATACAGCTGCAACACAAATATAATAAGAACGCACATTTTTTTATCATATAATTCCAAGAATAATTAAGAAACCTGTTTGTCGATGTAATGAGCCCAGAACCTAGCTTGAGCTCTCTGGTAGGGATGGGGAGGCAAAAGAGGGTATTCTTTGTTCCAAACCTCGTCGATGTACTCAAGAATGATGAGAGACTCGCATCAAGACGGGGATTTGCTTGTGAATGGGATTGGATTGGAGAAGAAGCTGGCTTTTGTTGCGCAGGTCTTGCTCTCTGTACTCGTATACCACGCCTTTTGCTGCCAGCGCTATTCTCGCCCTCATTCCGAACATGCTAGCAAACATATCCAACCAGAATCACCTTCTCCCCCATTTTTTTTTCTCTCTCTTTTACTTCTCTCAGATTTTCAGTGTGCTGTTATGGAGTCTTATAGAGAGTGAAGGTGAACGGTATCTTATCTTATAAAATAATTATAAAGACTTTCTTTTTCACTTTTTAGCATATTCCGTATTTTTTTTTCACATTTTACCCCTCATCATTCATTATCCTCTTTTTTTTCATTAGTTCACATGGAAAGCCATTGAAAAGAGTGAATAAAGATCGAGAACATTGTAGCTCAAAATAGAACGTAGACTTGAGACTGTTTCATGGATCAAGATGAGATGTCTACACGTTACAGAATATATATAGCATCAACAAGAAGGATCTAGAACAAACAACTAAACTTAGATTAAGAACCTAATCCATAACAGAAAGCCAATTAATTCTTCTTCACAGCTGGTTGTGTTGCCACGTCTCTCCAGGACTTCTTGTGGTCCTTCACACCAGCTGTAGCATCACCAACAACACTTGCTTTAGGCAGTGAGCCTGTGCTTCCTTCATTTCTTTGAGCACGTGAACCATGTGATGCATTGTCATCAATTTGATCTCTATTATCTGATATTCTTCCAGCTTGAGTCTCATTACCGGAGACTCCTTCAATACACACCCCTCACATTAATTTACAATAATTATTCAAAATACATATAATAAATATGTAATTAGTTAAATAATCAAATGTATATATGTAATGCACAAATTAGTAATTGAAATTAAAATACAATAAAAGGCACATATTAATAATTGAAATAAAAAAATATAAAAAGAACTAAAATTAAAATGCAAATTGTATATACAAATTAATAAATGAAATTTAAAAAAACTTAAGCCATGAATTCCCATATCTTCTTCCCCTTTCTTTTTCTTCTCATTGTCACGGCGCTCCTTTCCACCCTTGTCACGATCGCACTTACTACTGATATCTCAACCACAGAAAATACTACTAGTAGTTAGGGGGTGTGGAGGACGAGCTCCTTCCTTATCGCTAAAACGAAGTCATAAACCTTGGCCGGATCAGCCAAGGATTCGGACATGAAGTCTATCTCCAAGCACCTCTTCACCCATTGAGTGAGTTTGGGGCAGTGCTCTTGAATGCTGAAACCAGCGCACATTTCGTAGGTGTGGAACCACGTCGAATACTTGACCTGTTAAAGCTGCGGATTCCGGCTTGAGAGTTGAAGGATGAAAGGCCGTTGGAAAAGAGCCTGGCGGTTATGAAAGTTAGTTACACAGTTGTCAATTAGTTAGGAAGTTAGTTTCCGATTGAGATTTGTTATTTAGCTTTTTAGGAGAGTAGCTCGTAGAGTATAAATAGAGGTGAGCTAACACTTTGTAAGCTTGAACAATTCAGATTGAATCAATAAGACACTCTCTTTTTTCTTCTCGGTTCTTTTCTTCTAGTTTGTTTGGTATTTCTTGTTGAGTACATTTACATGATGTCTAGATTCATCATTTCTACATGGTATCAGAAGTAATCTGTCTTGTTTCCGCTACGCCTTTTGTGTTAAGCTTCTTCTCTGTTTCTCACGATGAACAACCGTGGCAATCGTGGCAATCGCGGAGGAGATGCAATCGTTCCAGTTGATGATCATACCAGTCCGTATTATCTACATCTTAGTGACAATCCAAGCCTCCAGCTGGTTCCTCAAGTTCTTATTGGATCCAATTACATCAATAAGAGCAGATATGTTATTACTGCTTTAATCGCGAAGAACAAGTTGCAGTTTGTGGATGGATCCTTGCTGCGACCAAATGATGATGATGATCTATTATTCTCCGCTTGGATCCGATGTAACAGTATGGCGGTTTCATGGTTGCGAAATTCTGTTTCTCCACAAATCTGCTCGAGTGTTATGTATTTAGATAACGCTCATGATATTTGGTCTGATCTCAGTGATCTTTCTCTCAAGGTGATTCAGCTAGATCTTATCAACTTAAGCAACAGCTTATGGCTCTTGTGCAAGGGCACTCTGATGTTAGCACATACTTCACTAATCTCATAGTTGTTTGAGATGAGTACAAGCATTCACAGCCTGTTGCTTGGTGCACTTGCGACACATGTAGATGTAATAGTGCCATGCGATGGCATACACATCAGAAAGATGAGTGCACAATCCAGTTTCTAATTGGTTTGAATTCTTCTTACTCTCAGATTCGGTCTACTATCCTATCAACGGTGCCTCTACCTTCTCTGTCTAAGGCTTTTTCCCTCGTTATTCAAGAGGAGAGGCAACGAACTATTGACGGTAATCTGATAATTTCCCCTCCAGTTTCCTCCAGTGAACAACCTTTTAGTGTGAATGCAACCTCCTCTAATTTTGGCCGTGGAAGGTTATTATATTCTCACTGTGGCTGCACCAATCACACAGTTGATAGATGCTTCTCTTTACATAGTTTTCCTCAAGGTTATGGCAAGGGCAGAGGCAAGCCAAGTTACAAAGATTTCTCCAACTCTAAAGTGGTGAACTATGTTGAAGAATCTATAACTGAGAACTGTGATAAAAGTAGCTGACAGTTCACTGCCTCGGCCATCTAATTTGTCATCTTCTGATCAACTCCAGCAGCTAATTTCTCTTTTGCAAACTCAGCTTGCTGCCACATCTACATCAACCTCACCACCATCTCCATCTTCTCCTCACATTTCTGCTACTCAACCAAGTTCTTCATTCACTCCTACTCAGTCAACTCCTTTCACTGGTACTACTTTTTTCTCACCTTTTGTTGTCAACTCCTTTCACTGGTACTACTTTTTTCTCACCTTTTGTTGCTTTTTCCTCTTTACCATCATCTCTGTGGCTGCTTGATACTGGTGCCACACACCACGTTTGTTGTGATATGATGCCTTTGTGAACCTACCAAATGGTGTCAGGGCAGGTGTTACTCATATGGGAACCATACATTTAACACCTACAATAACTCTACAATCTGTGCTTTGTGTTCCTTCTTTCTCTTTCAATCTTATTTCTATCAGTTCCCTCACATCATCTATACCTTGTTCTGTCTCTTTTACTCATGATTCCATCCTCATTCAGGGAGCTTCTCCGGGGACTGTGATTGGGAGGGGTAGCAGACTTGGTAACCTCTATTCTCTTGATATCTCCACTGCCATTACTTCAGGTTCCTCAAATTCTAGCTCTTGTGTGAATTCTGTCGTTGCTATTGATCTCTGGCACAAAAGACTTGCCATTTATCTTTTAATAAACTCAAATCCATGAATGATGTTATTTCTTTTTCCAAAACTACTCACTCTGTTTGTGAGGTCTGTCCTTTAGCTAAACAACATCACATTTCTTTTCATGGATCTGATTCTGTAGCCCCTGATATCTTTGATCTAATACACTGTGATATTTGGGGTCCTTTTTCTCCATGTACCACACAAGGTTATGCCTATTTTTTGACAATTGTTGATGATAAGTCTAGGTTTGTGTGGACCTTTCTCATGCATCACAAGTCTGATGTCAAAACCATACTAACTCAGTTTTTTCACACCATCTCCACCCAATTTTCTAAAAAGATTAAGACCATCAGATCTGATAATGGCTCTGAGTTCAATCTACCCTCTTTATACACATCTTTTGGTACCTTGACTCAACATTCTTATGTAGAAACTCCACAGCAAAATGCTAGAGTGGAGAGAAAACACCAGCATCTGCTCAATGTGGCTAGAAGCCTTATTTTCCAGTCTCATTTACCTATTACTTTCTGGAGAGATAGTATACTCGCTGTTTCATACATTATCAACCGAATCCCCTCTTTAGTCCTACCAAATAATACCACTCCTTTCCATGTTCTCTTCAACAAATCGCCCTCTTACACTCACATGAAAGTCTTTGGATGCTTGTGTTTTGCCTCTACTCTTCATAGAGACAGAAACAAATTTTCCCTGAGAGCTTCTAGATGTGTTTTTCTGGATATCCCTCAGGATACAAAGGCTATAGAGTCTTAAATCTTGACTCTATGCAAGAAATCATAACCAGAAATGTTGTCTTTCATGAAGATACATTTCTCTTTTCCCACTTAAATCCTTCTCCTTTCACTTCTGCCTCACTGAATAATTCTGCCTCACCAAATAATTCCGCCTCACTAAATAATTCATCCATACCATAAAGTTCTTCTGCCTCACTAAATGATTCAGCCTCAGCATCCCCAAATCATCCCGCCTCACAAAATATTTCACCTCCAGATAATCACTGCAATCCTACTTCAGACATTTCTACCACTAATCAAGGCAATCAGATCACAAGAACTGGAAAACCCACCAAACTTCCCCCACACTTGACTGATTATGTCTGCAATTCTGTCTCATCATCTAACACCTCAAATACACAGTCCTCATGACTGCTGTATTTGAACCAAAATCATACTCCCAAGCATCCTCTTCTCCTGATTGGCAGCAAGCTATGCAAGAGGAATTATCTGCACTGGAGAAGACAAATACTTGGAGAATTATGTCTCTACCCCTAGGAAAAATTCCCATGGACTGCAAATGGGTGTATAAGGTCAAATTCAAAGCTGATGTATCAGTAGAAAGGTTCAAGGCTCGTCTTGTTGCTAAAGGGTTCACACAGCTTGAGGGTGTCGATTTCCTTGACACTTTTTCTCCAGTTGCAAAATTAACATGTCACGACCGCCCCTTTCTAGGGTTAATAAATGCGGGAGGTCGTGACCAAAGGGACTTTATGAAAGGAGAATTTTCTAGGGTTTCAATAAAGAGTTTGACCCAAAATATTTAATATTCAATAACGAGGGAAAATAAGAGTAAACTCTTTACATTTGAATCCAAAGTCAACAATTATCAAAATTAATAGTCCAAGAATGGAAGAGGGTTCAGTAACATAATTGAGAAGGAAACAGTCATAATTCAGCGGAAGCATTCAAGAGTAGGAGTGACGCCATGTGTGAAGACACGACGCCCCTCGGAGTTCAAAAAACATCGAACGAGACTTCAATTTAAGCTCAACACCACCCAGCTCGTCATCGCTCAACCTGCACATAGGAAAACACATGCAGGGCTGAGTACTTGATGCACTCAGTGAACTTATGCCGAAAACAAGTTATCAAAAATATTTATATTTTATCATGCCATTGTTAGGTAACCATCGGGGTTTTAGCTTTTGAAAGGCACGTGGCACCAAAATATTCATTGTTCAAAATCACGACTGCGCAGTCATTTTCCCATAGACGTCAGCCATATCTGCTCATACATGACTTGGAATGTGGCCACAAACCAAGTCACTAGACCGGCCAACCCGTACGCTGGCACACGGTCTACCATAGGTGTACACTAATCCAAGTAGGGTTTGCGGCCCTACAAGGACCCGAATTCGATTTAAATAATAATGGCATGGCCATTTCAGATAGGCACGTTAAAACCAAAACTTTGGCATGATAGCATATTCACATTTCATTCCCATCGATAAAATAGTTAGGACATTGTCCTTATTTAAAAGAAAGCCCACCTCGAGTGCTTAATCCGAAATTATTTTCTTTCCCTTGCGATCACGATTCCCTTGCGAGATATCACCTTTAGAATTTACATAACACATAAATCAACACACTTTCAAATTAAATAAATAAGATGCATGCATCCTATGTCTTCAATTATTTTCCTCGTTCAAGATTATGAATTTTCCGAATCAAAACTTAAATATTTCGATTATTCTTGGCTGCCCAAGGCGTCGCCGTAGTTCAAAAATTAACCCGGGATTCCTCCAACGTTATCCAATAATTTACTTAGCATCCACCCATTAACCATTAAAATTCTGCCCGGAGAATTAAGTGCACTTCCAGCTCAAAACAATTTCATTCACTAGCCCAAAACCAAAAGTTGAAGAAGCCCAACTCCTAATTAAAATACCACTACTCACTCTAATATTAGGCTCAACGTAAAAGAAATAAATGAAAGTCAACATATATATTCCTAATCCCCTTCTATCGTGTACTGTTCTGTACTCCCTCTCTCTACTGTAAATTCAAATAAAGAACACACACACACACAATTCGCCTCTCTTTCTCCCTCGATTTCTCTCACAAAAAGAAATAACAAGATCCCCAAATTCAATTCTCTCTCTCTATCCCACAGCACCTCGGTGCTTCTGTTCTCCGCTGCTCCCAGATCAGCCGCTACCGGCTCCAATTCGCCCCGCGTTGTTGTCTGCCGAGACCGCGCCTGCTCCGGCAGCCCCGAATCCACCCCGAAACAGCCACGCTTTCCCATTAAAGGTTCGTTCTTGGTTTAGTTATGTCCGGTTCTTAATTCGGTTGCTACGGCTTTCCGATTAGATATTTATTTCAGATTTCATGAGATGCACAAGTATGGAATCGGATTTGGATGGGGAGAGTGTATACCGTAGGTGTGGCAGATTCAATTTGAGAAGGGGAGGATGAGTTTGTGCTTTTCCCCTTTGATCTATTTTCGTCGCGCAAGCTGTATGAATTTATTTCATATAAGAGTCATGGATTTAGATGAGGCGCTGTTATGAATGCATTCGTATGAGACTAAGAAAAGTGTTGAGAAAATCTTATACCTAAACCACAAGTCTCGAATGTTAGTCCGATCCGATCGATGGCGAAACTCCTCTCGATCTGCTTTTGATTTTGAAATTTAGATTCAGCGTTGGGAAGGAGATGGAGGCGTTGGATGATGCTTCTTCTTCTCTGTCGTATTCTTCACAGTTGGAGTGTTAAGGTTTGTGAAGAGATTGTGGGAGCGGCGGTGGGAGATTAGGGTAGAAAGGCCATGATTTAAAAGAGTAATTGTGGTAATTGATTCTCCAATAATAATTGGGATTAACAGCTGATTGGTGGTTTAGATTTGGAAAAGACTCACGGAGTGGGATGATTTATTCTTGAACGTGGGAAAGGGGTGGAATCTGGGTAATTAATTTCCTAAAAATTAATTAGGATTGACTAATTTTATTTCCTTGAAATTTTATTTGCAGATCACGGAGGAGGAAAAATCTTTACAGAATCTTTATTTAAAATTTTTTAGTGACCAACGAGGAAAAGATTTAATTAGATTAGTTTGATTCACGGTCCTTTGTATTTTATTTAAATTGTGCAGCCCACAATTTATTTATCACCGGACTGGATCTTTGTATTATTTATTTAATTTATCAGATCCAACACGGAATTGAGTCCAACAAATATTCCTCACGGAAAGGAATTATTTAAATTCGCATTGTAATTTACTTCACAATTTCTAGCTCTCATAACAAATTATCAATTATTCAAAAACATTAAATTTCACTCCACATTAACTATTCAAAGCAGCCACGTCACATTTTCAACAAAGTTGACCCAGTCAAAATTTCAACTAAAAATTAGGTCACGAAAAGTATCCAACAACAATTCCACTCGACAATTAATCAACGGACTTCGCAACATTAAAAGTATTAAATGCAAGTACTTTAGGGTTCGAAAATTAGGGTTCAAAAAGTGGGGCGTTACATCCTACCAATCTTAACAGAAATTTCGTCCCGAAATTTGTTACCCTCAAGTAAAGAGTTCTGGGTACAATTCCATCATCTTGTCCTCATTCTCCCACGTGGCTTCTTCATGCCCATGATTTTCCCATAGTACTTTCACATAAGCAACATGTTTATTTCTCACATTCTGGATCTTTCGGTCCAGAATAGATTGGGGTCTCTCCTCTTAGCTCAAGTACGGATTCAAGGCGACTTCTTCGTAATGGATCACGTGCTTAGGGTCGAACACGTATTTCCGTAACTGCTACACATGGAAAACGTTGTGCACATTACCAAGGTTTGGTGGCAGCGCCAATCGGTATGCAACGGGGCCCACTCCTTCAAGAATTTCGTAAGGCCCAATAAATCGCGGCTTCAATTTGCCCTTGGCGCCAAATCGTGTTATCCCTTTTTGACGGGGATACTTTCAGGAAAACTTTGTCGCCAGCTTTGGAATTGTAAGTCAGTTCGTCGGACATCCGCGTATGATTTCTGTCTGTCTTGAGCTTCTTTTATCCTTTCACGAATTCGTCGAACAATTCCAACCATCTCTTCAACTGCATCGGGTCCAAGTATTCTTCTCTCGCCAACTTCGTCCCAATATAGCGGCGATCTACACTTTCTTCCGTATAATGCCTCATACGACGCCATGTTTATCGTTGCCTGAAAACTGTTGTTATAGGCGAACTCATTCAGTGGTAGTGCTGCCTCCCAACTTCCTCCTCGGTCGAGTACCACGGCTCTCAACATATCCTCGAGAGTTTGGATCGTTCTTTCGGACTGTCCATTGGTTTGCGGGTGAAACGCTGTGCTGAAGTTCAATTTGGTTCCAAGCTCTTTCTGTAGACCTATCCAAAATCTTGAGGTGAATTTTGGGTCACGGTCAGACGTGATAGTCCCTGGGACTCCATGCAATCGGAATATCTCCCTTATGTAAATTTGAGCTAGTTTGTTGGACCCATAGCTCTTGAGAATCGGTATGAAAAGTGCACTCTTAGTAAGTCGGTCTATAATTACCCAAATGGCGGTGTTCCCTCTCAGAGTCCTTGGCAATCCCGTCATGAAATCCATTGCGATGTGCTCCCATTTCCACCCAGGAATCTCTAATGGTTGTAACTTTCCATACGGTCGTTGATGTAGAGCCTTCACTTGCTGGCAGACTAAACATCTCTCAACAAATGACGATATATCCCTCTTCATACCATTCCACCAAAAGGACTTCTTCCGATCTTGATACATTTTTCGTACTTCCTGGGTGGGCGGTGTAGGGGTCTCATGTGCTTCACTCATAACTTCGTTTTTGAGTTCCTCGTTATTCGGTATGCATAGTCTTCCTTCGAAAGTAAGGGCATTGTCACATTCTTCACTAAAATTCCCAGATTCGCCGGTTTGCACTTCTACACGAATTTCCTCCAATTTCGCATCTATTTGTTGTGCTTCAATAATTCTCGACCTTAGATCAGGTTCAACAGCTAAAGTGGCGATTCGTGCTTCCACTGTTTCAAGTGCCCTCACCACTTCCAAACGCATCTTGCTAAACTCGCGAATCAGGCTTCCCTCTTTGGTGAGAAAAGTAGCCAGTTGGGTATGGTCCTCCCGGCTCAAAGCATCTGCCACTACATTTGCTTTGTCAGGGTGGTAGTTGATGCCACAATCGTAGTCTTTCACCAACTCGAGCCATCTTCGTTGCCGCATGTTCAAATCTTTCTGCTCGAAGAAATACTTTAGGCTTTTGTGGTCCGTAAAGATCTCACATCGAACTCCGTAGAGATGATGTCTTCAAATCTTTAAGGCGTGTACTACCGCTGCTAACTCCAAGTCGTGGGTTGGATAGTTCAACTCGTGTGGCCTCAATTGTCGTGACGCGTAGGCAATCACTTTGTTGTTTTGCATCAAAACACATCCAAGTCCCACTTTCGAAGCGTCAGTGTAGACCACGTAGCTCATTCCAAGCTCTGGCACAACTAAGATTGGTGCAGTGGTCAGTTTCTCCTTTAAAAGTTGAAAACTTGCCTCACACTCCGGGGTCCAATTGACTTTTACCCGCTTCTTGAGTTGTTAGGTCTTTGGTCTCGCTATCTTGGAGAATCCCTCTATGAACCTTCGGTAATATCCTGCCAAACCCAGGAAACTTCGAATCTCGTTTGGTGTCGAAGGTGCTTTCCACTGTTGTACCACCTCAACCTTGGCGGGATCCACTCGGATTCCTTCTGCCGACACAATGTGACCAAGGAAGTTTACTTCCTTAAGCCAAAACTCACGCTTGCTGAATTTGGAGTACAATTTCTCACTCCTTAACGTATCCAGAGTGATTCACAGGTGTTCTTCATGTTCTTTCTCATTCTTCGAGTAGACGAGTACATCATCTATGATGACCAAAATGAATTTATCCAAGTATGGGTGAAATACTCGATTCACCAAATCCATAGATACTGCAGGTGCATTCGTCAATCCAAACGGCATTACCACAAACTTATAGTGACCATATCTTGTGCGAAAAGCGGTCTTCGGTATGTCTTCTCTTCGGACCCTCAATTGATGGTATCCGGACCTTAAGTTAATCTTTGAGAACACACCGGCTTCTCGTAGTTGATCGAATATGTCATCTATCCTCGGCAGTGGATATTTTTTCTTGAGGGTAATTTTGTTCAACTCTCTATAGTCGATACACATCCGCATCGACCCATCCTTCTTCTTCACAAAAAGCACAGGCGCGCCCCACGGTGAAACACTGGGTCTAATGAAACCCAAGTCCATAAGCTCTTGAAGTTGTATCTTGAGTTCTCCCAAATCTTTAGGCGCCATTCGGTATGGGGCCTTAGACACAAGTGCCGACCTTGGCTCTAGGTCGATTGTGAACTCCAATTGTCGATCTGGCGGTGGCCAGGCAAAGCTTCAGGAAAAACGTCTGAAAATTCTCGTACCACAGCAACATCCTCCATTTTCCTTTCTTTCTTCTCATCTCCTTGTAGAAAGACAAGATAGGCAGGACGCTCTTTTCCCAACATCGTAGTGGCTTGGGGTGCGGACATGATAGACGTTTTTCGGTTCGTCGTGATTCCATGATACACAATTGGTTCCTTTCCCGGGGCTTGAAATGATATTTGTTTTTCCTTACAACGATTAGTAGCAAAATACGAGGGTAACCAATTTATTCCCAAAATTATATCAATATCCCCTCTTAACTGCTAGCGGGGTCCTTGATTGTTCTCCCTTAACTCCGTCCCCACATTTTTGCTTGGACACTCTCTAGAAAAGTGATTATATCTACTACAGTAAAAAAAACTTGATAGTATTATGAATTCTACACTTCTCAAAATGATAGTACGAGCAAACGATGCATTGAGGAGGTTTGGGTCGGAAATCACCCATCTGACTCGGTGCAGCATGTACTCCCCTATACTTTGGTTGGTTTTGGGTGGGCTGGTATACCTTGTTTTCATAGGGAGCCTTATTCTCATCCCACTTTCTCTTCTCTCGAGAATAATGTGGTGGAGGCAGTGCCAGTGTAGTGTTTCACATCGCCCTCTCCTTGGGCATAGCTTCATCCACGTCTAGTACGCGGGTCAACGATCCAGCGTATGTAAGTCTCCAAGGTTGGCCAATGCTATCCTTATCTCATGCCTTAAGTCCGAACGGAACTTCTCAGCCATCTTCTTATTGGTATCCCTTGTTCGGGTGCATGCCGAGCCATGTCGCAAGTGTGCGGCCATATTTTGTCACTGACATGCGCCCTTGTTTGAGATTGTAAAACTCGGCCGTCTTCGCCCTTCGGTAACTTTTTGGGACATACCTGTTGTATATCTCCGCCTTAATGTCATCCCATGTCATTGTATCCACTTGCTCAGTGGTCATGGTACTTTGCTTGTCCCACCAAAAGTCGTCTGAATCCGTGAGTTGGTAGGTTACCCAAATCAAACGCTCTTCCTTAGTGCACTTGAAGAATTCGAAGCTGATCTCCAATGCGCGTATCTAAGTCTCGGCCTTTGCTGGCTCTCCTATCCCATCGAAGATATGAGGATTTTGCTTTAGCAAAAACTATTCAATATGCCATTCTGGCTTAGGTGGAGGAGGTGATGGTGATGGTACTAGCACGCGTTCCTCCTTTTGATTGTTTCTCATTTTAGTTGATTCGATTTCGCCACTTGCTAGACGATTTCCTCTCGTCGACGACCTTCGTTCGTATATCTTAATCTATCAGGGTGCTCGTATTTTCATTCCAATACTATCGTACAGTGATGATCTTATGTGACGATCTTAAATACTCCGACTCACAACTTTCTGTTGTTATCCGTATATCCCTTGATCAACCACTTACATAAATTTTGAGCCGCAAAACGTGATCATTTGGTGTACACGGCTTCTCTTAGCTTTTTATTGCTCAAGACCTAATATCTAGGTATGGCATAACGTTCGATTCTTCGGCCGCTTGCTACAATTAAGCATAGATGCAAAAATATTTGACTCCTCGTGTTGTTGATGTATCCTTTTTTTTGTATGTGTCTCTTGAAACTTATTCCTCATATGTGTTTGCAGAGATCGAGCCATTGTCTTTCTTGAGAGTCTTGTATCAAGAATTTAGAAATCTATTTAACAGTCTTACTTGGATCAGAACGGGTTTCAACATGAGGAGCACTATTGAAATTGCTCTTGATTTAGAATGGCACCGAAATTGACTCAAGAGGAACAAGAATGAGTCACTACTTTCATTAAGGAAACAGTGATGCATCACTTGCAAATTGCGGGTCAATCAAAAGTTTTAAATGCACGAAAAGAATACCATTGTCAAGGAACTTCATAGAAAGAAATTTCTGAGAATCCAAGTAAGTACTGTCAATTAAATTCATCCATTCTAGCTACAAAAGTGGCACTCCGTCGTTTCCCGAAGATAATAGAGGCGTTCTCGAAAACTCTAGATTCGAAGTCAAGATTCTTGGTGTCGTTACAACAATTAACTATCCTTGAAGGTCACATCTCCATATTGTTTTTGGCACGCCATAGCGGTCATTCTCATTAAAACATGGTAATAACCCTCCTGGCCTTAACGTGTAATAAATGTTGTCATATTTGTAACGTGTCGCAGCATTTACATGTTATGCACGATTGCATTCACTTTATTTGATTGTAGGCACAATTTCTCGTCGTTGTAAAGATACATCACCTATCGTTTCTTCTTGTCTTGATCTCGTTAGAAACTTCCTTTCGCTTTGTTCTTCTCATCCAGGGAAAACAATAGGCAATTATAATAATCCGTATAGTTCGAAGTATATGTTTTCGTTTGCCCCATCACTCAGGAAAGTGATATTGCAGTTATCAATTTACAACTATGTTCGAGCACGTTCAGCCTAGTATACTTCTTAGGCACTCTATGTTTTTCGGACATAGTTCATAGTCTCATACTTCAACACATATTCGATCGTTGCTTAATTCAAGCTTCATATGGATTCTACGTTTGCAACAAAGTTCAAAATTCCACATTTCACTTTCATAATGATTTTGTACGATACCTCATACTTCATCAATCATGAATTATCATCACATAAAACGGCATTCATATATTGCGCAGTCAAACATGTTTATCCATATAAACCATTTGGCATTCCATAGCATTTCATCCAAAGTATATTAATATTTAAAAAGTAACTCAGTCAATCCATCGTCCATGGAATCACATTTCATAAATTATACAGTTCATGGACATCTGTATCACAATCACAAAATTGCAACTATGCACTCATCATGCTTTGTATTCACAGTTTCGTAATCATGCAATTTCGACCACATAGGCATAAAAAAAATTGCCGCTCAAGTAATCAACATGTATGTCCCTCAAGTTAAATTCGCAGTTCAAACATATGTAATAACAAGTCTCCGCCTCAAGCATGCGATTCATATTCACACTTCAATATTTATCACATTCAACACCTTCAATCACATACACCCATAGTGTCTCACGTCTCATATGACCACATCATTTTCCAAAAGCCATAGCATTTACTTTAAATTTCCAATAGGCCCAAAATTGCCATTTTCACAAGGAACCATTTTTCCATCGAATTTCAAAAATTTCAGTAATTTATTTCAAAAGTCGCCAAAATATTCTCACCTCTTCTTTCGTGGTTGGGCGTGACGAGTTGTGGTGTTGAGCCTTCGATGTTTAACACTTTAGTCTATCGATACAAGGGTAGACTACAACTCAAAAAGACTCTTGGGTCCAAAGCGGAAAGAAACTGAGGCTCTGATACCAAACTGTCACGACCGCCCCTTTCTAGGGTTAATAAATGCGGGAGGTCGTGACCAAAGGGACTTTATGAAAGGAGAATTTTCTAGGGTTTCAATAAAGAGTTTGACCCAAAATATTTAATATTCAATAACGAGGGAAAATAAGAGTAAACTCTTTACATTTGAATCCAAAGTCAACAATTATCAAAATTAATAGTCCAAGAATGGAAGAGGGTTCAGTAACATAATTGAGAAGGAAACAGTCATAATTCAGCGGAAGCATTCAAGAGTAGGAGTGACGCCATGTGTGAAGACACGACGCCCCTCGGAGTTCAAAAAACATCGAACGAGACTTCAATTTAAGCTCAACACCACCCAGCTCGTCATCGCTCAACCTGCACATAGGAAAACACATGCAGGGCTGAGTACTTGATGCACTCAGTGAACTTATGCCGAAAACAAGTTATCAAAAATATTTATATTTTATCATGCCATTGTTAGGTAACCATCGGGGTTTTAGCTTTTGAAAGGCACGTGGCACCAAAATATTCATTGTTCAAAATCACGACTGCGCAGTCATTTTCCCATAGACGTCAGCCATATCTGCTCATACATGACTTGGAATGTGGCCACAAACCAAGTCACTAGACCGGCCAACCCGTACGCTGGCACACGGTCTACCATAGGTGTACACTAATCCAAGTAGGGTTTGCGGCCCTACAAGGACCCGAATTCGATTTAAATAATAATGGCAAGGCCATTTCAGATAGGCACGTTAAAACCAAAACTTTGGCATGATAGCATATTCACATTTCATTCCCATCGATAAAATAGTTAGGACATTGTCCTTATTTAAAAGAAAGCCCACCTCGAGTGCTTAATCCGAAATTATTTTCTTTCCCTTGCGATCACGATTCCCTTGCGAGATATCACCTTTAGAATTTACATAACACATAAATCAACACACTTTCAAATTAAATAAATAAGATGCATGCATCCTATGTCTTCAATTATTTTCCTCGTTCAAGATTATGAATTTTCCGAATCAAAACTTAAATATTTCGATTATTCTTGGCTGCCCAAGGCGTCGCCGTAGTTCAAAAATTAACCCGGGATTCCTCCAACGTTATCCAATAATTTACTTAGCATCCACCCATTAACCATTAAAATTCTGCCCGGAGAATTAAGTGCACTTCCAGCTCAAAACAATTTCATTCACTAGCCCAAAACCAAAAGTTGAAGAAGCCCAACTCCTAATTAAAATACCACTACTCACTCTAATATTAGGCTCAACGTAAAAGAAATAAATGAAAGTCAACATATATATTCCTAATCCCCTTCTATCGTGTACTGTTCTGTACTCCCTCTCTCTACTGTAAATTCAAATAAAGAACACACACACACACAATTCGCCTCTCTTTCTCCCTCGATTTCTCTCACAAAAAGAAATAACAAGATCCCCAAATTCAATTCTCTCTCTCTATCCCACAGCACCTCGGTGCTTCTGTTCTCCGCTGCTCCCAGATCAGCCGCTACCGGCTCCAATTCGCCCCGCGTTGTTGTCTGCCGAGACCGCGCCTGCTCCGGCAGCCCCGAATCCACCCCGAAACAGCCACGCTTTCCCATTAAAGGTTCGTTCTTGGTTTAGTTATGTCCGGTTCTTAATTCGGTTGCTACGGCTTTCCGATTAGATATTTATTTCAGATTTCATGAGATGCACAAGTATGGAATCGGATTTGGATGGGGAGAGTGTATACCGTAGGTGTGGCAGATTCAATTTGAGAAGGGGAGGATGAGTTTGTGCTTTTCCCCTTTGATCTATTTTCGTCGCACAAGCTGTATGAATTTATTTCATATAAGAGTCATGGATTTAGATGAGGCGCTGTTATGAATGCATTCGTATGAGACTAAGAAAAGTGTTGAGAAAATCTTATACCTAAACCACAAGTCTCGAATGTTAGTCCGATCCGATCGATGGCGAAACTCCTCTCGATCTGCTTTTGATTTTGAAATTTAGATTCAGCGTTGGGAAGGAGATGGAGGCGTTGGATGATGCTTCTTCTTCTCTGTCGTATTCTTCACAGTTGGAGTGTTAAGGTTTGTGAAGAGATTGTGGGAGCGGCGGTGGGAGATTAGGGTAGAAAGGCCATGATTTAAAAGAGTAATTGTGGTAATTGATTCTCCAATAATAATTGGGATTAACAGCTGATTGGTGGTTTAGATTTGGAAAAGACTCACGGAGTGGGATGATTTATTCTTGAACGTGGGAAAGGGGTGGAATCTGGGTAATTAATTTCCTAAAAATTAATTAGGATTGACTAATTTTATTTCCTTGAAATTTTATTTGCAGATCACGGAGGAGGAAAAATCTTTACAGAATCTTTATTTAAAATTTTTTAGTGACCAACGAGGAAAAGATTTAATTAGATTAGTTTGATTCACGGTCCTTTGTATTTTATTTAAATTGTGCAGCCCACAATTTATTTATCACCGGACTGGATCTTTGTATTATTTATTTAATTTATCAGATCCAACACGGAATTGAGTCCAACAAATATTCCTCACGGAAAGGAATTATTTAAATTCGCATTGTAATTTACTTCACAATTTCTAGCTCTCATAACAAATTATCAATTATTCAAAAACATTAAATTTCACTCCACATTAACTATTCAAAGCAGCCACGTCACATTTTCAACAAAGTTGACCCAGTCAAAATTTCAACTAAAAATTAGGTCACGAAAAGTATCCAACAACAATTCCACTCGACAATTAATCAACGGACTTCGCAACATTAAAAGTATTAAATGCAAGTACTTTAGGGTTCGAAAATTAGGGTTCAAAAAGTGGGGCGTTACATAACAACTGTGAAATTCTTGCTTGCCATTGCTGCTATTAAAGGTTGGTCACTCTCCCATTTGGACATTAATAATGCCTTCTTTTATGGTGATTTGGAAGAAGAGATTTACATGAATCTCCCTCTTGGGCTTATTGTTGAGGGGGGCAGTCCCACTGGTCCAAAACTTGTGTGCAAGTTGAATAAATCTTTATATGGCTTGAAGCAAGCCTCTAGACAATGGTACCTCAAACTCTCTGAAGTTTTGGCTAAATTTGGACTTCAACAATCAGCTTCAGACCACTCTTTCTTCTTTAAGAAAGATCACTCAATGTTCTTTGGTGTTGTTGTGTATGTTGATGATATGATGATTGCTACTAATAGACCAGACATGATAGAAACATTCAAGACCTTTCTTTCTCAGTTTTTCAAATTCAAAGACTTAGGAGTTCCAAAATATTTTCTTGGCCTTGAGATAGCAAGAAGCAAAGGAGGAATTTTAATATCTCAAAGGAAATATGGGATGGACCTGATCAGAGATGAAGGTTTATTAGGATGCAAGCCATCCTCAGTGCCTATGGATCCAGTAAATCATCTCAAGCAAGACACTGGACACCCTATGAAGGATCCATCTAAATACAGAAGACAAATTGGGAGATTGCTCTATCTTTGTATAACTAGACCTGACATAACATTTGCAGTTCATAAGCTCAGTCAATATGTTTCAAAGCCTTGTGATGAACATTGATAGGCTGCTTAGAAAATACTCAGATACTTGAAAGGAACTCCGGGACATGGTCTATTCTATTCAAGTGATAGTGATTCCATGCTCAGCATTTTTTCAGATGCAGACTGGGCTGCATGCCCTGACCCAAGGAGATCTATGACAGGCTATTGCCTATTTCTTGGCTCATCTTTGGTATCTTGGAAAGCAAAGAAGCAACATACTGTCTCAAGATCATCGGCAGAGGCCGAGTACAGGGCTATGGCGCATGCCACTTGTGAGGTGGTGTGGGCAAGAGCTTTGTTGGAAGACTTTGGTATTAAAGTTGAAAAAGCAGTTCCTTTATTATGTGATAATCAAGCGGCAGTCCACATTAGCTCTAACCCAGTGTTTCATGAACGCACGAAGCATATTGAGATTGATTGTCATACTGTGAGGGAGAGATATTTAGAAGGCGTGATCAAACCTATGCCTATACGAAATGATCAGCAATTAGCTAACATCTTCACTAAGCCTTTGGGAGTTTCTGCCTTTGGAAACATTCTTGGCAAGATGAACTTTCATAGCCTATATTGTCCATCTTGAGAGGGGGTGTTAAAGCTGCGGATTCCAGCTTGAGAGTTGAAGGATGAAAGGCAGTTGGAAAAGAGCCGTTGGTGGCGGTTATGAAAGTTAGTTACACAGCTGTCAATTAGTTAGGAAGTTAGTTTCCGATTGAGATTTGTTGTTTAGTTCTTTAGGAGAGTAGCTCGTAGAGTATAAATAGAGGAGAGCTAACACTTTGTAGGCTTGAACAATTCAGATTGAATCAATAAAACACTCTTTTTTCTTCTCGGTTCTCTTCTTCTAGTTTGTCTGGTATTTCTTGTTGAGTACCTTTACATGATATCTAGATTAATCATTTCTACATGACCAACGCCATGTCCAGAAACCCCAGCCTTTTGCCCCCGAAGAAGGCCTCCTCGCCCAGCTGCGATTCCAACTGCATCAGAATCTCAACCAACTCCTTCTTCCCCTCTCGTACTCCACATCTTCCTTCCACCACCATACAACTGCAACACAGAACACACATTTTAAGTCCATATAATTCCAAGATAGATGAGTTACCTACCCTGCCAAACTGATAAGGAAATCCGATTGATTAGGGAATTAAGAAGTTAGAGCATACCTCTTTTTGTCGATGTAATGAGCCCAGAACCTAGCTTGAGCTCTGTGGTAGGGATTGTGAGGCAAAAGAGGGTATTTTTGGTTCCAGACCTCGTCGATGTACTCAAGAATGATGAGAGACTCTCAGACGGGTTTACCGTTGTGAATCAAGACGGGGATTTGCTTGTGAATGGGATTGGATTGGAGAAGAAGCTGGCTTTTGTTGCGCAGGTCTTGCTCTCTGTACTCGTAGACCACGCCTTTTGCTGCCAGCGCTATTCTCGCCCTCATTCCGAACATGCTAGCAAACATATCCAACCAGAATCACCTTCTCCCCCATTTTTTTCTCTCTCTCTTACTTCTCTCAGATTTTCAGTTTCTTATACTTATATAGAGTAGTTGCCAACGGACTGGAAAGGGAGTGATAGAGAGTGAACGGTATCTTATGAAATACTACTTAAACAGCACCATTAACTTAGGATAAAGACTTTATTTGATTTGAGGTGTTTTCTTGTTTTTACTTTTTAGCATATTTCGTATATTTTTTCTACATTTCACCCCTCATCATTCTCCATTTCTCCTCTTTTTTATTCATTAGTTTACAATTTCCACAATGGACGTCTCCTCTCCTCATACCCCTCCCCGCACCCCTCACGTTAATTTACACTAATTATTCAAAATACATATAATAAATATGTAATTAGTTAAATAATCAAAATTTAATGCACAAATTAGTAATTGAAATTAAAATACAATAAAAATACATATATTAATAATTGAAATTAAAAAATATGAAAAATAAGTAAAATTAAAATACAAAATAAATATACAAATTAGTAAATGAACTTTAAAAAACTTAAGCACCGAATTCCCACATCTTCTTCCCCTTTCTTTTTCTTCTTTTTGTCATGGTGCTCCTCTCCACCCCTTGTCACGATCTCACTTATTAGGGATAGCAAGCTTGGGATACCATGACTTTAGGAGGATTGAGGAAGCGAGAAAGATTGGGAAACATCAGTATAATTGATTATAAACTGAAATAATTGGGATTGATTTTAGAATATCAAGTATCGGTTTATTTACACATAAAGTAAATAATACAAGTATGAGTTTAACTTGCAGGGAAGAGTTTAAGAACGAATGACATCATGTATGGAGATATGATCCGTACAACATTATTTTATCAAAAGACACTTGGCGTTTGTGCTCAACATCTTCTTTCTGTCATCAACTCTCAATCTATACATTTTTTAAACATAGGAAGGACTGGATATTTGGTATGCTTAATGAACACATATCGAAAGATATGTTTTCAATAAAAGAAGTTTTGTTAAACCATAATTAAATAAGTTGTTTTATCTTTTGAAAAGGTCCGAGTACACTAAAATATTTCATCCGTAATAGTAATCAATTGCCCAATCTAAGTATCTTTAACATATACCTTATCTGAACATTTGTGAATCGGGATTGTGGTTACATTCCACAACGATTACTGGTCGAAGGATGGTGTCCGATACCCATTTATGCGCACTAATCCGAATAGGGACTCTTCCCACACTGGAACTCGAATTTTATTAGTAGTAGATTATTAATCTAGCCAGGACTCGAATTTTACCTTATTTGCTTAAATCCTTAAATTAACCGTCCATTTTGGTCTCCAATAGCGTGATGCTTTTAGAAACAATATAACATGCTGATTTAGACTTTAAAAAATCATTTGACTTAAATAAAATGCATATATTCTACGTGATGTTTGCTTTATTCTTTGTCTCATCTTAAGGAATTTATGAAGTTCTATGCCTTAACTGAATCTGGAGATTTAATTAATTGCATTAATTAATTTGAAAACACTAAGTTCTTTGAATTAATTATTTGAGAACTTAAATAAATCCAGAGATTAAATAGTCGTCTCAATTCTTTTAAACCATCGAACACATTTATTTCTAGGGCTGGGGAAAAATATCGAAAAAATGATATATCGCTCGTATCGTATTGAAAAATATCGAAAAATTATCGGATTTTCGATATATCGTAATTTTCGACACGAAACGATACCGTATCGTAAGTTTTCGATACGACAACGATATGAATTTCCTTATATCGCGATATATCGTTTTATATCGAATATACGATATATATCGATATTTTCGATATATCGTTTTATATCGAATATACGATATATATCGTATATACGATATATATCGATATTTTCGATATATCGAATTTCGGTACGATATATCGAATTTCGGTACGATATATCGTTTATATCGAATATACGATATATATCGATATTTTCGATATATCGAATTTCAGTACGATATATCGAAATATCGATACGATAACGATATAGATATCCTCCATATCGAAAGTTCGATATATCGAAACTTTCGATATGATAACGATATGAAATTTTTTCATATCGATATTTTCGATACGATATACGATACAACGTTTTCGATACGATATATCGTATCGACCCACCCCTATTTATTTCTTCAGCCTAAAACATTACTACTCTCTAATCGGCGGAACCCACCTCGCCGCCACAACCACCGCCCCTTCTGCCTGCCCTCTCTGCCGCTCTGCCTTGCCGCCCGCTCCAGCCCCACCTGCCTCGTCGCTCCACCGTCCTGCCTGGCCAGTTCTTCTGCCTTGCGTCGTTGCCTGCTTGCTTCACTTGCACCACCGGCCTTGCTGCCCTCGTTGGGTTGTGCTTTGTAAGGTTTTGATTTGCTTCAATTTTCTTATTGTAAATTGGTATTTATGCTATTTTACCTTACCAATATTTAGTAGGTCAAAAGAATGCTTTAACAAGATAACATTAGAATTAGAATTAGAATGTTTAGAATCATGATTACTGCCAAAACTAACGCGGATGACATTTTTGAAAAGTTTCAGAAAAATATTCTTTTATACTTATACCGCTGCTACAAGTGATAAGTACATTTTTCTTTTTAAGATGTCCTATTCTAAATGACATACTTATAAATATATAGAAACACCACTCAATCTATTTTTTTCATCTCTTTTACTTTATAGTCTCCACTTTATTCACTAAACAATATTATATAAAATCCCGTGCCGAATTAAAAATGCTTTATTTAAAATGAGATGGATGGAATATTGATGTATAGATGTGAAATCAGTACTTCCTCCGTCCCACTTTAGGTGTCCCGATTAGCCATTTTTAGGTGTCCAATTTTAGGAGTCCCAGTTTAAATTTTTCCATAAATGGTAATAGGCCTTACCTTCCACTAACCTTTTTCCACTCACATTTTATTACTAGGAGTATATAAAATTAGAACCTACATTTCACTATTCCTTTTTACCAATTTTCATTTATATTTTTTAAAATTCGTGCCGAAATTAAATGAAATTCCTAAAGTGGGATGGAGGAATAATTGAAAAATAAATTTGGCCGACATTTTTTAAAACTAGCGAGGAACTCAAATGAAACTCCTAAAGTAGCACGGAGGAATAATTGAAAAATAAATTTGGCCGTACAGAGAAAACACTTTTTATTAGTCCACTATAAAAAGAATAGAAACCCTCCAAACCCCCAGCACACCATAATTGAAAGAACCCTTCTTCCCCCACACGCCCCGCTGCAGCCCCATCCCGCTGCGGCCGCCCCACCTCGCCGGTTCCGCTTATCTTCATCTCTTTTCCTCCCTCGCATTCTAGGAACGCTTTCGACTCGTTGGCCACCGCTCCTCGGTTAAGGTTGGTTTTCACATCCACAAAAATGCCCTAAAATCAGGTCATTTATGATAGGGTTTATGCATTTCAGAAAGGATTGAAGAGATGATTTCCGTCTTTTGACTTAATTTCAACACCTGTATGAGTTGAATAGCGTTGCTTTGGTTCATGTGAAGTTCTCGGTCTGTAATTTCTTTTTTCTGGGAACGGTTACTTGAGCTCCAGTTATGTGTTCTCAAGTTTTTGATAAGCTGAGCTCAAACAGGACTGGAAAAGTATTCTTCAAATGCATTTTTCGGTTTGAGTTCCCTTCTGTTTGCAGATTTTTGGGGATGCATTTTTTGTACAATTCATAGATGTTAGTTCAATTAGTTTTTTGCATATGTAGATAGCTTCCACCTTATTACTAACATCTATTTATTGCATGGTCGTGCCTTAGTACAGTGGCGAGGTTCATTTTATTTTTATGTCTTATGGTGAGCAATTTTGTGGGATTGGGAGCATGGAGATGCTTTTATCTTGCATTCTGTGACTCTTTGATAGAATTATGTATAGGTTGTGGTTTACATCACTTACTTAAACAATGTTTCTTCTAGGTTGAGCTTCAGAGTTTTATAAAATCACGAGATATGGACATCGACTCAAAAGCACCTGAAAATGCTGCATCAGTTGATACACAGGTGAGTACTTTATTTGTGATTCTGTGGATTCTTCATCTGGATCCTCTATATCTTATTTCTTTACTCGTTAAATGACATGTGATCAATTTGTGTGTTTAAAAGATTAAAGATGCTGCTGACAACATATCCAAAACAATGGAGCAGCTGAATATTGTAGAACCATCCTCTAGCTTCAAGAAGAAACCAATTATCATTATAGTTGTGGGAATGGCAGGTATTAGATGGCTTGTAAAGAAAAATCCGCTCATTTACCTATTTATCTTTTCCTTTTACTTTCACTACCATGACTATACTCTGAATATTCATCATCATATTGTCTAGGATGTGGAAAGACTACATTTCTTCACCGGCTAGTCAGCCACACTATGGCATCAAATATTCGAGGCTATGTTATGAATCTTGATCCTGCCATCCTGACACTTCCTTATGGTGCGAACATTGACATCAGAGATACTGTTCGATACAAGGATGTCATGAAGCAGTTCAATCTTGGGCCAAATGGAGGAATTTTGACTTCACTTAATCTGTTTGCTACAAAGTTTGATGAGGTAAAAATTTCATGAAGTTCCTTTCATGTTTTAACTCCTAAACAGCGGGTCTTTTACGGTACATGTCTTATGATAATCAGTATACAATATGGCTTAGGGGATGTTCTTGAATAAATGCCAGCTCATATATGCTAAAATGTGTCCTAGGGGTTAGTGTGAGAACAATCATGCAATGGATTCCATAAATTTTGACTTAATCAGAAACCTTAGTTTATGTATTTTCAAGTTGAAAGAAAGTTATAATTCAGCCAAGTGAAGCTCTAAGCTTGAACCAGCTTGCTCTGTGGTGAATATTGAATACAAATTGTCTGCTTAGTCGACGACACCATTAAAGTGATAAAATTCGTCTAATGGTCTATTTTGTTGATTCAGTTTTTAGCAAATGCAGTTTGCTATGCACTGTGTGTAAATTTGGTTATCAAATCTTCAATTAGGAGAGGGAAGGTGTTGCTTTAATTGCTTGGTTGGAACTGTAGGTCATATCCATGATAGAGAGACGAGCGGATGAGCTTGACTATGTGCTGGTGGACACTCCTGGCCAAATCGAGATTTTCACTTGGTCTGCATCTGGAGCTATTATAACAGAAGCTTTTGCATCAACATTTCCCACCGTAATAGCTTATGTTGTTGATACGCCACGTTCAGCTAGCCCAGCTACCTTCATGAGTAATATGCTGTATGCATGTAGCATCCTCTACAAGACACGGTTGCCACTGGTTTTGGTGTTCAACAAGACAGATGTGGCACAGCACGAGTTCGCATTGGAGGTATATTTTGTGTGTTATCTGTCCTTTTCATTATCTGCCCTTTTCATGTACACACCGCTGCATTCCTCTTTAACTTATTTCAGGCCTGTATATTTGCACCTTAGAATTGCTTATGGCTACCCTATTGTTTCTGCCTTCATGTTTTCCTTCCTGACAACTGAAGTATTCCACCATATGGTATCACATAATATTTTCTATTATTGAGTTTGTGTTTGTACACTGGCTTATTATACTTTCTACTGTAAATGCAGTGGATGAAAGATTTTGAGGTATTTCTTGCGGCACTAGATTCCGACCATTCTTATACATCGACTCTGACCCGTAGTCTCTCCCTATCACTGGAGGAATTTTATAGTCATCTGAGATCAGTTGGAGTGTCTGCAATCACTGGTTCAGGGATGGATGCCTTCTTTAAGACTATTGAAGCCAGTGCAGAAGAGTACATGGAAACTTACAAGTACTTCTTAATCTGCCAACCAAAACCATTTCATATGCTAGTAATATTTCTGTGCTTCATCGTAATCACTTTTTTTCAGGGCTGATCTTGACAAGAGACGAGCAGAGAAGGAGAGATTAGAAGAAGAACGCAAAAAAGAGAACATGGAGAAGCTCCGGAAAGATATGGAGAAGTCCAGGGGGGAAACTGTGATATTGAGCACGGGGTTGAAGGACAGACTTGAGGAAGATGAAGAGGATGAAGAGATAGAGGACGACGACATGATCAGTGAAGAAGATTACGAAGATGATGATGACGAGGATGAAGATCTAGCGAGAGGATGAAGGGGTAGCCAGTTTTTTTCGGATTGAGGCACTGAGTCCACAAAAAATCTACTTAGTAAACTTTGGTTTGGTGTACATGAAGTTGGGAGTCGTTTATTTCATCTGGTGTGGTGAATTTGACTATAAAGTAGTCTCATTTGTATAAAAAGATAGTAGTAGCTGTGGAAGTCATGCTTTAACTCAATTGTTATGAACTTTAATTAGTGCTAGTTGAGTTTATCCCATGATAAAATTTATCATGGATGAAACCCATGATTGGGTAGGTAAGATACGCGATTTATCATGGATGAAATCCATGGTTTGATAGGTAAGATGAACGAAAAGCTGAGTGCTACATTAGTCATCTTCTACTGCTCAACTTGTTTATTAATTTCACCACCCAGCAGATCGTTGCTATAAGTTTGTATTGTTCAAATGCTAATTTTACCCTTGAAATTGATTTCATTTACAAACTGCTATTATCATCTTGTAGTGACTTGCCACAATTTCTGTTCATATAAATATCGATTCATTTACTAGTGGTTTGTAAAATGGAGTATTTGTTACTAGTTACTAACATATTACTCTCTCCGTTTTAACAGTTGAGTAGCATTACTCTGTCTTTTCGTTTATTTCATGTGTCTAATCTCTCCTATTGTATTAGTCTCCTCATCCTTAAAAAAGTACTCCAACTATTTACTTATTACTCCGTTCCTGAAAAGTATAAATTTTTAAATTTTAAAATAGTTAAACAACATTTTTAAATTTTGAAATAGTTAAATAACACACTCTCTTAAACATAATTTTATTTACAACTTATATTATTTTACTAATGATATAGAGACCATTCTCTACTATCACTACTTATATTACCCTTTATCTCTCTCTATCTTACTTTACTAATTATAAATTAAAACTCATGTCGAACAAAATGTTCTTTTCAGGGACAGAGGAAGTAGCACTTATTTCTTAACTTATCTATTTTATTAACAGTCTATTTAATTCACTAAAAATTTACTATTTTTAAATATCCATCACCAAATAAAACTCCCCTCAACTACAATTGCACGAATGTAGTATGTTTTACTTATAATTTAAATGCATATTGCTATTTTGGGATGTCACTATTAAAATTCTTTTATTAACTTTTTCACTTATTTTTTTTACGTTTACCAAAATTTGCGATGAATCAAAGCAAAACATTTAATCCTTTAGCTTTGGGAGAATTTTTTGTGACAAACAACCACATTGTTTCTTTATTTAAGTGTGGTCCTCTTAAGTTGGACTTGTATCAGATTATAGCTTTATTCTTTAATAATTTAGTGTGGCCCTCTTAAATTAGTAAGTAAAATCTAACAATACGTTAAACATGTCCACTTGTCAGCTCTTCTATCATATAATCTCTATTTTTTGGTAATGATTTTGAAAATTATATCTACTCTGAATTTGGTTGAAAGAAGGTGATTTAAATGATAATCCAAACTGAATATCCACCATTCGTAGGTCTTAACAAGTGCCCGGCTTTAACAGCTCAAATTGATGCGATATGAACGGACGTCGAATGAGCATCTTTAAATTCTTATTTGATTCATTAATTTTTAATACCCTATCCATGAAAAATACTCCATATTTATTTGTGGAGGATAAGTTTTTAATATCCAATTGACAAAGTAGGTAAGAAAAAGACAGAAAAAAAGTGAGAAGAAAAGTTTCATAAATAAAAATAAAAATTTTGGTGAATAGACAAAGAATTGAAAAAATGGGACAATATTTTATAGACAAAGAGAATAATATAAGACGCACGTCCACAAACAAAATTCTCTTTTGCTATTTTGATCTTTCCACTATCATAATCTTATTTCACTTTTTTTATGAATGATAGATCCCAAAACTAGCCATCCCTGAAAAAGTATGAACATTTGTTCGACCTGGATTTTAATGTATAATTAGTAAAATGAGAGAGATAAATGGTAGTGTAAGTAGTGTTAGTAGAAGTGAGTTCCACATCATTAGTAGTGTAGTGTAATTGTATAAGTTATAAATAATATGATGTGTAAGGATAATGTATTGTTTAACTATTCAAAAATTAGAAAGTTCATACTTATCAGAGACAGACTAATAAGGAAATAGTTCATACTTTTTAGAGACGGATGGAGTAATTCTTTCTAGGTTTCAGTTTGAAGTTTACCATAATTACATGATCCTTAATTAGTTAATTTATATACCATATGATAGGGTAGTGATAAAATGCAAACTTATATATTGTACAAACTCCAAACTTTTCAACACAATATCAACACAACTTCAACACAATGTCTACACAGTGTAAAATTTCAAGATTTTGATGCCGACACAATGTCAATACAATGTCAACACGGTGTCAATCGTTGACACTGTGTTGATATTTTCTGTTGCTATTATTTTGTAATTTGTAGACATTTTTTAACGGTCCAGATCATAGTTTGGAGTTTGTACAATATTTAGAGTTTTCATTTGATTATATTCCCTATAGGATAAATGTAAGGCTTAGATATTGAATCGATCTCGATATTTAATTATTTCATCAAATGTTATGAAATTTATCAATTTTCTCTAACTTGTAATAATTTTCTTAATTACTTAGTATTAATTTGTAACATAATAATAATAATAATAATAATTAATCAAAGTTGAATAAAATAATAAAATACTAAATATGTAAAAATTCTAAAACTAAGATAAAATAGCTAAGCAAAGTTGGGGAATTAAAATCCTGAAAAAGTTGCACTGCTTTTATTTTTTTAAAGAATTATGATTACTTTACATGCCCATATGTCCATGTGTGAATATTTGAGGATAAAGTACGTAACAAAACATCATCTTCAACAAAGAGTATTAAAGTGGGAACCACATTTTGAAGGTGGGAGCCTTTTTCAGCCACTTTTTTATGCAAATGGATGAAGGTGATCGTGGACTCTTCATCACCTTTCTCTTTCCCTACACACAAAATGAGGCTGGATATCTAAGAACCTTTCATGTTGATTATGTGTGTGGCTCTCTTTCCTTATCCTCATGACTATATCTTGACTCCACTCTCTCCTCAGAACCTCCCTTCATTCATTTAACTTCCGTGACGCATATGGTACGGTTCAGCATTCGCGCCAGCACAACATGTCGAATGATGACAACGCAAGTGTGTTTCTAAAGGACGAAACTTGGCCGGAACTTAGGCTGTCTGAGCTGCTGAGCAGCGACACTCTGGCAGGCCTTCATGCAACCATCAAGAGCAACTGGGATTTCCTGAGGCGGTCAGCGTGCCAGACAGCGGCTGGGCGGGCATTGTGGAAGCAGGTGATCCATGACCCACTGGCCGAGCTGTTTGCAGGCGAGACGTTCCTGAGAAACATATATGAGAAGATCAAGAAAGACCGGCTTAACAATGCCAGGGAGATTTCCGGGGTGATTCTTGCTGTTAGGACGCTTTGGTTCGATTCAAAGCTTGAGGCGGCTCTGAGCTCACATGATGGGGGAGGAGCACAGGTTGTTCTGCTAGGTGCAGGTATGTAACAATTCTCAAACCATTTTTTTTGCTTTATCAACATAAATTGCAGCATTGTATAAATGAATCTCTACCATATTACTATGCCAAAGAAATATATCCATTCTGTACTTGTTTTAGAAATTTCAAAAAGTATGAGAAACCATTTTCTATAAAAATGGCACAAACGCCCTCTTTTGATATACTATTTCTAGCTTATACAAGAAAAGAGAAATCAAAACAACCACTCAATTTGAATAAAGAATATGTGGTCTACCTGCAGGTATGGATGCAAGATCACATCGCCTAAGCTGTTTGAAAGAAAGCAGCGTTTTTGAGGTTGATTTTCCTGAGGTTTTACACGCAAAAGCCACAATTCTGGAGGCAGCAGCATCTTCAAGAGACAAGCATCATCATCCAATCGTTACAGCAAAGTCATTGACTAGAGTGGCAGCTGACCTAACGGAAGATGACTGGCTTGAAAAGCTCGAAACATCAGGATTTGAGCCAAACAAGAGTACAGTCTGGATCTTGGAGGGAATCCTGTACTATCTCTCGCAAACCAATGCCATGAAAGTACTTAAAATCATTGCAGAAAAATGCAATCTTACCAAGACTGTGCTGTTAGCCGACTTCATGAATAAGCAGGCAACGGCATTATCCAGTTCCACCTTCCTTTTCTATTGTGACTGGCCAGATGAACTACTTCCATCTCTAGGTTTTGCTGATGTTACGCTCTCACAGATTGGCGATCCAGATGCCCATTTCGGATTATTGCAGGATCCACTGAATCTGTTCAACAAGCTACGCAGCCTGCCCAGATCAATTCAAACTCACCCAGATGATGGCACGCCCTGCGGTCGATTGTATTTGTTACAAGCTTCTGGTTCGCCCAATCAAATGAGCTCATGAGTTCCTGTTGTAATAAGCTATACATATCAGAGTTTCACTTTATAGTATATGAATAGGCACTATTTCTTGCTAGTATTATTTACAGGCTTAGTCAGTGATGAAATTGCAGTACTAGCTCTGTCAAAAGATCTGGTATTAGCAATTTAGCATTATAATCAGGAACTCCTTGTTCCAAACGAGGTTCTTGGCCTCACATTCGCTAGCATGTGATAACATTTTAATACATCAACAGTTATATAGAGTATTTAAAGCCAAAAGCATCATTTCCTAGTATAGATAACCAAACACAGTTCATCTTTTTTTTTTTACCTGTACTTTTTGATGAGTTTCCTTGGCTTCAATTTGTAGCATCTTAGCGGTGACCGTCAGTATAATCAAAATGAATGACTAAATTTACTGCAGACTCCGCAAGTGGCACACGACTTTCAACTGGATAAATTCTTTCCATAAGATCAAGTAAGCTGGTACTACAACAATTTCTAAGATGATAGCCAAATATGGAATAAACACCCTTAATAACTCCAATCACATATTGCTAGTAATCTATAGAAGACAAGAGATGGTTTTATGAGATCAAACTTGGTTCTGTCATCTTCTATTCGAGGTTAATCAACTAAAACAAACTACTGGTGCTTAATTAGTTACTTTACCTTGATTTGGTTGTCCATATGCCCAAGCTACATTTTGCTGATATTTATAACAGTACATAACTATTGCAATAGACAGTGTTGGTGTTAAAATTGTAAATAAACCACCTGTTCTACAATGTACTAGTTTACATTGAAAAGAAGTCATGCTAAGAACATTTAGCAAGAGGTGGAATGATCAAACTTGGAGACAGTTCTTGATACCCTGCTCAAAGTTGTTTAGTGAAGATATGGTATCCTTAAGTGCATCTACAACTCTTTGCTTCCTGCACAAAAGATGAACAGACCATATTCACTGTCAAATATGTATAAATGATTACGTGAGAAGTTGGTTAGTGGCATTAATTTGAGTGCCAGTTAAGGGGGCATGGTAGATTATCGAATCTGTTGGTTATTGAACCTGTTCAAAGTAAGTTGAACACTTTCTTCCCGAGCCATGCCACTAAGAGAAGAAAATGATCTGCAGTCAGCAAGAAAAACATTAGAATGAATCTGCTGATCCTAGATTATCAACATGCAGTTTGTTGTCTTTTAAGCATATTGCATAGGATCACATGATTCATAGCATCAACATTAAGCAAGACCCATTGGCTACCCAAGTAAACATACCTTATGAGATCATTGAGCTTGGATTCAGCTTCTAATTTGAGGGGGTCGTTGTCATCAAGCAAGGACGCTGCATTTTTCACAATCAACCGGAATGTGCAGACCTAAAGGTAGAATTTAGACTCTGGAAGTTAATTTCAAACTCTTCAAAAGCAAGTAAATTAACATATTACTTCCCCTTCTCCATTTGCATCTATTGATCTACTTTGTCGTCACTAATTTTGCTCTATGAAGAGTGCTTCAGAAATGCAGAATAAATCCTACTTGAAAAATACACTTAACCTCTGACATTGCACGACTTGCTTGGAAGATCCAGTAATGAGTTTGATAGCATGGAGACTATTTTCGAAGTTCACGTCTAAATGTCATGTTAATCCTATTATTTCCAGGAAACAATTACTGGAAAACCTCATGTATTCACATAACACATAAATACTAGCTAAAACCTCTGGTTTTCCAACTTAGGCTGAAGCTAAACAAAATTTGATCGAAAACATGACACCTTGTTCAGGAAGACTAATTCAGATTAACAAACTTTCTACATGGGCTGAATTAGCCTTCAAATGAGGATTCAGCAAGTATCCATTCCCAGACAGTAAAAGCACAACATAGGCGAAACAAATGACAAGAAATTCCAGCTCTACTTAATCATTTAATCAAACTAATGACAGGATGAACTGTTTCAACTGAACAAGAGCAAGTTAAACTCTACTTAACCATTTTCTTAAACAGTTGATCTGCTACAATTTTCAGCCTCATTTCTCAGAATCCAATAGGCGAAACAAATGACAAGGAAAAGCGCAAGCAAATAATTAACAAGGGTGCAATCTGATACCTCTACTCCAGTATTGGCTTGTATTTCAACGAAAGAACTTCTATCACGAGGAACACAATCTCTGGCTGCAGAAACCAACAAATTCTGAAATTCGTCCAATTCACCTTCACCTAACTCTCCTTCACTTTTCACTACATCAATCAAAATCACATTTTGTAGTATAAGAGAAACAGAACACGAGCAAACAAAATTGAGCAGAAAAGATAATGAACTAAATAGGCATTAGCAGAAAAGATAATTGAGAAAAAAAGGTACTGAGCAAAAGGTAGGCGGACTGGAGGATGTTGCGTGAGGCATCAACCGGAGCTAACAGAAATTTAAACGACTTCTTCTTCTGCTCCTTAAGCCACTCCTTTGGTCCTGCTAATCGCAGTTCAAAAAACAAAAAAAATTGACATACAACTGAACCATACGTCTATGTATATGAGAAATGTGTCGAATAAAATTGAGAAAATGTGAAGTACAGATGCCGATTGAGAATGCAGAGGCGAAAGGCGGCCCGAGGATGGGAGTGATGACTGAGGAGAGCAAAACGGCGGCTGCGCGGCGCGATATCGAGGTGATTTCGGGTCGGGAGAGTTGAGGTGGTGGTTCTGAGTGTAGAGACTTTAGCAGCGGCGGAGCGGCGGCGGCGGGAGATAGGGACGCGATGACCGGTGGTGACATGGTGAAGATTGTGTGACGGTTAAGATGCCGACTGTATACTATACAAAAGTTGTCTTATGTTTCTATATAATTAGTTAGGAGATTATTTTAGTCAATAAAATTGTTTTAGTCAATATGAGATTAACTGTCACTAATTATCCTATGATTATTCATCGTTAGAGTTGTGAGATTGAATCTCATCAACTAACACACTACATGCATATAAAATCTAGCCAACCGAACGCCTCCAACACGTATAATAAAAAGGAAAAAACAATAATTATTCCAAAAATAAACATTTAAAACAGAATGATTGCACAAAAAAATATATATATAATGCGTGATTAACCAGTTTGAAAAAAACGGCAGAAACTCTCCCATAATTGGGAGAGTCTTCCTCTTCCCCATATAATCCAGCGGCGATCTCTGTCTGTGGCACATGCTGAGCATTGGGGGAAATGTGGAAGAAAGTTTTTGGTCGGGTTTTCATGTACCTTAGCCCAGTATCTGATCGTACAAAGGATAGTTCTATCTTTTAGTAGCAGGTTTGATTGTTTGCAGTCTTTTTGAGCTCATTTTTCTTTTTCACTCGTATTTATAGTATCCCTGCTTCAAAAGATTCCCCACATGCTGATCAAACAGAGAGTGCTAGTGGTACTATCAATATTATTACATAGTAGTAGTATAATTGTATCCCAATAATGGGAGGGATTGATAAGCAGTTACTTTGACAGAACTTGATATGGCTTATGAAGCTCTGGAGTCCCTGCAACAAACCTTACTCCTCCTAATCCTTCAACGCCACGATGATCATGTCATCATTCCTGCTGTTAAGCAACAGATTGTATCCATCCACCACAAAGCTGTTGTGTTGCAGTTTAATCTTAAACAATTTCCTGAAAAAGAAACAATAAGGGAGGTGGCAAATACAACTGAAGAGATTATTCAATATCTTTTCTCCCCACTAAATCTATCATCCATAGACCCAACTGTCAGACTTTCCGCATCAGTTGGGGCAATTGGCTGTGGAGCTCAAATCAACTGTTGGAGATGTGGTTGACTACTGCAAGAGCAATTCCGACATTCTCCTGCTGTTAGTTCGTCTGTACTCAAGAGTGAAGTTGAAGATCTCTTTCAAGTGGCAGAGAATTAGCAGATGAAGATCCCAATGATTCACCATCAATCACGACCAAAGATGATGTGGTTGTGGTTGTGGTTGGTTTTGATGAAGATATACAACAGATGATGGAGCGAGTAACTCCATATACATCCTATCTAGGCCTACAAATCCTCCCTATTGTCGGAATGGGAGGCATTGGTAAGTCCACACTTGCTAGACTTATTTATGATGATCCACCGGTCAAGGACCGATATGATATTCTAGCTTGGGTCACAGTATCACAAGATTGTAGTATACCAAGTATTCTCCCACAATTACTAGCTTCGCTCAATATAAAAGTAGACCAAGATGGAAAGGATTCGTTGAAAGGAATCGAAGCACAGAAGCTTGAAATTCACAACATCTTATTGAGGAGGAGGTATTTGATAATAATGGATGACATGTTGATAGGGATCTCATGTTGCCTAACTCATCACCAAATATCGTAAGACATATCTCCTCAACAATCAACAACACGACATATCTTTTCCTATTTAGCATATCTTTTTGATCTAGCACTTTTTGTTAACTTTATTTATTTCCATATCTTTTGTACTTTTATTTAATTATCTTGCTTGGTTAGCAAGATACATTTTAGGGCTAAGAATTCTATATATAATAGAATTCTATATCATTTCATTCATTGAGAAATAAAGTTAATTACTTGTTCTCATTCCCGGTTCTGGCAGAAATCGCCCCTAGCATCTCAACTAGGCTTTATCTTATCTCAACTAGGCTTTATCTTCTTGTTCTTCGTAATCGTTCGAGTTTATCTTGTTCTTCGCAATCGTTCAAGTGCTCTAATGCTAATCGATAAGATACAAAATCCTATCAATTGGCGCTTTCATTGTTTACTCTTCCTTCATCAAATCAATTCCTCTCAAAACATCAAAATCTCATGAAATCAAAAAACTCACGTCAATCCTTCTTCCAATTTTTTCCCAACCCCCACTTGTTCGATGGCAACGGAAGCAGTCGCTTACAACACCCCACCTCCGTTGCATGCATACTCAAGCCAAGTCCACAAGAACATCGAGGAAGCCCTTACCAAGCTCACGACTACCTTCGCGAGACCAAAGGAGCCGCCGGACCAACAGCCGGTCGTGACACCGCAGCGGGGCTGGTCTCTTCCACCGTCGGTCACAAACGCACCGCTGAGTATCAAACCCTGCCCCGTACCACGCCTCCGCCTCGAGCCACCACGTTTCGACGGAGAGAATGTCTCGGAGTGGATCAGTAAGATCCAAAAGTACTATAATCACCACTGCACATCGCTGGATGATCGTCTTTATCTTACACAATATTTATTCGATCACCCAACATCGGATTGGAGGGAATATTGGGTGGAAAATAACAAGGGAAAGGGCTGGGATGACTTTTTGCTAGCAGTAAAGCAGCGATTCGATCCCGATTTATATGATGACGACTACGTCAAACTTCAACCTTCGAAGCCTATCAAACATCATTCGAAGCATTGCTACCACATGCTTCGCACGTCGGGGAATCGATGCTATCCTATTTGTTCATCGCGGGCCTCAAATCACCGCTGAAACAGGTAGTACTCATTCGACGTCCGAGCACGCTCCGGGACACTTTCGTCATCGCTCAAAGATTACAAGCTTGTCACGCGATGACGGCCTCACCCGGACCGTTTCCGCAGACGGATTGGACCAGCCGGAATCAGCAACAACCTGTACCCAGTCGCAGGACATGAGCCCATTCGTCCGCCACCGCAACGAAACGAGGAGGTCACACAAGAGGTATTTGCTCCGGCATTCTTTGACGTTGCAGTTTCATGTGTGGTTGATGACAATCAACTAGATGTTCTACCTTCAAATGAGTTTATGGATTCTTTGTTTGAAAATAAATTGGAGGTGGAAATGGTTGAGAATGATGTCCTCGTTGGCATAGATGGTACATTGAACTCTAGTAGGGTGCTTGACTTAAAGAATGGTCGGGGTGATTGTGAGGAGTCTAGGAAGAAGATTCAAACATAGTCGGTTCCGTTGAATCTTGAGGTTGAGAGTCCGATGCGTCTTTCGGATCCTGAATTATTCAGGGTATGATGATACGGGATTGCCGTGCCGAACAGCCCACTCTTCCTCGTCTTTCGGGTCATCGACTGATGAGGAGCAAGTTGTTCATGCTTCTCATTTGAGCAGCCCTAGCTTCGAAATTGCTGACCACTCTCTTCCAGTGCCTTCGGTAATTACCGAAAGGGTTGAAGTTTCCGAAAGCTCCAACAGCCTGAATCATGGTTTGAAATCAGTATGTTTCGATTCTGATACCGGATTTTACGTGAAGCTTGTTAGGAAGTGTGAGGATGAAGATGACGATGGTTTTCTGTCACGACCGCCCATACTAGGGGTACCACAAATGCGGCGATTGTGACCGACATGCATGGATAACGTTTTTAAAAGAAAATCCTAATTAACTTAAAGGAAGAAAGACATTTTAGTTTAAAGAAGTTTAAGGTTAAAATTTTACTATCACTTAGAAAAGGTTTATAATAAATACTTTTAAAAGAAAAAAACAGAGAAAATAACTTAAAGAAAACCAATTAACTTCTAAAGTAGACCATTTAATTTAATTCACGAGAACACCATTTTCAAAAGATAACGTAATTACTTGGTGAAAACCTAACACAACCATACATGTTCAACCACAGTACGAAAAGATTAAAGTCTTGAGACATAGTTTAAAATATAGCAGCGGAAAATAAGGTTTAAAGAGAGTCAAGGATCACGCCTATGTATGAAGACACAACGCGTCCTAAGGCTAGCTCAACATCCTTCGCAACATCCTGCTCAACCTGCAAAATTTTAAAAGAAATTGCAGGGCTGAGTACTTGTTGTACTCAATGGGCTCATGCCGAAAACATTTTATATAGTTATGTCATCCATATCAGTGATCTCGAGATTTTATATGAGATTAAGAAATTACCACGAGAACACAAAAACATTTCATAGACTGGCCAGTCAAATAATCTCCCCACTTTCTCAACAATCCATCAATCACAATCATCATTCCATGTGCGACGAAAGTGTGGCAACACTATTCGCCCACGAGACCGGCCGACTAGCAAGGACGGCTCACGATCCCACCAGTGTACACAGCCTGATAGGGTTTGCGGCCCTACTCAGACCCGAATTCATTTCACAACACAGCCATATAGCCTAACGGAGTAAACTCAGACGAACTAGGCATCAGGCACACAATCTCAATCAAAACAAATCATGGTATGACATAACAAGTTAAACCACCCTTATAACGCCACATAGTATTTTCGGAAAAATAAAGAGATTTGAAAAGAAAGCCCACCTCGTTCGCTTAACAATTCACAATCCAACTTATGGCAACTCTCGTTCCTCGAGTTCACGAATACACAATCACCCTTGTCAACGACAACACAAGTCAGCATTCCACAAAAATCATACTACTATGCATGTCCTATCGTTTCTCTCTCATCGTTTTTCTCAATTAACCCAACCCAAAGTTCGTCACAAAGACGGAAAAACACACCGTAATATATTTCAACTTATCACCCGTGATCACATCATTAGGCACGTTCCTTGGACATACATACATCATACAATACTTTTAAACTTGAAAATAAGTGTCATTTTATCAAGGCAAAAAACTGGCAGAACTGCGCGACCGTTTTGTAAAAATCACCATAAATTCACCCGACCTCAAAAGATGATAAATTTTGGTCACAATACAGAGGACACATTCAAGTTTATCCATGAAAATTTTCACACTGAAATAACGTCATTTAGTCAGTCATATCATATATTGAACTCTCTGGTCGGAACATACAATTTCTGACAGTATTGCGCAGTTCATTTGAAAAAAATTCACCATAAATTCATACGATGCCCAAAAAGGCTGAAAATTTAACACAACACAGAAGACACTTCAAGTTTTCATATAGTTCAAGAATCACATCGATCGGAGGTCATTTGGTCAGTCAAACAGAAAACGAAACATTCATGGCGAGAACTCACGTTTCTGGCAGATTTGCGCAGTCAACTTCAAAAATTTATTAAAAATTCAGTTTTCGATAAAACGGCCTGAAATTCACACGAGACACAGAAAACACCTTGAGGTTTACTCAGTAAAAGTTTCGTAGCAAAATTCGTTCGTTTGATGGGTCGAATACAGATCATAAGTCACTGGTCGTGCATCACAGATTTCTGGTTCAAATTCGAAAATAGGGTTTTTAAAACTTCCACAACACAACCACCGATTTTCCATGCTCGAAAACACCAAATCATGCTTACACGTTCCTCATACACAATTTGCATACAACTCATATTATTCACCAATTAATTCAAATTCAACTTCACATGAATTCAATAAAAAAAACACATAACTATCAAAGTTCTTATGAAATCACACTTTCCCACCGATTAAATTTTCGATCTATCAATCCTACACCCTCTATATGCATGTAGGATTCAAGAATGAAGTTTCAATGAAGAAGATGAGAAGAAAGACTTAGTTATACCTTCTTGAATCAAGAAAACAAACGGTAGAAACAAACGTTGACACGATTCACCGGAATTTTTTGAAAAATCCACTCCAATTGAAGCAAGAACAATTGTGGAGGAAGTTTTTGGAGAGGATGTGGAGAGGGGGACGAGAGGCACGAAATTTTATGAGGGAGGTGGGGGCTAGGGTTTAGTTTAGGTGATTATATAGTCCTAGGTTTAATCCCATTAATTAATTAATTGTGGAGGAATAAAATAGAGGCCAATAAAATAAAATCCCACAATTAAAAGGAAGACAAGTATTTCGAAAATTATGGATAGAAATTCAATAAGGAAATTATTTAGTATTTACTTGGAGATAAATAGATTCAAAATTTAGGAAATAAAACGATGTATATTCCATAAACAAGGGAACAAAATAAATTAAATCTCCAAATAGGAAATAAAAGGAGGGGGCCAAAATTAGTAGGGTGCACAAGGAAATTATTTAAATCCTCAATTAAATAATAATAGGGTTTAAATTTGGTAATTTCTTTATAGGAAAATACTCCCATAAAATAGGTAACAATTAAATAAATTTCCACAAGGAAATTATTCAACTCTTAATTTAATTGGGGTGAGGGAATAAAATGTGGCAAGATTTAATTGGATTTAATTTGGATAAATATCCCAAAACAATTAATAAAATCCAAGAAAGAGAATATAGTTTCCAATAATTGGAGGGGGCCGAAAATAGCCACTTTATTTGGCTAGAACAAAATGCATGATTTACTTAATTAATCACCCACATTGAATAATATAAATAACACTTTATTCCAAATCACTCATGACAATTTATTCCACATAGTCAACTCAATCAAGTAGGAACAATTAAATTTCATAAATGAAATTTCCAATCGACATATTAAAATAAAAGTAAATTTTTTTTTTTTTTTGGGATGTTACATTTTCTTTATGTTGAATCTGCACAATCTATAAAAGATTTGCCATATTCAGCAACTCCTACAATTCCTTATAGTGATGATATGAAGTTTTGTGAAATTCAATTGGGTGAAACTATGGACACATCGATTCTGCAGTTGTTTCTGATAACCCTTGTGGTGGGGAGTTATCTCTTGGAATATTGATGGCAAAATAAAAAGTTGCAGGCTGCATATTATGGTGCGGGACTTCTGTGTGAGAGGAAGTTCATTCTTCCTGTTATGGACTACTTCCCTACGCCTATCTTAAGAAAACATTTGGCTTGCAATTGAATCTCAAACATTTTCCAGATAAAGAAACAATAAGGAAGGTTGCACATACAGCAAAGAGGATTATTGAATATCTTTTCTCCCCACTAAATCTATCAGATTTTGGATTCATACACCCAACTGTCAGACTTCCAAATCAGTTAGGGGAATTAGCTATGGAGCTCAATTCAACTGTTGGATATGTGGTTGACTACTGCAAGATCAATTCCAACTCTGTCAGTGATTCTCCTGGTGTTAGTTCATCATCAAGATCTGCACTCAAGAGTCAAATTGACCATTTGACGATTGCAAAGGAGCTGATTGCTAGGTTATAAGGGGAGAGAATAAAGTCAGCTCCGAGTCCGGTTGAGCTGATTGCAATAAATACATACAGCGCCGACTAACTGGCTATTCATCCAACCGACGACAAATCCTCCCAATTGTCGGAATGGGAGGCATTGTTACGTCCACACTTGCTAAATATGTTTATCATCATCCAATGATCATGGACCAATATGATATTCGAGCTTGGGTCACAATATCACAGGATTATAGCATACCAAGTATTCTCTCACAATTACTAGCTTCGCTCAAAGGAAAAGTAGAGCGAGTTGAAAGGGATTCATTGAAAGTAATCGAAGCAGAGATGCTTGAAATTAAAAAAAATTTATCAGGGAGGAGGTATCTCATAGTAATAGATGACATTTGGAGTGTGGTAGCTTGGAATCACATACAGTGGCTATTTCCTAACAATCATAACAGAAGCCGGATCATATTAACCACAAGGCTAATGGATGTGGCGACTAATGCCGCCATTTCATCGAACATTCATATGATGCGTTTCTTGGATGATGTACAAAGTTTGCGTTTGTTCCAAGACAAGGTTTTTGGAGATCAAGATTGTCCTATTGAGCTGCAAAGTGTGGGGGAAAAAATTGTAAAAGGGTGTGGAGGACTGCCTCTCTCAATTGTTACTGTGGCAGGACTTTTATCAAGGATTCCTAGAACTCCAAAGTTGTGGAAGCAAATTGAAGTAAATGATGGGCAGTTGGGATCAATATTATCTTTGAGTTACAACCACTTGCCTCTACATTTGAGGAAGTGTTTCTTGTATATGGCAGCATTCCCTCAAGAGTATGACATCCGTGCCTCTGAACTCATCAAACTTTGGGTTGCTGAGGGCTATATGCTAAGGCGATATGCATTTGAAACCGTAGATTTGTTGGCAGAGCATTGCTTGGAGGATCTGACCAGGCAAAGTCTAGTTTTGGTCACTAGCCGGAAAATTGATGGCAAAATCAAAAGTTGCAGGCTGCATAGTATGGTGCGGGACTCTTGTGTGAAACAGGCCGGGCAAGAGAAGTTCCTTCTCCCTGTTATGGACTACTTCCCTACTCCTATCCTGAGAAGACATTTTCTTCCACAAGTCCTCCAAAATCATCGCCGTGTAAGTGTTAGTTGGCACGATCTAAATCTTAAAGACTCTGGGCATAGCTCATGTACCACTTGTATCATATGCATCCCACAAAGAGGGTATAGGCCCAAAAGCTCTGTACAAAACTTTACTTCACTTAGGGTCCTTCATGTTTTACGTAGAAATGATCGTTCATATCGGGAACTAGGTCAAGTGTTTGAACTGAGTAATCTTACTTACCTTGCTTCCAACATCCCTGATAGTATTGTCCCTCCAGCTATAGCAAAGCTTCAAAATCTGCAGTCTTTAATTATTTACAGATCTGATGTTCGTTTGCCAGTAGAGATTTGGAGTCTGAGGATGTTGAGACATCTTATTGCCTTCACATTTCAACCTTTACCCCTTCCCAAAAGAGCAACTCTTTCTCTAGTGCACTTGAAAACGCTTTCTATGGCAATAGACTTTGTCTGTAGTGAAAAGGTGGTGGAAATGATTCCCAACATTAAAAAGTTAGGAATATGTTACTCTCAAGAGAAGTTTGGTTCTGGCTATTATTGTCTTGGCAATCTTATACGTTTTCATCGAGTTGAGAAACTGAAATTGGAGATGCATCATGGTTCATACGTGCCACGTCTGATTTATTTACCTTTGTCACTGAACAAGTTAGAACTGAGTGGCGGGTGGATTTCTTGGAGAGATATGATGATTGTTGGTTCGTTGCCTAATCTTCAAGTGGTGAAACTAAAGAACCATGCTTGCCATGGGGAACACTGGGAAACCATTGAGGGGGAATTTGGTAATTTGATACTCCTGCTTATCGATGAATCAAATCTGCAGCGTTGGACAGCTAAAAGTAGCCACTTTCCGAGGCTCAAGTGCCTAATGCTTCATCGTTGTCCATACTTGGATGAGATTCCACATGATTTTGGAAATATTCATCCACTTAAACTGATTGAGATCGATGATCACAAAAATATATACAATATATACATAGGAAAGATCACAAAAATGATCCCTTGTGAAGTGTTCTTGATCCTCTTTCAAACCTGACCGTGTCCATCATACAGTGTAAGGAACTCATAAAAGTTGCAATAGCTATGCATCTTCCTCTCTTTTTAACATTTATCAGTTCTTAGAATATCGGTTGATTCCTGTCATTTTTTCAGATGCAAAGCTTTAAGGATGTAGCTTATCAGATATTCTACCGATAAAGGCAAATAAATAAAGGTGCAATGGTTGTTGAATGTTGATGTTTGTTTAAGTATGAATGGTTGATAAAATCCTACTTGTTTCCAAGCTGGTTTCAAATAACTGTGAATGATAAATATTGTGTAACAATGTGTAGTATTTCTCAAAGTTAAATGTTTGTTTGGATTATCATTCTTGTTTACAATACTCTACGTACGGAAGAAATAGGCTAATCTGGATGGTACTTTGTCATTGTTAATGTAGTTGAACCAGTTTGTATACACAAGGGAGAGCATTCAAAGGCAAATAAGTGATACTCCCTCTATCTCCTAAAAATATAAACTCTTTTCTTTTTGGTCTGTTTTCTAAAAATATAATTTTTTTTATTTTAGAGAATTTCTTTCTTTCTAATGAAGTGAGACTCATTTTACAGTAACACACTTTTCTTTCTATCTCTTACTTTACCAATTTTACATTAAAACTCGTACCATTTTAAAAGTTTCTATTTTTAGGGGACGGATAAGAGAGTAGTACACTATAAGAGTGGAAAGGAACAATTTGTAAATATGATTATCAATGCTAAATTAAGACGTTTCATTGCCTCATTTGACACTATATCGATAAGAGGAATATGCCATGTAATATGAACTTAAGAGCATCCCCATCCGTGCTCTTACCAACGAGCACGGATGTGGGCCCGGACCCACTTTTACTCCCTGTTCTTAGGCAATAGTACAACACCCACATCCGTGCTCTTCCGCAAGGACAAGCTCAAGATTCCCACCATTCTATTATTCAATTTAAATAAAAATATTTCCACAATATTAAAATGCATTAAAATTACCTGAAATACTATTACAAATTATAAAAAAAATTAAAATTACATAATTAAAATCCTAAAAATTAAAAATTACATAATTAAAATCCTAAAAATTAAAAATTACATAATTAAAATTCTAAAAAATAAAAATTACATAATTAAACTCCTAAAAAATAAAAATTTCATAATTAAAGGCTAAAAATACCCATGTGGAAGACTATTCATCCGGCTTTACCCCAAATGTTCTTTGAATAGCCCGTATCATTGCCACATGCGATCAAAGTTGCTAGGGGGTCATAGTTGACCTATCGGCCAAATTGAGTTGGGCCAAAGCCCCCACAACGAGTTGGTGGGGGGTTGAGGTGGCACAAAGGGAGCGGGAGCGGGATCGGGGGCGGATGGAGTCGCGGCGCGATGGCGGTTGGCCGTCGACTTCTTCCTTCCTTGCGGCCGGCGTTGGGAACTACTCGGGCCGGCGTCAGAGCTACCCAAGTTAGCTCCGGCGAGCTGGGTGGACACCTCATCGGAGCCGGCGTCGGATAGGGATACCGACCTCGACCGTTTTCCGGAGGAGCTAGACGAGGATGATACGCCTCCCCTATACTTCGGATGCACACGCACCTCCTGCCAAACATTGAGGTACTTGAACGGTTTGTAGTGTTGGGATTGGTAGGTCGCCAACGCGGCACTGATAATGTCGACCTCGCTTCTGCCGCTCCCCGCCTACCGCTCTTCCTGGAGGTAATACCCCTGGAACTTTTGCATTTCTTCGTTGGCTCTGTATATGACATTGCGCACCATACTCTCGTTGCGCTCGATTGTTCCAGCCGGCCAGTTTTGATTGTACTGGCGACAGATGCGCCACCAAAAATGGTCCCCGGATTGGTTCGTGTCATTCTTCGGATCTTCGGAGATAGACAAAAACGCTTTGAATAATTGATCCATCTCCCCCGGAGTGTACGGGGTGCGGACACCACGAGTAGGAACAGAAGGAGTTTGAGAGCCGCCGCTCCCTCCCGCTCTAGGTACGGGTGGTTCGGGTACCCACCCGTATTGGCCCTCGGGGGCATCTTGGTCGTCCATCGGGTAAGGCCGATAGCCACCCGGAGCGGCCGAAAATTCCGTTTTTGGACTAGGAAATGGTTGCAAGCCGAACCATTTGTGGTTCCAACCGCGGGAGTCGGAGGTGTGATCACCGGAGTCAGACATTTTTTTGTTGTAAGAGTGAAAGAAAGATTGAGAATTGTAAGAATGGAAATGAGAGAATTTAGATGAGAATTGTGTAGTGTGGTGTGAAATTTTTTGTGTGGAAGTGGGGGTATTTATAGATGAAAATGTTAATTTTTGGAGAAAAAAATTTAAAAATAAATTAAAAGTGGGAAGAAAACGGATATAATTTTTTGGGAAGTGAGAAAATATTTTTTTAATCGGATTTTTTAATTAAAATCCGATTTTTTTTTAAAAAAAAAACAAAATTGCCAACGGTATTGTCGTTGGCCAATCAGAGGAGGACACGTCAGCTGCTCGCTGGCATGGACGTGCTCGAAGCATCGAGTAGCGACATGCCAGCGGCGAGAGCGCAGCGGCAGACAGCGGGTGCCGTGCCGCTGGCACGGACGGACGCCGTCCTTCAACCACTGCGGATGCTCTAAGTAATGGCAAAAAGTGATACGTGATGGGCTCAAAGTGTATGATGCTTTTAATAGTACTATCTCCGTCCCACATTAAGTGTCACATTTAGTGTAGGCCCGAGTTTTAAAAAATGTAAAAAAAAGTGGGTTGATAAGTTAGTAGATATGAGTCCCACGTATATATATTAGTTTTATAATAAAATGTTAGTAGAATTAGTTGGTGGAATGTGGGGTCTACTTACCATTTATAGTAAAGTGAAATGTGACTCTTATTGTGAGACGGCCCGAAATGACAAAATGTGACATTTATTATGGGACGGAAGTAGTATATTTGTATTGTAAAGAAGTAGAGCATCAGTTCAGAACGTTTAGAACATGCAGTCATTCTTTATTAGACATATATATGTTCAATCGGGAGATTTTCTAGTTTTCTCGAATTTTCTAATTATTCCTGCATGGCGAGAGTTGAGGTGGTGGTTCTGAGTGTTGAGGCTTTATAGCACCAGCAATGGAGGCAGGTCGCAAGGGCCGAGCGATCGGCCTCCCCATCGGCTGTCATAGGCCACCATTGTGGGGAGGGAGCCCATCTCCAACCCCCAACGCCTCCGCCCCATGCCCGATCAATCGCCCCAGCCGATACCTCATCGGCCCTGCGATGGGCCTCCATTGCGGAGGCTCGGGCCGATGGCAAAGCCGATTTTCATATATTTTTTTCAAAAATTAATTTTTTAATTTTCTTCTCTGTTATAAATACCTCAATCTACTATCCTTCATTTCACACACCCACATCCTTCTCTACTTCATATTTTTTTTCTCACTAGAAATGTCTTTTAATTCCACTTCCAATATTGTAATATATTGAAGAATGAATTTATTATGTAATTTTATTTATATTATTTAAACATTCATGCTTGATTTAGTTTTTAAAATGAAATATCATATATTACATTGTCTTTAATTTACATCAACAATTAAAAGTGAAATAAAATAGTGATGATGTAGAAATGAGATCAACTCTGAGATAGGCTCTATGATGTGCTCTCATTGCAGGGAGATAGGCTCTGGGATGAGCCTGCTGACATGGCAGAAAAAAAAGGAGATAGAGTCTGAGATGGGCTCCGGAGATAGGCCACCATTGCTAATGCTCTTAGCGGGAGATAGGGACTGGACGACCAGTGGTGACATGGTGGCGTTTATATGACCGTTAAGATGCCAACAGTATAATAGTAGAACGTATAAAAAGGGGAAAACCATTCAAAATCATTAAAATGGAAACATTTAAAAACAGAATTATTGCAGATTTATTTACTTTTTCCACGTTTAACAATGGATCCCACACAACTTTTTTTAATCCCAATTCATCATAAAACAAGTGGAAGAATTGGTGGCACCAATCTCAAGCCATAATCATTTTAGTTTAACAAATTGGCTGCATACACTGATATGGCTTATGAAGCTCTGGAATCCCTGCAACAAACCTTACTTCAAATCCTTGTACGCGGCGATTATCTCATCACTCCTCCTGTTAAATACCAAATTATATCCATCCACGACAGAGCTGTTGTCTTGCAATTGAATCTCAATCAGTTTCCATATAAAGAATCAATAAGAGATGTAGCAAATACAGCAAAAGAGATTATTCAATCTGTTTTCTCCCTAGAAAATCTATCAATTTGTGGATCCATAACTGTCCGGCTTTCAGATCAGTTGGGGCAACTGGCTGAGCAGCTCCAATCAACGGTTGCATTTATGGTTGGCTACATACGGCAACGGAGTGATTCTGCAATTGAGAGTGAAGTTGAAGATCCAACGGAGATGATTGCAATAAATTCAAACGGGTTGAGGAGGTTAGCGGAGAATATAATGTCAATTGGAAGAGAATCAGAAGAGGAAGATTCGAGTGATTCACATGTTTCGGTTGGTTTTGATGATGATTTGAATGATTCTGCTGCTCTTGACCTTCCTGAAAACCCTAGCGATTCACCATCAATATATCCACCCACGAGCAAAGATGATGTGATTGGCTTTGATGAAGATATAGCACAGCTGATGGAGCGAGTAACTGACTATTCATTATCCAACCGACAAATCCTCCCTATTGTGGGAATGGGAGGCATTGGTAAGTCCACACTTGCTAAATATGTTTATAATCATCCAATGATCATGCATCAATATGATATTCGAGCTTGGGTCACAGTATCACAAGATTGTTGTATAGTAAATATTCTCTCACAATTACTAGCTTCGCTCAAAGGAAAAGTAGGTCCAGTTGGAACGGATTCATTGATAGTAATAGATGCAGAGAAGCTTGAAATTTTCAAAATCTTATCGGGGAGGAGGTATCTCATAGTAATAGACGACATTTGGAGTGTGGAAGCTTGGGATCACGTGCAGAAGCTATTTCCGGACAATAATAATGGAAGCTGGATCATATTAACCACAAGGCTAATGGATGTGGCGACTTATGCTGCCATTTCGTGGAACATTCATGTGATGCGTTTCATGGATGACGAAGATAGTTGGCGTCTGTTCCAACACAAGGTTTTTGGAGATCACGATTGTCCTCTTGAGCTACAAAGTGTTGGGGAAAAAATTGTAAAAAGATGTGGAGGACTGCCCCTCTCAATTGTTACTATGGCAGGACTTTTATCGAGGATTCCTAGAACTCCAAAGTTGTGGCAGCAAATTGAAGTAAATGATGGGCAGTTGGTATCAATATTATATTTGAGTTACAACCACTTGCCTCTACATTTGAGGAAGTGCTTCTTGTATATGGCTGGTTTCCCTCAAGAGTATGACATCCGTGCCTCTGAACTCATCAAACTTTGGGTTGCTGAGGGGTTTTTGGAATGTCGAAACGAATCTAAAAGCATAGAAATGACGGCGGAGGAGTGCTTGGAGGATCTGATCAAGCAAAGTCTAGTATTGATCAGTAGCCGGAAAAGTGATGGCAAAATCAAAAGTTGCAGGCTGCATAGTATGGTGTGGGACTTTTGTGTGAGACAGGCTGGCAAAGAGAAGTTCATTCTTTCTGTCACGGAATACTTCCCTAATCTTATCCTGAGAAGGCATTTTCTTCCACAAGTCCTCCAAAATCATCACCGCATAAGTGTTAGTTGGTATGATCTTAATCTTAAAGACTATATGCATAGTTCATGCACCACCTCTATTATATGCATCCCACAGAGAGGGTATAGGCCCAAAGGCTCTGTAAAGAACTTTACCTCACTTAGGGTACTTCACGTTTTACGTAGAAATGATCATTCATATTGGGAGCTAGGTCAAGTGTTTGAATTGATTTATCTCACTTACCTTGCTTCCTACATTCCCGATGATATTGTTTCTGCGGCTATAGCAAAGCTTCAGAATCTGCAAACTTTAATTATTTATAGATCTAATGTTCATTTGCCTGTGGAGATTTGGAGCCTGAGGCAGTTGAGAAATCTTATTGCCTTCTCATTTTGTCCTTTACTCCTTCCTGAAGGAGAAACTCTTTCTCTAGAAAACTTACACACACTTCACATGGCAACAAACTTTACATGTAGTGGAAGGATGGTGGGAATGCTCCCAAACATTAAAAAGTTGGGAATATGCTACCCTGAAGTGAAGTTTGGTGTAGGTTACCATCTTGGCAACCTTATACATTTGTTTAAACTTGAGAAGCTGAAATTGAATATGCATAACTCATACGTGCCACGTCTGAATCCTATTTTTCCTCTGTCACTGAAGAAGTTGGAATTGAGTGGCGGGTGGATTTATTGGAGAGATATGACGATTGTTGGTTCGTTGCCAAATCTTCAAGTGTTGAAACTAAAGAACTATGCTTGCTATGGGGAACACTGGGGTATCTTTGACGAGGAATTTGGTAATTTGGTACATCTGCTTATCGATGAATCAAATCTCAAGTGTTGGACAATTGAATGTAGTCCATTTCCGAGGCTCCAGAGCCTAACGCTTCTTCGTTGTCCATACTTGGATGAGATTCCATATGATATTGGATTGATTCCATTACTGCAAGTGATTGAGATTGATGATCATAACCAATCTCTTTTGTACTCGGCAAAAAAAATACAAGAGGAACGCCAGGACTGGGTAAGAGAAGACCTAAAAGTTGTTGTGAAGCGTTCTTGATACTCATTCAAACTTGATTGTGTGCTTCACATCAGGTAAAGTTTTCATAAAAGTTGCAAGGTTTTACTTTGTGTTTAGTAACCATACTGTATAGAGTAAGCTAACTAAGAGGTTATGAAAAGGCACACACTTTGCCAATAGTTAAGCATCTTTCTCAGTTCACAGAGTGTTGGTTGATTCCTATCATTTTTTTCTTCTCATTTTCAGATGCAGAGCTTTGATGAGGTAGCTAGTGAGATAGTCTACCTACTGACGGTTTATTTAAGTATGAATCATTGATAGACTCCTACTTGTTTGCTAGCTACTTTCAAATGACTCTGAATGAAAAATGTTTGTGTTATCAGATATTGTATAGACGAAAGAGGTAGGTAATTAAATGTAAATGGTTGGTGATGTTTGTTAAAGTTTAAATGTTAGTTTGGATTAACATTCTTGTTTACATGGTTTACTGATCACAACTAATGATGAAAATTTCAGCCAAAACAAACCTTTTAAGAATAGGGTAAGCACTTATGCTGGTGGGCCGAGGTCTTTTGGGCTCATTGCTATTGGGCTCCCGTTGTGGGATTTCGGCAGTGAATTGTGGACCACCTTATGGGCTACAATTTGGGTCCTCATTTGCAGTTTTCGTCTTCATTGCCTATATTTAAAACAATCAATAGTAGGGAGTATATTTAAGTGTTTATGTCATTCATTAAAATAATGATTTAAAGTGTGGTCTATTATTCTACTATGAATCAATTGAATTGAGGCACTAATTTATCACTGTGGGCTCTTATGCGTAGATTAATTAAATTTTGAATGTGTGTATTTGAAATAATCAGCCTAAACGGAGGTTGTCGAAAAATTAATGGTCATGAACGCTACCAAGAACCAAGCGGCAAGAATGGATCAAGCGTGAATTGTTGGAGATTCATAAGTGTGATTTGTATTTAAATCAAATCACATATATAAATATTTTAGGTACGTAAGACCTACCACTAATTGAAATTTTCGATACACAAAAACTAAGATTTAACTATTACACCACTCATACTCAAATTTTGATTTATTTTTCTAAATCTAATTAGTGCTTTGGCTTTTAATCAGATTAATTACCAAGAACACAAAGCCAAGACAAGACGTAAGCAAGGACCAAATCCAGAGTTATGCAATCCAACGGTCTTCATTAATCTTTAGGTTATTATTTTGCACCATATATCTCTGACACCCACCATGTGCCAATTACAAAAACATACATATTAAATAAGTACTTATAAAAATCCGGTGTAGGTTTTTTTTTTTTTTTTTTGATATTTACAGCTAACTAACTAGTCATAATTTGATATTTACAATATAAAAATTTGATGGTCCTTCCATATCAAGTGACATGATAATTTGGTATATCTCACCAATAATTTTTTGACAAATGGACATAAAAAAGGACCTGCATTCCACATCTATTTAACATTAATTCACTAATCTAACGGTTTCATTAATCAGTTTATGGAAAGTAGTATAATACTATTAAATATGGAATTATCATACCATAGAATTAGAGTGAAATATACTCCAATATCTCTCTTATAAAATAAAAATATTTTTATGTGTATTCAATTTTCATTCGGTGTTTTCATACAATATAGAGAAGAAATTATTTTCAATTCTTCAATTTTCATTCGTTTTTTTCATACAATATAGAGAAGAAATTATTTTCAATTCTCCATCCCTTTTGATTTCCTCCAAAGCTTTTTATAAAATATACATGTATGTGTTTGTTTGACTACATAGATAGTGGAATATGTTATTTTTTGTATTTTTTAATATATTGTTTAAAATAATCTTTGTTTTTTATTTTATATTTGAAATTCTTCCTTTACTAATAAGTTCATTTTAATTGCATAAAGATAAGATAGTGAATCCTCATGTTAAATTTATTAATAATTTTTAACATAATAATAATTGAAAGCTATATAAAATATAAGTTATAGTCATAAATTTTATTTTTATAAATTTTTTGTATATATATGAATATAAAATAAAGAAAAAAATCTTACCCATCAATTATCAAAAAGTATAATTTTTTTTCTTGGCTTGAAAGAATGTAATACTATGATTATTTTTTATGAGTGAAATATTACAATTATATTATGAAGTTAATATACATATATTGTATTATATGACATCGCCAATTCTAAGGTAAGATAATTCTTATTTAATAGTATTATGCTATTTTCCATAAATTAATTAATGGAACTGTAGCTTTGTGAGTTTGACTATAAATAGATGTGGCGTGTGGGTCCTTTTTTTATGTCCATTTGTCAAAGAATTATTGGCGAGGTATATCAAATCATCATGCCATATGGAAGGACCATCAAATTTTTACTCCTGATACACGCGTCGTCTTTGTTTGTGCATATTGTGTGGTAATCAGTGACGGAACCAGCATAGGCCAAGCCACCGCTCCAGCGGGGGCTTGGCCGGTGCTTGACACCTGTTATCACTGGATTTTTGGGGCGCTGACGCGCTGCACCGATTTGCAGAATCTGCCATATGCTGAGAAAGAAGATGAACGGTACATTCGTTATTGGGCTTTTAATAAAATAATAGACCTATAGCCCATTAGCATTTAGTATCATATTTAATTTATTTGCCTTGAATCACTCGCTATTAATATTATTTGAATTAGTGTTTGTAGATGGTTTTCATTAACTCTCATGTAAAAGTTTAAATTTACTAAAGTAACCAGCCACTAATTGTCTTATTCTCTAACTCTAAATTATGTTTTCATCCATCTTTTTTTTCATTAATTTGCCTATAAATTTATATTAATTCCTAATTTAAATTTTTTATGTGTTATATATAATAAATTTAATAGTTCATAGTATAATAAATTTATGTATTTATTATATGTATTGTTAGATCGTGTTTTCTTTGTTTTTAGTATTAATTGCTAATGAGTGCTAGCATATTACATGTATTAGTTCATTGCAACCTTTAAACTCAAAATTTTCATTAATACTTTTATAGGATAAATGTGTAAATAATTTTTATAATTTATACGAATAGTAGTATTAAAAAAATTAATGCCAAAAAAAGTTTCCTAAAGTTTTGATATATGGTTTCACACGAGAAAATATTTTTATTTCAAACACTTGTTCTGATATTATACATAAAATTGAATATTTTAGACGATTTTTTTAAAAAAAAAATCAGCACCGGCTTATTAAAAATCCTGATTCCGTCACTGGTGGTAATAATTGTGAGAAGATTCTTTGGCTATAGGGGATATTAATCGGCCGAACCCGAAAGAAAAACTTATTGTTTAATAAGAAATGATGATCTATATTTATTTACAACGTTGAAATGTTACTTGTCGTGAAGATAAAATATTAATATTGTGTCCAATATTTTGAAATGTGTTGGGAGTTTATTCATCAGACAGCTCCTCCGGTTCAACATTTAAACACACAAACCCAGAAAACATTCAAAATGCACCGCGTGAGCATCCATTAGATTTCCGATTTGCTCACCAACTGTTTGGATAAATGACAATCGTAAAATATGATGTTCTGCTTTATTGCTTGTCAACCCGACCACATTGAAAATCTTGGATGGATATATAGATACAGGTTTATTCCTGTTTGTTTGCTTGCAGATGTTCGTGAGCATTCCTACGGAGGGGGAAATGTGGAAGAAAGTTTTTGGTCCGGTTTTCATGCATTCCTACAAAGGATAGTTCTGTCTTTTAGTGGGTGATATGCTAAAGACCAGGTTTGATTGTTTGCACTTTGCAGTCCCTTTTACCTCATTTTTCTTTTTCACTCATTTTAGTCCTCTATATATTTGATCTTTTTGTGTCTCTGATTTCCCACATGCTGATCAAAGAGAGAGTGTCAGTGGTAGTATATTATTTGCTCAAGACAGGTTAGTTGGTCTTACTATACTATCAATATTAAGTAGTATTTTCGATGTTTTCATCCTTTTGCTCGTATTTGTATGAAATTGAGTCCTTTTAATAACTTTTTTTCTATTTCTCTCTTCCTTTACCATTTCAAAACTTTCTATTTTTAAAAGATAGAGAAACTATTATTAAAGTACTATTTTTGTCACTACTTAATTAATAGTAATAAGCTTAACTAAATCAAAAATCGAGATTCGAAAATTTTGTATACTATCAAATGGCTTATATAAACCGATAATCCAAAAAGTAATTAAAACTGAACCGCAATAGATAAAAGCTAAGTAGATGAAACCAAGAAAATGCATTGTTTATCAAAACAATAAACTAAAGGTGTGGATGACGATTATAACTATCCAAAAAAATCATGCATTGATTAGAGAGAGGAACATTTTTTTTGATCCACGAACTTTATCAAAGTATCATTTTAGGTCTGTGAACTTTGAAAATATCATTTAAGGTCCACCAACTATGAGTTAATATCATTTGAAGTACTTTTTACTATTTCCAAGTTTTTAGGATGAAAATACCCTCAATACCTTAAAAGGTGTATATTTTTAATAAATTTATCATATACTCATATTTTTTTTATAAATATCTTTACAATATATTTTTGACAAATTTTCTAAATATAATTTGACCTTCAATATTATCATTTAATTTTGTGACATGCAAGAAAAGATCTTTATTCAATTTTTTATTATTAAAGAAAAGTTCTTTATTCAATTTTAAAAAAAGTTAATATAAAAAATTGAAGAAGCAATTTTACTTGCATGTCACAAAATTAAGTGATAATATTTAAGGTCAAATTATATTTAGAAAATTTGTCAAAAATATATTGTAAAGATATTTATAAAAAAATATGAGTATATGATAAATTTATTAAAAATATATACACTTTAAGGTATTGAGGGTATTTTCGTCCAAAAAAACTTGGAAATAGTAAAAAGTACTTCAAATGATATTAATCTATAGTTGGTGGACCTCAAATGATATTTTTAAAGTTCACGAACCTAAAATGATACTTTGTTAAAGTTCGTGGACCAAAAAAGATGTTCTCACTCGATTAAAATGAATCTCGCAATGCGTTTTCAAAGAAGCATGTGATCATGCGTCTTTTGTAAGCCAAAAGAAAATTTTCTCTAAACAAGAAAAAAATTGATTTAGTGATTCAAAATTCATATCGTGGTGAGAGTCTAGTTGGCATGGTTCTTATCGTTTGATCCAAATTATTCTTTGTATAAAAGGCTAAAGACCATTTTAGATATTCTTGATAACTTTTTCACCTCATAGTTGAGTTTTAAATCTTGCCGTTTTTGCATCCAAATGAGGGTTAACATTGGTGATTCCAATCCAACCCATAATCATACACCTCACATGGCTTATGAAGCTATGGAATCCCTGCAACAAACCATACTTGTAATCCTTCGGCGCCACGATGATCACATCACTCCTACTGTTAAACACCAAATTATATCCATATACCACATATCTATTTTCTTGCAAATTGAATCTTAAACATTTTCCTGTTAAAGAAACAATAAGGGAGGGAGTAAATACATTAGAAGAGATTATTCAATATCTTTTCTCCCCACAAAATCTATCATCCATAGACCCAACTGTCAGACTTTCAGATCAATTAAGGCAACGGAGTGATCCTGCACTTGAGAGTGAAGTTGAAGATCCCGTGGTTACAACGGAGCTGATTGCAATATTTGCAAACGGGTTCAGGTTGAGGAGATTAGCGGACAAAATAAAGTCAAGTGGCACAGACTTAGCCAATGAAGATCCCAGTGAATCAACTTCACTCAAGAACAAAGATGTTTTTGCTGGTTTTGATGATGATCTGAATGATTCTGCTGCTGTTGCATCATCATCAAGACCTGCACCTAAAAGTGCTGAAGATCCGAGTGATACACCATCAATATATCCTTCCACGACCAAACATGATGTGGTTGGTTTTGATGAAGATATACTACATATGGTGCACCGACTAACTGGCTATTCATCCAACCGACGACAAATCCTCCCTATTGTCGGAATGGGAGGCATTGGTAAGTCCACACTTGCTAGACTTACCTATGATGATCCACTGGTCAAGGACCGATATGATATTCTAGCTTGGGTCACAATATCACAAGATTATAGTATACCAAGTCTTCTCTCATAATTACTAGCTTTGCTCAATGGAATAGTAGATCCAGTTGGAAGGGAATCATTGAAAGTAATCGAAGCAAAGAAGCTTGAAATTTACAAAATCCTATCGGGGAGGAGGTATCTCATAGTTATGGATGACATTTGGAGTGTGGAAGTGTTAAGAGCCTCCTGCTCTCAACGTTGAATCCCTGTCCAAACAACGAAAATAATACCACAACTCCGGCGTCCTAGGCGAAAGGATCGGCGGATAAACAACGACGACTGGTTCGGAAAATTCTCCGTCGGCAATTATTTAAGGTTTAGAGTATTATGCATGCAATATTGGGCAAATAATTCTTCATTGATGAAAAAGACGGAACAATGAATAGCCTTTATATAATCTACGGACCCTAGGTTGGTTCGACTTAACCTAAGCATCGGGAAAGAACCAACAAACAAAACTCGACGGAGCTTATAACTGCTCGACTCAATATAAGTTTAATTAAATAAAAAAAACAATATCCTCATCAAAATAAATAAAACAAAATACCAAAAATAAATAAAACAGTCGCCCTTTGGGCGACGTCAAATCTTCAGCCTGCTTGGCGGTTTGAGTTGGTCTCTCGGCCTTAAGACTCGATCCGTCGACGGTGCTTTCACCGTTTCTGTCGTCGACACTTCTGGCTCTACACTCATCGAGTCCTCCCCGACTGGCGTGCTCTCCACTTCCTCGCCAGCCATCGTCTCTACCGCCCCCTCCGCCTTGTCGTCCGTTGTCGGTGCTGGTGCGTTCGTAACAGGAAGCTTGGGATTGCGTACGGTGGGTATTTCCTGATAATGATATTAGAAGTCGGATCATATTAACCACAAGACTAATGGATGTGGCTACTTATGTTTCATGGAACATTCATATGATACGTTTCTTGGATGATGAACAAAGTTGGCGTTTGTTCCACCACAAGGTTTTCGGAGATCAAGATTGTCCGAACGAGCTTCGTAGTGTTGGGGAGAAAATAGTAAAAGGATGTGGAGGACTGCCCCTCTCAATTGTTACTGTGGCAGGGCTTTTATCCAGAATTCCTAGAACTCCCAAGTGGTGGCAGCAAATTGAGGGAAATTATGGGCAGTTGGGATCAATATTATCTATGAGTTACAACCACTTGCCTCCACACTTGAGGAAGTGTTTCTTTTGTATGGCAGCCTTCCCTCAAGATTATGAGATCTGTGCCACTGAACTCATCAAACTTTGGGTTGCTGAGGGCTTTTTGTAACAGCGAAATGAATCTGAAAGCGAAGAAATGGGTGCAGAGGAGTGTTTGGAGGATCTGATCAAGCAAAGTCTAGTTTTGATCACTAGCTGGAAAAGTGATGGCAAAACCAAAAGTTGCAGGCTGCAGAGTATGGCGTGGGACTTTTGTGTGAGGCAGGCCGGGCAAGAGAAGTTCCTTCTTTCTGTCGCGGACTACTTCCCTAATCTTATCTTGAGAAGGCATTTTGTTCCACAAGTCCTCCAAAATCATCACCGCTGAAGTGTTAGTTGGTATGATCTTAATCTTAAAGACTCTATGCATAGATCATGCACCACTTCTATTATATGCATCCAGGAGAGAGGGTATAAACCCAAAGGCTCTGTAGGGAACTTTACCTCACTTAGGATTCTTCACGTTTTATGTAGAAATGATCATTCATATTGGGAGCCAGGTCAAATGTTTAAATTGATTTATTTCACTTACCTTGCTTCCTATATTCCCAATGATATTGTTCTTCCGGCTATAGCAAAGCTTCAGAATCTGCAAACTTTAATTATTTATAGATCTAATGTTCGTTTGCCTGTGGAGATTTGGAGCCTGAGGCAGTTGAGACATCTTATTGCCTTCTCATTTTGTCCTTTACTCCTTCCCGAAGGAACAACTCTTTCTCTAGAAAACTTACACACACTTTACATGGCAACAAACTTAGCATGTAGTGGAAGGATGGTGAGAATGATCCCAAACATAAAAAAGTTGGGAATATGCTACTCTGAAGAGAAATTTAGTGCATGCTATTCTCTTGAAAATCTTATACATTTGCTTCGACTTGAGAAGTTGAAGTTGGAGGTGCATAGTTCGTTTGTGCCACATCTTGACAATCTTGTTTTTCCTCGATCGCTAATAAAGTTAAAATTCAGTTTCAGATCGGTTTCATGCAATTATATGATGATGGTTGGTTCGTTTCCTAATCTTCAAATGTTGAAACTCAAGAACTATGCCTGCTATGCAGAACAATGGGAAACCATTGAGGGGGAATTTCGTATGTTGACACATCTGGTTATTGATGAATCAAATCTTAAGTGTTGGAGAACTAAATATACCCACTTTCCAAGCCTCCAGTGCTTAAAGCTTCACCGTTGTCCATACTTGGATGAGATTCCAACTGATATTGGAGAGATTCCAACACTTGAACTGATTGAGATTGATGATCGTAACCCATCTCTTGTGCACTCAGCAAAAGTTATACAAAGGAAAGAATTGGAAGCAGGATTTGATGACATAAAAATTGTAGTGAAGCGTTCTTGATCCTGTTTCAAACTTGATAGTGAGTTTCATATCAGGTAAGGAATTCGTAAAAGTTGCAAGGTTTGACACCATATTTAGTAAGATTAGTAGTAAGCTAAGCATCTTCCTCGCTTTGAACATTTCTCAGTTTTTAGAATATTGGTTGATTCCTTCCTGTCATTTTTTTCTTCTCATTTTTTCAGATGCAGAGCTTTGATGAGGTAGTTTATCAGATATTCCACTGACGAAAAAAGCAGAGAATTAATGGTGCAATGGTTGGGTGATGATGTAAGCATGAAAGGTTGATAAACTCTTACTCTACTTGGTTGTAATCTCGTTTTAAATAATGGTGAATGGAGTATATTTTGTGTATTTTCTCGAATTGAATGTTGATATGATGACATAAAAATTTAGTGAAGCATTCATGATCCTGTTTCAAACTTGACAGTGTGCTTCATCATATCAGGTATGGAATTCATGAAAGTTGCAAGGTTTGGCATCTTTTTTAGCATCCATACTTGATAGAAATAAGATTAGTAAGCTGAATGAGAGATTATGAAACGGCACACACTTTGCCAATAGCTAAACATCTTCCTCTCTTTGGAACACTTCTTTGTTCATATAATATTAGTTGATTCCTATCATTGTGTTTTTAAGATGCAGAGCTTTGATAAGGTAGTTTATCAGATATTCCACTTACGAAAGAGGCAGCGAATAAAAGGTGCAATGGTTGGTGATGTCTGTTTAAGTATGAAAGGTTGATAAACTAAACTCCTTGTAAAGGGAAGAGATCCACACACAGGAAAATCCTAGTAAGCAAATACCTGAAGAAACTAGTATTCTGATTGCATAGTATAGAGTATGGAACTACTATGCCCAACTGAATTGTTCATATTTTAGTTGATTGCTGGTGTACCTGTTTGAATGAGATTTATGTTGTATTGCAAATAAATACTATTAAATGGGAAGCTAAAAATGTGTATGAAACTTTGAAATGTTCAGGTTTGATTCATGCAGAAATAACTAGCATGCCATCCTCAAAGTTGTATCTGTTCTAAAAGTAATCATATGAGAAATAGCAAACATCACTTTTCCATTTGGAAAGTATCTGTGATAACAACATTAGTAGGTCTGAACATAAAATTTGTGGCGATGATGGCTAGCTAGTGTTGAGAGAAGTGAAAAACCTGGCTCAGCCCCAGAAGTATGATTTGGAAGTGTGTAAGCCATTTTTTTTTTATTACTATTCCCTCAAATTAGTTCACTTTTATTTTTGACAAGTTTTTCTTTTTCTTTAAGGTGGACCCCATTCTCAGGACTCCAATCACTTTTTCTTTCTATCTCTTATACTTGAAGTCCTTATTTATGTGAGCCGGAGGGACTATATATAATTGGTTAGGAATATATAAATAGAATATTTATTTGAATAAAATATTTTATTTAAATAACTACTCCGTAATGCAAGTTTTACAGATATTTTACTCAATCTCAATCATTTACGGTTAGCAGCAGTTATTCACTTTGTCCTTCACTTTTTTGTTATATTTTTCAATGATTTGATTGACTTAGTTAATACTATCTGCCTTATGATTTTCTTCCCAAACCACTCATATTTTATCCAGAGAGCCACTGGAGATGTTTCTTGCTTACACTCAACCTTTTCATTTTTGCTATTTTCGAATCCAAATTGATAAGCATTTTGATTGAGAAATTGTTGGGGTGGCATGGCTTATGAAGCTGTGGATTCCCTGCAACAAACTTTGCTCCTAATCCTTCAACGCCACGATGATCTCATCACTCCTCCTGTTAAACAACAAATTATATCCATCCACGACAAAGCTGCTGGCTTGCAATTGAATCTCAAACATTTTCCAGATAAAGAAACAATAAGGGAGGTTGCAAATACAGCAAAGAGGATTATTGAATATCTTTTCTCCCCACTAAATCTATCAGATTTTGGATTCATACACCCAACTGTCAGACTTCCAAATCAGTTAGGGGAATTAGCTAGGGAGCTCGATTCAACTGTTGGATATGTGGTTGACTACTGCAAGATCAATTCCAACTCTGTCAGTGATTCTCCTGGTGTTAGTTCATCATCGAGATCTGCACTTAAGAGTCAAGTTGACCATTTGACGATTGCAAAGGAGCTGATTGTTAGAGATTCAAACAAGTCGAGGTTATTAGGGGGGAGAATAAAGTCAGCTCCGAGTCCTGTTATTACAAGATTTTCACTCAAGAGTCCGGTTGAGCTGATTGCAATAAATACATACAGGTTGAAGAGATTAGAGGAGAAAATAAAGTCAACTGCCAAAGAATTAGCAGATGACACGATCGGACCGAGTTATTCAATACCAATCTCTCTACCCACGAACAAAGATGTTTTTGCTGGTTTTGATGATGATCTGAATGATTCTGCTGCTGTTGCATCATCATCAAGACCTGCACCTAAAAGGGCTGAAGATCCGAGTGATACACCATCAATATATCCATCCACGACCAAATATGATGTGGTTGGTTTTGATGAAGATGTACTACATATGGTGCACCGACTAACTGGCTATTCATCCAACCGACGACAAATCCTCCCTATTGTCGGAATGGGAGGCATTGGTAAGTCCACACTTGCTAAATATGTTTATCATCATCCAATGATCATGGACCAATATGATATTCGAGCTTGGATCACAATATCACAAGATTATAGCATACCAAGTATTCTCTCACAATTACTAGCTTCGCTCAAAGGAAAAGTAGAGCGAGTTGAAAGGGATTCATTGAAAGTAATCGAAGCAGAGAAGCTTGAAATTAAAAAAATTTTATCAGGGAAGAGGTATCTCATAGTAATAGATGACATTTGGAGTGTGGTAGCTTGGAATCGCATACGGTGCCTATTTCCTAACAATGATAACAGAAGCCGGATCATATTAACCACAAGGCTAATGGATGTGGCGACTAATGCCGCCATTTCGCGGAACATTCATATGATGCGTTTCTTGGATGATGTACAAAGTTGGCGTTTGTTCCACGACAAGGTTTTTGGAGATCAAGATTGTCCTATTGAGCTGCAAAGTGTGGGGGAAAAAATTGTAAAAGGGTGTGGAGGACTGCCTCTCTCAATTGTTACTGTGGCAGGACTTTTATCAAGGATTCCTAGAACTCCAAAGTTGTGGAAGCAAATTGAAGTAAATGATGGGCAGTTGGGATCAATATTATCTTTGAGTTACAACCACTTGCCTCTACATTTGAGGAAGTGTTTCTTGTATATGGCAGCATTCCCTCAAGAGTATGACATCCGTGCCTCTGAACTCATCAAACTTTGGGTTGCTGAGGTATGGCAATATGCATTTGAAACTGTAGATTTGTTCGCAGAGCAGTGCTTGGAGGATCTGATCAAGCAAAGTCTAGTTTTGATCAGTAGCCGGAAAACTGATGGCAAAATCAAAAGTTGCAGGCTGCATAGTATGGTGCGGGACTTTTGTGTGAGACAGGCCGGGCAAGAGAAGTTCCTCTCCCTGTTATGGACTACTTCCCTACTCCTATCCTGAGAAGACATTTTCTTCCACAAGTCCTCCAAAATCATTGCCGTGTAAGTGTTAGTTGGCACGATCTAAATCTTAAAGACTCTAGGCATAGCTCATGTACCACTTCTATCATATGCATCCCACAAAGAGGGTATAGGCCCAAATGCTCTGTACAAAACTTTACTTCACTTAGGGTCCTTCATGTTTTACGTAGAAATGATCGTTCATATTGGGAACTAGGTCAAGTGTTTGAATTGAGTAATCTTACTTACCTTGCTTCCAACATCCCTGATAGTATTGTCCCTCCAGCTATAGCAAAGCTTCAAAATCTGCAGACTTTAATTATTTACAGATCTGATGTTCGTTTGCCAGTAGAGATTTGGAGTCTGAGGATGTTGAGACATCTTATTGCCTTCTCATTTCAACCTTTACCCCTTCCCAAAAGAGCAACTCTTTCTCTAAAAAACTTGCAAACGCTTTCTATGGCAATAGACTTTGTCTGTAGTGAAAAGGTGGTGGAAATGATTCCCAACATTAAAAAGTTAGGAATATGTTACTCTCAAGAGAAGTTTGGTTCTGGCTATTATTGTCTTGACAATCTTATTCGTTTTCGTCGAGTTGAGAAGCTGAAACTGGAGATGCATAGTTTATATGTGCCACGTCTGATTGTTTTTCCTTTGTCACTGAAAAAGTTAGAACTGAGTGGCGGGTGGATTTCTTGGAGAGATATGATGATTGTTGGTTCGTTGCCTAATCTTCAAGTGTTGAAACTAAAGAACTATGCTTGCCATGGGGAACACTGGGAAACCATTGAGGGGGAATTTGGTAATTTGATACTCCTGCTTATTGATGAATCAACTCTGAAGCATTGGAAAACTAGTGGTAGCCACTTTCCGAGTCTCCAGTGCCTAATGCTTCATCGTTGTCCATACTTGGATGAGATTCCACATGATTTTGGAAATATTCCTACACTTAAACTGATTGAGATCGATGATCACAATCAATCTCTTTTGTACTCGGCAAACAAAATAAAAGCCAAACATAGGAATGATCGCCTAAAGGTTGTTGTGAAGCGTTCTTGATCCTCTCAAACCTGACCGTGTCCATCATATAAGGTAGGAACTCATAAAAGTTGCAATAGCCGAGCATCTTCCTCTCCTTTTAACATTTCTTAGTTCGTAGAATGTTGGTTGATTCCCATCATTTTTTTCTTCTCATATTTTCAGATGCTGAGCTTTGATGAGGTAGCTTATCATATATTCTACCGATGAAAGATGCAGAGAATTAAAGGCGTGGTTGATAAAATCCTACTTGTTTGCAAGCTGGTTTCAAATAAACTGTGATGATAAGTGTGTTAAAATGTGTTGTATTTGTCAAAGTCAAATCACTCTACATAGGGAAGAAATAGGCTGCTCTGGATTGTACTTTGTCCTTGTTAATGTAGTTCAACAAGTTTGTATAAACAAGTGAGAGAAATTAAAGGGAATTAAGTAAGACTGTAGTATATGAGTGGAAAGGAACACTTTGTTATTATCAATGATGTGATTGGTTAAAGCTATATGAACTAATATTGATATTAAAATTCATTAATGCAAATAAAAGGATGGGAGCCTATGGGCTCAAAGTCTATGATGTTGTTGATATCAGTATATCTGTATTGTAGTAAAATAGAGCATCAGTTCAGAATGTTTAGAACATATAGTCATTCTTTGTTAGACATATGTAACATGTATGTTCAATAGGGAGATTTCTTAGTTTTCTCATGTTGAACTGTGTACCGGTAATTATTCTTGCATCGGACTTGTATATCGAAAGTAGTTAATTCACCTAGTAGGATTTGATCAATCACTAAAAACAAATAGCGAAACAAGTAAGTATATGTGGTATTTAAATGTTGAACTGATATAATATGTTGTTTTTCGTGTCAATATTACATGTCGTATCATTACACAATGACATGAATTCCTAACAATTGTAAGGATTACTCACAGAAGAGAAGTTTGGTGCAGACTATCATCTTGACAATCTTATACGTTTGCTTCATCTTGAGAAAGCTGAAACTGGAGATGCATAGTTCAGTTGTGCCACTTATTTTATAGAGTATAAAGACTACGATTCTCTTATTTGAAATAGTATAGACCAATCCTATTTTAAAGGAGCTTATAGCTATGCTTGAATTGATGCATAAGGCAACGTTGCCGAAGTGCTTAGGGGCGGTGATGGTGCGTCTTGGCTGGGGCTGGGGCTGGGGCTGTGGCTCGGTCATGGGTTGTACCATATGATATAAACCTTTCCATTGTTTGAAATGACTAATCAGTTTATCATTGCTCTCTCTGTTTTTTGGTTGTTCACCCTTACCCTTTGCTGTGTTTTGGCCTTTGGGCCTTTTTGTGAAATACTCTATTTATTTGAATTTCGTGTGTTAGAGCCCAATTTGTTATTCTGCCCAAATTCTATTCTTTTGAAATTTGCGATTCCAGAACCCATTTGGGTTTGGGATTATTTGTTAATTCCAAATTCGATTCTTTTGAAATTCTACACATTATAAGCAACATATATGGAGTGAACATAAAAATGAAATATTCATATCACTCTGATTTGTGTATTCCTCAATTAATATAAGACTAAAGCCCATTTATATATTCTTGACTACTTCTCATCACAGTTGACTTTTAAATCTTGGTAGATACAACTGTAATCTAGTGGAGATCATTACTACATTTGGTGCTACTTCTCTTATTACATACACACTATAAAATGACATGTGGATCCACTATAAGGTATCATTTTATAATGTGTATAGTTGGAGATGTAGCACCAAATATAATAAGTGATCTCCCTAATTATAGTAATCATGGGTCATTTCGACATTCGAGCTTGGATTACAATAACACACGATTATAGTAGTAGAAAGACTATTCTCTCAAAGTTACTAGCTTATGCCAAAGGAAAAGTAGATGGAGTTGCAAGAGATTTATGGACTGAATTGGATTAGTAGCTTATTGATAATCAAATCTGAAATGTTGAAGAACTGATCGTAGCCACTTTCCGAGTCTCCAGTGCCTAATGCTTCATCGATGTCCATACTCGGATGAGATTCCAAATGATATTGCAAGCTCCAAACTCACGCTAAAGAATAGAAGGTTTAACATTTAAATCGCAATTATTTCTTTTAAAAATGAAATGTTTTCTCAGATCAAAATTGGCTCGAGACTAATAATTCACATATGCAAGTTCCTGTACAAATGAGCAAAAACAATGACAGCTTCTTACACTGAATATACAAACATAACACACCCTCAGTTGCCACTCTCCACATCTTCCATCTCCCGTGGCTGTGGGAAGACCTCGCTCGACAATCTTTTATGCGAAGAAGAAAGTTCATTCGTCCCTCTACCACGAGACCCAGCTCTCTCGGCCCGCCTCAGCCCCCCGATGATCTCCTTGCTAGTCTGGCTCGACACGTTGGAGCTGTCCGAGGAGCTATAATGCCAGCTTCCAAACAACGCAGCCGTCCATGACTGCCTAGACGAGCGCCTCCCGGAGCTGAAATTCTCGTCCCTCACCACCTTGAACGGATTTTCCAGAGCCCTCACCACATGCCTCATTGAAGGGCGACGTGAGGCCTTCGGGTTCAGGCACGACTTAGCCACCACCGCAACGGCCCACACCTCCTCTAACAGATCCTCGTCTACTATGAGAGATTGGTCCATAATCTTATTCACCATTTCTTTGTCATAGATACTGATGAATGGCAAGTTGCTGTCCAACAATTGTTGTGCATCAGCATCACTCATTTTGCTGATCCCAAGCTTCCCAGTCACCAGCTCAAGCAATACTTTTCCCAAACAATAAACATCGTAGGCACATGTACTAGAGCATGATCCTGCAAAAAAACAGAATATTCTTTTTAATTTCAATCAACAACTCATCCAAATACTTCACATTACTCTCTATTTCATTTACCAATCAAAAGAACAGAATATTCGGGGGTAAGTATACTATTCATACAAAAATGTTTCACTGTTATTTCATGTTGGTACAACAAGTTTCATTAGCGCTTCATTTTAATTCATTTCTTCATGTGTTTAGACATTAATTCTTTGTCAGCATGAGCAACAAAAAATTGCATCATTGTTTCATGTTGTAAGACAAAGTTTCATGTTAACATAGTTAATACAAAACCCTTCACTCGGTCTCATTGTGATACATTTCGTTACAGGGTAGTTACACAATTCATATAGATGCCACATTAGTGCCTGGACCGAATGTATCACAATGACACCGAATGAAGCATTTTGTATTAACTATATCAACTTTAAACCTTTGCACTAACATGAAATAATGATTAAACTTTTATCCACGTAAGCAAAGAGTTGACGACGTCTGGACACGGATGACGGAACATATTAAAACAAAACGCCAATGAAACCTTTTGAATTATTATGCAAACTTAAACTTTTTGTATGAGCATGAAATAATGTTGTTTCTTGCATAGGAACAACAAATGCTTACCACGTCCACCGGAAGCGCAAGCTTCGCTGAAACTCCCAAGACGAACTTCGTACTTGTCATCAAGAAGGATGCTACTAGCTTGAACATCTCTGCATAACACAACAAAACAGATTAAAAACCATAGAAAAAACATAAACAAACTTCACATTACACAGTATGATTAAGTCACTACCTATGAACAAGAGGCGGAATACACTCATTGTGCAAGTATGCCAAGGCTTCTGCAGCTCCTATCGCGATCTTCAGCCTCGTGATCCAATCCAACGACTGCAGCCCTTCTTCCGAGCTGGCCAACCTATACAAAGCATTCGACAAATCCCCATTTGGCATGTATTTATACACCAGAAACTTCACATTCTCATCATCAAAGCAGTGGCCTACCAGAGGCACGAGCCTCTGGTGCGCCGCCTTCACAAAAAGCTCCAGCTCCGCCACAGACAACTCTTCTTTGATCGACTGCAGATCCACTTTCTTCACAACCACAAGCTCTCCTCCATCCAGCCTTGCACGAAACAGGCTCCCCGAATGCCCCACCTTTATCAAGTTCTCACTGCTGAAACTGCTCGTTGCCACGAGCAGCTCCTCATAAGTGAACGCCTTTCCCAAACCAGACGAGTCAGCAACGAACTTGTGAGGCTGCTCAATATCTCCAATCTGGGTTCTTCGTGATCTCAGAAGCAGCAGCAATGCTGTCACAGATATGAAGACTATACCAATCCCACCAAAAACCCCAATCATAGCATAAACCAGCTTACTTCTCCTCCTCTTTATTGGTTCAATTAATGGAGGTGGTGGTGGTGGTGGCATTCCACCATTATTTCCATAGGGTATACCTACATATTTGTAAAACTCTGAGCATTTCCCAAACTCCCTCTGCCTTTCCCTGTTCAAAAAACAATTATTCGAGAGGCGGAAGGGCCTCTCATTTGGCACTTCCCCTCCAAAATAGTTGCTTGATAGATCAACAACAAGGGCATCTCCAAACCCGGAGCTCACATTTCCATAGAAGAGATTTCCAGAGAAGTTGAAGATTGCAGCAGGGGCGGCGGCATTGAAGAAAGCTGTCTGGTTTGGGAAGACACCGGTGAGATTGTTTCTAGAAACATCTAGATACTTCAAGCTCCTCAGCTCTCCCAGTTCCTGTGGAAGCTCCCCGCTTAGTGAATTGAATCCGAGATCAAGCTCCTCCATCTCCGAGAGATTTGCAAGGTGAGAGGGAATCGATGAGCTTAGGCTGTTCCTGCTCAAATTCAGCTGCTTAAGCTTTGAAAGCAAATCGAGATCAAGTGGAATCGCAACGGATAAATAGTTCAACGATAGGTCAAGAATGGTGAGATTCCGAAGAGATGAAATCTCTTTGGGAATCTGCCCTGCTAATGAATTCTGTGAGAGATCAAGAACCGTCAATGACTGCAGCTTCTCCAATGCAATCGGAATGCTGCCGGTGATTGAATTGTTAGACAAATTCAACCATTCAAGGCTGCTCAAACTCCCGAGAGACAACGGAATTGAGCCAGAAATCGAACTTGAGCTAAGATCGAGAACTCGGAGATTGCTCATGTTTGTGCCTAACCAGACCGGAATCGGCCCAGCTAGAACAAACCCAGACGAATTGAACGTCGATAAGAAAGGAAAATTCTGCAACGAATCAACAGCAAACCGTGGATTTACTTTCCCATCATTACTTCTCCTCAAACCTGATAATTTAATCGCGACTACGTGACCGTTTCGGCACTCGATTCCTGTCCAATTGAGGCACGGATTGGCCTTCTTGTGCCAGCTCTTCGCTGAGATTCCGAGAGAGGAGCGGAGATCGAGCAATGCCCGCCGCTCCACCGGCCGCGGAAGGGGCTGAGCCACCACCGCCGCCGCGGAGTTGAGCACCATGACAGCTGTAAATAAAAGCGAAATCACGAGCTCTGCTGCCATGAATCTCAATCATATAACGTAATTGTTACTGGTTATTACTGGATTTCTGTGTTTCAGCTGAAAGGGGGGGGGGATGAAATTAATGAGGAAAGTGACGAGACGAGCAGGTTGCGTCACGTCGACAGTAAATTATGCGTACATACCTGAATGATGATCACGAGCTTTGGTTTCTGGATGAAGGAATTAATGGCGAAAAGGTAGGGTTCAAGGCCACAACCGAATGTGATTTTGATGGCGGGAAAGGGAGCTATTCAATGAATGGAAGAAGGACTGGGTTGACTCGGTAATCCTAACTAGATTTTGTTTATCAAGAGAAGAGGAAGAAGAACAGCCTATAAATAATTCAAGTTAAGCACACACGAATGAGGTGGTTTCATAAGATAGTGACAATGCAATTATGCAAGAAATTGGATTTAGAATGAGAACATAAGTGAACTCCCGTTGAAAAGGATTGGGTTCAAAAAAATCGAATTTAATAAAATTTTGTTTACGGTTATGAGCTAACAGTGGGGTCGGTGACCTAGGCCCCGACCTCGTATGGATCGGCAGTCCACCAGAATATTGTATACAAAGTTAATAAGTGCATTTAAAATACAAAAGTACATGTTTAGATTTCTATTTTTGCAAGTCAATTTAAAATTCATTTTTATTTGATTTTTTTTGGATTCGCCCCAAATTTCACGCTCACGATCAAATTGATTTTACTAGATCATGTGCGTGCTATTTCAATAAAAAACGAGCAACTTGGCCACCATGGGTTTTCAGGTGATCGATTCAAACTTAAATTAGGCCATAATCCAACTTCATAGCAAAGCCGGATGAAATTGAAAGTTTAATTATTATAAAAATATTTTTATAAATTAACATGCAAAATGAAATTTAGATTTTATTGTTTGCTATACCACAATTATTGATGTTGCTACTTTACTTCACGAAGTGAATAACTTGGAAATCAACTAGATTTTTCTCTATCTCAAATAAACATTGACTATGGTGGACCAAAACATATGAGAAAGTAGACTACGACTCTTATTAAAATCCAAAACCGCCAATCATTCAACGCGTATATCAATATATCTGCATGCATATGTCCACACCTTTTTTTTATCTTGTAGTCAATATTATACTCCTTCCATTTCTTCGTAGTTGAGGCCAGAGGCGGACGCAGAAAAAATTGGGTGTAGGGACTGAGTTTCATTATATATTTTTTCACAGTCAAATATAATATATTTATATATATAGGGAGATGATCAAAATAAGTATGTGTTTAAATCCAGAAATGCAGACCAAATCTTGGCCCTAGGATTAGATGATCTAATGGTCAATAATTAACAAAAAACACGGAAGGTCATAATTAAGCAATTTTAGGTCATATTATAATATTTGGGTTTAATGTCATGCTAAGATCGTTTTAGGTCATGCTTTGTTAGCATGACCTAAAAATTACCTAATTATGACCTAAAAGTGACCTAATTATGATATTGATCTGCGTTTCTGTATTTAAATCTAGTTTTGCATAGATCAAAACCCTATATATATATATATATATATATATATTATACAATATAAAAACCGCAATCACAACAACTGTAAAAATGCATATATATTTAATACGAACTAGTCCAAAATATATCTAATAAAAAGAACATGTCAGAGCTGTGGTTTTACATCTAAAGCAGTAAAACTGAATCTTACGTGTTCTCATTGATTGGAAACGTTATAAGATTCGCCCTTTATCAATAGTTCAAAACATGTCATTCTCAATATACACAATTAAATTGTCATTCGTCCATTCACCTCCCATTAGTTTATATCAGTAAGATACTATCAACACCCACATCTACATAACATAATTGTATTATGTATACTAGACAATCACAATTCACAAATATTAGCTTGCAACTAACCATTGTTATAACCTTTTTAACTTGCAACTATTCTATCAAAATCTTAAAAAAACTTAAAAAGACAAGAGATAGAATATAAAATTAACAACTTTAATAAACTCCTTACCTCACATTTTATGTAGAATTTGAATATTAATTTCTGTAAAGTCTCAAAGACTCAAACCCTCTTGCCGCAGCCGCTCTGCTCTAAACCTCTAAACACTTCTGTCTGTATTCCTTTGATTTTTTAAAGTCCCAAAACCGTGTACCCACTTAAAATTTTAAAAACCCTTCTTCTCAAATTTTAATAAAAATGTGTGTCCATTTTTAAAAGTGATAGCACTTTTATAAAATTAAATAATGCATTCTCTATTTTTAAAAGTTAAAAATAGTTCAACATATAATGTGGGATAAGTGGGGTAAGTTTGACTTTTACTTTTATAATTAATTAATTCACTCCTAAAATTACTCATCTTCTTCCTTACACTGCCAAACGCCATTGTTACATTTTTTTCTGCAGATTTGTACTTCTCCTTCTTTAATTTCAGCCCCACACAATTATTCATCACAAGATAATTTGTTCTTCAGTAACACGATTTTTTAAAATTTAGAAAAATTTGAAAGTAGAAAATTAAAAAAAAAAATCGGTAAGGGCTTAAGCCCTACCATGTGTCCACGTGCGTCCGCCCCTGGTTGAGGCAAAACTTTTTGGCACGGAGTTTAAGAAAGAGATGTTGATTGTGTTAAATAAATAGATAAAAAAGTAAGAGAGGGAAAAAAGTAGAGAGAATAAAGTAGAAAGTGAATAAAGTAGAAAGTGAATAAAGTAAGAGAGAGTAAAGTAAGAGAGAGAAAAAAGTTACTACTATATAGGGAAATGACTCAACTATGAGGAAACTTTCCAAAATGGAAAAATGACTCAACTATGAAGAAACGGAGGGAGTACTACATTTACACTTAATAATATATGTTATATTACAAGAATATACATCAAGGTTCGACTCACTTAATGTGAAGGTGTTTGTTTTCTCAATAATAATACTCCATACATCAAGGTTCGAATCACTTCACATGTTTGTTTTCTCAATTATACTCCATCCATCCTATAAAAACAAAAACTTTCTATTTAATAAAATATCATTCTCTCTAATGAAGTGATACTCATTTTCCTCTAATAAATATTTCTTTCTACCTCTCTTATTTTACCAATTTTGCATTAAAACTCGTACTGTTTCAAAAATTCTTATTTTTAGTGAATGGAGAGAGTAATTATTTTCATAAGAAATACTATTTGCAAGAGTATTAGTCTCTCATACACGTTGGATAGATTTAGGAAACGAAATTTGTAAAATTGGATTATAAGAGCATTCACAATGGGGGCCGATCTTCAAGATCGGTTGATCGCCCCCCCCCCCCGACCGGTCACCATTGCGGTTGGAGGGCCGATTCTCTCTCCCCCTCGCCTCCGCCCCCGCGCCTATCAATGGCCTTAGCCGCTGGCCCCATCGACTCCGCATGGGCCTCCATTGCGGAGGCTCGGGCCGATGGCGGAGCTGATTTTCCTTTTTTTGTTTTTTAATTATTTTTTTTATTTTCTTCTCCTATTATAAATACCTCAATCTCCTCTCCTTCATTTCACACACCCACGTCCTTCTCTATTTCACCCACTGTCAACGGCAATCCCTATAAGATGGGTTATTACTTGGCTGATGGTATCTACCCGGTGTGGCCCGTTTTTTTAAGACGATCAGATGCCCAACTGAGCCGAAAAGGGCTTATTTTGCCAAGAAACAAGAGGCCGCTTGAAAGGATGTGGAGCGGGCTTTTGGTGTGCTCCAAGTGCGTTGGACATTAGTTAAAGGCCTATCGCGTCTATTTTACTTTGGAGATCTCGTTGATATCATGTATGCATGTATCATCATGCATAACATGATAGTCGAAAATGAAGGTGAATGAATCGCAGACGTCGTCGATGAAAACACTACTGGACCAAGCCACTGTGTTGCAAGTGAGTCTCATCGCCAGGGTCTACCATACAACGATGATGAGCGTTTTCAGACATTTGTTGACATGCGCCAGGCCGAAGCACATCGTGTACTCCAACGTGATATGATTGAAGAACTTTGGTCACGAAGGGGCTGATGTTTTATTTAAATTTGTTTTTCGTTGTATTATGTTTTCCAATATTGTATTAGATCGAAGAATGAATTTATTATGTAATTTATTTATATTATTTAGACATTTATGCTTTATTTAGTTTTTAAAATGAAATATATTTTTTGTCGTATATTTTACGTTGTCTTTAATTATTACATCAACAAAAATTAAAAGAGTGAAATAAAATAGTGATGATGTGGAAATGAGATAGGCTCTGAGATGGGCTCTCATTACAGGGAGATAGGCTCTGGGATGAGCGTGCTGATGTGGCAGGAAAAAATGGAAATAGGCTCTGAGATGGGCTCCGGAGATAGGCTCTTATTGTGAATGCTCTAACGATGGATTAGTAAAGAACGAGGTACAACAAGATAGTCATCACGGTATAAATATTTTTAAGAAAAAGTATATGCATTTTTTCGTCTACTTGTCTAATGAAACTAAGATTACAATGCAAAATCATAAAAAGTGGGCATGGAAAGAAAACGACATAGCTTATGAATCTTCAACTTTTTCTTGGTCTTTTTCAATAATTTGAAACACATTTACAAGTGGACATGACAATTAAAAGGTCCCATTAATCGAAATTTTCTTATGTGATGATGACATTTTAGAGAAATTTAAGTTGTTGACTAGGTCTTTTACATTCAATTATTGCTAGTTTTTATAAAATTAATGTTTTAAAAATTAGGCTGATAATAAATTGACGAGCTATCATGTTAAAAATTCAATGACATACATTTATTGTAAGAACAACTTAGATATATAGATTAAATGAGTTCTCTCTCTTAACCAATTAATTTTTTAAATTGAATTCTCTTGTTTGGTCTATATCATTGGTGTTTTCATTAAGAGCCCAAATGACTCGAAGTGGTGGCCGGACGATGAATTCGCCGTGACCAACGAGTAAGTTTGGAGCTGACTTTGAGTGGTGGACGGGCAAAAATTCAGTCGTAACCAAACATATACTCCCTTTGTTATCCTGTTTGGTTGGTCTATAATATATCATGAATATTTTTGGGTTTTTTTAGATTTGATCAAGCATATACTCTATTTGTCTCATTAAATACGAAATGTCTTTTTTGCACGTGTTTTGAAAAATGATAAATAGTTAAAGTGGAGAAAAAATAAAGTAAGAGAGATTCTCTTTTACTTGACTTTTTCTTCAATTATTTTTTCAAAACATGTGAAAAAAATAAAAAAGCATTTTATATTTAATGGGACAGGTGAAGTATATATTATGAAACATAATTATAATAAATCAAGCGTCTTAATACTTTTCTTTCTTCTATTTGGGGTGTATCATCAATCACAATTCAGTCACGCCATTCCTAGTATGTTTATTATTCAACCACAATAACTCAAATTTGTGATAATTTAAGAGCGAAGGTGATTTATGGCATTTTAACATAATTATAATATTTTTCAAAACATAAACTCAAAATAATCTCTTCAATTAATTCGAAATTAAGTAATTAATTTTCAAAATATTTCATGAATATTTTGGTCCTTTTCTTTAAGATTGATATTAGATAAAGTTGAATGGAAACGTAATTAAAACACACCAAATGGCTTTAAAAAAATTCTACTTAGAGTGTATATATCTCTATTATGTCACTCTATTCATTACTATATTTATTATTCAACCGCGACATATCAAATTTGCAATAGCTTTATAGCAAACGTGATTTCTGCCATTCAATTAAGCATAATTGATTAATTGTGATATTTTCACAAATAAACTCAAAATGATTTCATGAATTTCAAATTAACTTTCTAAATATTTCAATATTTTGGTCTTTTTTGTTAATTTGGTCAAACATATATATTCTGATATGCATAATTAAAATGGAAACGTAATTAATTAAAATGCACCAAACATGTCTTAATATTTTTTTCCTGCTTGGGTGTATCATTAAATGTTTGTCACACCATTCCTTGCAATATTTATTATTCCACCAGATCAATCAAATTTGTGATAGTTTTAGAGCGAATATGATTCTTTGCATTGAATTAAGCATAATTGTGACATTTTTCACATTAATGATCAATGATTTACTTTTCACAATAATCTCATGATTTCAAATTAACTTTCTAAATTTCTCATGAATATTTTGGTTGTTTCGTTGATTTAGCCAAACATGAGCATATATACCATTCCTTAGTATTTTTATATATGGATAGTGATAAATTAACAAAATTTGTATATACAAAATTGGACATTTTAGGTATTTTACATTTAAAATAAGTTTATAGTTATTAAATTATTTGATGTATTACGTAGTTACCCTTCTACGACTATTAAGGAAAGAATAAGTTTTCTATAATCAATATATAGACATTTAGGAAATAGATTTATTATATCTTTGAAATCAATTGTATAGATTAACGTAACATATATATATATAGGGATATATTCATTTCCTTTTTGTATCTTTTGTTCTATTGTTCTTTTTAATCTCAGCCCCACGATTTTGTCATCCGACGGTTAGATTGATGCCACGTGTCATTTAATAATGCAGATTTCAGTTTAATAATGTACACTGACTAATAATGCACCATCATAGTGTAATAATGCAGATCATCACAACCATCCAATTCAAGGATCCAAGGGTTGTGATCTGATTGAAGCTTGGACTGAAAAGCTGCGAAGGACCTTAACACACCCATATATATATATATATATATATATATATATATATATATATATATATAGGGTTTTGATCTATGAAAACTAGATTTAAATACAGAAACGCAGAACAATATCATAATTAAGTAGTTTTTAGGTCATGGTTAGTGTATTTTTAGGTCATATTAACCAAGTATGACCTAAAATGATCTTAACATGACATTAAACTCAAATCTTCTAATATGACCTAAAACTGCTTAATTATGACCTTCCGTGTTTTTGGTTAATTATTGACCATTAGATCATCTAATCCTAGGGCTGAGATTTGGGCTGCATTTCTGGATTTAAACACATACTTATTTTGATCATCTCCCTATATATATATATATATATATATATAGGATTGTGATCAAGATAGAACCATTCTTAAACGTAGAACAAATGCCAAACGGAGGTCGTTAGATCTTTTAATCCAATGGTGTTGATTTGCACAACAACTTCCCATTACAACCAAAACTATTATTAATGGGTGAATGCAGATAAGTGAAAAAATAAAGCATGCATGGACTCTTCTTCGTTTCATTCATTCTTCCATCAACATGTGAGTTTTTTCACATGTTGAGTCCGGAATGTCGTGAAAACATAGTCTAATATGTATGATTTTTAATCTTGACCGTCATTTTTTCCTCATCCAATGAATAAAATATGTAGAGTTCTAGGTTCTACACTTAAGAATGGTTCTATCTTTAACGCAACCCTATATATATATATATATATATATAGGGAGATGATCAAAATAAGTATGTGTTTAAATCCAGAAATGCAGACCAAATCTTGGCCCTAGGATTAGATGATCTAATGGTCAATAATTAACCAAAAACACGGAATGTCATAATTAAGCAATTTTAGGTCATATTATAATATTTGGGTTTAATGTCATGCTAAGATCGTTTTAGGTCATGCTTTGTTAGCATGACCTAGCATGACCTAAAAATTACCTAATTATGACCTAAAAGTGACCTAATTATGATATTGTTCTGCGTTTCTGTATTTAAATCTAGTTTTGCATATATCAAAACCCTATATATATATATAGGATAGTGATCAAGATATAACTAATCTTAAGTGTATAACTAGAGAACAAATCTCAGCCACACAAATAAATGAAACAAATATTAAGAAGCACGCTCCACACATTCTTCAGAAGCCATTGATTGAAGGAAACAGAAGGAACTTACGGAGCTAAAATTCCTGAGAGGCGGATGCCATTTAACAAACTTGGATATGCAGTAGCGCATGCTGTTATCAAAATCAAAACTTGGGCAACCAATTCTTACGGGGGAAAGAAGGATTGTTGAATATAACCAACATTACAAAGAGGAAATAGATTACATGATTAAGTAGAGCTGCAGGAAAGATTGAATGAGTGATGCGAGGGGCAAGTTCAAAAGTGGAATGAAGGCGGAATATGCATAACATGTGATTTTCGTATGGAGCGACGAATCCAGCCTACAACTGCCACCAACGACAAGAGCTGTGGCTCAAAGGTCACTATCGCTCGACGCGAGGGTTGTGTCGAGCCATTTCAGCCCCGATGCGCCGCGATGGAGCCCGGAGCGCCGCTTCTGAGGAGTTGGTTCGAATGGATTGAGAATAAGAGCTACTTATGTTAAAGCTACGATGTTTGTGTTTTTTACCATTATGTTCCTAATTGTCTTGCGTTATATGGTTAATTAATGATTAATGGAGCATTTCATTATCGTTTGATTGCTTCTTTTATTCTGTTTTTTCTTTGTAACACTATTTTGTGACTTCGAATATTTTATATGTTCTTTCCGTGCATCCTAATTCATGGTTTCTTTATAAAAAGTTCTACTCAAATTACATTTTCAATGTAGTTCTTTCTGGAGGAATAAATTCAAAAATTATCACTATAAAAAAGGGAGTTAGTGAATACGATAAATCACTAAATGTACAAACTAAAGTGATCGGTAAACATAATTAACGAGCATAGGAATGTTAACAAAACACATCACTATTAGCATGATTTTACTTCACTCTTGTTAACAAAACGCATCACTATTAGCATTATTTTACTTCACTCTTGTTAACAAAATGCATCCCTATTAACATGATTTTACTTCACTCTTGTTAACAAAACACATCACTATTAGGATGATTTTACTTCACTCTTGTTAACAAAACGCATCACTCTTAGTTAACAAAACACATCACTCTTAGCATGATTTTACTTCACTCTTGTTAACAAAACACATCACTCTTAGCATGATTTTACTTCACTCTTGTTAACAAAACGCATCACTCTTATCATGATTTTACTTCACTCTTGTTAACAAAACACATCACTCTTAGCATGATTTTACTTCACTCTTGTTAACAAAACGCATCACTCTTAGCATGATTTTACTTCACTCTTGTTAACAAAACGCATCACTCTTAGCATGATTTTACTTCACTCTTGTTAACAAAACGCATCACTCTTAGCATGATTTTACTTCACTCTTGTTAACAAAACACATCACTCTTAGCATGATTTTACTTCACTCTTGTTAACAAAACGCATCACTCTTAGCATGATTTTACTTCACTCTTGTTAACAAAACACATCACTCTTAGCATGATTTTACTTCACTCTTGTTAACAAAACACATCACTCTTAGCATGATTTTACTTCACTCTTGTTAACAAAACGCATCACTCTTATCATGATTTTACTTCACTCTTGTTAACAAAACACATCACTCTTAGCATGATTTTACTTCACTCTTGTTAACAAAACACATCACTATTAGGATGATTTTACTTCACTCTTGTTAACAAAACGCATCCCTATTAACATGATTTTACTTCACTCTTGTTAACAAAACACATCACTATTAGCATGATTTTACTTCACTCTTGTTAACAAAATGCATCACTCTTAACACGATTTTACTTCACTCTTGTTAACAAAACGCATCACTCTTATTTGAAAAAAGGTATTGTAGTATTCGAACTTGAGATTGTTATATGAAGGATCATCCCTCAAAAAAGGAATAGATTAATTGCATCGTTTTACTCTTTTGAATAATATTTGAAACTTGATTTTTACATTTAAGGGTTGTTCCCAAGTGCATGGACAGGAAGAAATAGGTAGAGGTAGAAAAAGATTAAAAAATGGATTAAAATGAAGATAGATACACAGACAATAATCTTGGAAATTCAGGTGTTATCCCCCTCTTTTCACGACTTGCTGCAGCAAACTACATAACTGTATTCTCATCCATTTCTCACTGCCTCTTTCTCCCCGACACACTTCCCGACAAAACCAGAAAAAAATGAAGATAATTATTACTCCCCGTCACCGTCCTTCAACAGGCTGTTCTGCGCCGGGATCGCCTCATACAGCGATGGAAAGTCTCGGAAAGCATCGTCGTCCTCAAATTGACCGTTTTGCCCCGGTCCTTGAGCGAAATTCAAGGCGTAGCTACAAGGATCGTACTGGAATTTCCCCGACCATTCTCTCGCCTTCTTAAACGCATCCACTCCATCGCTCCACCAGCTCCGGTCGCTGTCGGGGTGTTCGGTCTCCGATGTGGAAATTCGCTCCCAATTTTTGGTTTTGGGGTGCCGTAGCAAGGGAAAGTCCAGACGCAGCAGCAACTGTGCAGGAAGAATGTAGATTCGTCGAAAGCGTCGGCTGAAACGTCGGATTTCCTGTCCGATTCCGGCGTGGTTGCCTGCAATTGCGACACCATGAGAAAAGAGAGAAGTTGATTCCTCTCTCCCGCAAATTGGATTCTTCTCTCCTTTAAATTTTAAAATCACATGTATTAATACTAGCCCTTGATTTTTTTGATCTTGTGGCTATTATTTGTTCTCTAGTTATATGGTTAAGAGGTGTTTGCCATAGATCATGACCCTATATATATATATATATATAGGGTTTTGATCCATGCAAAACCATTCTTAATACAAAAATGTAGAACCAAGCATACAAAAGTCATTTTTATGTCATTGTAAGCTTATTTTTACTTCATTATAGTAAGGATGGCATGAAATGATCTTAACATTACCTCAAACCCAAAGTTTATAATATGACCTAAAACTGCTTTACAATGACCCTCCGTGTTTTTGTTTAATTATTGACCATTGGATTGTCAAATCTCATGGTCAGGATTTGGTCTGGATTTTGTATTGAGATCAAGTTTTGTATTGATCATTTTCCTATATATATATATATATATATATATATATATATATATATATGGATGTATTCATTTCATTTTCCTATATTTCCTCCTTTTTCCTTCTTAATATCAGCCATTAGATTAGAGAAATGGACGGTCAAGATCAACATTGGGTAATTAATCCCGTGTTGCATTATTTGTCCTATTTTGTACATTATGAGGGTACAATAGTAATCTAATAATGGCTGGAAACCGCTACAAATAATGCACCACATGGTCACGAGTAATGCATATAATTGCCTATATAATGCACAATATGTGAACTGCAATGCATATGAACAAGATGTGCTGTGTTATAATGTTTGACACACGTTTCTTGTTTCCCTAAGGGTTTAATAAGCTTAGGGGCTAGGGTATAGTATGTAGACATGTATGTAATCTTCACATGGTAACGAGTAATGGATATAATTGACTATATAATGCACAATTTGTGAACTGCAATGCATACGAACAAGATGTGATGTGTTATGATGTTTGACACACGTTTCTTGTTTCCCCTAAGGGTTTAATAAGCTTAGGGGCTAGGGTATAGTACGTACGCATTAATAACAAATTATAAAACGACACGAATAATTCACCAAATTGTCACGAGTAATGGATGTTATTAACTATATAATGCACAATATGTGAAATGCAATGCATACGAATAAGATGTACCATGTTATGATGTTTGACACACGTTTCTTGTTTCACCTAAGGGTTTAATAAGCTTAGGGGTTAGGGTATAGTACGTAGACATTACTAAATGCACGTATGTAATCTTCAATCCGTTGATTAACCCATATACACAATACCTCTAATAATGCATAATATACTGAGATAATGACAATTAACAGCTACATAATGCACTACCTAAACCAAATAATGCACATACGTATATTCCAATAACAACAATTTGTTAGTAATGTCTACGTACTATACCCTAGCCCCTAAGCTTATTAAACCCTTAGGGGAAACAAGAAACGTGTGTCAAACATCATAACATGGTACATCTTATTCGTATGCATTGAAGTTCACATATTGTGCATTATATAGTTAATAACATCCATTACTCGTGACAATTTGGTGAATTATTCGTATCGTTTTATAATTTGTTATTAATGAGTACGTACTATACCCTAGCCCCTAAGCTTATTAAACCCTTAGGGGAAACAAGAAACGTGTGTCAAACATCATAACACAGCACATCTTGTTCGTATGCATTGCAGTTCACAAATTGTGCATTATATAGTCAATTATATCCATTACTCGTTACCATGTGAAGATTACTTACGTGTCTACGTACTATACCCTAGCCCCTAAGCTTATTAAACCCTTAGGAGAAACAAGAAACGTGTGTCCAAACATCATAACATGGTACATCTTATTCGTATGCATTGCAGTTCACATATTGTGCATTATATAGTCAATTATATGCATTACTCGTGACCATGTGGTGCATTATTCGCAGATACCAAAATGTGGCAGTTACTTTTCCGTCAAATGTCAATAATAACCCTGTAATGCATACAACCACCTTCTATAATGCAACACGGAACCAGTTTTATAGAATCAATCTGATCCGTTGATGCCTTAGATCTAACGCGTAATATTAAGAAGGAAAAATGATCTAAGATGTGAAAAGGAGAATAACGCTCCCCTATATATATATATATATATATATATATATATGTGTGTGTGTGTGTGTGTGTGTGTGTGTTTTTGCATAATTTCTTCTTCCAAGAATGATGATATTTCATTTGTCTATGGTGTCCTAAATCGCTTGGCTCGAGGTCTTTCGGTCAAAACTCATCTTTGATTATCGAATGAAAAATAAATATTAATTTTTCTAAATTGTTATGTGTAATTCAACAATAGATATTAATTTAATAAATCATAGATTACTTAACTATAGATATATCTCTAAATGAGATTTCCGAAAATTAAAATTTAATTACAAAATATATGATGTCATAAATTTCGCCATTTCAGATGATGAATAGGAATAATTGAAACAAATTTTATAATAAAATTACAATATTTAATTAAAATATAAAAGAAAATTTTTAAATTAAGAAACCAAACAATATTTCTGGGCCGAAACCAAAAAAATGACTGCCCCAGCAGTATATTTTGACTTAAAATTGGGGCCAAGTGGTCCCAACCGATCGAAAAAAATTGGGTCAGTTATCCAATCAATCACAAAAAAAGTCCAACCCATTTAACTGACCCAACAGTATATCTGGGCTGAAACCAAAAAAATTACTGACCCAACAGTATATTTGGACTTAAAATTGGTGCCAAGTGGTCCCAACCGACCTAAAAAAATTGAGTCAGTTATCCAATCGATCAGAAAAAAGTACAACCCCTCCAAGGTTCACCTTGAAGGGTTTGAAATACACCGAACACGTGGGTTTGAGGGCCCTCCTCCTATATGTTTAGGATGAAACTTATGTATTTCTATCAAAATGGATGTGTAATTAAAATACACCGAACACGTGGGTTTGAGGGCCCTCCTCCTATCAATTGGTTTTAGGATGGAACCCATGGATTTCTATCAGAATGGACGTGTAATTAAAATACACCGAACACGTGGGTTTGAGGGCCCTCCTCCTATCAATTGGTTTTAGGATGAAACTCATGGATTTCTATCAAAATTGATGTGTAATTAAAATACACCGAACACGTGGGTTTGAGGGCCCTCCTCCTATCAATTGATTTTAGGATGGAACCCATGGATTTCTATCAAAATGGACGTGTAATTAAAATACACCTACACCGAACACGTCTTAATATTTTATTCTTTATGTCTATTTTGTCACTCCATCCCTTAATATATATGTTTTTCAACCACGATAAATCTAGGAAGTTTCAAATGAATTTTCTATTCTTTATGTCTATTTTGTCACACCATCCCTTAATATATCTGTTTTTCAACCACGATAAATCTAGTAAGTTTCAAATGAATTTTCTAAATATCTCATGAATATTTCGGGTGTTTCGTTGATTTGATCGAACATAGTAGTATATATTATGGGACGCAAAGTTAAATGGAAGCGTAATTAAAACACACGAAACATGGCATAATGTTTTTTTACTGATGTATTAGGAAAGTCTATTTAGTCACCCCATTCCTCAGTATTTTATTAATCAACCATATAATTTTAAAACCAACATGATTTTTGGCGAATTAAGCTTAGTTGTGATATTTTGAATTTATTAATTGTGATATTTTTCACAATAAATTCAAAACAATCTCATCCATTTCAAATTAATTTTCAATATATTTCATTGACAATTTTATATTTTTTAGATTTGATCAAAAATTTATATTTTCTATAGATTTGATAAAAAAAATAGTATATAATATGCGTCTTAGTACTTTTTTCTACTTGAGGTGTATCATGAATGTCTATTTTGTCAAACTATTCTTTAGTTGATGATTACAATATTACAAATTTTGGTTGCAATGCCGAGCACGAATAAAATAAAAATCACTTTATTTAAGCTATTCACGAATCTCACATCTACTTTCACGCATTATAATTTTACACTAACTCTCGAGCACTAAAAATCACTTAAAGTTGCCTAATTCATGTGTCACATCTACTTTTCTCATTTTACATTTTTTATGTTGTAATTTATTATCTATGAATAAACAAAAAATATTAAAGTTTCATTAAAACAACAAAATTTACATAATTGAAATAAACTACTACTATAAATTACAGAAATGGAATTAAAAAATTAATAAAGTCGTATGCATGTGTTTACTAATCAAGCCAGTTTCATTTTTATTTTAAAAAAATCTTGTATATTTGAATTATAAAAATTTATTTTAAATGAAACGCGCAACGAACGTTGATTGGCTGATATAATGGCATGCTTTGATAATCTCCGCATTACATTTTTTCAAAGTAGATGCATCTGGATTCATTTTTCACGTTTTGGGATATCTTGGGATTAACTTTCCTTTGATACACCAGCTATTTTAATCTTATCTCCACACAATATTTTCTAACCAATTTGTTACCAAAATTCTCCCATAACTGTATAAATAGGAGTCACTATCATTTCAAAGTTCATCACTCAAATATCAAACAAATTATTCGATATTGTTAGTGGAAAATGGCGTCTAGCGATAGTTGGACATTTGAGGAGAACGAGCGATTTGAAGATGCATTGGCGGTGTTCGACGAGAAGGCGCCGGACCGGTGGAGCAAACTGGTGGCGGCCGTCGGTGGCACGAAGACGGAGGAGGATGTGAAGCTCCACTTCTAAAGGCTTGTCGATGATATCGAATTGATTGAGTCGGGAAAGTGGCCATTGCCTGATTATAAGGATGAGTATGCTTTGCGTCATAGCCATTGATTAAGATATCATATTATTGGCAAAATAAAAGGTAGGATTATGTTGAATTTATTTTGTGAAATAGTAACTGATTATATACTAAAAATTTGTTTCTTTTCTTATTTTTGCAGGATGGGGATTTCTTAATTATCCATCAACTTGAAGCAAGAGTTGAAGAAAAATAATGTGGAGTAGTTCATTTCTCCCGGTTATAATGTTTTCTTCTTCTTCTAAAAAATAAACGAGAGATTATAGTCTACTATGGCCTTTATTTTCGTGTAATGGTATAAATCGTGTGTTTATTATAACTAGTTCTATGTGCATGAGTTTACTCGACTGACCACCTGAATTTTAATACAAAATTGAAAAATAAAGATGGAAAAAATAAAGTAATTGAAATTAATATTTTTAGTAAAAAAAATGAGACTCATCTCATTAGAAGGTGGAACTTATCACAAATAGAATGAAACTAATTTCGTTGGTTGAATCAAAATACAAAAATGAGATTAGTTTTGATAAACAAAGAAAACAAAAATATCCATGACTAAGGCCATCCACAACGCTGTTCCTATACCGTTCCTTAAACCACTATTTGAGGGCCCCACTGTACTTTTTTACTCCATTCCTTAATTAAGGAACGGAACCTGCAACCCTACGTTCCTTAACCGTTCCTTAACCGTTCCTTAAATTACTATTCATTCAATTTCATTTTTTTTTTTTTCCAACCCAATTCAATTTAAATAAACACACTTTAATAAAAAACAAACACACTTTATTAAAAAACACACAACATTAAAAAAAAATTCAACTTAAACTTAAAAAAAATAAAAAAAACGCACAATTAAAATCCTAAAAAAATAAAAAACACAAAATAAAAAACACACAATTAAACGTGGGAGAATAAAAAAACTACTCCGCCGGCGAATCATACCAAAAACACACAATTAAACGTGGGAAATAAAAAAACGTGGGAAAATATATTTTTTTTAAAAAAATTTAATTATTGCGTCATCGCTGATGTGTCCCACTCGCGGGCCGGCGAGTGGGAAGCACGCACGAAGCGGGGAGCGCCACATCGCCCCAGCGCGTGGCGGCACAAGCCGTGCCGTCGGCACGCAGAACGGAATGAGAACGGAATGGGAGCGGAATGGTGCGCCGCAACGCGTTCCGCGGCGAAACCGTTCCGGCGGAACGGCACGCGGAACGGCGGCGGCACGCGTTGCGGGTGCCCTAAATAGTGATACTTCGTCTTTTGTAATTTGAATCGTTCCAATTTAGTAACCATTTTAATATATACTATTACAAATGTGGCATCTGTCATTTAATATTACATTCCGCTTATTATATATTCCATGAATATATTAAAATTCATATCAAATCAAAGAAACTTATTTAATTTGAAGATAAGAGATATCTAAATTTAATAGGCTTTTTTATTCGATACAAGCTCACTATCTCCAAATTTAATAAGTTTCTTTCATTCCACATAAATTTCAATACTCCCCATGTCCCATAAAAACAAGGACACTCTCCTTTTTCGTTCGTCACATAAAATTATCCTATTTCCATTTTTAGAAAGTGCGCTAAAAAATTATTAACCATACACATCAATTTATTTACGACTTATACCACTATGTTCACCATTAAACACTAATAATAATATGAGTCTCATTATCCACTAATATTATTTTAACTATATTTCTCGTCACCTCTCTTATTTTACTAATTATGCATTAATTCTCGTGTCGTTCTAAATGTCTTTTTTTTGGGACCGATGGAGTATATTAGTTGAATATGTAATAATCATAATGAAACATAATATTGTATTCTTATCAGCAGCAAGAAGAAATTAGTGTTTGGGCCGGCTTTGAATTAATAAATTTTGGGCTGAATAATTTAGTTATAACATGGTTTTATTTAACAAATGTTGGGCCGAAATTGATCTCAGCCCAAATTGTGAACTAATTAAAGTGAACCCTTAGATTAATTTTAGTAATATGTCCCTTAATCGGTTTTAAGTTTCATTATTAGATATATCTCGATCTCACCCTCAATTTCAAACTCCCAAAATAATCAAAAGACTGTATGATCAAAATAATGTACTACTATAATTTTGAATTTGTTTCGCAATAAGGTATTACAAAATTATGGTTTCAATTGCAAAAGATATCAATATAGCTTAAGGCTGAGAATTTGGTCGATCAGTTCTCGGTTATCCGAGAATCGAACTGAATTTTTTAGCTATCATAGGACTGACCGATTCAACGGTTTCTCGGTTCTGTCCTAGTTCTGTATTTATGAGTTCGTTGGTTCTAACCGGAACCCAAAATCAAATTTTATTTTTATTACTTAAATTCATTTCTATATTTTACTCCATAACATAATTTTAATTTTAAAATTTTGCATATAAATATAATCTGACAAATAGATATCACATGAATGAGGCCATCTGCAACGTTGTCTCTTATCCGTCCCTTAACCGTCTCTTAAATTACTATTCATGGGCCCCACTGTACTTTTTTTACTCCATCTCTTAACTAAGGGACAGAACCTGCAACCCTCCATCTCTTATTCGTCTCTTAACCATCTCTTAAATTACTATTCATTCAATTTCATTTTTTATTTTTATTTCCAACAAATTCAATTAATAAAAACACACTTCATTAAATAAAATAAAATTACAACATAAAATAAAAATACAACTTAAAATTCAAAAAAATAAACAAAACACACAATTAAAATCCTAAAATAATAAAAATTACATAATTTAAAATACAATTTTATAGAAAATAAAAAAACTACTCCACCGGCAAATCATCCCTCGAAGGCGGTGGAGGTGCACTGAAGCCACCTGGAGGCGGAATACCAAGTTGTCTTGCCATAAACTCAATTCCGGCAAGATATGCTTGGTATTGGGGAGGCGTCATGCGGGAAGTGTCCAACATTGTGGCGGTCATGTACGTGGACATTAGGGAGTTCGAGGGTGCCCCCGAGCCCGAGCCCGCCTGGCTTGATTCGGCTCGGCCCCTCCTCCCTCTAGCCGCCTTCGCCGCATTTCTCCCTTGCGGCCGACGGCGCCCACCGGAGGACCCCCTGGCATCGTCTGTCGTGCCCTCAACCTCCTGCGAGGCAAACTCTTGTGCGGCGCTGCCCGAACCGCCCTCACTAGACGAGTATTGACCACCCGCCGTGTGCTTCGTGCGCTTCGAGGTCGAGCCCGAGCTGGACCGGACACCGCCGACCCACCTTTCCGGTGTCGTCGAAGTAGACTCGCAAAGCCGACCTCATAATGTCGGCTCCCATGGCTCCGCTTTGGTAATGAGCCGCTTCACTCTTGTAGATGGCGCATACTTTTTTGACCTCTCTGTCGACTCGGTTAAAGTGAGCGCGGAGCATCTTAAATGTGCGGCGGCGGGACCCTTTCGGCTTAATCTCGTGGTAGGCCTCGGTGACCTTTTCCCAGAAGCACTTCCGGGATTGTTGATTCCCGACGATGGGATCGTACAAGATGCTGATCCAGGCATTGTACACAACGAATGTTTCCTTGGGGCTCTACGGATGCCGGCCTAGATCCTCCTCCTCCTCGTCCGCCTCCGCCTCCGCCCTGGAGCTTCCACCGCCTAGGCCTCCTTCCGGAGTGGGTTCAACCGAATAATCCTCCCGAATCTGGGATAATCCCTGCGAATACCACGGGGCGGAGGGAAGGGCGTATGCATCCACATCAAAATGAGTTGGTTGGTACCCCCAGCGTCGACGAACCCTGGGTGCCCGACATCGACGAACCGGAACCACCACCCAGGACATTGTACATGCCCCCAGTCGCCGAACGGGTTAATGTCAAACCCGCCGGAGCCGCCACCGCCAGATTTCCGTCGCCGGACATTTTGTGATGAGATGATAAATGAAAATTGGAGAGGAAATGAAGATGATTTGGAAAGAATAGATGTGTATTTGTGTGTGAAATGAGGATGAATTAGGAGTATTTATAGAGTAAAAAAAATAAAAACAAAATAAAAACGGTCGACAAAACGGTAATATTAATGTTTTTTATTTTTTATTTTTTAAATTCGAATATAAAAAAAATGATTTATTACGTCAGCGTGACGATGCACACTCGCGGGCCGGCGAGTGGGCGTCACGCATGGTGCCGGAGCGCGCTACGTCGCCCTGGCGGGTGGCGAGACGACTCGCCATCCATCTCGGCGGGACGGGATGCTCGGCGGGCTAGGGACGAGATGGGACGCTGCAACACGTCTTTCCGCAGTCTCGTCCCGGCGTGACAGGTTACGAGCCACCCGCGTGACGCGTTGCGGGTGGCCTGAGAATGGTCTAGGGTTATAGCGCATTGCCTCACTACTAGTAGACCTCGGTTCGACCCTCTTCAACAAATTTTTTTCGGAATCAACTAATACACATTAATTTTGGTTATTTGGTTCTTATATTAACTAATTGATTAGTATAGGAACCGAACCATAAACGACTCCAACTCCAGTTCCACGATTGATGGTTCCAGTATGTCAGTTAACCGACTGATGAGTTCGATTAGGAACTGAACCGATTGAATAAGTAGGATTAAATATAACCCAAATTTTGTGGGCCGAAGTAAAAAGCCCACTAAATTTTTTGGTTATGATTGGACTTTTAAAGCAATGAATTTTAGTTTTGAGCCCACATCTAACCCAAATTTTTATTAACCCATATTTGCCCCTAACCCAAATTTTGATGGGCCATCCCATAACTGACATCTCTATCAATGTTTTAAAATGTTTTCTAAAATCTTTTCTTTTTAGGGAAAGAAATTAATTTCCAAGATCCGAAATTTTAGGCAGCACAGTTCATCCATTCAATTATTCAATTCTCGTCATAAAATTTAGTGATAAAAAAATAAAATAATAAAAAATTTAGAAAGAGAAAATTGTTTATAGAATTCATCCCAGCATGAAATCAAGGCCCAGCAGCAATCAATCAGCATCAAATTGACAACTCTCTCTCTCTACACACCGCTGGCAAAAATTTAAAGACTTTTGAAACGATACCAGGCTATGGCCGGAGGGGGAGAGGGCGCCGCCACAGTGGGGGTCCGGATCCACCCGGCGCGGCGGCTGCCGGACTTTCTACAGAGCGTCAATTTGAAGTACGTCAAGCTAGGGTACCATTACCTGATCTCGCATTTAATTACTCTCTGCTTGGTCCCAATCATGGCAATCATCATCATCGAGGCGTCGCAGATGAATCCAGACGACGTGCGCCAGCTCTGGCTGCATTTGCAATACAATCTCGTAACTGTCATAACCTGCTCCGCTTTTCTCGTGTTCGGATCCACCGTCTACATCATGACCCGCCCCCGGCCCGTTTACCTCGTCGATTACTCCTGCTACCGGCCGCCGGAGAGCCTCAAGGCGCCGTACGAGCGGTTCATGAAGCATTCGCGGTTGACCGGCGATTTCGACGAATCGTCGCTGGAATTCCAGCGGAAGATCCTCGAGAGGTCGGGGCTCGGCGACGAGACCTATGTTCCGGAGGCGATGCATTCCATCCCGCCGAATCCGTCGATGCAGGCAGCGAGGGCGGAGGCGGAGGAGGTCATGTACGGCGCGCTTGACAAATTGTTCGCGAATACGAGCGTTAAGCCTAAGGAAATTGGGATTTTGGTGGTCAATTGCAGCTTGTTCAATCCGACGCCGTCGCTGTCGGCTATGATTGTGAACAAGTACAAATTGAGGGGCAATGTGAAGAGCTTTAACCTAGGGGGGATGGGGTGCAGTGCCGGCGTGATTGCCGTCGATTTGGCTAAGGATATGCTGCAGGTTCACCGGAATACCTACGCCGTCGTGGTCAGCACCGAGAACATCACGCAGAATTGGTATTTCGGGAATAAAAAGTCGATGTTGATCCCTAATTGCTTGTTCAGAGTGGGAGGCGCGGCGGTGCTGCTCTCGAACAAGTCTAAAGATAGGCGGAGGGCTAAGTATAAGCTGGTTCATGTGGTGAGGACGCATAAAGGCGCTGATGATAAGGCGTTTCGCTGCGTTTATCAAGAGCAGGATGATGTTGGGAAGACAGGGGTTTCCCTATCCAAAGATCTCATGGCCATTGCTGGTGGCGCCCTCAAGACGAACATCACCACATTGGGCCCTCTGGTGCTGCCGATAAGCGAGCAGCTGCTCTTCTTCGCCACATTGGTGATCAAGAAGCTGTTCAAGAAGAACGTCAAGCCTTACATACCCGATTTCAAGCTGGCGTTTGATCATTTCTGCATACATGCGGGAGGTAGAGCTGTGATTGATGAGCTTGAGAAGAACCTGCAGCTGCTGCCTGAGCACGTTGAGGCTTCGAGGATGACTCTACATCGCTTTGGCAACACTTCCTCGAGCTCCATTTGGTACGAGCTCGCCTACATTGAGGCCAAGGGAAGGATGCGCCGTGGGAACAGAGTCTGGCAGATTGCTTTCGGGAGTGGTTTCAAGTGTAACAGCGCGGTTTGGCAGGCGCTCCGCAGCGTGAGGCCATCTCGAAATGGACCGTGGGAAGACTGCATTGATAGGTATCCGGTGAAGGTAGTTTCCTAACATATTAGAATTGGCATCTATTTGACTCTTTACACATGTTATCTATTGCTCTTTTAGTTAATGATGTACTCTGCTATTCTCTTCTTGTGATATTTGATTTGAGGTGATAGTCTGGCATTGTGTTATTAAAGAATAATAACTTAATCATACAAGTTCTTGCATGTAGCTCTTTGAAATGATATCAATTAGAACCCACATTGTTTTGTTGATCCTCTGCTTTAAGTTTCTTGTTATAGTCCTCTTGAATGTTACATCATTCCATTGGAACTTAGGCATCAAGTTTAGTTTTGATTAGTCCACAGAAAACCAAGTCAAGCCTACCTTTTTGAATCTTTGCTCATCTCTTGGAACTTAGGCATCAAGTTTAGTTTTGATTAGTCCACAGAAAACCAAGCCAAGCCTACCTTTTTGAATCTTTGCTCATCTCTGACTATCTCTTGCCAATTCTTGATTTGTGAAACGCTGATTCATTCCCACCCACCTCGTGCAACTGACAATGTTTGTGATATTTGATTTGAGGCGATAATCTGGCCTTGTGTTATTAGAGAATAATAACTTGATCATCTATTGCTCTTGAATGTAGCTTGTTGAGATGATACCAATTAGAAGCCGCCCAGTTTTGTTGATCCTCTGCTTTAAGTTTCTTGAATATTACATCATTCCATTGGAACTCATGCATCAAGTTTACTTTTGATTAGTCTATGTAAAGCCAAACCAATCCTACGGTCCTACCTTTTTGAATCTTTGATCATCTCTTACCAACTCTTGATTTGTGAAACGTCGGTGCTTTCCGGGCCACCTTGTTCGAGTAAAGGGGCAATGTTTGTGGCGATCGTGACATGCCCTGGCTCTTGATAAGATCCTTACAGTGATCATGTATTTAACTCCGGGGACATATCTTAACTTTGCACATCATTCTATTGTGTTTCTTTTTGTGTGTGGTTTGCCTTCAGTTCTGCCTCTTGAGTCTTTTGTAGGGATACTAATCTTCGTTTGTCTCCTAGTCCCTTCTTTGATTCTTCTATTTAAATATTTGATTGTTTTTGTCATTTTTTATTTGTGTATACAAACAGACTTGTGCTCAAGATAGTTTTCTTTTATTTTGGCCTACTACTCCAAGTTGTCTTATTTCTTTTGGGTTGGATCAAATTTACTATTACTGTGATTTTATCAATTCTGTTAGTACAATTCTTTTTAAATTTTATACTCTTTTCACCTTATATCAATTTTATAATTGAAATTTCAGTTCAACGGATTCAGCCTGACATGATGTGTTAGGTGATGACTAATTATTTTGTTATATATGTTATGTATGATGATATAAAAATTTTACTTTAATTTTTTTTTAATAATTGTCTAGAAAATGACTGATAAAATTGATAGATTATAAAAGTTGAGATATATTTGATACTGAGATTATAAAATTGACAAATTTCAAAATTAGGATAATACTATTACTAAAAGAGGAGATAGATTTGATCCTTGACTTTTTCTTTTAGGCATATCATATGTTCTAAGGTGGATATTATTGTACAAAGTGTAATAAAAAGAAATTTAATTTAAGTGTGATTCAATTTTGTGATGGATTGTTTTCGTTGATTGATTGCAAACATCGGTGAAGTAACCAATCATTAGATGGCTAACCTTTTAAATATTGATTCTTTTTATATGGTGGATTATTTTATTGATTGATTGCAAAAACCGGTGGATTATTTTATCGGATTGATTGCAGAAAACGGTGAAGGAACCAATCTCTAGATATTCAACCTTATACTAATATTTTTGTGTGGATTGATTTCGTAAAGGAATCAATATCCAAATAATTAGTCTTTGACTGTTTAATATAATTCCCTTAATTAAGAAACTCCCAGTATCTCAATATGGGCCCGGGATATCTACCTCCCATTATGGACCCACAACCGGGTCTTCTGCTCAGGCCCGGTTCATTTGGGCCGGAACTGTTGTCATACTCTGCAGGCTGGGCCTGAGCTGATGTAGATAATCTTCGCTTGCTAACGGGTCGTGCTTCTCACCGGCACCCTCTCTCTTTAGCTAACAATCACCACCACCACCACCTTAGGCCACACAAAATTAAATCCACGGTGCAGGAGAGTTGGGTCGGTTAGGTCAAATGTTTTGTTTAAACCAAATTTTTTATTGAATCTCATAAATTTCAATCTAAAGTCAGACGATTCAATTTGGTACCATAATACTCACTCCGTCAAATAAATAAATAAATCTCATTTTGCTAGTTTGGGATGTTCATACAAATAATTTCATTTATAAAAATGAAAAGTTTCTTTTACATACACTTTACCTCATTTTTTTCCTCTCTCATACTTTATCTAGTTTTTCTCCCTATCTCAATTACTTTATCTTCTTTTTCTTCTTCTCTCATATATTTTATCTAGTTTTTCTCTCTATCTATTTTACTACCTATTTTTTCTTCTGCTGCTCTTATAATGTATCAATTTAACGTTAAAAACCGTGTCGTCCACAAATAGACTACTCCCTCCGTTTTTTAAAAATAGCAACTATTTCCATTTTGGAACGTTCCTTAAAAATAGAAACTTTAGAATCTTTCTATTTTAGGACATGGATCCCACAATCCACTAACTCTACTTTCACTATTTTTTCCCTTCCTCTCTTTTACTTTACTCATTTTTCTCACTTACTTTACCAATTTTGCATTAAAACTTCTGTCATTTCTAATGTTTATATTTTTTGAATAGGGAGTATTTTTTAGGGTAATGCTGTGCAGCCATAATGTGGCCAGCCACACAATGGCATTTTCATAAATAATTATAAAAATTAATGCAATAAATTAATAGTAATAGTTAGTGCTAAATTGTTTTTACGTAACAGCCCTTTTCTCACCATTTCAAAAGATAATGAATGTTTTTTACTTTCCAATTTATATATACACCATTCTCTCTCCATAATAATTACTAGTATTATCTTTTCTAAGAATATTAATAGTAATTAATCTTTAAACTTGGCACAATCTTCAATACGTTAGAACAAATTATATATCGTACAATATTTGTACTGTGATATTACATTCTAGTTTTAGTTACTCATATTTTTATATGGTGAGATTCTCATTATTTAAATAAAACTAAGATTAATAAAAAAAATTATCTTTAAATCCAAAATCAAAATTAATCTCCAATGGAATTAAGTATTATAAATTAAGATCCTTAAATGAATCGAAATAAACTGAAAATTATTTGATTATTCAGTTGAATCAAATAAATCGAATCAAGTACTACTTCCAATCAAATCATTTTTATTTAACGGGATTGAAGATAAATTATAATCTCAACTATACAACTGAATTAAAAATCAATTAAGATTCTTAATTTTTCAATTGAATCTAATTAATCGGAGATCAATCATATTTTCAATTGGACCAAAAACTTATTGAATAGGGGATTATCTGAAAATAGAAATCCCAATTTAATCTAAGATCACTACAGTATTCAGCTATTCAATTCAACATGGTCTAAAGTCTAAATTTAATTGAACTATCAAATTGTTAATTAAATATTGGATCTAGATTCCAAATTGTTAACTCTAATAACATATCAATTCTGCATATTAAAATATCAATACAATAACATTAATATTTCAACACAAATTTAGTTGACATATAGTATATGTTTTTATGTTAACATACTTTATACTGTTAAATTTTTTAATAATATTTTTTAATATATTAAAATCAAACTAAAAATATAAATACATATAAATAATATTAAATATGCATCGAACGAGAATAATGTATACATAAAATGCTCACATAACATAAGGCATGTAGTATACATAATAGTTTATTATATTAATATACTTTCCAATTATAAGTTGTGATATAATTAGGGCTGGGAAAAAATACCAAAATTCCGAAATACCGGCCTTATCGTACCGAAAAATACCGAAAATATAAAATTTTTGGTATACCGTGATTTTCGGTACGGTATGATACCTTACTGAAATATTTCGGTAAGGTAAATGTATGAATTTTTATATACTGCGGTATACCGCGGCATACCGAAATTCGGTATATACCGTAATTTAAGGTATATACCGTAAAATACGAATATAATAATATATAAGTATTTTATATATTTTTAAATTATAAAATTTATTGTGAAATATAATATAATATGAATAAAAAACTAGTATTTAATACCCCGTATATTATTTAAATTACTATAAAATAAAAATAGTATTCTAAAAACTCAAATATTCAATTTTCATTGATATTGAAAGTAAGGTATACCGCAAAAGTATGGTATACCGAACTTTGGTACGACATACCAAAAATAAGGTACGATATCGATATGAAAATTCTCCATACCGAAAATAAGGTATGCCGAAAATTTTGGTAAGATAAAGGTATGACTTTTTCGCATACCGAATTTACGGTAAGGTATACGGTATGGTGGTTTCGGTAAGGTATACCGTATCTACCCACCTCTAGATATAATATAATAATAATAGCAATTAATATTATTATTGTTAATATAGATTAGAATATGTTAGAATTTTTTCAGTTTAAATGAAATTGATAAAATATTTAACTACCACACCATTCTTTATTAAAAATAATGTAAAACGCATAATATCAACATGGAAAAAAAATTTAAGAAACTTTTTACCGTATTTTGAATTACTACTTTGTTCTTGGGCATACATGGATGAGGGTAGTAGTTACTTTGCCTATAGTGCAAATTTTTTTTATCATGAAGTTGTTGTAATTGTATAGTTTTCAATAAATTGCAATTGCAGTCAGCCCTCTTAATCTTCAATTTGTGGCAACTGAATATTATACTAGATTCAATTGATAAAAAAGTTCAGTAATTTAATTTAAATAGAAGAGATTATGCGGAATTTTACTTCCATTTAAAATAAAGTAATTAAGAAATTTAAATAAAAACATTAAATGGAATGAAATATAAAGTTTAGTACTCCTTAAGAAATAAATTGATTTAGGAACTAATTTGATACATGCTATGTAGTTTAGTGGTCGTTTATAATATTAACCCATGATTATTAACATAAATAAGTATATTGATCAAAGCTCAATTTTACTTATTTTTAAATATACAAACATTTAGAGTATTTTAAGTAAATATTAAAAATAAAAGTATTACCACGATGCGTTGGTATTATAAATATAAGAAAGAATTAAATTAATTATCATGTAACCTTAATAAATATTGAATGATTCAATTGAATAAATTCTAGTCTTTTCATATTTATATTTCATAACTAAGGGTACAATTGTACAAATAAAATTGATACTTTTTAGAAGCATTTATCTCAGTGAAATGACATTAAATACACTATCTTTTATTAATTTTTTTTAGAGTAGAAGTATATGGAGTTATATTTCAAAGACCAAAACCAATCAACGATGTAATCTTGAGCTTCTCTCACTTACTTTAGCCCTTGTGACGCAATCTTGAGCAACCCGTGAATAGCTAAAAGGGTGTAAACGAAAAGAATAATAGATTTCAAAAAGTTGTTAGTATTGAATTCCAATTGGGTAGAAAATGTTCCATTTACCAATTCCCCAAGCATAGTAGTGAGAGAGGGAATGAAGACAGAAAGAAGGAAAAGACATCGGCGAGGGAAAGGAATGCTTTCCTCTGCAACACTTTGCAGACCTCACTATTGCTACATCTTTTTTCCACATTCACATAAACTTTTACTTCAATTACATATCTCAAAACCATATGTATACAGCAAAATACCTCATTTATAAATGTATGATGCGACATAGTGTATACATATGTATACATCTTTTGGGATGATAGATGATCTAAGAGCATCTACAACGGTGGGTGGACGGACGCCGTCCGTCCGTCCGTGCCGCTAGGAGGTCGCCCGCTGCTGCGCTCGCGTCGCTGGCATGGCGCTGCTCGATGCATTGAGCACGTCCGTGCTATAGAGCAGGTGACGTAGCGGCACGCGATGCCGTTGCCTTTGATTTTTTTTAAAAAAATTCGGTATTTAATTTTAAAAATCGATAAAAAAAAATAAAAAAATATATTTTCCAAATCCCAAAAAATGACCGTTTTTTTGCCCATTTTTCTGAAATTTTTCTATTTTTTTAAAATTTTTTTCCTCCAAAATCATCTATAAATACACACATTCATCATCCATTTATCACATCAACTCATCTCTCATTCATAATTCTCATACATACTATCTACACCTCCATCTCTCACTCAAAACCTCAGATAGATTTCACTCATCTTATGGCGGAAGCGGAGCGCGAAGAACAAGAATATTACGAACAACATCGTGCCGCTTACGAAGCATATGTCGCGGCGAATACCCCCGCTCCTCCTCCTCAACGAACTAGATCAACTCGCCGTTACATCCATCGTGACCGGGAGGGAGCCCACGAAAGGCTCGTTGCCGACTACTTGCCGACCAGCCGCGGTTTCCGGCAGATTACTTCAGGCGCCGTTTTCGCATGTCAAAGCGCTTGTTTATGCGAATTGTCAACACATTGTCCGCACGTGTTGAATTCTTCCAAACAGGTCCAGATGCAGCCGACCGGCAAAGTATCACGCCGTTGCAGAAGTGTACGTATGCCATCCGACAACTCGCTACTGGGCAAACGGCCGACCTTTTCGACGAGTATTTGCATATCGGTGAGTCCACTGGATTCCTTTGTCTAAAATTTTTTTGCGAGGGCGTTCGTTCAGCTTTCGGTGATGAATTCCTTCGGGTACCCACCACCGATGATTGCCAACGGTTGTTTCGTCTTCACGAATCAGTCCATGGCTTTCCCGGAATGCTTGGCAGCATTGACTGCATGCATTGGCGGTGGAAGAATTGCCCGACTGCTTGGAGGGGGTAACACCTGAGCGGTCACAAAGGCGGCAGCCCAACACTTATCCTGGAGGCGGTCGCCGACTACCGCCTATGGATTTGACATGCATATTTCGGCGTTGCCGGATCTAACAACGACTTGAACGTGCTATATTCTTCACCACTCTTCAATGATGTGATGAATGATGTAGCACCAGCGATCGACTTCACCATCAACGGAAATACATACCACATGGGTTACTATCTCGCTGATGGTATCTACCCAAGGTGGTCGACTTTCGTGAAGACGCTCAGCAACCCGCACGACCCGAGACAGGTTCTTTTTGGGCAGCGTCAAGAGTCCGCGCGGAAAGACGTCGAAAGAGCCTTTGGGATCCTTCAAGCCCGATTCAACATTGAGAAGGCCCCGGCTCGGCTCTGGTACGTGAATAATATCGCCGATATCATGTACACGTGTATTATCTTACACAACATGATCATAGCCGACGAAGGACCGAGGGCGGCTAGCTTCTACGACGAGGATGAAGCCAGAAGCTCAACCTCGAGGTCTCCCCCACGCCGAGGTGTGCATATGACGGTGGGCCAGAGGATCGAGACAAGGCACACAATGCGCGATACCCGAACCCACATTGAGCTACAAGAAGACCTAATAAAACACATGTGGGCGAAATTCGGCAACGAGTAGTGATTTTTTTTATTTTTAGTTTTTAATTATATAATTTTTAATTTTTAGGATTTTAATTATGTCGTTTTTATTTTATTTGTCATTTGTAATATTATTTAGGTTTTTTTAATGAATTTTAATATTATGAAAATGTTTTTGTTTCATTTAATTTTAAATTGAATTGTGCTCTTCCGTCAGGACGGAAGAGCACAACTGTGGGTGTTGTGCTCTTGCCAGAGAGCAGGCAGAAAAAGTGCTATATAAGGGAGGAAATTACAACTGATGTCAAGAGGGCTCGAACTCGGCACCTCATGCAATAATGTCTAAGTTCTTTGCCGCTAGGACAATGGTGTATATATAGATGATGTTCGGTTTGCAAGATAAATTAATACCAAAATACAATTTAGGATTGAGTTGTGAGATTATTTTAGTCATAGAATGTTAGCAATGACTAATTATCTAATGATTATCCATCTAGAATTGAGTTGTGGGGGTTAAATCTTATGAACCAAACACACAACTAATTTAATCACAGATACAATCTTGCAAACCGAACACCCCATAGTGTTCAATTTAATGGGTTTCATTTTCTAAATCAACTAATACATAATACTATTTTATATGTCCTATTTTAAGTGACACATTTTTATATATAGATATCCTATTCTAAATAACATAGTATTCCGTATATCTTAAAATAGAAACATCATTCTTTATTATTTTTTTTACTGTAATACTCCCTTTGTCCCTTACAATTTATCACCATTTGATCCGATATGGGTTTTAAGAATGTAATAGAAAGTGGTTGAAAACGTTAGTGGTATGTAGGTCCTACTTTTATATAGTATTAGTTTTATAATAAAATATGAATGTGAATGAGTTAGTGGAATGAAGGTCTATTAGAGCATCCACTATAGGCGGCCTTTCCCAATAGCCCCGCCCCCTTTTTTGTCCACAGCCCCAATTTTTTGCCCACAGCCCCAATTTTTTGTTTCCGCCACTATAGGCGAACACTTCCAATAGCCCCGAAATTTTATAATCAATTTTCATTTTAATTTTTTCATTTCATTTTTAAATCAGCTGAATTGAAATAATTCTAAAACGAGGTCATTGAGACCGAATATTCGTTGTATTGGCAAAGGTAAAATTATACAACGAACGTCCAAAAAAAATACAAATAAAAACGCCGCCATCGTCTAATCGGTGGCGGAGTCCGATTCCTCCTATAAAAAATACAAATAAAAAATGGTGAAAAATGGATGGTGGAGGAGTGGTATTTATAGGACAAATTTTTGAAAAAAAAATTAAATTCGAGGGGGCTAAGGCGCGCTGGCCGTCGCCCCACTATAGACCGGCGCGCCTATCCCCCACCGCCCCGTCCTCGCCCCCTTCCCGCCGCTACCTCATCCGCCCCGGGGTGGACGTTCCAGCCACTATAGATCGCCCCCTCGTCGCCCCCTCCAAGCCGTCCGCCCCTTTCACCTATAGTGGATGCTCTTAACAAAAATGATAAAAGTGTAACATGACAAATTTTTAAAAGAGTGATACTAAATGGCCATAATGTGGCCGACCATATAGAGTTAATTTAGTCCATTTACATGTATAAAAAAATTAGAATTACCGATATAAACTTATATGTGTGTGAATGGACTTGTGGGTTGATACTTATTTTTGAATTCCATTACGTAAAACACATTAATATCACGAATTACTGTATACGTTGAGCAACAATCAAGAAATGACAGTAGTAATAAGTTGAGCAAAAACTACGAAAGAGCAACACTAACATGTTGAGCAACATATAATGAAGATGATATAAAAGTAAATCAAGTAGTATTAAATCAAAAATTTGAAAAAAAATCAATTTTTTTTTGTTATTTAATTAATATATGGCCGGTCATAATGTGACCGCATAACTTTATTCTTTTTAAAAAGGATAAAAAAATATATATATGACAAATTTTCAGAAATTTTTTTTACTTTAATCGGACAACATCATAGTAGTGTGTTGAATACAAAATGAGCCACTAAAGTGTGTAGCTAGAGGAGTAATAATACAGTATGCACTGAACGAGGGGTATGATAGGATCCGTACTTATCCCGGAATCAGCGCTTTAGGAAAAAGAGAAGATGGGGATTATATGGGATAATTAATGAGCTGTTGAAAAACAAAAAGCCTGCGCAGGGTGTCAAATCACCCCCCCCCTACCTACATAATAATCTCATTTTTTTATTTTATTTTGCCAAACTGACAGCTCAACAAAACCAATTCATAATTATTTTTAAAATTAATTTCATAAATTAAAATTAAAATTAAAATTAAAATTAAAATCAAATTCTAGATTATTTATGAATTAGTAGTACTACAGTTAAATTGATCTTATTAATTCTCTCTTTTTCTTTTTAACTTTTATTGAGTTTTTGACAAAATATTCCAAACAGTACACAATTAATGTCCAAACTACAATTGACATAGATATGTTTCACAGTTATACAATTTGCGACCACGAAGAGATCTGCATAGCACCACCTACGTTGGTGATGCGAATTTAACACAAACATGAGCTAGCATCAATGACTGCGTGATCTTGACTTCTTATCCAAATATTTAATTTCAATACTTGTTTTATTTACTCTCGTGACAATTTAGATACCCAATTGTAGTAATATGGAGTAATTAATTTGTGAACATAATAATTAAAAAATTCGATTGTAGTTATGCATATTTTGAGATATTACCATTACAAAGCTATCAACATGGTTAACGACTTGACTCGACTCGGTTCTGAAAAAAATTAACAGCTATTTCCACATAATAAATTTATAAATATAATTATGCATATTTTGAGATATTACCAATAGAAAGCTATATGCATGATTAACGAATCAGCAACATTACATGTATGTAAATCGTAATTGTTGCTATTTAAAATGTGAGATAGTTATTCAAGTTTAATTAGTTGCTCTCAAAACGCATGAATGTGATTAATTTGATGACAATGGAAATCTGAAAATCAAATATGAAGGGCATGGTATATATGTAACAAAAATTAGTGATGGTATGCAATAATGAAGGGTGGGTTGGGACCAACAATATGTCAGGGCGTGGGAGAGATGACGAACATGACATTGTCGGTCGTTTTTTGCTTCTTAATCTCACCAACTCACTTGTTTCTCTTCCCTCTCCCTCTCTCCAACCAACCTGTCTCTTGTTGCAAACCACCCCAACACACCACCACCCCTCTTCAATTCCTCTTCTCTCATTAGATTCTCTCTCCACCAAACTCTAATTAGTACAAATGATTTCCAATTCCATGGCTGTTGAGATTTGCCTCATAAACCCCCAATTTAGAGTTAGTTAAAGCTCCAATAGTGATCACTTTTCACATTTCTAGGGTTTCCTCTTTACATATAATCAAATCAACGATGTCTTTACCCGGCGAGGACAAGGAAATGAGGGTACAACTACAACCCGCTTCTTCACTACGCTACACCAAACCCGACCCGTTGTCCGGATCCAAGCCCAAACCAGCCCGCTTGAGCTACCGCGAGTGCCTTAAAAACCACGCCGCGAACGTGGGCGGCAACGTCACCGACGGCTGCGGCGAATTCATGCCCAGCGGCGGCGACGGCACGCTCGAGGCCCTCAAGTGCGCCGCCTGCTCCTGTCACCGCAATTTCCACCGCAAAGACCCCTCCGCCGCAATTGTGCAGCCGCTTCAGCTCCCGGCGCCGCCGGTGAAGATGGCATTCGAGGAGTCGTCGAGCGAGGAGCTGAATTTCAACGAGGTGGCGCCGAGGAAGAGGTTTAGGACGAAGTTCACGGCGGAGCAGAAGGGGAGGATGCTGGAGCTGGCGGAGAAGGTGGGGTGGAGGATCCCGAGGGAGGACGACGCCGAGGTGCAGAGATTTTGCGCCGAGGTTGGAGTCAAGAGGCAGGTTTTCAAAGTCTGGATGCATAATAACAAGACTGCTGCTTCTTCCTCTTCCGCTTCCAAGAAACTTCCACATGAATTCTAGAACCTTCTTATTGTTTTTTTTGTTGAGTATTAGGAGGAGTACTAGTTAATTAGATGAGGCATGTGATGGGTAGATTGAGATTGTTATGTTGATATATGGATTATGCATGCCTTCTTTCTTAGCAACTAAGAACTTGATTTCTCTCTATTCATAATAGTATCTATTTTATGCGTTTCTTTTCAATTTCATGTTATGGTTGTTTGAGTCTATATGTTTAGAGAGAGTGTTTCATGTGGTTTCAAAAAGAGATGTCACTAGTCAGTTTCTAATAACTCCATAAAATTACAACCTCATAAATTGGTTGATATCATATATATAGATACGGCTTTAAGTACAGATGGTATCAATAAATGACTTTTTACAAATTTATGAATGTATAATTGGGGTTCAAGTTTTTCAAAGGAATGATTATTTTGGAAGTTCTTGTTTGTTTTTTCATAGAGTGTTTTGTGTATACGTACTTCATTATTTGTGCTGTATCTGATCCGAGAGAAGCGATTGAACTTGTGCTATGAAAAAAAGCAAGCAGGCTTTGTATTTAATAATGATTTTTTCACATTTAAAGCATTTCTACTGTGCAGATCTTTTCAACCCTGCGATTTCAAGGGTGAAAAAACTGGCATGACTTTCAACGTTTCGACAATTTCAGTCTTTTTCAGTCATGAATGTGTGTGCCAATTTTCGACCAAAATTACGCACCTGGTATTTTTGTTTCCTCTTAAAATGTGATGATGGCATGAAAATTCACTTAAGTATTGGAGGAAAATGACTAATTGTTATTTTTTAAAAAATATTTGAATTATTAAATTTGAAGTTTTACGAACTAGAGTACATAGAAAATGTGTTCTAAACTTCGAATAATAAGTATTGTTATGAAATCTCGAAATATATATGGCCAGCTTCATAAATTACAGGTTCAATACTACACCGAATTTTCATTTGAACCCAACCCATTTTCTTGATAAAAAAAATTACATAGCTTATTTGTTGGGAATTTGGTATAAGTGTAAATTCCGTCGGGTGATGAAGAATCCGATGGGAAATATAGTTATTATTGAAATATTGCAATAATAGCTTTTGTGTGCATGTTATAGGAAAGAAAGTTACAGTTTTGTGATAACTTTCAACCTATTATTTTGATAATCACAATGTCTAAAATCCAATACTAAATAATTAGAAAATTATAATCATGAAAAGCTTTATAATTATACTAATTATAAAGCAGATGGAGTATCTAATTTCTCTCCCATTATCCCTTTAATACTTGACACAACCCTATTAACTTAGAGAGCTGCTACAAAATTACTGATATTTGAAAACATTGATCTATTCTTAGTTTTTATCAAAGAATATTACATATTGATGTAGGAACTCCAGTATGATAACAAAGTACTAGTAAATTCTAAATAAGGTAATGTGGGTTTTTTTTAATTATTAAAAAAACAAAAATTTCGAAGGATGTATCATGATGAACTCATCCTACGACATTTGACTTCAGACATTAATCATTTACCATTATATAACACACGCATAATATAAGAGTCAACATAAAATAGAATTATGAATGCCATCATTAATAGGTAAAGGTGGTAAAAGATCGGGCTGGACCACCTTATCTTAGCCCGATAATGAGCTAAGTGGGCTTGGCCCGAAAATTCATAGGTTGCGAAATAGTGAAATCCAATCTCATGAGATAGAGTACTAGTACTATCTTAATTGAAGTCTCTAAATTTTATTTTTTTAGAGTGAAACACTTTGAATTATATTTAATTTCATTATAAAATATAAATAATATATAATTCAACATTTGATTCTGAATTTTACGGTGGCATGATTTAATAGATTATAAATTTTAATTGCCTACATATCCAAGAAATAGAGAATCTTGAATGAAAAATAAATAGTATCTTGGTTGTATTATTTTAAAGCTAGTTGCTGAGCCTAAAAGACTGTAATGTTTCACGAAATTAACCTTTGATATAAGTTTCAAACGTTTATTAGTGAAATTTATCTTAATTAACTAAATTTATTAAACGATTAAGCAGCTTTAAATCACTCATCTGTTAGTTAATTTTGACTTTTTAAATAAACGTTAAATTTGATGTTTAAATACGTAAATCTAATATTTTCACAATCCGGCAAAATCAAATTTGACTTGGCACCGATAATAATGGAGTGGCATTAAAATATTAAAATATAACAACAAATATGAAATTAAGTTAAGAATTTAAATTCATGAAAATATCATAATACATTAAAATTTATATATTTATACACTCATTTTAAAGATTTAAGTTAAAAATGAAATTCACTAATATTTTGTAGTTTTGCAGCCTATTAAATCTTTTTAAAAAAAAGAAAACTATCTTTCCTCTTTCCTCTCTTTTATTTCTTTTTTATTTATTTTACCATTATCCCTATTTAACATATTTATCCATATTAGTTCTTCTATGTTCTTGATTTTAATAAATAAAATTTCCCATGAATATTGAGGACCAATTAAAATAAATTATCCAAGCCGAATTAAACATAGCAACACTATCTTTACTATTATTAGCCCATTCTTCCAACTTCTATCTTAAATCAGAGTTCATTTATGAGAATGACATTCTGAAGAGAAACCATATCTCTGCCACGACAAATCCTTTCAGGAAAAATAAAAATAAAAATAAAATAAAAATAAAATGGCAGAAAATTAACTACTATTAATTCTCTTATTTTCTTGAACCTTAATTGGAGTATGCATTTCCTCATCACTGCAGCTTGAGATTCCTCATAAGCCTGTTGAAATTCATAAATGGAAAGTATGAGGAAATTTGCTGAAAATATATTATTACTATTAGTATTTTTCTTTCTGATAAAGTGTAAAAGATGATGTACAAAATTCAATGCTTCTAGTCACTTCTTGATCGTATTCATAACTGCAATATATAATATTTTAATCAAACCCAAATATCTAAGAAAGTTCTGTCTGAGATGATCAAAATAGAAGTGTGTAGAAGCTTAATTTTAAAAATGATGGATAATGTGATAGGATCTTATCATGCTTTATTTAAATAAGAAGAAGACCATGTGGGATGATATAAACTTAGGATTAGATTTCATGTGGTGCCATCAAAGAAAATTAAAATACCATATTCGATATCTTCTTGAAAAGATGCATGTACATATATAATGATAAGTTATTTAACTTAGAGCATTATACTATTCACGTGCTTTTGAACACTAAATATAAGCGTGGAGCACTATATTATTCTCCTATTTTTATATTTTCTATTTCTTATGTTATTATTTCTTATTTACAACTTCTAATAAAATTGATTTATATCATAAACACTAATATTTTATTAAAACAATGAAAATGACGTAGATGAAATAAACGAAATATTATATATTAAAAAAACTTATATGGCTGAAATAAATGGAAAATCACATAGTTAAATCCTAATAAAAAATTAAATTGGAGTACAAGTTTATTTATAGATGTGAAATAAGAATAGAAAAAATTAAATCTGATTCTTTAATTAAAAATAAATGAATTAAAAGCCACATGGCACACGAATTAGAGTGCGCAAGTGTGCACTGTGTGCAACCTTCGCATGCTCAATCCGTGCAAGGGGTGTGAGCACGCTGTTGCGGCTGCCCTTACTCTTTTCTTTCCTTGCCATGAAATCCTAAAACTTAATATTTTTTCCTTGCCATGAAATCCTAAAACTTAAACAATGTGATAAAATGGTGAGAGAGAGAGGGTATGATATAGACCTTAGTTCATGGGCATATCCTCTTGCAAGGGCTCTGTAGTTAGGAATGGGGACTTGATCATTCTCTATTTGCATAATGTCTTTAACTAGTATTTCATAATGCCTCCTCACTTCATCTGCTGATTTCCCACCAACTGCCCGGGCTACGTTGTGCCAACGATCCGGTGTGTCCTTGTCGAACCTTGCTAGGGCCTCCTCGAACCTCTTGTTTTGCTTGGACGTCCACGAGCATGCCAACGAGCTTGAGGCCATGGCCTAACGAAGACGAGAGAGATGAGGACAAGTGTTGTTTGGAGGTTTTCACAACTAATTGTTCTTATATACACAACAATATGTGATGGTGGTAGGGTTAGAGATGTTATTCTATTGCTTCAAGGGACAGGACATGAAAAGAGCTCACTAAATATTTTGAGAAAGTGTAATAAAAGGACAGATATTTTCTTGTCCTTTTGTAATAGTAGGAGTATCTTTTTCCTTGGATTGCAAGTGGAGTTCTAGTGCAGCTGGATAGGATTAGATCCCCCTAAACTGATGGCCTATACTATCTAATTCTCATTTCTTACCTCCCACATTTTGTCCACCATTTTTTGGATGAGTTCAAAATTGTTCAAAGCCAGGAGATAATGAGTAGCGTCCGCCAAAACTGGTGATAGTTCAAACGATGCAAAATAAATATAGCTTACCAAAATTAGGGGTGAGAAAACATTAGAAATCCATCGATGCAATTGTTACTTTTGTCCTTAAAATTGTGCCTAGTGCACTGATATTATGTTTTAGGAAATTACTCCTATGTTTGTTGCAGCAGCTGATGATAAGTTTTAATTAAAGTGATAAAGGAACATGATCATCATTTGGAAATTTCATATATATGGGTTATGATAATTAGATGATCGATTTTCTCATTCCATAAATGCAAAAACATGATAAAGATATGTGTTTTCTTTATCTTGTCCATCTTTGATTTATCGATTTTCATGTTATCACGTTAAATTTGTGCATTAATCTCAAACACCATACGATTTTATTTTGCATTTTATGTTAGCAATTGTGCTATCCAGCGCTGAAATTCATTAATTGACCAACTAAAGTGACTATAAAGATTTATTTTTTTTGTTTGAAATTGTCAAACATAATTCACTTCTCTCTTTTTTTTCTCTCTGTGCAATTAGGAGTATAATTGATTGGACATATAACATAAGGTATTTGAAGACGTTCTTGTATGTGACATACGCTACTACAAAAAAATCTATAAGTTATATAATGCTCTTTATTACGGAGAACCCTAGAAAACCATTGAACTATTGATTTGTACATTTGAACTACAACGACCTTTGCAAGATTTCTTGGTTAAATTTAAATTTCTTAGACAATCATAAATAAGCATATTTTGGAACACTTCCATAAGGATCACCTTGGCTCTTAATATATAGTAGTACTAAATAGCCTATTTTAACTCTATAAATTTTTTCCAAATCACTACAAAAGAAAAGCAGCGGACGAACACAAGAAAATATGTATGTATAAAAGAGGCAGCATGCCGTTATCCGCCAACCTCATCCATGAGAAAAAAGTGGTGACACGAAGGAGAAATTCCTAACTTAACAACAATCACAAAATATACTACGAAGCATCCACCAGCCAAACGAACAGTAAATCGTAAGAAACTTCAAACTATAAAAATATAATGCAAACGTTTAAAGGCTAAATGGTTGATTTTCCAATTTATTCCATTTGTTTGGATAAAGTTACTAGTACTAGATATTATTATGCCCCTTCCTGAAAATTTCACATATAAATCCTGAGTGGAATAGATTCCTAATGTACCAAAAACCTTCCTCATCAACATTGTCTTAAGTGAATGGAACATGTGACCAAAGTTGATTCCCAATTCTTTTCCTTTCAAATTTGACCCTACTACTAATTTTACAAATATATATCATTGGTATATATATACCCTATCATTTAAAAACAGTAATCTATTTTTGAATGTCCAATCACGAGGAAGAAAAAGTATTTTAATGGACAAAAATATTGTGATAGATTATTTGAATAATTAAGGGGTCCTACATTAATTTGGAAAAAAAATATCTCGACATAATTGAATCACCAACATGGAAAAGGAGCAATATTTGATGATTCCATGGAGATAGAGAATTGTTCGAAAAGATAAGGAGATAGACCTATGTATATGTACAAACTTTTGGTGCAGCAGCAGACATAATATTCTCATGAGATTTGATATTCTCAATTAGTACAATTTTTATTATTATCATTAGTTTTTACCCGTATATCTTGTTGTGGAAAAGAAAATTCCTACAAATTTGCTGCGACCATAAAATTTTTATTCCCTTAGTTCAATTTATTTTTGTTGTAGCCTTTTCGAAGGATAACCTCCAAATCACAGGAAAAGTATTTATCGTATACTATTTTATTTACATTTTTGTTTATTTTCTATCTCAGTTTTCTTCTATCTTTATGCTTTATGGAGTATTATTTTCTTCATTGTGATCATGTCAGTATTAGAATGTTTGTTGCCTCAATTAGTTCTTTGTTGGGATTAATTTACTTGATTAAGTTGTTGCCAACTTATCTTTCTACTAAGGCAAAATGAAAAGGTTAACTGTTATGTTCAATATGAATTTGCAGAAATTCAATTTGAACAAAGAACAGATACCAAGTTTGTGGTGTAGGAAAGGGCAAAAACCTAATGGAAGAGTGAAATTTGGACAAAAGTTTAGTACTTGGACAAGTAAAGTTGATTCCTTACAAGGGCAAGAAATCACCTGTGCCAACTTCTGCATCACAAAACGGTTATAAGCTCTCTCTCAAAACAATTAAGAAAAACCTTTTTCTCTATTCAAAGTGTTGTTTCAGAACATTCCATGGCAGATCGAAAGTCGTTATTATCTCAATTTTGGCCACCTTCTGCTTCCCGCCCCACACCCACCGCCCAAACGCCTGCTGCACCACCACCAGCCACCACCATTAAACAAACACCTGCATCCCAATCTAGTAGCCAGACCAACCCCACCTCATCACCATCAACACCACCCCGAGCTGAAACCAAGACTCCAGTCAGGAAGTCGACCGCCAAAGGCAGCCCTTCTGCCCCTGCCACTCCACCAAGGGCAGAACCTCAAAAGGCATCCCCCAAGCCAAACAAATCACGGTCCCCATCCTCATCAAAGCCTGCTTCACCCTCTCGTTTGTCAGCTCAATCGAGATCACAGTGCGACCCCCACTTCCATCCCCGTCTCGTGTGCCCCCCTCCAAGCCAAAACAAGCATCCAAACCTCATTCTCCATCCCGCGCCACTCCTCATTCTCCCAAGGGGAAACAGCCGGCTTCCCCCTCAAAAGTTTCAGCACAACCTACTGAAAAGTCCTCCACTTCAGATGAAGCCCCCATTTTGGCTTCAAAAGAAAATGATTCAAAGCCTGCAGCATCTCAACAAGAAGCAGAGGTGAAGGCAGAGGTTAAACCTGATAGCGCCGTAGCAGCCAACGTCCAAGCTCACGAGGGGACGAGCTTCAAGCATGATGACGTGGAGGAAAAGCCTTCTCAATCATCGCAACTTGACAATGCAGCACCACCTGCCAAAAGCCCGGAGACACGTGAATTGAGCAAGAGCGTGGACTCTTTTGCTGTCAATGATGGTGGAGATGCACCCAACATCAAATTGGATGCAAAGCGTGAAGACGTGAAGGAAGTAGTGGAAGCAACAAAAACCGATGAGAAAAAGAAGGAAGTCGATGATTCTGTTGCTCCAAAGTCTACCCCTGAAGCACAAATTGTTAAAAAGGCTGAAATTCCCAGTGAAGAAGATCAGATCCACAGAGAGAAGCACGAGGCCACCGACGTGAAGGAGATTTTAGCAACACCAGGTTACGCTACAGCTTCTCAACCGGTGAACAAAAGCAACACGTCTGATTGTAGTGAGAAACCTGCTCTACTAAATGAAGAACACTCCCCATCGCACAAGAACATCAGGGCCGACCACAAAGAAGTAATTCCTGATAGATCTGTAAGTGTGATAACCCTCGCAGGTGAAAATAGAGGAGCATCGATGCATATGGGGCCTGATACTACAAAAGGAGAATTGCCAATTCACATTCATCGGAGCTACAAGAGCAACCCCGATCAAAGTCCTCAAGCAACTACCGACAGAGAGGAAATCTCCAAAGGGAAAAAGTCAGAAGACGAGAGTTGCATGGAGGATCAACAGACAGAGACATATATAAACAACAATGCACAAGGGATCAACAACGCCATCGTGTTCAACAGTTCCATAGTTGAAGGAAGTCCAGGAGTCCACATGGTTGTTAATCATCTGCCAAAGGAACCGATCCAATCAAAAGAAGAAACAAGTTTGCCTGAAGCACAAATGGCTGAAGTTAACATGAGTCGTGCAGAGAAACTCACCTACAATAAGAAGAAGATGGCTGAGAGGTCTTCTGTTGGAAACAAGTGATTCTTATCAAGAATAGCCTCGACGCCATGGTTGCCATATTGCCATCCAGAAAGGGGAGGATAAAGACAACAAATAAATGTTCTCTAAGATGAAAATCACAAGTACACCTACATACATACATAAAAGCAGATACTGCTCTTGAACCAACACTTGCTTGTAAAAATTTCATATGTGAATAAATAAACCAACATTTTCCATAGTCACTATTAACAAAGCACTTTGAAATAGCTTACTTTTACAACCTGATTTTCTACATGAGCAACACATATTAAGCTTATGAAGGGTGACTGCAAGGTACCTTCTTCAAGGAAATAAGGACCTAAAAGAATACACAGTAATATCTATTTCCATGGACGGAACTCTCGGAGGCCCTACTTAAAACAGAAAAAACCTACTCACATACTGGTTTCGTATCAAAGCTGCTTAAACAGATAGCGAAAGCTTGGAAGGCAGAGAGGGGATATTGATAGTCCATGGTAAATATGTCTTTCCCTATCTTCCCAAATTGCAAAACCACGCTCTCTTGTTCCGGGGATGGAACGTTCTCTGAAGGCTCACCGGAAGCTACGAGCTGAAAGTTCTTGACCGATGCCACTGTAGCACGTCCTCTGAAGTTCAGACACCAACACTGCAGCTGCTCATGCCATCTCGGAATTTTGTTCTTCAAAATGAGCTGTTTACCAATGCTACCGTATTTACCACTGATAGGAACATCGGAAGCAGAATCCTGTCCTCTCCCTACGGAAGGTGTGAAGGGGCTAAAACTATCATCAAGACCATAACTAAATGTTGCAGGAGTGGGAGCACTTCCACCTTCTTGAGTTGATGATACCGGAATCATGTGCATCGTGCAGTTCATCCTTCTTGGTCCTCTTGTACGCAGAACATTAAGTTCGTAAGCAATAGTTGCAACATTGAAGTTGCAAATAGGTATTCTTGGTGCCACCTTCTTTGGGGAAATTCTTTTCCTCGACCAACCGTGAGATTGGATAGGAGTGTTGCATGGAGGCTGAGAATCGTGAACGTAGAATTTGGATCCAAAGAAGTTGGACCTGATAAGATAAAGTCATAGTGTAAACAATAGGAGTATAATGAGGATACAACAGAAAGCAAGTAAGATACGAGAAGGTACCTCAGTTTGCCTGCATAATATTCACTGGTGTGAGAAATATCATTTGCAGCAAAAGATATGACAAAATCAGTTTTCGTAGCTCTTTTGATCCGTTTTGCTACTAACAAAAACTTACTTGCATCCCCTGAAATAGCTGTAACCGACCACACAATTCAGAATCACACCAAACATAGAGTGCTGTAATCATAAAATTAAGCTATACATGTAAAAGGTCATCATGCTATTCATCATAACACAAGTATCCAATTCAAAATCAAAGCCAAATCCAGTCATAGAACTTGCCACAAACTAAGAACAAAGTAAATGTGTTCTAAAATAAGAATAGAGTGAGTGGATCGTCACTTACCGGGGCTTAAGCCGAGGTATAATCTATAAGTCGATGTTGCCCTTTCTCTTCTGATGAAGCACTGAATCAAAGAATCCCTTGGTCCAGGCTGACACACGCACACACACACACATACTCAATCAATCATGAACTACGAATCAAAGAACAACACGACATCTCTACATACACAAACATAGATTACCTGCTTCAGAGACATAGGGAAAGTGAGCAAACCACATTCTTCAGGAGTCTGAACGACCTCCCTAACTACCCCCCTCCACGACCTGCAAACAGCAGCACAACACACCATAGCTCTTCGAGCAGGCCACGCTGTCTCATCAGCCTCTACTCTACCAATGATATCAAGAAGCAACTCCAGTGGCAAGCTGGCCCACCGGCTCTGCCCCACCACCGGATATGAGGAAGACGAGCCCTCAGCACTAAAATCGAAGCTCCTACGCTCCCCCAACCCACATTCCTGCTCTACCTTCTCATCTATCCCCCCTTTCCCCTTGAGATCTCTTAAAATGGATATAAATGGCATTTTTTTTCACTCCTAAATCAGGCACTCACACACTACTATTGTGATTTCCCAAAATTCACCTTATACCTAAATTTTAATCCAGAAAAAAATGCAGATTTGGGATTTCTTCACATTTGTGCCACCACCATTCCTCTCTCAGCAAAACATCAGGAATCAAACTATGTAAACAAAGCCCAAAAACGAATTTATCTCACAAGCAAGAAACAACCATGAAATTTGACTAATTTCTTACCAAATTGCAAAAATAGTCAGCAAGAACCCAACCCAAGCCCTAATTTCACGTTTCTAGGCACCCCAATACAAAGCACAATCACACGCACGCACAAATATAGGCACAGATTCATGCATGTCCATGATTTCTCCACGGAAAAGGGACCCAATTGTCTCGGGGAAAATGAAGGAGACACAAATACAGTGGATGAGAAGAAATACTTAAACAATCCTTCCATTTTCCCCACTTGTGATGAGATGCATTTTGGAAGTCGTAATCTTTTTCTTGGACTCTCCAAAGCTCTCTGTTTTGTGCGTCTCCTTTGATTTTGTGTTCTCTTATTATACTCTTTTTGAGGATCTTGATAAGTTTCATGGTCGGTAAAACTAACTGTCGGGTGGTCACAGAAAAGGGAGAGACTGATAAATTCAGAGAGAGTAAGGAGAGACAGTTATGGGTCCAACATCATCACCTCCATTACTACCATTCACGTGCAATATTTTGGGTAAATTACATTTATTTATTAATTTTGTTATTATTTAATTAATTAAATATGAACATTGTCAATTTATTTTATGTTAGGGTTTTAATTTTATGGATAACTCATTTATGTATCTTTGTTATTTTTATTCATCGAGATTAATATCAAGAAACAAAGATTAAAATAATTTTTAGAGATTTATATTTATGTAAATTGATTTTAATTTTTATAAATAAAATACTGTTAAGTAGTCTATCTAGAAAATATCTTTTTAGACTCCACGGCCGCCGGATAAAGTGTCTGGCTCCACCATGGTACACACCTAAGTTTTATTCATTGATTTACAACGAACATATAGTACTCCACTTTATAGTCAGTCATAATATACTTCATGGTACTCATAATTCAAATTCAAACTTGAAGAATTCCCAGAACAATTTTAAGAAAATGCTTATGACCACACTTTGATAGATATTTAATTTATCTACTCCCTCCTCCGTCCCCACTCCCAAGGAAGATGATCTCTTCTTTGCGCGGTACGAGATTTTATGCAACTTTATTTTGTTATGTTCGTTGGAAAGATTAATTAATATAAAAGGGGAAAAATAAAGTAGAGATAAAATTGTTTGTATTTTGAGTAATGAGTCATCTTGATTGGGACAAACCAAATATAAAGTCGACAGCGACTATATATATATATATATATATATACTTCATTTAATGGAATTTTACGACCATCTTAAACTACTGAGGATGGGATAGGTCGATCGCCTAGTTTTTTCCCGATTTAAGTTTGGATCTAAAAACAAAACACAACACAACACGAGCAAAAAGACAATATAGATATCATCGAACATATAGCGACGTGCTTTTCTTAGCAAAAGCATTAATTAAATATCCACAAAAGAATTATGTGATGGGTTGAAAAATAGTGAAAAGATTAGCTGTGGAACCACAGATTAGTACATTATTATTTAGTTGCTGTTGGAAGCTTTTGTGATATTGAAAAAATCAGCCGACAATAAGCTCCTTGACATGAATGGAATCTCAGTCTCGATTTGTGGCTGTAGCTCACACGTACATTGTGATAATATCATACTTGAGTTATTACTTTTGCTCTAATTCATTAAGAAATAATGCCCGGTTCATCAAACGTGACTTGTGAGATCAGATACAAGGAAGAAGGTCATCATCATTGTCGGTAAACATGTATGATATGTTGGCCTTTACTAGCAATGGATGGCAGACCAAGAACAGAAGTGAATCCCAACAAACCCCGAAGGATTCTACAGCTCTGTTAACCAAATTTCTTTTAAGTTTTTCATCCATTATGGATTGTCAAAAAGTGAATATTTTGGATCAGCTTTGTATTTCGGTCATAGGTTTAGGACCACTTTTGACATTTACTGTTTCAAAAGTATATTAATTTATAATAGAATGTGAGTGTAATAATGATTGAATGGTGGATCCACAAATGGCAAATGGGATATTTTCGGGGACGGAGGGAGTATATTAACTTCTAAATTAATTAAATTTGAGCTTTCAAATTAATTTGGGCCTTTGAGTAATCTTATGTAATGCTATTTCTAACTACACAAGTACTGGGCTTTGAAAATGGTAGAGAATCAGGTTGATGATTGTAACACCCGTAAAAAAAAGAAAAAAAATCAAATAAATCTAATTAAAACTTTTCCTAGTTGACTTGGTCAAATATATTTCTCTAAACCATATCACCAAACGATTTCCCCATATCTATACTCCCTAAAATCTCTCCAACCACCAAATCCATCAATATCTATCAGTTTTGCCTATATATATCCAATCAATCCCACGATCTTTCTACACATAAATTCAATACCAAGAAAAACCAGGAACAAAAATTTGGAGAAAGAACCGAGTTGGAGAAGAGAGTTTTCTACCGCCTAAGAAGGTAATCACCGATCAATTCCCAGCCTTGATTTCCTTGCATTCATTTAGGATAACTCGAATTTTGGAGCATGAAATCTGTAGTATTCGGACAGTAGGTTCCGACGCATGTTTGACCAACCAAACGAACTTCTTTTTATAAGATTCTTTTTTCTGAGTAAACCTTAAGGTGTCTTCTGTGTGGTGTGTGAATTTCAACCTATTTGGACGAAAGGTGTATTTTTGGTGAATTTTTGAAGTTGACTGCGCAGTTCTGCCAGAAATTGTTTTTCTCGACCAGGGAGTTACGTTTTCGATTTGACCGACCTAAAAAGATTATTTTGATGTGAAATTTTAATTGAATGATATTTTATCTGTCTACTGTATTGTGGAAAAGTTTCAGCCCCAACGGAGACTGGATGAATTTTAAATGATTTTTACAAACCAACCGCGCAATTCTGCCAGTTTTGTTGTTAGGTGAAAATATCACTTGTTGCTAAGTTTTAATGAATTATATGATGCATGTATGATTAAAGAAGGTATCCTATGGCATGATTATGTGTAACACGTTGAGAAGTATTATGGCATGTTTTTCCTTATGTTGATGAACGTTCGGGAATGGGCAATCTAAGAAAACGATGAAAGGAACGATAGGACATGCATGATAATTGTAATAATGGAAAACCTGATTGTGTGGTGATATTGACAAGGGTTGTTGCACGTACGAGGGTACCAAGAGTAAAAGGTTGCGTTAATTCGTGATTGTGCGGTATAAGCAAGCGAGGTGGGCTTTCTTTTTAAATAAGGGCAATGCCCAAAGTATATTTTTATGTGAAAATGATATGAATATTTGTCATGCCGTGTTTTGTTTTATTCTATGGAACCTATCTGATGTGGCTTTTGCCATCAATGGATAATCGAATTCGGGTCTGTCTAGGGAGTGAGTCCCTATTCAGGCTAGTGTACACCTATGGAGATCGTGAGCCGTCTTTTGGGTCGGCCGGTCTAGTGACTTGGAATGTGGCCACGTTCCTTGTCATCAATGGATCAGATATGGGAGATAGCTATGGGAAAATGGTTGATCAACCGAGTTTTACGATGGAAATGATTTTAGTGTCTTGGGCGATTTCTAAAGTTAAAACCCCAAGGTCACTCAATGGTGGCATGATAAATACTTTTTATAAAATGTTTTCGGCATGAGTCCACTGAGTGCATCAAGTACTCAGCCCTGCTTTTCTTTTTAAAAATTGCAGGTTGAGCGTGACGGGCGCGGTGGGTGTTGAGCAAGACCGTTGAAGAAATTAAGTGTTTAGAATGTGTCATGTCTTCACACGTGGCATATTCCTTCTCTCGAAATGCTTCCGCTAAGTAGTTGTCTTTCTTTTGAGTTCTTGTATCGATAAATATTGTTTCTTTTGAGTTGTTGATTGTTGAGATACTCTGATTTTATTCGAGCTATTCCCATTTGTTTCGGGCTATGGTTGAGTTGTGTTGATTTCCCCTTTCTTCCCCGCTTCTTTAACCCTCCCCTAGTCGCGATCAACCGTGTTTTCTATCCTTAGAAAATGCGGGCGTGACAATGAGTTGAAGGATTCTATATAAAAGATGGATAATTCCATTCATAGCCCATTTCACTCACTAAAGTCTTCTTTTTAAAATATAATACTAACAATGCAAAAATATTTGATTATTAAATTCTTGATCCTCACATATTTATATAGAAAATGCTGATCCTAATGAAAAAAAATGCTGATTCTAATGAAAAAAAGGAAAGATGCCTTTGATATGATCATTCTATTATATTGACACTTCCGAAAAAAAGCATACTATAATCAATATGAGGATGGTCGGTCGAGGTGCTCTTCATCGTCCAGTGGTTTAGGACATCATTCTTTTGAGGAGGCAATTGGGAGTCAAATATTAATATATATGTGTAACTATTAATTTATAAGAAATTAACTATACGATTCATGAAATATAAAATCAATATAACAAAATAAGTTTGCAAAGAATTGCATTGGTGATAAATATGCCTTTTGATTTTAAGTTTTTCACAAATATGGGAAAAAAGGGGTTCCGAATATAAACAGTTAAATAAATTATCAGGTACTTTAGTGTGGGGCTATAAAAAACTTAAAACCTTTTCATACATAAGGAGGTCGATGAATCAAACTCCATTGTAATGATAGAATACTGAATTTATTAGTATTATTTTAATATAAAGCTATAATGAATAAAAAAGAAAATTAAATAAATCGGACTATTATTATTATTATAGATATAACACTATATTGAATTAAAAAGGTCTATGATAGAATTACCTAATTTAAAAGGATGGACCATGAGCTTTTAATTAATAAGGACCTAATTATTTATACTTTTATTTAGACCATAAACGGAAAAACCTACACCCATACTTTACCCTCACTTTTAATTATGCCTCAAATACACTTCAATTTACTTTCTATAGTTATTGAAATTTCAAACTAATACTATTAAGAAGCAACAACTCAATCGCGGATTCAGGATCCTGATTCCACCGCCAACTTGATGGAGTACGTACTAAACAAGCCCAACAGCAGTAAAGCCCATCAGCCTAAAGCCCAAGAAAGAGTATCAGTTCGGCATGACTAAAGAGTTCAGTTCGGCACAACCAAAGAGTTCGGCCCCAGCCTACAGCTCGGTAAAAGCCAACCAATCAAACTCTGCTCTCAGGTCGGCATCAAGCTCTACTCTCAGATCGGCAAAAGCTGCTCGGCAATAATTCAGCAGTTCGGTCTCAGTATTCGACCGAACTAGGAGATAGTGGACTCATGCAGGATTTCCACCTCCACTACACCCACGATCTATTTAGTGGTGTCAAGCAGTCATTAACTCATGCAGGATAGTGGACCCATGCAAGATCGCCACGATCTCCACGACATCCACTGCCTAGTAAATGGTGCTGCATGCCACGATCTTGGTTCAATGTATAAATAGAACTTAGATCAGATAGCAAAGGGTTAAGCTCTCTAGAGATAAAAAATCAAATAGCAAGTCTGTATTGTAAGCTGTAGAAAACAGATCAAGCAATACAACTCTGCCCTCTTTTCTTCCCGTGGACGTAGATTTACTTCAGTAAATCGAACCACGTAAATTCATTGTGTCGTGATCTGTATCTTCCTGCATTCATCACCATCAGAAATTCGCGGATTCATCACTGGCGCCGTCTGTGGGAAACAGAGAACCAAATTTGTGATAAAGCGAATTTTTGACCCTTTTTCCACCCCAAAAAAAAAAAAAATGCATACCAGATCACATAACACCCATAATACCGTTCGTGATAACCGTGAGGAAGCTAGTCCAGCTCGCAGGTCTGAAAAACGGCCTCGGGAGACATCTACCTCCGGTTCTCACGAAGAAGGAACAAGCCACTCCAGGAGTCATCGCACCGAGTCTTCCCAGCAGCCCGATTTAAATGAAGCTGTCAAGCTGTTCTTGGCCGAGAAGCAGGAGGAGTTCTTAACCTTCCTGCAGAAGAGCCAACAGCCGGAGAAGACAACGGCGGATTCTCCCTCCTCATCCAGACATGAAAGTCACTACCGCAGTAGTGACGTGTCTTCCAGGAGAAAGAATCCTCAACCCCGACATGTTCCTGTTCCTCCTCGGTACCGGAACCACAGGAGAACTCCATCTCCTCCGTACCGAAGAAATATCGGGTTCGCCATGTACGGAGCATTAAAGACTCCGTTCTCGGACGATATCACCCGAACTCCTTTGCCGCGGAACTACCGGACACCGTCAATGACTTATGACGGGCTAGTGGATCCTCATGACTTCTTGGGACGCTATCAGTATAATATGGCGAACCAGGGTCTCAATGAGGTCCATATGTGCAAGCTGTTCCCCGAGCTTCTTATCGGGAACGCGAGAAGGTGGTTCGATAGCCTCCCCCAAGGCAGCATTAGATCTTACCGAGATCTAATGGATGCTTTCCACAGGAGGTTCTTTCAGAAAGCGGAAGCCCGGATCACTTCGGCTCAGCTGCTTTCTATACGTCAAGGTCGCGACGAAAAGATCAGCGACTTCATGACGAGATTCCACAAGGAATGCCTACAAGTAGATGATCTCAACGATCTACTTGTCATTTCGGCATTCCAAAATGGAATCCTGCCCGGAGCTCTCTACAGAAAGCTCGTGGAGTGCGGTCCGCAAACAGCTCAAGAAATGTGGGACATTGCGGACCAGTTTTCCCGTGCGGATGAGGCAGACCGTCGAAAACGGTCTTTAGACAGCTCATCCCGAGAAGAGAAAAAGAAGCCCGATCAAAGCGGCCAGGTGCTTCCTCGCCGAACTCCTTTTGAAAGAATTCAAAGGGCACCGGTACAAGGCAGATTGGGGCCACGTCTCAATCCTGAGAAGCCGCCCGCTCAGTTCGTACCATTAAACAAGTCAAGAGCGGAAATTTTCGAACTACATTCCGATATGTTCGAAAAACCAAAGCGGATGACGAAATCAGCCGCGCGGCGACCTCAGGATCAATATTGCTCCTTCCATCAAGCCCACGGTCACGATACCGAGGAGTGCCGAAATTTGGCTGCAGGTATTGATGTTCTTGTGAAAACAGGAACGTTAAAAAAATACCAAAGCAAGCAGCCGAAAAAGAACAAAAGGCAGAGAGGTGCGAACTGCAATCCTCAGGATCCGAAAAGGCATGAGGATCCCGAAGACGACGACGAGCCGCAATATGATGGAGTAATCCAGACTATTGATGCTCTCCCTGCCGGGAAGACTAAGTCGTCCCTAAAAGCAGAACGCAGAGGTTCCAATCAAGAGGAGCCAACACATAAAAGGCTGAAGAAAGACGAAGTGATTACATTTTCAGATGCCGATCCCGTCCCAGCCATCTCTCCTCACCAAGACGCTATTGTCATTCAAGCCGGAGTGGCAAACAAACTGATCCACAGAGTATTTGTGGATACAGGAGCGTCAGTCAGCATTCTTTTTAAAGAATGTTTCGATAAAATGGAAGTGGATCCAGCTCGGCTCAGTCCGGCTCCACTTCCTCTGAAAAGTTTCGCCTAGGAGGACACCCGCCCTGAAGGTATTATCAGCCTTCCGATCACGGTGGGAAAAGCGCCTACAAGCTCCAATACGATGATCGAGTTCTTTGTGGTGAAAGCTCGGTCCCCGTACAACATCATCCTGGGGAGAGACTGGCTCAACACAGTTCGGGCCGTTTGCTCTACTTATCACCTCACCATCAAGATCCCCACTAAAGGTGGGATAGCGGTCATCCGAGGTGATCAAAAAAGAGCAAAAGAATGTCTGCAGATTGCGCTTAAAAGTGCCGAGCAATCAGTTCGGCACCATCAAGCATAGCAATCACAGCAACCGGAGTCAGAGGCAAGCAAGATGACCGAAGTCACTTCAGAGCCGAACTCAATGACCGTTCAGTTATACGAAGATGATCCATCCAGAACGGTCAAGATCGGCTTCGCAGGAACGCCTCTACTCCGGGAAAAGACCATTCAGCTCCTCAAGGAGTACAAAGATGTCTTTGCATGGTCTCCGTTGGACATGACCGGAGTGCCCCCCGAGGTAATCACTCATCGGTTAAATATTGATCCTTCAATCCGGCCAGTAAAACAGAAGCAAAGACTCTTTGCGGCAGAAAGAAGCCAAGTCATCCATGACGAAGTCCGCCAATTACTAAAAGCGGATGTACTATTCGAGGTGAAATATCCTTCTTGGGTGGCCAATCCTGTGATGATCAAGAAAAAAGAAGGAGGATGGCGGATGTGCATAGATTTTACCGATCTAAACAAGCACTGTCCTAAAGATTGCTATCCCCTTCCGAATATAGATAAAAAAGTAGAAGCTTTGATCGGCTTCGAAATTTTCTGTTTTCTTGATTTATACAAAGGATATCACCAAGTGTTGATGGATGAGAGTGACGCTCCGAAAACAGCTTTCATTACCGATTTCGGCATTTTCGCTTATAAAAAGATGCCATTCGGTTTAAAGAATGCCGGAGCCACTTATCAAAGGATGGTAGACAAGCTTTTTCGGCACCTAATCGGAAAACAGGTTGAAGTGTATGTCGACGACATAGTTGTCAAAAGCAAAAGCACTTCGGAGTACGAAGACAACCTCAAATCCACTCTCGACGTGCTCCGAAAAGCCAACCTCAAACTCAACCCCCAAAAATGTACCTTTTTGGTAGATTCGGGAAAGTTTCTGGGTTGTTGGGTTTCAAAGGACGGACTCAAGGCAAATCCCTCAAAAGTTCAAGTTATTCAGAACATGGCGATGCCGAAGTCCATACACGATGTGCAAAGACTAACTGGATGTCTAGCCGCATTGAATAGATTCCTTTCCCAAGCAGCCGAAAAGCAACTGCCGTTCTTCAAAGTTTTAAAAAAGGCACCAAAGTTTGAGTGGGGAGCCGAGCAGAAAAAGGCTTTTGACGAGCTCAAAAGTTATTTAGCCGAGCTTCCAATTCTCTCTGCTCCAACAGATGCCGAAGTGATTTTCTTATACTTAGCGGCATCCGATCAAACCATTAGCGCGGTGCTTGTACGAGAAGAATGCCTAAAGCAGTTTCTCATCTACTTTACAAGCCGAGCATTAAGAGGTCCAGAAACAAGGTATCAACCTCTGGAAAAAATTGCTCTGGCGTTAGTAAATGCAGCAAGGAGACTGCGGCCATACTTCTATGCTCACAAGGTATGCGTCTTAACCGATCTGCCTCTTCGGCAAGTTTTGACCAAGCCAGAAGCATCAGGCAGAATCGCCAAATGGGCCATAGAGCTGGGAGAACACTCAATCGAGTACCTACCTCGAAAAGCCATCAAGGGACAAGCCTTGGCAGATTTTCTTGCAGAGGCCAAGTTCGATCAAGCAATCCCTGTCATTGCCGAACAGAAAAATTCTGCCAATGCCGAACTAGCACAGCCCTTGGAATCCGAAGAAGAGCCGCCGGACTGCTGGAGCGGATTCGTAGATGGAGCTTCGAATAAAACGGGAAGTGGAGCTGGTATTCTGCTTATCGCTCCCGATGGACACGAGGTAACCTATTCACTTCGGTTCTCATTCCCAACCACTAATAACGAAGCCGAATACGAAGCCCTCCTTGCCGGACTCCAGCTAGCGCAAAGTCTATGTATCAAGTCTCTCAAAATCCATTGTGATTCACAAGTCATAGTGAATCACATGTTGGGTACAAGTGAAGCCCGTGATGAGAGGATGAGGAAATATTTAGACAAAGCGCAAAGCATTAGCCGAAGTTTCTCTTATTTTCGGATAATCCGCATTCCCAGAGCAGGAAACAGCCGAGCAGATACTTTAAGTAAGTTAGCCGCATGTCCAAGCTCAAAGGTGGAGGAATTGATGCATCGAAGCATTGATGAAGCTGAGGTACATTCAGTAACCAGCTCGCCGAACTGGATGACGCCGATCTTACAGTATCTAGATCAAGGACAACTGCCCGAGGATAAGAGAGAAGCTCGGAAAATCACATACCGAGCACTTCGGTACGAACTTCATGGAGGAGTCTTATACAGAAAGTCCTACCTTCAGCCGTTATTACGATGTATAGGGCCAGAAGAGACGGACTACATCCTCAGAGAAGTTCATGAAGGATCGTGCGGCAGCCACATCGGAGCTAGAGCTTTAGCTAAAAAAGTTCTAAGATGGGGATATTATTGGCCAACCTTGGTACAAGAAGCAGTGCAGCTCGTCAAGACATGCCCGAAGTGCCAAATCCATGCAAATATCCCAAGGATGCCGCAGACCGATCTATCCACTATGCAAAGCCCTTGGCCTTTTATGCAATGGGGTATAGACATAGTAGGACCACTACCACAAGCTCCTCGGCAAATAAAATTCCTAATCGTTGCCGTGGACTACTTTACGAAGTGGGTGGAAGCTGAACCATTAGCTACGATAACGAGCTCGAAGGCATTGGATTTCGTCTGGAAGAACATAGTGTGCCGATTTGGCATACCCCACATCCTCATCTCGGATAACGGGACTCAGTTCACCGACAAGACGTTCAAGAATTGGTGCCAAGAGCTGAATATTCAACAGCGGTTCACTTCGGTCTCTCATCCACAAGCAAACGGACAAACGGAGGTAACAAATCGTATCCTGGTGAAAGGGTTAAAAGCTCGGTTAGAACAAGCCAAAGGACAATGGGTAGAAAATCTCCCTCAAGTCCTATGGTCCTACCGAACTACACCCACAACCTCCAACGGTGAAACTCCGTACAGTCTTGTGTACGGCACTGAAGCCGTGATTCCGGTGGAGATCGGCATACCCAGTCCCCGAACTCTAAACTTCTCAGCAGAAATGAATGACGACGGACTGAGAGCCGAGCTAGATCTTGCCGAAGAAAGAAGAGAATTGGCATGCATAAAAGCAGCCAAGTACAAGGAGCAAGTAGCCCGGTATTACAACCAAAGGGTGAAGAAGCTGCAATTTCAAGTGGGAGATCTCGTCTTGAGAAACAACGAAGTAAGCCGAGCAGAAAAGCTGGGCAAGCTCGAACCCACATGGGAAGGTCCGTATCGGGTGTCAGAAGTCCTCGGCAAAGGGTCTTATAAATTGGCTCACATGTCAGGAGAACAGGTACCCCGAACATGGCACATTTCCAACCTCAAGAAGTTCCATTTGTAAGAGACAGTCCGGTCAGTCAGTCTTGAGTCCTGTTCGGTCAATGTGCTTTCTTTGGTTTGCTTGGTCTTTGTGCTTTCTTTGGTTTGCTTGGTCTTTGTTTGTCTCTGTGCGTTTTGTCTGTGTGTTTTGTCTGTCTCTGTGCGTGTCGTCTCTTACAAATGTTACTGAGGTATCTTGTTCTTCGAAGGCTGATCCCCTTCTTAGAACATATACAAGCCAACGATTGTGAGTCAAAGCTTCTAAAGAGGATACAAGACCACAATTCAGCTTAAACAAGCAGTTCGTCTAAAACGAGCTGCAATAAGCCAACGATTGTGAGTCAAAGCTTCTAAAGAGGATACAAGACCACAATTCCGCTTAAGAAACAAGCACTTCGTCTGAAACGAACTGCAATAAGCCAACGATTGTGAAGTCCAAGCTTCTAAAGAGGATACAAGACCACAATTCGGCTTAAAAATCAAGCACTTCGTCTGAAACGAACTGCAACAAAAGTCCGATTCACGCGATAAAACTTGCCTGAATTAGGACAAGGGAAAGTCCGATCCACGCGATAAAACTCGCCGAATTAGGACAAGGGAAAGTCCGATCCCCAAATTAGGACAACGGAAAGTCCGATCCGAGCGATAAAACTCGCCAAATTAGGACACAAACCAAGTCCGGTCAAAGAAGAGTTCACTTCATCAGACCGAGGACAAACATCAACTTACCCCGTACCTTTATCCAGAATGCCGAAGTAATTCACTTCGCTTTTCGGGGGGGGTAGTGATGGAGTACGTACTAAACAAGCCCAACAGCAGTAAAGCCCATCAGCCTAAAGCCCAAGAAAGAGTATCAGTTCGGCATGACTAAAGAGTTCAGTTCGGCACAACCAAAGAGTTCGGCCCCAGCCTACAGCTCGGTAAAAGCCAACCAATCAAACTCTGCTCTCAGGTCGGCATCAAGCTCTACTCTCAGATCGGCAAAAGCTGCTCGGCAATAATTCAGCAGTTCGGTCTCAGTATTCGACCGAACTAGGAGATAGTGGACTCATGCAGGATTTCCACCTCCACTACACCCACGATCTATTTAGTGGTGTCAAGCAGTCATTAACTCATGCAGGATAGTGGACCCATGCAAGATCGCCACGATCTCCACGACATCCACTGCCTAGTAAATGGTGCTGCATGCCACGATCTTGGTTCAATGTATAAATAGAACTTAGATCAGATAGCAAAGGGTTAAGCTCTCTAGAGATAAAAAATCAAATAGCAAGTCTGTATTGTAAGCTGTAGAAAACAGATCAAACAATACAACTCTGTCCTCTTTTCTTCCCGTGGACGTAGATTTACTTCAGTAAATCGAACCACGTAAATTCATTGTGTCGTGATCTGTATCTTCCTGCATTCATCACCATCAGAAATTCGCGGATTCATCACAACTCATCCGGGCTAAAAAACTCTTTAATTCTAAGATGAAATTTATTGACGTTTATAACAAATTTTAACATGAATTAAGTTTGAAACTTAAGAGTTTGAAATGTTTATAAACGAAAAGCGAATAGTTATTTTTAAAACAAAAATAAAGATCTATATGTGAATAATAGACTAGTATATTTCGTATAATATTAGATCACATATATCACCTATTTGAAAACACTCAACAATCTTCTCTCTATTTTACAATATTCATTTTTCCTAATTTAAATAATTCAACAATCTTTTCTGTCTCTTACCCTTATTCATTTTTCCTACTTTAAAACACTCAAAAACATTTTCTCTCTTCTTTTACTTCTCAAAATAAAATTGCATAAAATCTCGTACCGTTCATTGAAGGTGATATCTTCCTTGAGAGTAAAGGAAGTGCGAAACATATCCAAGCAATTTTCCATTGATCTTTTCAATTGCATAACCTACCAAATTGGAAGTTGCAGTGAGTTAATTAGATACAAATAAAGAAAATATATGTGAGTAAGATGTTTATTGACAGTGCTATGCAAGTCATTAATCCAAATAAAAGGTAAATTAATATATAAATTTAACAGCTTAATTTAAAATATATATATGTACGGAATACTAAATATATCCACATTAAATTTATGAATAATTTAAATCACAAAAATTTAAAACTTCTTTGAGAAGTAATGTTTGAAAATTTATATGATCCAATAATCACATTTTAATTCACTATTTATTTCTTCTGTTTAATTTCAATCTATAGCACAACTTGTGATATACATGGCCAAAGACTAAATGAATTTTTTATATTGAAAAGAATAAATTTCTTACTTCCCGCCATATATACGTGTAAAAAGTAAATTATCACTTAAAACAACGATAATCATGTGACAATTACACTTCTCTTTATGAAGAAGTTATACAAACTTTATAAGTTAGATTTAATTTTAAATATATAATTTCATCTTATTCTGTTGTTTAATCTATAAACTTTGTAGTATTGTTTAATTAATTAGAGACGAATTAAAATATAAGAATTAAAAACTTTAATTGAGTAAATATAGTGTGAAAATTGCAAACATTACATATTTCTGTTGTCGTTTAGCTTGTGAATTAATTCGGGGAAAAAGTATTGCAATAAAGGATTAAATTTCAATTTTAGCCTAAATAAATGGAATGCAAACTAAACTCTCTAGCACAATTCTAATTTTAAACCAAATATAAGGCTAATTAATATATAAATTTAATAACTTAATTATAAAAAAATAATGGCAGTGCACTATTTAAATGTGTTTTAAAACTTCTTCAAGAAGCTAGCATTTTATTGGACCATTATTTGTTCAATTGTTTTGCCTTCAAAAATTATTTTTGGATAGAAGACACACCATCTTTTCATTTTCCCTCTAAAAAGGACATCTAGGTCTTTTCACCCAACTTGCACTTTAGATTAGGATAGATTTATATTTTTTTTATTAATTCATAACTTTATTATAATCAGTAATTTAATAAAAAAATTAGTAATTCAATAAATCTAAAATACATACATATCTTGCAAGTTGCGAAACCAAAAATTATTTTGCATGTCATCGGACATACAATCTTAGTAGTAATACGTACCAAACACAATAATTTATTTTTATGCGTATGTCCAAACACAAAGGCCACATTTCATATAGTATGTCATAGAATAGCTGCAATTTCAACCAAGCATTATGCCTTTATCATTTGACACACAAAATAGCTACCCATTATATGTATAATTGCGTCACAATTTTATTTAGTGACGTTTAAAATTTTCATAATTCTTCAAAATTTTATGTCACTATTGAACGTGAATGAAGCCCAATTTAATTTAAGTGACGAGTAAGCGACTAGCGATATCAATACATTCTTGCGTTATTAAACTATTAATACATTTTATTCTTTAAAGAAAATTTTATAAACAAAAAAAATGCCTAAAACTAATCTTATGGCATGGTAACTTCCCTAAATTTAGAATAGTCTTATCTTTATATACATAAATACCCGTCCGAATATTCTAGAGAGTCAAGTTTCCCATCTATATTTGTTAGTATTAGAATAGTCTTATCTTTATATACATAAATACCCGTCCGAATATTCTAGAGAGTCAAGTTTCCCATCTATATTTGTTAGTATAATCTAGAGAGTTCTAGATAGTCAAATAAACAAAATGCACACGTTAATGAGACTTATACAATTATTCTAGATTATTTATCATAAACTCAATAATACTGTTAAACATTTGGGTTCAAAAATTAGTGTATTTGTGAATATTAGGCCACCCGCAACGCGTCACGCGGGCGGCCCGTATTCCGTCACGAAGGGACGAGACGGCGGCGTGACGCGTTGCAGCGCCCCGTCTCGTCCCCAGCCCGTTCCGCGTCCCGTTCCGCGTTCCGTCCCGCCATGTGTGACGCCTACTCGCCGGCCCGCGAGTGGGCTTCGTCACGCTGACGCAATAATTCATTTTTTTAAAAAAAATCGAATTAAATAAAAAAATGTAAAATGAAAAACGGTAATAGTACCGTTATATTACCGTTTTTTCATATTTTTTATTTTATTTTTATTTTTTTACTCTATAAATACTCCTAATTCATCCTCATTTCACACACAAATACACATTTATTCTTCCCAAATCATCTTCATTTCCTCTCCAATTTTCACCTAACCTCTAATCACAAAATGTCCAGCGACGGAAACTCTGGCGGTGGCGGCTCCGGCGGGTTCGACATCAACGCGTTCAACGACTGGGGGGCATGTACAGTGTCCTCGGTGGTGGTTCCGGTTCGTCGACGCCGGGGGGTACCAACCACCCCATTTTGATGTGGATGCATATGCTCGTCCCTCCGCCTCGAGGTATTCGCAGGGATTATCCCAGATTCGGGAGGATTATTCCGTTGATCCCACTCCGTAAGAAGGCCGAGGTGGTGGAAGCTCCAGGGCTGAGGCTGAGGCGGAGGCGGACGAAGAGGAGGATGAGGATCTAGGCCGGCATCCGTACGACCCCAAAGAAACGCTGGCGGTGTACAACGCCTGGATCAGCGTCTCGTACGATCCCATCGTCGGGAATCAACAACCCCGGAAGTGCTTCTGGGAAAAGGTCACCGAGTCCTACCACGAGATTAAGCCGAAGGGGTCCCACCGCCGCACATATAAGATGCTCCGCGCCCACTTTGACCAAGTCGACAGAGAGGTCAAAAGATTCTGCGCCATCCACAAGAATGAAGCGGCTCATTACCAAAGCGGAGCCACGGGAGCCGACATTCTGAGGTCGGCTTTGCGAGTCCACTTCGACGACACCGGCAAACAATTCAAATATGTCGATGTTTGGTAGGTCGTCAAAGACGAGGAAAGGTGGGCCAGCGGTGTTCAGTCCAGCTCGGGCTCGACCTCGAAGTGCACGAAGCACACGGCGGGTGGCCAATACTCGTCTAGTGAGGGCGGTTCGGGCAGCGTCCCACAAGAGTTTGCCTCGCAGGAGGTTAAGGCCCTGGCAGACGATGCCGGGGGTCCTCCGTGGGCGCCGTCGGCCGCAAGGGAGAAATGCGGCGAAGGCGCTAGAGGGAGGAGGGGCCGAGCCGAATCAAGCCAAGCGGGCTCGGGCTCGGGCTCGGGGGGACCCTCGAACTCCCTTATGTCCATGTACATGACCGCCACAATGGCGGACACTTCCCGCATGACGCCTCTCCAATACCAAGCATATCTTAACGGAATTGCGTTTATGGCAGCACAACTTGGCATTCCGCCTCCTCACGGCTTCAGTGCACCTCCACCGCCTTCGGGGGATGATTCGCCGGCGGAGTAGTTTTTTTATTTTCTTTAAAATTGTATTTTAAATTATGTCATTTTTATTTTTTAGGATTTTAATTAAGTGTTTTTTTTTTTGAATTTTAAGTTGTATTTTTATTTTATTTTTAATGAAGTGTATTTTTTTAATTGAATTTGGTTGGAAATAAAAATAAAAAAATTAAATTGAATGAATAGTAATTTAAGGGACGGAGGGTTGCAGGTTCCGTCCCTTAATTAAGAGATGGAGTAAAAAAGTATAGTGGGGCCATGAATAGTAATTTAAGGAACGAATAAGTGACAGCGTTGCGGATGACCTTATGATTTAGAACTCTCGTGACACTCTAATAAAATTAATGACCAAATACATCTTAATTTGGTAAAAAAATCTTCCAACAACAATAAATTGAAGATTCGAGTTGCTTCAAATACATGTATGCAAGTGAGTTAGAGTTCTGACCCCTAGAATTCAAAATTAAAGAAAGTCCCTATCGTTCAGCTTTAAAAATTCCAATAGTATAACTCAAAAAAACACCCATCATATTATTTCTTAATTTAAGACAGGTGAAAGTTGGACATCAAAATCATTATCAATTAAAATAATAACCAAGACTTTGAAATAGGAAAAAGTAGGAAGAAATAAAAAAGTATAGTAGGAGTAGTATATAAAAGCATCCAACACTGACGATATTAAATTGAATAAGCAGGATTGCAAGTTAAAGTGTAGTATTAAAATATAGAGGATCCTTTTACTCATTTTTTCATCTATAATTATTTTTTTAACCTTTTATGTTTTATTTTATGTTCAAAATTATTGGCTAAATATTTTTTATTTTAATTATAATAAGTATAGTAGTGAGTATGGGTGGCTAAACGGTTCTTGATTATTCGGTTAACCCAGAATCAAACCATAACCGGATGGTTATCGCCGAGAACCGAAATTACTCCATATTCTTTTACTTGAACAATCCGTCATTAAATTTGAAAAATAACTTGACTGAAGTGAAAAATATTCGCATTCACATACTACTCTTTTTCTCCAGTAGTATATGAAACTGAAAGTGAGAAAAAACACAGCAATTTTTCGGTCAATCAAATACTCCTATACTCTCTCGGTCATTTCGATTCGTCCTACAATAAAAGTCATATTTTAATTTTACCATAAATGGTAAGTAGGTCACTCACATTTTATTATAAAACTAATATAAGTGACTCATATTCCAGTGACTTATTCAATCTAATTTTCTTTACATTTCTTAATACTCGTGGTATAAACAAATAGAACTCGTATCAAGGGACGAGGAAGTAGTATAAACTAAACGATTATTCAACATTGTCAGCTTGTTTGACTGGAATAATTGTATAATTCTGAAAAAAGAAAAGTTGATCGGTGGAAACTAAGTTGCTTATTTAATGACAACTCTTCTCAACTCTTTCATTCATCATCTATTTTCTTCAAAAAAAGAAAAAAAGAAGGAAAAAAATGGCAGAGAAGATCTTGATCATCGGTGGAACAGGATACATCGGGAAATTCGTAGTTGAAGCGAGTGCAAAATCTGGGCATCCCACTTTTGCTCTGTTGAGAGAGGCCACCATTTCTGATCCAGCCAAAGCCCACCTCGTCGACAGCTTCAACAAACATGGTGTCACCATCTTAACTGTATGTATATATATATACATCTGTGGATAGTTTGATATCGATCGATTTATCTGTTTAAAATGTCCAGAACTTTAGTTGTTTTTCAGTTTAAATTGTTCAGAAATTTAGGCGAAATAAAAATTCAAAGGTTTGACTCAAATCCGAGACGTTTGGGTTTGTGCAGGGAGATTTGAAGGATCACGAGAGCCTGGTGAAGGCTATAAAGCAAGTGGATGTGGTTATATCAACCGTGGGATTCATGCAAATTGGTGATCAGTATAAGATCATTGATGCAATCAAGGAGGCTGGAAATGTTAAGGTATGTGTATACATAGCAATAATTATTTTGATGAACAAGTACAGATCGATGAATTAATAAGTAGTTGGATTGTTGCAGAGGTTCTTACCATCGGAATTCGGAAACGACATCGACAGGAGCCGTGCAGTGGATCCCATAAACCAGAATTTCCAGCTGAAGGTGCAGCTTCGGAGAGCAATTGAGGCGTCCGGCATTCCTTACACCTTCATCGTATCCAACATATTTTCCGGCTACGCCCTCACCAATTTGCTGCAGTTGGGCGCCACTTCCCCTCCCCGAGACAAACTAGTCATCCCCGGAGATGGAAATGTTAAAGGTATGCTTACTAACTCCCCTGTTAGTTACAGATTCATAACATAATTTACTAGGCGAATTTATTAGGTTGATTTGGTTCCTTTGAAAAATCTGCAGCCCATATTAGTAGGCCCTCATGACCGGGCCTAAACCCATGTTGCCCTGGTGTGGATAACTTAGGTCATCTCCGACCATCTTAGCCAAACTCAAACACATTTTTGAATATATGTTACACCAAAAAGTAGTTTTACTCTAACCATTTACACCATATTTATAAAGTTATAGTACCATTTTTGGGTATTTGTCTAATAAAAATTTTGCAGTAACACCAAATATGGTGTAATTCCATTGAAAACTCAAAAAATGGGTTTGAATTCAGTGTATCGTTGGAGAAATTGTCTATACAAAAAATGAGTTTTTGTGTATGATTGGAGATAGTCTTAGACCAAATTTTTTTTGGTATCCGGCAAATTGCCTGAGATTTGATTAAAATTCTGTTTGTTTGAAAAAAATATAAAATGTGGATTTGTTCTCAATAATTTCATGACAAATATTTTTCTTCAAATATTGCTTTTTGTCAAAAAATATCAAAAAATTATTATATGTAGGTAACCATATATATATATTTGTCGTATCCAAACTTAATATTTTTTTCGATTTATTTTTAAAGTTGCAATAGGAATCAACATTTAACCAAATTTCATGTTTTTCCGGCATGTGCCCTAGTAATTACGCCCCCACACAATCCAGTTATGAATTCTAACCTTCATACTACCTCTTATATGCAAATATTGTCATATTCACTATAGTCATTATTACTCAATATATAAGAGTGAGACCGTTACTACCCTTATAACCCATCAGATCCGACCAAATTAATCAACATAAATAACCATAAAAATAGGATTCTTATTCCAATCACAGTGCATTCAACAATTTATTAAAATCCGCACAAGAAAGCATATGTCCTCATTAATTAATTCGCAGACGGAGAGAGCAATGCATAAATTCTATACGCTTGCTAATAAATTCACAACTGCAGCCGTGTTCAACGCGGAACAAGACATCGGAACATACACCATCAAAGCCGCGGTCGATCCAAGAACTCTAAACAAGATCGTCTACATCAAGCCCGCACACAACATCTACTCATTCAACGAGCTCGCTGCTTGCTGGGAGAAGAAGATCGGCAACACCCTTGAGAAAATATACGTCCCCGAGGACCAACTCCTCAAGCAGATCGAAGAGTCACCGATGCCCGTGAACGTGATCTTGTCGATCAACCACTCTGTATTCGTCAAGGGCGATCAGACCTACTTCGAGATCGATCCGGCTATCGGGGTCGAGGCCTCCCAGCTCTATCCCGATGTCAAGTACACCACCGTGGACGAGTACCTCAACCAGTTCGTGTAGTTTGTTCACAACTTTGGTCGGGTATTGATTGTGTGTTTTGTCGTGTTGTTGTACTTGTAATGTGTTCTTGTTTTAGTTGTTGTCGTCTTGTTTGTAACGTTTATGTATGGGTATACTTCGATAGTGAAATAAAAGGGTAATGATTTCTGGATTATAAACTTTGGCCAAAATTTGATTATGTGGCTTTGTAAATTATTGTTGTTTTAATTAGTGATAAATTTAGGCATTAATCTATGAAATATTTAATCCTATGACTATACTTGAGCTCACACTAATTAATCTTACGATTGTAGTATCTCATTCATTGGCGAAGTGTTAAGAGCACAATTCTCTTAACGAAGAAATCCTGCGATTTCACTCGCAACACACCAATCCGGCGCCCCGAACGTTGGGGTCGGCGGCTCAATTCGTGGCTGGCGCGGAGAACTTCCTCCGTCGGCAGTCTTCAAGTTTTGATAAGGAGTATTGCACAAGTAATGTGGGCAAAATAATTCTTCATTTATTGGTTGAATGAATAAAATGATAACAATCTATCCTATTTATAATACTAGAACTACTGACCTAACTTAATGAACAAGAAACAAATATAAGAAAAGAAGATATGCAAATCCCTAATATATCTAAACTAAATACTAATAATAGGCTCGTAACAACTCCCCCACGGTTAAAATCCACCTTGTCCTCAAGGTGGGAACCACGAAGCAACAGAGAGAGTTGAAAGCAGAAGCTTCGGCGAGGCATCTCCTCCTGGATCAAACACACACCAAATAGGTGAACGTCTCCCATCATCTCGATACAAAATCAACAAAGGAGACCCAATGTGGTCGGCAAAATTCCACGCCACAACGACAAGCTTGTCCACGCCTCCAAGAATGTTCGCAACCATCATGTCATTGCGCGGAGGGATCAACCTTGCATCGGTATCGAGCGATGTCGATCGATGATTCATACTTGGTACATCACCGACACAAGCAATGACGGGCAAACCGGTGTAAGCACCATCTCCTTTATTGCTCCAACAATTTCCAACATTGTTGGATGACACTTGAACAACATTGAGTGAGGCGACGACCTTCTTCACTTCATTAGTGGAATCGTCCTCCTCTACATCGTTCAACAATGCCTTTTCCTCCTCCTCTGTACTCATATCGGGGCTGCGCGGTGGGCAGATTTCCACAAAAGATGACACTTGTTGGTCTTCGAGTCTGCCATTTCTACCTTTGCTAGATTGATGCTCTATCTCTATTAACTCATCATCATTATAAATGGTCTTATCACGATCCTCCTGATCCGTTGGGCCTTCCCTTGGCAGAATGGTTACAGTGAGAGCCTGAACTTGTGCAGCTTGCTCCATGTCATACCCGACGCCCTTGATATCATCGTCGATGATGATCTCACTAGCCATAAGCAACTCACTACAAGTTTGGTCACTATGATCGCCATCTACATTGTGATCCGTAACAACAATAACTGTCTGTTGGACTTCCTCGATTCGATGAAGTCGCTGGTTATCGGGCTCCTGATTCACAAGAGAGTTCTCTGTTGTGCGTTCGGGTTGTCGCTGGTCTAGGCAGGTGTTAATGAACTTCCTTGTCGTCTCAAATTGGGGCGCTTTCATGGTGAGATCCTTTGGCCTATCGGTTCTCACGGTTCCGTGATTCGGACGGTTGATAGGGGAGCCCCAAGACGTGGGTTGCTGATAACTCCTAAAGCCCCTATCAGGTCCTTGAGGGTAGCGATCTGCCGGCCTATCCCAGCTCGAGCCATGCCGCGAATCAAGGCAAGCGCGGTAGGGGGCTGCTGCTGTACCGTGTCGTGGAGGGCGGCCCTCTGGCCAGTGTGTCACGCGAACGGTACCTCGTCGACGCCGAATATCCCAACCACGGTCACGCCAGCCGTGGTTGAAATTCCGGGGGACATCCTCGTCGGCCGTCCATACATCACGCTGGAAGCGATATCCGTCCAATTCCGCATAGTCCGAGAAATAGAGCTGATCCGGTTCGGGAAGGCGTCTGGCTTCCAACCTATCAACCCTTCTATCCCTCGCATCCAATATAAATTCCAATTGATCAAATCTTGCCATAATTTTGTCCAGCGCCGACACGGTAGATTCGAACGCCCCCGATACATTGCGCGTCGCGCTGCTTGAATCCGGGTCGTAGCGCCGTATCCGCTGCGATCCGTCACCGATGCGGCCACTCGCCGTGAAGCGTCGGAGCTGATCGGCCATGGTTGAGCTCTGGATGAAAGCACCAGTTGTTAAGAGCACAATTCTCTTAACGAAGAAATCCTGCGATTTCACTCGCAACACACCAATCCGGCGCCCCGAACGTTGGGGTCGGCGGCTCAATTCGTGGCTGGCGCGGAGAACTTCCTCCGTCGGCAGTCTTCAAGTTTTGATAAGGAGTATTGCACAAGTAATGTGGGCAAAATAATTCTTCATTTATTGGTTGAATGAATAAAACGATAACAATCTATCCTATTTATAATACTAGAACTACTGACCTAACTTAATGAACAAGAAACAAATATAAGAAAAGAAGATATGCAAATCCCTAATATATCTAAACTAAATACTAATAATAGGCTCGTAACACGAAGCCACATGAGGGACAGTGGTGCCCATGGCCCAATGGCTCCCACCAATTTAAGTAATTATATATACATATTCAAGAATGACAACTTCTAAATTTTGGCTTGGAAAAAAAAAGAAAGAAAAAATCTAAATTCTGGCTTAAGGTTGCTGATCTCACCAGTGTTTTAATCCCATTTGCGCCAATTTTCATTTATTCTGCGGTTTATTTTCATTTATTCTGCGGTTTAGCTCCAGGAGCTCCTTTTGTTGTTTTAGTTCCATAAAATTCCTTTTGTTTAGTTTTTTACTTTTGTAAGTTAATTTGAGGCTACCCTATATATTTTTTAATCTATTTATTTATCATTTACATAAATAATTTCATCATGAAAATCATGAAGAAAAGTAATTAGAAAAAAAATTAGCGGATAGATGGGAAAAGCAAATAATTATTTCTCACCAACTAATTTTGACCCTAAGGTTCTTTGGTTGTCGGGGGGATCGGCCCCTTAGATCTGCTACTTCTTTTAATTGATTTGAATTTTGTTATTGTAACACTTCCATCGAAGTTACAGCTAATATGGCAAAATTGTACAATAAAAGGGTAAGTTTGGTTAAATTTTGATCTGTATAATATTTTTCAAAATTTAAAGGACAAATTATGTGGTTTTAAAAATGTGCAATTATCCCACATTAATTTTTATCAAGCAAATGAGATGTTGAGTTGGTGTGCAGAGTAGAATTCTGGTGATGTGGATGAATAGTAATGCAACACTGTATTAATGTGACAACATAAGTGAATAACTAAAAAATATCATTTTATGTTTGAAAAACTGAAAAATAATTAATAAAATAAGTACCTTTAAATTTTCGAAAATTTGATTTGATTGTACAACTTGAAGTTTGGCATTCAAGTTTGAAAGGAGCGTGACAAAATTGAAATGGCCAATTCGTCGCGATTCGCGAATTTGTAGGCAATATATCAACCATAAACAAATTACTACTTCGGTGAAAATGATAATTTAGTTATATTCAGATTCTATAAACTGGTATTAGGAATATGTATTTTATTTTCAACTAGGGTACATTTGGTACCATGAAAATAAATTAAGCTATAATTAGAATGCATTAAAATTGAATTTAAATGAATTGGTTCTAAATCAATTTAAATTATTTGTTGGATAAAATTATACACTCCCTTCGGTTCACGGTAATTTAGGTGTATTTCTGTTTGGGCTGTCGGTCTCAACTAACTTGATACAAAATTGTACTCCCCTAATTCCTAACTCTTATTTATTATATAAAAGAAATAACTCAAATGTGATATTCGATAAGGGGATTTTCATGTCATTAATGATGGTAGTAATTGATTATTATCCCAAAATGCACAAGAGAACAACGAATTTAACAACAATTACGTCCGAATTGGAGCCAGCGTGAATGGGCACCACAATCTTGTCCAGATACACTTGATGCAACCATTTTGATTTCAGTTCTTACATCATCATGACATCAAGAAAATCAAATCTATATGTTATTATAACTAGTAAATATGTTCCTCCCCATGTCAATATATTTTATTGTTTAGGGGGAATTACTCTTACAAGTAGCTACAGGGTTTGTTATCCTCGGGTTAGCTTAGGATTTTTTATTAACCTAATAGGCAAATATATATGTTATTATAACTAGTAAATATGTTCCTCCCCATGTCAATATATTTTATTGTTTAGGGGGAATTACTCTTACTTGTTTTTTAGTACAAGTAGCTACAGGGTTTGCTATCCACGGGTTAGCTTAGGATTTTTTATTAAATAGTCGTGGCTCGAGTATGAATTTGAGGTTTTAATCAATTCATAGGGTCTTAACAAGAGAATTCCTATTAAATCAATAATAAAGAAAGGAAAAAGCCTTATTAGAGACAAAAACAAATAAAAAAAAAATAAATAGGTAAAGAGATTATATTTTTTTCTTTTTTATTATGACCTTCATAATTAACTTGTTTTTTTAAGAAAAAAGGTATGTATGTTAATATTCATAACATTAAATTTTTTCACTCTTTCTCAGCATTAGTTAGGCAACGTTACTAAATTAAAAAATTTAACTACAATCATACAAACATAAAGATTATACTACTATATAACACATATAGAAGCTTAAAAATTATATACTACTACTGAAAAATAATCACTCCAAATAATTAAGTATAGTATATAAATTGAAGAAATAAAATATATTAAATACTGAATAATTATCACATATCCTAATTGGATAAAATTAATCTTACTTAATTTAAAAATATAAGTATAAAATCATAGAGAAAATTACTATTTCACCCACCACAACCAATAGTTATATTTATTCACTAACAATACTTTAAAGTTTTTGAGTTCGAGTCTATTGTGACGCAACCTTTAAAAATATTAATTTTTTTATTAGTTCCTTTATCAATTTTGCATTAAAATGTGATTTATCAATTATTAAAATTATTGTTAATGGATGAAGGAAGTATGTGGAACATGACACCTAAAAATGACATAAATAGGTGATGTGAAGCTTGATAGATTAGCCAAGATTGAGTACTACTCCATCAATGTTAGCATTCGATTAGGTAAATTTGAGGATAATATAACATTAAATTACTCTTACCGGAGTACTAGTAAATTTTAATTTTCTGATCTTCGGATAATTCAATCTAGAAACAAATTAATTTGAGCAATCAAGCACCTACCAAAACACATTCTAGGCGTGACAGGGCAATTACGTAATTTTCACCATACATCGCATCCTATATAACTACAGCCAAAACTATGGTTGTTCAAACTGAAAACACGCACTCCATACTCTCATAAACTAGCTTTCTAAAATCTGAACCGAAAATGGCGGAGAAAAGCAAGATTCTGATCATCGGCGGAACAGGGTACATCGGTAAATTCATCGTGGAAGCCGCCGCCAAATCCGGCCACCCCACCTTCGCTTTGGTGAGGGACAGCAGCCCCTCCGACCCCGCCAAAGCCCAGCTCATCCAAGGCTTCAAGGATTCCGGCGTCACCCTTCTCTCTGTATGTATACAGTTTACACACAGCTAGTGCGTGTTTTGTGTGTGTAAAATGTGACAAGATTGACTAATTTGCAGGGTGATTTGAACGATCACGAGAGTTTGGTGAAGGCTATAAAACAAGTGGATGTCGTTATATCTACAGTCGGACAGCTGCAGTTGTCCGATCAAGATAAGATCATAGCCGCCATTAAAGAAGCTGGAAATGTCAAGGTTTTCTTTTTTCTCTTCTTTTTATCCTAAGTTGATTTGATCTGTCCGAGATTAAGGCATTGCAACATCAAACGATGTCGTTTTTTTTTTCAATTTGCGTTGTGGAAATTTCACTCTTTCCCCTGGTTTTGATTGGGTGCGATGTCAGAGGTTCTTCCCTTCGGAATTTGGGAATGACGTGGATCGCACGCGTGCGGTGGAGCCGGCGAAATCAACTTTTGAGATCAAGGCGAAAATACGCAGAGCTATTGAGGCGGCAGGCATTCCTTACACCTACGTGTCGTCCAACTACTTCGCCGGCTACTCACTGCCGACGCTTGCGCAGCCGGGAGCCTGGGCGCCTCCGCCGCCCAAGGACAAAGTAGTCATTTATGGAGACGGCACTGCTAAAGGTAATACACCCACCAAATTATTCATGTTATATATAGGTTTATGTGTATAATCCGGTTTCAAGATTGAATGAGATTGAATCAATTTTTGAAATTGGATCATTAAGCGAATCGGTTTGTTTTCTTAATTCATAGCGATTTAATTGTTCAACATTATCTAAGTCAAGATCGAACAACACAATAGTGACTGAACTAAACGATTCGGTTCGCTTTTTAAAACACTGTATATAATATTGTTTGATGTGGTTGCATAGATGGAATCATCATTATTTGAGTGGTAGTGGTGATAGAACAGAGAGTTGTCACCTTTATTTAGTGCGTGACACCTTTTTTAAGTGCATTTGTTAGAAACTAAAATATAAGCCTTGGCACAATGTATGGATACAAACTGCTACTAAAATCTCGTGTCACCTAACAAGTGACATTTTAACCGGGACATTAAGAGTAATAGCTTTTTGAGAAAATACAAAAAATAACCCATGTACACATACTCATCACACACTAACTCTTGTGGGCAACGTGAATTCTAACTAATTAGTTGAAGACGAAGATCTTACAATACGAGTTATATATATGTTATGTATGTCGACTAACTCTTTCGGAAAATGGTACATTTGATTTAGCTGTGTTCAACGAAGAACATGACATTGGCACATATACCATCAAAGCTGTGGATGATCCTAGAACTTTGAACAAGGTCCTCTACATCAAGCCTCCGAAGAACATCTACTCGTTCAACGAGCTTGTTGCTTTGTGGGAGAAGAAGATAGGCAAAACCCTCGAGAAAGAGTTCTTTCCAGAAGATCAACTCTTGAAGAAAATTGAAGGTGAGTGTTAATTCTTACTCCCTCTGTTCATAATCAATACTCATATATTTTTCATTTTATGTCTTTTATGAAAATTACTCACATTTTTACTTGTGTCGTCCATGCAGAATCACCAATTCCGGTGAACGTCATACTAGCCATCAACCACTCGACATTCGTTAAGGGAGACCAAACCTACTTCACAATCGAACCCTCCTTTGGTTTTGAGGCTTCAGAGCTCTATCCAGATGTGAAATACACCACTGTGGAGGAATACCTTGATCAGTTTGTCTGAGAAGAAGATGATCATCTATCATGGAGCTTACATTTTCCATTTCTTGATTGGCAATTTGTTATAATCAAGAAACTTTGTCATATATTAATGTGTGTGTTTTGTTTGATTTCGCTTGTTAATTGATATCTCCTCTACATTTCACATGTAAGCTCTCAAGAAATAAAATTTCAATTCGGTATATCGTTTTACATGTACATGTAAATCCAGTTTTTTGTGTTAAAAAATTCTCAAAACCAATGACAAAGAAGCAATAAAGTGTATAGACATAAATGAATATATCTTTGCGCACTACATTACTGAAGAAAATCAGCAGACAAGCATAAGCAAATTGACAACACACGTCCTGATATTATAAGCCAATATCATCCACTCGAGAGGAGTGGTCTCACACCAACTCTGAACAGAGGGAGAAGTTCGAATCAACAATCACACAATACACCATAAAAGCATCCACTAATCAAGCAAACTAAAAAGAAGCAATCAAGCAAATGTCATAAAGGCAAAACTCACAAAACAAGCAACATATGTGCACAAAGTTTCAGATAATCATAAAAGTGAGTAACAAAAAACTTACATAGATAAACAACAACTAAATCATAGCCCTAAACTGTATCAGTTGATATGAATTAGGGAATTTAAAAGAGAATAGATCTAGTTAATTTGCTAATGTGATTCTTGTATTAGGGAATTTAAAACAGAATAGATCTAGTTAATTTGCTAATGTGCATGATTCCTAAGATCAGAGCATCGTCATACCTTAAGGTATGACAATGAGATCAGACGAAGATCTGAAACCATTGTTATGATATCATCTTGGCGGCGATTCACCTTTGTCCAAGCTATTGGTTGACCTTGTCGAGTTGTGATACGAATCACTATAGTTTCAAATAGCTCATCAATGACACAAATTCACTGCAAACACGTGTCCACTCCAAGAGTGACAATTGAGTGATAATTTCATATTTATATAGTACTCCCTCCGTCCCAACTCAATTGTCACTCTTGGAGTGAACACAGGTTTTAAGAAATGTAAAGAAAAGTTGGTTGAAAATTTTAGTGGAATGTGAGACCCATTTTTTTATATTGGTTTTATAATAAAATGTGAGTGAAGTGAGTTAGTGGAATTTGAGACATACTTACCATTTATAGTAAAAATGAAGTGTGACAATTAAGTTGGGACGGAGGGAGTGTAATAAAAAAATCAAACAGAATAAATGCATCTGTCCTAATTAGTTGTATGCTGTCACAACTAAAAGTCAAGTTGCTAGTTGAATGGGCACTTTCAAAATGCTTCTATAATACCATGATAGCAATGTGACAGATGCCATGGGATATTTTTGTTTGAAGCAATATGTGATTCAAGATTCATTATTATCTTTCTACAGTTGTTGTGAATTGAAATGCTTTTCTTTTTATAGATGTTTCTTTTGATCTGGAAATTAAACCATTGAGAATTTGCAACATTTGGCATAAATGTGTCTGTGGGTGACATGCTTCCATCAAGTGCTTCTTGCTTTTCGTATGGGATGGCCCATCCCTTCTTATCTAATAAATCATCATGTATTGTGGTATCAATAGGAAATCTACACATCTTTTTAATAATTATGGTTACTTGAATGAGCAAAAGTGAGAGCAAAATTCTTGCTTGACTTTGAAGCAATGACAAATTCAGTGGGGTCGGGTCTCGACTCCACACCATGGCCATGAGGGCTGGAACACTCACTGAATTTAGTATTTAGAGTTGTCGGCAACTCCATGGTGCGGCAAGTCCACCCCAACCCTTCGAGATCGGGCGCACTTCTATTATTCATCCGCTTTCCATTGTCATAGTTGACATTGCCTTTCAAATCAATGACAACCATAAGTTCTGTTTTTGGATTTGACAACCATAAGTTCTGTTTTTGGGAAATAATATTACCTTGAATTGTATTACAAAATTCAAATGCAGAATTCACTTTAATTACATTTAAAAAAACTTACTTTCGTATATAAAATATATCCAAATCATTGGATGGAAAAAGTATTTTAGATAGCATTATATTGTACTCCTGATTAGTAACCCAAAAATGCAGCTAACAAATTAATAAAGCAGTCTAATTTCAGCCTCTCTAAATTGCGTTTTCTTTTATTTCATTTTGACAAATATCTCTATAAATTATTACAAAAAAATAAATAAAGATCCTATACCAACAAATAAAACTTTCTACGAAAGTGTATCACTATTTACAACCATCCACGTCAGATAATTAAAAACGTCATTTTATACTCCTCTACTCCGATCAAAATGACTCATCAACTCAAGAATCGCACCTCCGCCGCCGTATGCCGCCGCTGGTGCTGGTGTCGCTGCCACTGCCAGCACCGGCACCGGCACCGGGACGTTTAATTCAACAAGAGCCTTTCTCGGCAACAATAATTTCAACTCTTCCCTTCCTTCACCTACTAGGATGAACGTAGAAAAAAATATTGGTAGATGATATATTTTCTAAAATTTATTCGAGAATAAATGCTTAATTCATGACAATTTACATAAAACTCAAATAAATTCGGAAAATAAGGGGCTTGGGGTGACGAATACATACCATCTAATCTCGATTGAAGATTTGCCGACGGAGCAAGGCGAACGAGGGTGGGAGTGACGGCGGTGAGAAGAGCCCATGAAGACAAGATGACAATGTAGATTCTAAGAGCACCCGCAACGCGTGCCGAAACCGTTCCGCGTGCCGTTCCGCCGGAACGGTTTCGCCGCGGAACGCGTTGCGGCGCTGCATTCCGCTCCCGTCCCGTTCCCATTCCGTGCCGGGTGCCGACGGCACGTAACGCGGCACGGAACAAGCCGCCACGCGCCTGGGCGACGTGGCCGATCCCCGTGCGTGCGTGCTTCCCACTCGCCGGCCCGCGAGTGGGACACGTCAGCAATGACGCAATAATTATTTTTTTTTTATAAAAATCGAATTTTAAAAAAAAAAAAAAAAATTTTAAACGGTAACATTACCGTTTTTTTTAACTTTTTCTTAATTTTTTTAATTTTTATTTTTATTTTCTTATTCTATAAATACACCTAATTCATTCATTTTATACACAACTACACATCTATTCTTCCTACATCAACATCAATTTCTCTCCAATTTTCATATTCTATCTCTTCAAAAAATGTCCGGCGACGGCAATTACGGTGGTGGCGGCGCCGGAGGGTGGGATCTCAACGCGTTCGGCGATTGGGAGACCATGTACAACACACTTGGTGGTTCTGGGTCATCGACGCCGGGCACGCAGGGGTCGGCGACGCCGGGTGGGTACCAACCACCCACTTTCGATGTGGATGCCTACGCTCGAGGCTCCGGCTCGCGGCTTTCCCAGGGTTTGTCCCAGATTCGGGAGGATATCCCCGTTGAACCCACTCAGGGAGGAGGCCGAGGCGGTGGAAGCTACAGGGCTGCGTCTGAGGCACCCGAGGAGGATGAGGAGGAGGAGCCGGAGGATCTGGGCCGGCATCCCTACACCAACGAAGAAACAAAGGCGGTGTACACCGCCTGGCTCACCGTCTCATATGATCCCATCGTCGGCAACCAACAAGCCGCCAAGTGCTTCTGGGAAAAGGTCCGTGATGTCTACCACGAGACTAAGCCGAAAGGGGCCCGGAAGCGCAAATATACAATGCTTCGTGCTCACTTTGGCCGAGTCGATTTACAGGTCAAAAAATTCTGCGGGATCTACTCCTCCGAAGCGGCGCACTACCAAAGCGGAGCTTCGGGCGCCGACATACTGAGGGCGGCTATGCGCGCCTTCCACCAGGACACCGGTGTACAGTTCAAATATGTTGATATTTGGCAGCTCGTCAAGGACGAGGAAAGGTGGGCCGGTGGTGTCCGCTCCAGCTCGGGATCAACCTCAAAGCGGACGAAGCACACGACGAGCGGCCAGTACTCGTCTGGTGACACCGATGCGCCCAGTGATCGTGGCACGCAGGAGGTTGGGGTTACGGCCGCCGAGTACGAGGGATCTAGCCGTGGGCGCCGTCGTCCGCAAGGGACGAAGGCGGCGAAAGCGGCTAGAGCGAGGAAGGGCCGAGGAGAATCAAGCCAGTCGGCCTCGGGATCGGGCTCACAAGGAGGCTCGAACACACTTATGGTGGCGTACATAACCGCCACAATGGCGGACACTTCCCGCTTCTCGTACGCCCAATTCACGGCCTGGTGGAACGGAATTGTGCATATGGCAGGACTACTTGGTCTTCCCCCTCCCCCTAAACCTCGACCGCCTCCGGAGGATGATTCGCCGGCGGAGTAGTTTTTTTATTTTCCCACGTTTAATTGTGTGTTTTTTATTGTGTGTTTTTTATTTTTTTAGGATTTGAATTGTGTGTTTTTTTTAATTTTTTTAAGTTTAAGTTGTAATTTTTTTAATATTGTGTGTTTTTTAATAAAGTATGTTTGTTTTTTAATAAAGTATGTTTGTAGTGTGTTTATTTAATTTAATTTAGTTGGAAATAAAAATAAAAATTGAAATAGAATGAATAGTAATTTAAGGAACGGTTAAGGAACGGTTAAGGAACGGAGGGTTGCAGGTTCCGTTCCTTAGTTAAGGAATGGAGTAAAAAAGTACAGTGGGGCCCTCAAATAGTGGTTTAAGGAACGGTATAGGAACGGTATAGGAACAGCGTTGTGGATGGCCTAACACTCATTGCTGACAAAAGTGTTGAAAGATATGAGTATTATTCATTCAACTTGTTCAGAGAATTACAATAGGTACGTCTCCTTTAAATAGGCCAAGGGTTACATAAAATTGGCAAGATTTGCCATAATACTCATTCCCTAATTAATTTTTTTTCCTTGCTTACCTATTTTCCTTACTTACATATTTTCCTTTCTAACACTCCCCATCAAGTTAAATAATGGGATTACCGATACTTAACTTGCCCAATGCCTCATGGAAGCTTCTTGCATCGACAGCTTTCGTGAGTATATCCGCCAACTGATCTTCAGATCTCACAAAAGGAAGTTCTACCGTCTTGGCCTCTATATTGTCCTTGATGAAATGTCGATTCACCTCGACATGTTTTGTCCGATCACGCTGAACTGGATTTTCAGATATACTGATTGCCGCCTTATTATCACAGAACAACTTACATGACTTCTGTGAGTTTAAGTTCAACTCAGTCATCAATTTCCTCAGCCACAGAATCTCAGTCAACCCACTCTTAATCCCTCGAAATTCAGCTTATGCACTTGACAAGGCTACCACTTTCTGTTTTTTGCTTCTCCACGTGACAAGATTTCCTCCCACAAAGGTAAAATATCCAGCAGTTGATTTTCTATCATTTGGGTTCCCTGCCCAACCAGCATCCGTGAATCCATGAATCTCTAAATGTCCATGATTCTCGAATAGAATCCCATGGTTCGCTGTCCCTTTCAGATATCGAACAATCCTCAGTGTTACTTCCCAGTGAGCTACTTGAGGTGCATGCATAAACTGACTAACTACTCCAACTGCATAAGCTATGTCGGCTCTAGTGTGGGATAGGTATATCAATTTCCCAACTAAACGTTGATATCTCGTGCGGTGAGTGGCTTCAGCTCCTTCAACTATCCGCAGACAATGATTCTGAACCATAGGAGTATCTGCTGGCTTACAGTCCAGTAGTCCTGTCTCGGTTAACAAGTCAAGTACATATTTCCTCTGACTGATGAAGATCCCCTTCTTTGACCTTAGCACTTCTATACCCAGAAAGTACTTTAGTAATCCCAAGTCCTTCATTTCAAACTCTGCAAACAAATTCTTCCTTAGCTTGTTTATTTCCTCTTCATCATCTCCCGTGAGAATCATGTCATCTACATAGATGATGAGGCATGTAATCTTTCCTTCTCTTTTCTTCAAGAATAATGTATGATCAGAGTTGCTTTGTTCATACCCATACTTCTTCATTGCCTCAGAGAATCTCCCAAACCAAGCTCTAGGTGACTGCTTTAGCCATATAGTGTTCGTTTTAGTTTGCAAATCTTTCCTCCTTCGAAATCTCCAACAAATCCAGGTGGTGGCTCCATGTAAATGGGCTTCTTCAGTTCCCCATGTAAGAATGCGTTTGTCACGTCGAACTGATGTAGTGGCCATTCCCTGACTGCCGTTATTGAGAAGAACACTCGAATAGTACTCATTTTTGCTACCGGTGAGAATGTTTCAGCATAATCAACTCCATAAGTCTGAGTGTATCCTTTGGCCACAAGTCTCGCCTTATACCTTTCAATCGACCCATCTGGCCTCCGTTTGATAGTGAAGACCCATCTGCATCCCACAGTTCGAACTCCATCAGGTTTAAGACATACTTCCCATGTATTGTTCTTCATCAGAGCCCGCATTTCTACTAGCATTGCTTCTCTCCAGTGAGCAATTTTCATAGCCTCCTCGGCCGTATATGGGATTTCTTCTTCGTAAAGTGCTGCTTCAAACGCCCTAGCCATCTCTGTTAGATTTGCTTTAGCCAGATTCGCCATAGAATATCGGCTTCTACTAATCCTCTCAGGACTGTATCTCTTAGCCGGGACCCCACGAGTAGTTCTGTTGGGGAGTATATAGCGGCCGGTATCACCATCAATTGCTGCATTCTCATTCTCTCTACACCAAAAGTGTCAGGAGTAATAACTGTATTATCTGAGCTAGTTTCAGGAATTACCTCGGATATCACTGGAGGAGGACTCGATTCAGGCGTAGGCGGTTGAGGAGGCTTTACAGCAGATGTGACTGACTTGGCAGTGACACTAGCTTGTTCTGTTGGTTCCATGTTCGAGATACTTGGATGTGGCATCGGAAAACTAAGGGGTCCAATTTTATCACACTCCCCCTGAACAGCACTCCCCCCTGACCCCGAGGTTGGGTGTGATAGAAGTATTCACTTTCTAGAAAATTACAATTCATGGTTGTTATAACCTTCCTAGACCCCGGGTGATAGCATCGATAGCCCTTCTGATTTACCCCATACCCCAAAAAAACACATTTTATTGCACATGCAGAAAATTTTCCTCTTTCGTGTTTCGGTACATGCACATAAACGGAACAACCAAAGATTTTGAGCGGAAGTATGAGAGGTGGGGGAATATCAGTAAGGGATGCGAGAGTCTGCAAAGGAGTTTTCATACCCAAAATTTTTGTAGGCAAACGATTAATCAGGTAGACAGCAGTGGCAACAGCTTCGGGCCATAAAAATTTAGGAACATTTGAGTAAAAAAACAGGGCTCTCGTGACCTCTAGGATTATCCTATTCTTTCGTTCAGCTACACCATTTTGTTCAGGAGTGTAAGGACAAGTAGTTTGATGAACTAACCCCTTTTCTTTAAAAAAATCAGTCATGTCTTTGTTAACAAATTCCCTACCATTATCGGATCTAAGAATTTTGATCGTGGTTTGGAATTGTGTCTGGATCATTGTAAAGAAACGGGTAAATTTTTCAAAAACGTCAGATTTATGCTTCAAAAAATATACCCAAGTCAATCTAGTGCAGTCATCCATAAAAATGAGAAAATATTTAAAACCATGATCACCAACAATAGGAGCTGGACCCCAAACATCGGCATGCACTAGAGAAAAAATAGTCTTAACACGAGTATCACTTGATCTAAAGGATTGTCTGTGGTTTTTTGCCAAAACACAAGATTCGCAAGTAATATCCTTAAAATGGGAAAACTTTGGAAAAAACAATTTTAAATACCCCGAGGATGGATGCCCTAATCTGCGGTGCCACAACCAAGCTTCCCGATTTGCAGATCCGTGAGCAAGCATCGCGGTGCCACCTTGTTGAGTAATCTCATCCACATAATAAAGACCTTGACGCTCAATGCCACGCCCAATTATCCTCCTCGTCCTGATATCCTGTAATACACAGAAATTTGGATGCATTAGTAACGTACAGTTTAATTCTTTCGTTACGTGGCTGATAGACATAAGTTTATGAGATAATTTGGGCACATAGAGGCAATTTGTAAGCTTCAGGGTTGGGGATATTTCAATGGTTCCACTCCCACCCACAGCGGTCAACTCTCCATCGGCAGTTTGAATTTGGCTTTTAGTTGCCCCATTAAATTCACAAAAATCTTTCAGATCCTAGGTCATAGTATCAGTTGCTCCACAATCAAAAATCCACTCACTCTCCTTAGGGTCAATTTTACTTTGGGCAATGCATGCAATAGGTATATTTTCCAAGGGTGCAAAACGATTTGGGCTTAAGACGGAACTTTCAGACAGTTTTGGGGTCAAACGTGGAATATAGTTTTTCTGGGGTCCTAATTGTAATTTTCCCGGGTCATATTGCATATATTCTGAACTATAAGGACCAAAAATTAAATTACTCATGCTTTGGGGTTTATTCTGAAAATCAAATTGGGGATCGGGGTTTCTCAACCCCAATCCGTTACCTCCATATGACCCGCCTCCTTTCTTCTCCGCGAAGGCTGCCTCGCCGGGCCTGCCGCCTCTACCCGGTTGAGGACCGGTATCTCCTGCTCTCCCACGGGTGTTAGTCATCTCCCTATTCTCTGCTCCTTGCAGAAATAATCCGCCTCCTTCTTCGACTCCGATGGCTAATCGAGCTTTAGCCTTTTGATTTTCATCCCACCATTCCGGAAATCCAACGAGGAGGAAACATGTATCTCGAGTATGTCTTTGTTTTCCGCAATGAGAGCACCAAAATTTTGATTTGTCGGGTTTGAAACCGCCTTGGCGATTGGGCTGTTGCGCGGCGGTTCGTGGTGGTGGCTGTTTTGGTCGCGGTGGTGGCTGGTTTCTGACGGCGAGCTCGTGTCCGACTTGGCCCGATGATGATCCATCGTTGATTGCGCCGGTCTGGAGATCGATGTCTGCTGCCGGCATGATTTTCAACCGCGTAGCTTCTCGTTTTACCAGACCGTATGCGGTCTCGGCTGAGGGCAACGGGGTTTCCTTGAGAATATCCCTTCGGATCCCGTCATATCTTGCATTCAAGCCTGTTAGGAATTTGAACAGCCGTCTTGTTGCTGCATACGTTCGAAGTTGGCTAATCCCCTTGTCGCAGCAATCCACAGGTTGATGTTGGCATCGGTCAATTTCGACCCAGATTCCGTGGAGATGTCGCCAATATGTTTCTAGCCCATGTTCCCCTTGCACGATTCGGCCTGCCTTTTCCTCTAGATCGTACAACAAATATGGATCTGCAGTACTTTCGAATGTAGTTTGTAGGCTCTCCCACAGAGCTTGCGCGGTTTGGTGATGTGCAAAGTCGACAACAATTTCTGTTTCGACGTTGTCAATTATCCATGAGAACACTGTCATATCGGCTTCCTCCCATTCTGTGTACCCCTTCATTCCAGGTTCCGGCGGCTGCGGTGTACCGGTGATATACCTGTTTGCTCGTCTTCCCACGATGGCTACTCTCATCAGCCGTTTCCATAGGGGATAATTCATCCCGTTGAGTTTAACGGCTAGAGTAACATTCTTACTCATCTTTAATCGTGTCTCCTCCATATTTGGTTTCTCTTCATCGTCTGACATGTTGCAGGTTGAAAATAACTGCCTTCTTGGTCGGGAAAGGTATTAGGCTATGATGATTTTTTTATGAGCCTTTGCTCTGATACCATGTTGAAAGATATGAGTATTATTCATTCAACTTGTTCAGAGAATTACAATAGGTACGTCTCCTTTAAATAGGCTAAGGGTTACATAAAATTAGCAAGATTTGCTATAATACTCATTCCCTAATTAAATTTTTTTCTTTGCTTATCTATTTTCCTTACTTACATTTTTTCCTTTCTAACAAAAAGTGTTTGGCAGCCATTGAAAAAGCTTATAAGGGAAGGAAGGTTTTTATTATAATATATTGATATTGAATTATTAACTGCAATGCAAGTTGGGAAGCTCCTATTGTATCTTAGCTGCCAAATGTAAAAGATTATACATAGGTTGTGATTTTTGGTTGTTTATTTTTGTGTGCTTAGTTTTTGGTTGAGCGGCTATGGAGGTGGCAGTATCGTGAAGAAATGGTGAGGTGAATTGGATAATGTTTTTTTTAATTTTATTATTAATATAAAATCATTTTGATGTATTCACTTGTCACTTCAACTTTAAATTTGTCCGATAAAATTTAATTTGGGGGAATTCTTAAACGTGGAAAATTCTATCCAATATCAACGTTCATAATTTTTTTATCCACTTTTTTAATTAAGTTCATAATGTATACGAGTACTAAAACCGAAGTTCGTAATTTTGTCGTTTAAGCTAGACCAGATCCATATATCTTGTAGGGCCCAATCAATAAAACAATAAATAAGTACATCTTTTAATTAATATAGGCCCAATCAAACCTCAAGCCCAAACTAAGTCATCTCTTCTCTCTTATGCGTGCCTCTTTCTCTCTCTCTCTCTACGATACACCGAAACCAGAAGCCTCGCATCTCGTCCTCACAAATCCCGGCGACCTCCTCACCGTAGTCGAACGCCACGATTCCGTATCCCCACTTTCTTCTCTCCAGATCTGATCGCCCCCAATCCGGCAAAGGCCGCTGCCTTCTCCGCCTCTTTTTTTATTCCTTACACATTAAGGTTTGCACACTTACATGTGTATTCACACCTCTCACACCGTAGATCTTAACGCTTCTCTGTAAATTGTAGGTGCCAACAACCAATTCAGCTGCTTTGTGTGGATTTGATTATGTCGTCAGCTCAAGACCCTTTTTACATTGTGAAAGAGGAGATTCAGGATTCTGTAAGTTTTTCTTTTGTACCTAATTGTTCTTTTTTAGATGTGCTATTTCGATATGAGATCGATCGGCTGATTAATTTATCAATGGGAATGTTTGATCAGTCTATTAATCCATCCAGGATTTTTTTTATGTATTCTGTTAATTGCTTGCTTGAACTGGATTTTACATTGCTTGATGAGCTCAGCACTCGTATTTTATTTGATTTTGAAGCTTTGATGCGAATGAAATTATGCATATATGCCTTTGCTGTTATTTGTGTATTATCAGTGCAGCTTGGGTGTGGCTTCATTGTGCTTGATATGTAGAATTGTACACCTGGATTGCTTAGTGCATGTAACACCAGTTGCCCATGTGATTAAACACTCTAGTATCGTGGCTTAGTACTCTGGTACCAGCATGACCTGGATACCTTATATGTTATGCAGTAATTATTAGCTCATTAATTGTGATATCTTGAATACTTCTGCTAAGCAGTAGTGTTGCATATAAATAGGTTTGAACATGTAAATTTGAGCACCGTCTAACTGTAACATGAGTTGCCCATGTAGCTAAGCACATCTAATATTATAGATTAATTTGAGCACCAAATATGCTATGCAGCAAGTGGTGGGCTTGGTGGCTCTTTAATTGTGATATTGTTGAATACCTTCTGCTAAGCAATAGTGGACATCCGAGTAAAGATTCTCCTGTCTAAATTTGTGCACCATGAATCTTAAAAATGTCTAATGTAACCATAGGCCGATAGTTTGTGAGATAACACCTTTTACATGCTAGTTTGTTTATATACCTTTACCTGACAATACTTTGATATTGTGCCCAATGCTTGAATAAATTTTTTGATAGCCTCTAGTACGTTGATTTGTATTTGTTGAATGTTAGCTAAATAATGATGTTCCTGTTTGGTTAGATTGATAAGTTTCTCCAAACCTATAACCAATGGGAACGGATGCCTTCTGATAGTGGGGAGAGGATACGCCTCACTAAGGAGATTCTTACTGGATCTGAGAGCATAGAATGGCAGGTATGATATTGTATTTGAACTTCAAGTATATACGCTGAGCAATCAGTTACATATCCGAATTCAGATAAGACTTCCATTTGCAATTGGAACATTCCACTTTTTTAAGGCCTCTGAGAGTTTTCTTGCTTCCATGCTACTAAGATTATAGATTTTGTCCAACTGTCAATACTATATTAGCAAAGCACCTCATGTGATTATTTATCATTGTGGATGATCATGCTGTAGAAGTAGTATTATTGTTTCACATTAGTACTGAAAGTTTCCTGACTGGAAGGTAGATGAGTTGGACAAAGCAATAACCGTTGCATCTAGAAATCCTGCTTTGTATGGTATCAATCAAATGGAGCTTGATAGTCGAAGAAGATGGACAAGCAATGCTCGCGATCAGGTATCAGCTGTTACATTTAAGGAGATCGGCCATCCTTTTCCGATTCCCTTAGAGTCAAAATATTTGGTTTGTTTCTGAAGATTAAATTTTGTAAGGATTTTAGTTGAGTTATAGACTGTAGTGTTTTTGTTCATTAATCGATTGATTATGGCTTTTATAAACTGAACTTTTTCTTGATCAACAGGTGAAAAGTGTCAAGAAATCAGTTGTATCTGGAAAGGAGTTGAATGACACTAGCACATCTAATTTCAGTGAAATGCGCCGCGAGCTTATGAGACTGCCAAATCCTCATCATGCTGATCGATCACAAAAGTACAGTGCAGATAATGATGATTTCATATCATCAGAATCTGATAGACAATTACTTCTCATGAGGTAATATTATTCAACCCTTGTGTTGTTTTGCTTCCTCTAGTGAACAAAATAAGCAAGGCACTGGATCTTCATGTTATGATCAATACTGATTGATGAGTCTTCTCGTACAGGCAACAAGATGAAGAGCTAGATGAACTTAGTGCCAGTGTGCAAAGGATCGGAGGTGTAGGGCTTACTATACACGAAGAGCTCCTTGCACAGGTAAAAGTCCCCTCTACCTCTGTTAGTAAGACATACAACAAAGAGCATTCTTCTAGTCTGAACATTTTTCTCAACCCTTCAACCTGAGTATTTGCAAATTTATGTTCTGGTTCCTGTTTATGAATAATGCTTTTTTGTCTATAGGAGAAAATTATCGATGAACTTGGCATGGAGATGGACAGCACGTCGAATCGTCTTGATTTTGTTCAGGTAAAAAGCAAGTCACCATCTAGCTGAAATGAAGTACTTCATACTTAAATATGGTAGTTAATGGTTAGTCTTCTTCTGTGCTATTCCATATTTGCAGAAAAAGGTTGCTGTGGTTATGAAGAAGGCGGGCGCCAAGGGCCAGATCATGATGATCTGTTTTTTACTCGTCTTGTTCATTATTCTATTTGTGCTGGTCTTCTTGACATAGGCAAAGGTCAATTGAGCTGAATGCGAGGAGAGAGCGTTCTTAGAATAAGTGGTATTTTTCACTTTTGTTGTAAATGTATTCCTTGTGAGTGGACATCAAGAACTATTGTTAGAGGCATCATCCATACTCAATGGGATTTGATGAGTGATCAAAGTTTTTATATCACTTGTGTTTTAAAATGTTGATTATTCCTAGTGATGTTGAGATGTGAAATGTGTGATTGAAATGTTTTTTTTATCGTAGTATTAGAAGCTTATAATTTATGCTATGCATTAGTATTCAATCTTTACCTGAATTGGTAAATTGATGATTTTTATTTACCAATTTAGTTGAGTTAACATCATTCAATTTCGGACTCCTTTGGGTTTCTTTGTGCCAATCGAGCTGAATTTTTATACGCAATGCATCCCTTAATACGATAAAAAAATTATCTAATTTTACTACTTTATCCCTGTAGTGACTTGAATATGGTGTTGGTTGTAAGTGGTGGTTAAAGAAGATTATGGTTTTTATATTGTTTAGGTTCATTGTTATGTTTTAATTAGTTTATGACATAAAATGAAAGCTTTAAGTTTCTAAAGTTAGAATGAATTCATGTTTTCAAGTTTTAAAACTACTTAAAGTGCTTAAATGCTTGAGTGACGCATCCAAGGCTCGAGGATCGACAACCAAATCAAGCGTGAAGAGAGTATTTTCAATTTCATCATTTCTTGTAGAGTTTATAATCATTGTTGTGTTGTGCGTTATTTATATAAGCTTATATGGCACACGAGAGATCAAATCCACGAGGAATCATATGAGCTGATAGCCCACGAGGGGTCAGGTCCCAAATTTAATTAAACACAATAAATAGTGAAAGTTTTGTATTGCCAACTTCTTTTTATAGCCCCTTACTCAAAATCTTTGCATTTCTAATAATAACAATTTGATGAGAAATAATAAAATTTAATCAAATTTTCTTATGTTTTACTATTTCAAAAATTAATGTAAAAGATTATGAAATTTATATTTATTCATAATTATTCTACAACCAAATTTTATATGATTTGGTAATTGAAAATAACATGTGAATGCCACCAACTATTATCTATATAAAAAGAAAATAATGTCATTTGATTGAAGAAAAATATAAATAATAGGAGTATATTACATGTATCGAAATTATTACCCTAGGATAATTGCGAATGTATAAAATTTATGATTGTTTTAGTTGATTTTTATCATCGCAGAACACAATAACTACTTTTTTTCCGATAAACAATTGAGAAAGTAGGAATGTGGGGTAATTACATGTTTCATACGAAATATTTTACATTTGTTTCAATTTAGTACAAAAGTAATAAGATTACATATTTCATACAAAAAGTTTACTTAGTGTTCCAAAATAGTACATTCCGTTAAGTCTCTATTAACACCGTTACTTCCAATTACATCATACATACAAAAAGTTTCATCAATGTTTCAAATTTGTACAAAAATTTTAAATTAAAACTTTCCATTAATTATTTCAAACACAGTTATTTTTATTACTCACAAATATGAAAACACACATAAAAAAATCGTCACTCTTCACCATCAAATTAGCGAATTGCATTTTATTGTCGAAGCTTTCTCATGTAAAAATGGAGAATACAACTAGAAAGATATTGAATCTTTTTTGTAAAAATTAAATATTGATTTATTGAATGTTTGGAGCTCAAATTAGCCATTTTGTAAAGATGAAATAAAAATATAGAGTATATTGAGAGACATAATTTTTTTAACCACGATCAATTGCTGGAAGAATTGATATTGACTGTCATTTTTTTAGAGTGATTAATTAATTATATTAAATCTCTAATTATTCTTTTATTATGATGATAAATTGGTCAAATTATAAACTAACTAACCGTGTTTAAAATATTAAATGGAATGTATTAATTTAAAACACTAATTTAACTTTTTATATAAAATAAGTAAATTTAATATTTTTTGTACTAAATTGAAACAATAATAAAATATTTTGTATGAATATGTAATTAACTAGGAATATCGTACGGTATAAGTTTAGATAGTATGTAAAACTGAAATCCCCAATTTGCCCCCGTAGGCCTACTGGTTCTCCGTTTTTGCTTCTGCCCTATTCCAATTGTGGCCTCCACACTCTCCCTTCCCAAGAGCAGCTCGAGAATCCATTCAATTCGACCAAAAACACTTTCAATCTCAACTCATTCTCAGATCATACACCACACGACCAACATACCCACCCAATTCCATCAAAATGGGGAGCTTAGGAAGAGCGGTTTACACTTTGGGGACTTGGATTCGGCATACGGGTCAAGCCATGGATCGACTCGGTTCCACCTTCCAAGCTGGATACTATCTCCAGGATCATGGTAATTCCTTTCCCTCTTTTTAATTCCCTTTCAAAATAATGGTTTTTCTGGGGGGGAAAAGTTTTTATAGATTTTTAAGTTTTTTTCTAAAAATGGGAAATGTTTGAGAGAAGACAGGGAAAGGGGTGCTCTTTATCTTCTTCTTTAATGTGAAAAATTCTTGCTTTGATGCCTAATTCGAGGTTTAATTTCCTTTTTATTCGGAGCTACCCACGCAAATGGTCAAATATTAGCCGTGTAATTGTTTCAATACGCAATGCTGTAAATGGTGATTACAATGTACAGTATTCTTAAGGTCTGCGTGGAGCAAGGCACAGATAATTGATATGGGTACATTTTATTGATCAATGATTACATGGGTCAGACTATGAATTGTGTTCATCAGTATTGTTGTCATATGATATTGAAGTTTTTGTGGGTTTATTGGGTGCACTGGCTAGTAATTACCTTTCCAGATAGAGTGTCATAGTTGCTGCAGGGTGCAGACAAAGTTCATGGTCTATTCAGATAGAGTTTACTGGATTTCTGTATCATCGGGCCTTTTAGCTGAAATTTATGCTGCTGCTATCTGATATAAGGATTCACGGTTTGCTAGTTAAAAATGATTTAGGAAGAAGAGTATAGCTTGACAGCCATGTATTTGGTATATAGATTCAGTTGAGAACATAATGAGAAGAAGAATAGGATAATTCACAGGAATGTATTAGGTGTATAGATGCAGTTAAAGGATGGAATGAGAGGTTGAAAAGATCACAAACAATATCGAGGCATGTCTAGTTTCATGTAGTACTCGTATCAGTCCAGATCACTCGTAGATGTTAGAATTAAGTTCTAGGACACTCATGAAGTCATGGAAACATCTTTCATTGTAGATAATCAAGCCCTTACATGTTTTGTACACTTACTAACTTGTCTGGAATCTAGATGAGAGCAGTTTGATCTTATTCTTATATTCTTTAGTATTTTCAAGGGAGCATAGTATGTCTTATTCAGATTTCATCTTGTATGTGGAATGCTTGGTAACCATAATTTCAGGGTTATTTTCGTTGGATCTGCTTTCATAGAGTATAAGATTATGTCCTTTCTTCTAGCAGTCTGCTTTTTTATTTGCCTGGCATATTGCTGTAGCATGGATATATGCTCCTTGATTTTGAGCTTATTTATATCTGCAGTTCATGCTGCACGTTCTTTTAAACAGCTTCAATATTCGATTCTATCTTTTCGAATTACTTTTATGTGTGCGTTTGATCTCATAAGAATTTATTTTCAGTTTCTAAGCACCGAACACTGATGAACATCTATGATAAATCTCCGGTAGTGGATAAGGATGCATTTATCGCCCCAAGTGCCTCTGTCATTGGTGATGTTCAGGTGGGCCATGGATCATCGATATGGTATGGATCTGTCCTTCGAGGTACGCACCTTAACAGTCGCTTCGAATTGACTATGAATATTCTGCAAATATTGGTCATACTGAACCATAGTCCTGTATTTTCTTTAAGTTTCCTACTTTTGAATTTCTGGGATTTTCAGCTCTGTTTCTGCTATGTGTATATTTTTTCCTAATAGAATTTTTACCTAGGGGTTGCTTCAAAGGGAATTGGCACTTTGGCAGGTCACACCTCTTTTTCTGTGGTTAAGTGATTTTTTAGTTAGGACCGACTGATAGAGAAGAGTATAAAGAGTGGCAGAAAACAATTTCAGTTAGCTTAATCAGTATGTGAATTATCTATTCTTGAGATGAATTAACAAATAAAATGTTGCCTCTCTATTGAATTTACTCGAAGAGACATTCTAGATTTTCAATAAAAATTTGAATGCACTACACTAGAGGAATAAATCATCCTGCCTAAGTGTAAAAACATCCAAGGCCCCCTCATCCTTTTTAGTTTAGGTGCCCCATAGGCATAGAAAATGATCATTCTTGTTAGACTTATTCTGATTCTCCATTTCATGCACTGAGTGAATTTTCGTCCTGTTTTTCAATTTCATGCAGTGCTCGAGCTAAGTTTCTGTTTCCGCACACTAGAACAGTTCAATATAAACATTATCCCGTTATTTCTCATCTTAGTGTTTCTCCATTTGCTAATGACTATACTTTATCATACTTCGACCAATTTTCATAGTCTTAGTTTGCTCTGGTCTTCTTTGCTTTTTATTAGTTTTTCATAGTACTGGTAACTTAATGATTCTGATGGGCTTCTCCAGAATTGATCATTTGAAGAAAACAAGTTAAATTTCGAAACCGAATGGAGCTGTTCATTCGTGATGCAAATTGATTTGTCTGCCTCTTTCCTGGACACAGGTGACGTGAACTCCATCAGTGTTGGTTCTGGAACTAATATACAGGACAATTCCTTGGTGCACGTGGCAAAATCTAATCTAAGTGGGAAAGTACTGCCAACTATTATAGGAAATAATGTTACAATTGGTAAGTAATTTTGATTGTCTACCTTAGGTTTGTTAGATACAAAGTAGAAATAGTCCAGCAATTGACATATCAAGAACTTCATATAAATTTCATATTTGTCTACTTATGTTGGAAAACATAGGTCATAGTGCGGTTGTGCATGGATGTATAATCGAGGATGAGGCTTTTGTTGGAATGGGAGCGACCCTTCTTGATGGTGTGGTTGTGGAGAAACATGCCATGGTTGCTGCAGGATCCCTTGTGAGACAGGACACCAGAATCCGTACTGGAGAGGTATGCCATTCAATTGCCATATGCACTTTATTTTTATATTCCATTGTCTATCTTGCAATGGGAGGCTAGCCTAATGGACTTCTTTCTTTTCCCCTCCTGAAAGAGTTCTTATGATGAGGAATAGAAAATGCTGTGTCAACTCATCCGTCTCATTGACTTGGGATTACCCAATTTTGTGTCATTGCTTTATAGGTTTTGGCAATAAGGTTACTCTAAGCTATGTTAGTTTTTAGTACTTCACGATAGTCATGTAAGTTGATTGGCATTGAGATTACGACAGTCATGCTAGCTGAAATTCCTTTCTTAATCAATAGGAGTTCACCGTTGCTTCTCAAATTCCTTACTAGTCCATCGAATTTTGGAGATATAACCGGCGCCTAATATCTTGGACCCCAGCATGAAACCAGCTTTGTAATAGGAGATGTTTTTGTACCACATTAGTTTAGTACTCCCTTTGTCCCATGATAAGTTAAACATTTTTTTTAACACGCGGAAAATAAAATAGAGAATAAATTAGATAAGTTAACAGAAAATAAAGTAGGAGACTAAATTGGTGATTTTTGCCAAAAAAGAAAATGACCCACTTTCCCCGGGATACCCTGAAAACAACTATGACTCAATTGACAGATAGAGTACTTTTTTCTTCAATTTTTAGTTTCTATACAATATTTTTTAGTATCATGTGGTAAGAGCAAGTGTATTATTCATACCCTTTTTATAAACTACGAATCCTCAAATCGTGATATGATCAAGTGTCTACTCCTTTGAAAAGACGGTGAAATACCATTTCGCCTTTTCAATCTTTAGCTCCTTCTCATTAACTTAACTTCTTCTTTTTTTTCCTTTGCTCGAATTTTAATTTTCCTTGCCTTCTTTTTCCTATGCATATGTATTGGATCAACCCTCTTAAGGGCTTCCATAAATGACAACAACGGTTTGATCATATTGTTCGGAACTCGTATATTTACAGATCTGGGCTGGTAATCCAGCCAAGCTCCTCAGAAAGCTCACTGAAGAAGAGATCGAATTCATCATCAAATCAGCAACCAACTATGTCAACCTAGCAAAGGTCCATGCTGCTGAAAACACCAAATCCTTCGATGAGATCGAGTTTGAGAAGATGCTGCGCAAGAAGTTTGCTCGCCGTGATGAGGAATACGACTCAATGATTGGTGTAGTCCGCGAAACTCCACCAGAGCTTGTCCTTCCTGACAACATCCTACCCGAAAAATCCCAGAAGGCTGTTCAATGAGATCTTCCGGTACAATTTTTTGGCATTTTAGTTATTGCTCTTGAAGGCTACTGATCGAACCCCTGCCCCGCGCAGACTCTAATAAACAGTGAGCATTCATTGCTTCTGATGAACTTATACCGGGTTTATTTAACCGTGCTACATGATTCATTTTGTCAGCTCAGCTCGATTACACCCTGGCTTCATGATGTAGAACCCCTTATGTAAAAGCAACATGAATGACAATGAGATTCTTGCACTTGAATTTGGATATTTGCAACGAGTGAATTTGGAGCTTCATGAGTTATGATATGACTCATTGTTGGAGTTTCCTACATTTCTTTTGTAGCCTTTTTCTTTGGAATATTGTGAGGATGAATACAGATTCTAAAACATGCATATTAAATTACAATATTCAATTGGGGTAGTCATATATAGGTATATATGTATAGGTAATATAGCCAATACTTTACATATAAAAATTTGGTGCTGCATTTTTGTTTAGAATTAGTGGGGAATCTCTAAAAGCAAAATGTCATGATTGGCCGCTCCGTGATTTCAGCACTTTTAGATAAGAATATTTAAACATTCCCTCTATCTATAAAATATCGTACTCCTATATTTTTTCATTTTGATTTATCCCCACTAATTCTATTTACTCACATTACTAACTTTTTTCATCTTCTTTTCACTATTTTGTTGAAAATATTGAGTGATTCATATTTTTATAGTATAAGTTATTTTGTGGGTAAGGAAATCATATTTATTATATTCATCGATCCAATAGTTTGGTAGCTTTTCTTGAATTCTTTTCTTTCAGTTTGAAGTTTACTAGTTTACTTTTGTTCTTCTTCGTTCATTATACATTATTAGTGATAATCGCTACATCGCAAATGCTTTGTAGTGAAATTTTTTCACTGTATTTGATCTCATTACTAGAGCCTATAGTTGTATCTGAATGGGGTGCATTAGGGTAACCACAATAGGAAGGACACGGCGGTGGGTGGCGGACAAGAGGTGCCCGACTAGTTGGCTTGCCCGCAGCTGGTGAGGAGGGCCGCGGCGGTGGGTGCATTAGGGTAACCTCAAATGAGCTTTGGGCCGTTAATTTTAGTAAATAAAAGTAAAGCCTATTGAATTAATTTGATTGGAAATGGCGCATATTTATTTTGGAGATTAGAAATTGGAGATTGACATAATTTTTTATAAGTTTTCACATATTTCTAATTAATTTATGTCCCTTTTTAAAATTATTTTCAGTCCGATAATTTTAATTCTAGTTAAATTAAAATATATAATCAATTGATAAAACAAAAAAAAGTGTCCATTATTGTTGTGGACACTTTTTTTTTGTGGGACAAATAAAAGTGGTTGTGGACAAAAAAAAATGGCTTGTCCACCTATGTGTCTTCCTTAGGGTGGATACTCTTATAAGATACCATGAATTTGTCATCTTGTGCTCCATGTTCTTTTATTTGCAGAGGCTGACTCAGTTACATGGCTGCAATCAGAAACTACTCCATCCACTTGCACAATCAATTTTCAACAAAAAATTTGTAGTATTTGGTAGTAATATATTCGTAGTAGTATGTTTTTTTTTCATAATGTGAGTACTACTCCAGTTTCCAAAATTGAAATTTTCTAAATAATCTGAGATATATGAGACAGTTTTGCCTATATATATCCAACTTCAATTTATTTTTTATGAATATATTCATAATTACTATGATATACTAATAAAAAGACTGTTTTTCCTATTTATTCAACTTTAATTTACTTTTTAAGGATATATTCATAATTATGATATAATTGAAACTTTCTAAATAATTTAAGATGGATCAGTCTATTTTGGTTAATAGTTTATCCCACATTAATTTATTTTATAGAATATATTCATAGAGGGACATATATTTGAGTACAAATGTACACTTGACACGCAATAACTAGTAGGGTGGAAATCTATTGATTAATTGATGCTTTTACTATTATATCTATAATATTTCCAATAAATAGAGATTATGAAAAATATGTGGAGAATTTATAAGGGTTGATGATGGAATCTAGTTGATGTTTTATAAATTGTGTCGTCGAAATTTCTCAAATTTATCCATAACTTATAATTGTACCATTTCTTCGACTTATTAATTATATAGTACTATCAAATTTTCAATTTATTTCATTTCCTCTTATCAGAATTCTATAAAATCGTAACATCTCCTAAAACCGCGAGATATTAGTATACTAGTACTACAATTATTTTTACTTTTATTTTTTATAAATAATTATCTGAAAACGATTTATTAAATCATTTAAACTGAAAAGATTGAGCATTTAAAATGAAAGATTGAGAGAATTGGAAACTTAAATGTATATAATAAAATTACTAATTTTTTTATATATATATTTCAGAATTTAAGATAAAGTTGAAAAATATATTTGATGATCAGCCAAAAATGCAAATATTGAAAGTTGAGGGGTTGTTGCGGTTTATAAATAGAGGGTTGAGAGGTGGAAAGGAGGGGAGGAGCGGAAAAGGGCGGCAGCAGCAACAGCTTTAGCCACTTGGATTGGATTGGATTCACATTCAACCGAATTATGGGTCTTGAAATCCAGAGCGATGACGCAATTCATGGTGCTCCGCTCATTCTTGGGTTACAGCCCTCTGCTCTCGTTGACCACGTCGCAACAGTTGATTCCTCCCTCCTCTCCCGCATCCCCGGCGAGGCCGGCGGCTCCTTTCCTGTAAAACCCCTTTCTCTCTCTCATCACATCAGTGCGATTGTTGTTTTACTTTTTTCTCACTTCCAATTAATCAAAGATGGAATCTTTTTCCGATTTTATGATTTTGTGTAGTGATGATTGGGTTGGAAATTTGATTCTTGTATTGGATAATATATCTGATTACCTTTGTAGCTTTTGTTGCTTTAATGGCCGTGTTTTTCAAAGGACAGATTGCTGCAGACGCATTATTATTTAAAGTTTCATGCTTTATTGCTTTTGTATGATATAATGAGTGTAATCACATATTTCAGTCCCATGTTTTTGATTTGGGTAGTACTATCTCATAGGTGTGTCACATAGTGTTGTTGGGAGCGTGGGGCGCTCTGAGGGCGGTTAGGTGAAATGCTTCATGTGTTCGAATTTGTGTGTATGCAGGGTGATATAAACTAGTATCTGTGGAGCACACTTTAATGAGGGTGCAAAGGTATAAATGTATGTGTATTGATCAAACTTTTGGCTTATGCAGGTTGAGGCTGAAGAGCTGAAGTTCGTCTTGAGCGAGGTTAATAGCCATTTTGATGCTTCTCCTGAAAAAGGTGCTTCGTTGAAGACCATAGCAGGTGGTAGTGTTGCTAATACAATCCGAGGTCTGGCTGCTGGTTTTGGGATCACTTGTGGCATAATAGGGGCTTGTGGGGATGATGAAGAGGGAAGTTTGTTCATTGAAAACATGAGCTCCTACAACATTAATCTGTCGAGATTGAGGCTTAAAACCGGGCTAACCGCCCAGGTGAGCTTTATTGCAATTAGCTTGTATGTTTTAATCATTCTTGAGGCAGTAGTTAAGCATAATCTGAGACATGGATTGAAATCTATGATGCAGTGTGTTTGCTTGGTTGATGAATTTGGCAATCGTACTATGCGGCCATGTCTCTCGAGTGCAGTGAAAGTTCAGGTGTATACAGTGTTATAATTCTCAAGAAATTAACATTGTTAGTCTGAACTTGCATATGAACATCATAATCTTATGCTTTTACCAGGCAGATGATTTGACTACGTCGGATCTTAGAGGTTCCAGGGTAAGGCACTATCGACTCTATCCTCTCATTCGCTTAACATATGGCCCGGGTTCTTGCTCTTGTCTCCTTGCATATAGACATCGACATGTGTAACTCTGTATGGATATTAATAGTTTCATAAACTAATTTTTATATTTGCTTATCAATCTTGGTTGCATCTGCCATCTCTAGCTAATAACTTGTTTCCTATATCTGGTTTTCATTGGCCTAAGTTGGTTTCCATGGTACAGTGGCTAGTGATGAGATATGGAATCTTTAACATCGAAGTTATTCAGGCAGCCATTAGAATTGCCAAACAAGAAGGTGTTTTAGTTTCCCTCGACCTTGCCAGTTTTGAGGTAACGTTTCAGGAGTTTTCATACTGTCTACGAGTAAACTTGATTAATGAACTTATTCTGATCTACTTTTGTGTTAAAATAATCTACCTTCTGCAGATGGTAAGGAAATTCAGATTGCCACTTCTACAGTTACTGGAATCGGGAGGTGTAGACCTTTGCTTTGCAAATGAGGACGAGGCTGCTGAGCTCTTGAGGTGATGTCCAATTCCCTTCCATATGAGTTGTGTGAAACAGAGTTGTAGTGAGATTACATTCGAACAGTCTCGTTGATCGTTTCATCTGATCCTTGCGTTGCAGTGATGAGAAAGCAGATCCTGAATCAGCTCTCGAGTTCCTTGGGAAACACTGCCGATGGGCTGTAGTGACTTTAGGCGCAAAAGGGTGTATTGCGAAGCAAGGGAACGAGGTCTGTTCCGTTTCTCTTCTTTCTGTCCTCGACATACTCTTTCTGTCCGTGTTCATCAACATAGCTTAGGTTATCGACTCAAATTTGCTGATGACTCTCCATTGGTTTGTGTGGTATTAGGTTGTCCGAATCCCAGCAAGCGGGGAGTCGAAGGCAGTTGATGCAACGGGAGCCGGGGACCTCTTTGCTAGCGGGTTTCTGTACGGGCTGGTGAAGGGATGGACGTTGGAGGAGTGCTGCAAGACCGGGGCATGCAGTGGTGGCTCAGTGATCAGGTCGCTCGGGGGCGAGGTAAGCCGAGAGAACTGGCAGTGGATGTATAAACAAATGCGGATCAAAGGGCTTCCTGTGCCTGACCACAACAATTTTGTCTATGACGAAGTCATGATCTAGAGATACATGCTGTCTTTAATAATCCCTTTGCAAACAATGTTGTAGACTGATATCTATTATTCACGGCCTATATAAATGAAATTTTGCTGATTTTCATTAAGCATATCTATTCATTAAATTTAGAATAAATATTCGAGTTTGTCACGCCCTTTATAGCATTACCTCAAGATAATTGCAGAGTGGTGTGGAATGTATCAATTTTCGCTTAATGGAGGATATTGTTTCACTCACCAACAATGGTGTGCACATATAATTTTCTAATGTCATATCAAATACATTTCAAATAAAATCTTTCATGAAATAATAGTGAACAAATCAAAACTACATAATTTTTAAGATTAATTTTTAAAGTTGTAAGACCGGAATTTAGCCTTTATCAAATTACTGCATGTCCAAATTCTCTACCACGTTATCATTTTTAGGGAACAATCAAATTCAACCTAAGATGAAAAACATAATGTCAACCCTACACCAAGAGAGTTCATCAACGCATCAGAAATACAAACACAAAAAGCAAGGGATAAACTTAAATAGTCGCACTGAAGAATCACAATCCAGCCAGTAATATCTGTTCAAGGTGTAAAGTTTCAGCAACACGAACATGATGCCCGTTTCCTACAGCGAGAAACGTGAGCAGAGTAGATTTTGGCAGTATCAGATATCCATTGGAGCTGCACCTTGGTCAGGGGCTGCTCCTTCAGCAGCACCTGGAGCAGCAGCTTCGGCATCTGGTGCAGCAGCCTCGTTAGCAGGGGGTTCTTCACCAACTACCTCAAATTCATTGATCAATCTTTGCACAGTTTCTTGATCCAACACGTGGAACGCCTCCCCAGCACCCAGTATGGAGATTGTGCAGATTGAGCTAGTCATTTTTTCTCCTTGTAAGGTCTCCCTCAATGCAAAAAGAGCATCCTTGATCAGATCTTCCCGCGATGAGTCCATGAAGCTCTCAAACTTCCGTTCTAGGTATGTCTTTGCAGCCTGTGACCGAGATCCAATTGCAAATGCTTGATACTCAAAGTAATTTCCACTTGGACAGTTGTAGTATAGATGAGCTCCAGATTCATCAAGACCACCAACCAGCAAGCCGACGCCATATGGTCGCTTCCAAGAGCGCTGGGTGCAAACCTGCATTTTTGCAGATAAAACAAATGATGCTTCAGCAATCAGCATATAGAAAGAGCTTCAAAAAAGAAAAAAACTCAATGATGATACTTCAACAGCTACTCACATTTACACGCTTTATCCAGATAAGTTGCCGAGTAACAAGAAATCTTTACATAAACAAGAAATCTTTACATAACAAGGATAAAAGATACTGACACTTAATGAAGTACAATTAGAGTATAAAAAATCACACAAGGTTTGATTTTTGCACTGAAAACCATCATGCATGCATGCATCCAATTGGCCATAAATTAAAGCCACAAAACATACAAGGGCTACAAACATTGAATTTACAAATTCTTCTGGGACATTCACTAAGTAAGATAGAGAAGTCTTTTATGAGACATGTAACATGAAACATACGACACAGTGAATACACAGAAGCATGCAGAAGTTAGGTTTTGGCCAATATAATGATGATGAAGCCCAAATATAAGAAAAGCATCATAACTTTTACTTAAATGCCAGCCCAAGGCTTATATGAAAGATGAGACTATAGCTGCTACAAATCAGAGGGAGAATATCATCGTTCCACCTTAAGATGTGTCATTTTGAAATGGAAAACCTCACCCAGATAAAAGACAAACTTGAGCATCATTTACCTTAAAAGTAAAAGATATGACAGGTACAAATAATATTGTAACCAAGGCAGGCACAAAAAATAGAAAAGGAGAATGTATGAAGCTGCAACAAAAATCTAAATACATGTTAGGTTGAGGTCTTATTCTACGTACAGTTAAAATTTGATGGTATATAAACCATTTCAAGTCCCTGCAAAATCAGAACGTCCTAAGTTCCTATCATCAAATTTTTCTGAAGCCAGCACCTAGAGACAGTGTTGTTAGGAGCAGGGGCGCACTGGGGCGATGAGGTAAAAATCCAGGGCAATGGGGCATGCGCCCCACTAATTGGGGCGCACTAACATATAACTTACAACAGAAGTCCACCAAAATGTGCATATTTTAGCATAAACTTTATTTTAATCTAAACTATTCATCAAATGCCAAGCACAACAGACAACTCCTTCCCAATTAGTGAAAACTTTATCATTAACATGTTTGGCTCTATAATTACGCTAAAGCCACAAAAATGAGTAGTGCTCTAAAAGCAAAGAGTTGACAAGAAATATAGCAGAGGGTATACGAGAATGGTTTCCTGCAAAAGGTTAACTCCAATGCTGCACCTAAAAACAAAATTTGGTGCAGCTTTCACATCATTTTAATTCAACCCCACATCAAATCTTACACTAAATTCAGCACAGGCGAATTGAACATTTTGGAAGATGTTCATGATTTCCATATTATTAAGTAGTGTACGACGAAAATTTGGTTTGAGCTGGGAAGTTGAGAAAAGCGGTGTTAAAATTGACTACTTTGGAGCAAAATCCATGCTAAATGATGTTCTGCATTGGATATCGTCTAAAAAGCTTTTGTCAAAGAGTAAAAACGCTACCACAGATGTATTCGAGTTTACCTATGAATTGACCATATCTTCAGATTCTCAAAAAATGCAGTATAATAGTACTACTTTGCCAAGTTTCCATTCTTCACAAAATATGAACAAATACTTATTGCTGACAACCAATATCAAACATTCTAATTTCTTTTTTCTTTTTCTTTTATTTCCAATATCATGTGTATGTTCTATTTGTCGATTTCTCCATCATAGTAAGCTTCAATCACACAGTGTTGTAGTACTACTACTACTAAGGAAAACTAGCCAATGATGTCATTTTCACTGTCTAAAAGTACAACAGAGTTCCTTAATAATCCCAACTGTAGTGCCAAAAGTTTATGTGTGAGTGTTCACTCCAAAATCATATGCATATCTAAATTTTCTTCCCACTTTTCGGCAATAGTTAGCTCCAATAACACTCTACTCTTTCAGGGAAAACTGCAGAAATATTTCATTTCCATCCTCTAAAACCCCGTACCTCATCTCCTTATGCCCAATGTCTAATTCCTCAATTCAACAGGAAATTAAAATGTGTATTTGTGTAACCAAACAACCTAACTCTCAAGATACAAAATTCTAGATTTTCACAAAACAAACAACCATTGATAATTACCAAAAACAAGAAAGAGGTAGTCAATGTTAGCAATTGATGAATTCTCATTAGGGTTCGCCCTCGGATCCTTTCGAGAACTCCCGCTACTAACCCTCATTCTTAAAACCTAACTCCCAATCACGCAACAATCCAGATACGAAATCATAAAAGCTATACGAGAAATTGAGAAAATGATACAGTTTAGGGTTTAATCAAAATGCTAAAATCAAAACCTGAGCCTTGTCGGCGAGCTGAACAACGAGGCGGCCAACGGGGAGCGGCGACTCGTACGTGTAGGAGTAATTAATACACTCGTTACGCATGTAGCGCGAGAGCACCCTGCCGTCGGCGGTGAGTCCGGCGATGGCGACGCCGATGTGGTCGTCGACCTTGAAGATCTTCTTCTGGTGCGACGAGAGCTCGGAGCTGGCCTTGTTGACGCTCGCGAGCACCACGTGAGTCTTCGATCTCAGCCCTATCGCCGCCGAACCCTGCTTCACGGCCTCCATCGCGTACTCGACCTGGAACAGCCGCCCCGCCGGCGACCACGTCGTGACGTCGGTATCGTACTGGTTCCTGAACATCTTGAATTCAAGGAGAAGATTGTGTTTACGATTTTGGGGAATGCAGATTCGAATTGATTGAGAGTGTTGTGTTCTTTTCTCGCACTAAAATAGGCGAAGCTGATGAGAGAGAGAGCTTTTCTTTTTCTTCAAGGCAGAAAAAAGAAAAATGGTGGATTTGGGCCTTCATTCAACTGATTTAATGGGCTACTTGTTGTAAAATTAGGCCTATAACTAAAGATATTTGATTATTATTTAGTACTTGGGCTTATAATTTAGATTCTGCAAATAAGTGCATCCTCATTCTCAAGTTATTTGAACTGTTTTTTTTACATAAATTTAAGTAATAGTACATCTAAAAATTAAATAAATAGATAATAAAGTATGAGATGTAATAGATTTTGCGATGGAAATGGAATCATAGTAGAATAGTGTGTAAAGTACAAGAGATAATAAGGTTTTTTGTCCAAACAATAACTAAAGTAAATTGGAATAAATTGAAATGGAATACATCTCAAGTAGCTTATTTTATTGTACAAAAGATAATAGTAAGATTTTTTGTCAAAAAAAAACTCAAGTAACTTGAAATAAATTGAAATAGAATACAACTCAAGTACTTAGCTTATAACAAAATAAGTAATTATAATCAACAAATAACTTAATAGGTCAATTTATATATAAGTTGGAAATTAGTCGATCTCAAATAAATGGATGAAGCATGAGTATCTACGTAAGTTTAGCTAAGTTCATAGATGGGTCATGTTGAGTTGATCAAATCAGATAATTCACACTGATCGTAATTGCTTGCTTGCTCATGTATGCAAGCTATTAACGAAAGCTCTCGAAACGTAAATACGAAAGCTGAAACTACTATCAATGGAAACTTGTAATAGTTGCTAATACGTACTCTCTCCATCCACAAATAATGGCCTTGTTTTTCAATTTTGATCCTTCGACAGAAGGTTAGTCTAGTTCTATTTTTTGAAAAAACTTCCATCTCAACCATGTTCCTATGCTAACTACTATAGTAATTTTAATCAATTTTTTCTATATTTTTTTAAAAAAATTATAGTATTAAAATCTGTGTTATTTATTGCCAATATTATTGATAGTAAATAGAAAAAGTATTATACATATGGCAGTAAAAGCACACTATACTACTATTGCACAAATCACACTTAATAGTTAGAACGCATTATAACGCATGAAACACTAACTTTTTAAAGTTAATCAAGTCTTTTTGTTATTTAATTTGGCAAATTCATAAATCCACCCATTGTCATTATGAATTTAACCAAAGGATGTGCTATTCGTTATCGATGACAAATGATTTAATTAAAACAACCCACATTACATGAAAACCACCAAATGTCATGCATGATTTAGAATGGATGCAATTAATGATTAAAAGCTATTGGGATAGAATAAGTTTGAAAATGAAAACAAGAGTTGGTAGGTGATAGCCATTCATTCTAGTCTTTTTCGAGTATTGATGTGTCAATAATGGCCCAAAAAATAAAGAAAGTCACTTTACTTTAATTTCTAATATATTTGTTTTATTTTTTTGTCGAAAGGAATAGACTTTACATCTCTTCTTTATTTTGTTCCTTTGTCTTTTGTATATTGTTGAACGTGGGGTGTCAATTTTGTGACGATGAATCGTGGCTTAATTAATCAGATGCTCAGAGTCGTCATAATTATATGTGGATTCCCTATAACTGTAAATTATACTACTATAAATCTTCCATGATAATAATATATGGTTAATTACTTGTGACTAAATTGAGTAGTATAAGAGCATCCAGGGGATAGAAGAAAGAGCTAAAGAGAAATAGTACTATATATTTTTGTTTTTTTATAATTTTTTTTCTTGAAAAACTATTTAAAAAGGTATATTTACCTATTCTTAACACAAAATATAAATAGTAAAGTTATTTTTTATACATTTTTTAATTTACTTTTTTTAATTGGAATACACCATTTTTAAGAAATTATATTTATTTTTTAAAAAGATAAATAAGTACCATATCTTCTCAATTTACATCTTTCCTTTATAGATGCTTTAATATGACAATAATATGAGCGGTCAATAATAAGTTTTGGTAATTATAGTATTGAATATACTATGTTGATTAGAAAAATATTGATTTAAATCATACTACTCACTTATAGTTGATATCTAGTTAATTCTATAATTTCCAATAGTTGCGAATTAAATCTTAACTTTTGTGTTTCTCGTAATTGTCCTATGCGATTAAAATTTTGATAAAAATTTATTGCGACTTTTGTATCTTTCATTATCAACTTATCATATCTTCATCACGTACATAATTATCATCTATAAATTGATCATCATAATGTAGAACAATGACAATTTTCCTTATTTGTAATAAAATGTCGCTCATCTTAATATTATGTACGTATGTGGTTGATTACTTGACACTTGACGCAAAATAAACTCATATTGAATTAACTGAGACTAATTTTGTCGTAAGGAAAATGCCGAGACTCATAAACCGTGATTAATTGCACGTAGCGCTATCTCGAAATAAAGTATAAAATGAATCCACAAAAGCATACAACATTCGTACGCGATATGATTCCTTAGTAGTATATCAAACCTAAAAGCATCCACGACACCCGAATATTGACACTTTTGAGGGTCGAGCAAAGCAATATTCACTTGCTTTCGAGCACTACATTACATGATCCAAAATTTATTAAAAGACATATCTTGCGTCGCCTATGCATTAAACACGGGAACCCATGCTCATACACGCACAGACGTCCAATGCCCGCTTTGCAACACTGTACTCTTGTGATCTCGACGAAGAGCATGACACTACTGATGCCAAGTAAGCCTCGTACTCCCTCAGTCTGTGATGAAACATATCGAAATGATAGAATGAGACGTTATACTTGACCCCAGAACGAAGTTGAGATAGTAATAAAACTTTTCTCAAATTCAATAAATAATTACATTCTCTCTCACATCAATTGACTCTGTCTCTCTCTCTTCCATTTCTCCTTAGTTTTGTCTGACTCTACAGAACTCATTTCTCACTCTGCAAAGTGCAAACACTAAAAAGCCTGCCTTCACCGAATCAGGAAGAAACGAAAACCCCTAAATTCCGACTCAAAAACCCTAGCGAAGGCCACCACAAACCCCTCATCTCTCTCCATTTCCATGGAGTCTCTCTCCAAATCGTCGCACAGGAGGAAGCACTCCACCACTAGACCGAATGCCTTCTCCTCATCTTTCTCGTTCAAAACCCCCTACGGCGACGTTTTGCTGTCGAGCGGAGGTGAGAGGAAGTCGCTCCAGCTCCACGAGTACTCCGAGATTTTCTCCGGCTCCTCTTCCATTCCGGTGCTTGATCTCTCTGCCATGGACGAGCGGGTCGGGTCGGGCGATATCCGGAGCTCCAAGCTCGATTACACCAACATCTTCTCCGGATTGACGCATGACGATGTGTTTGTGCCTTACGAGGAGCTGCTCAGTGCTTCTGCTAAGAGAGCTAAGCCGCGGTGAGTTAACGAGTTTCTGTGTTCTCATTTGGGAAGAAGATTTTGGATCTTAGAGTGAATTTGTGAATGCTGCACTTGTTTGTGTGTGAATGTGGTGCTAATGTGTTGTTTCTATCACGTTTTTGGAAGAATCTTTGTCAAATTTCTTTTTTTGGGAAAGAAATCATATGTTTGCCTTGATTGTATGTGTTAAAAAAATTTAAAAGCAAAACAAAACCTGTCTGGATGAACTTGCGTTACTCTTGTATTAATCCTAGTAAAGGGAAGAATTGATTTGTGGTATCAAAGATGCTCTTTGTCAATTAAAACTTGACAGTCTCAGAATATCCATTTGATGCGCAGTTCTAGATTTAAAATCACATTAAATCTCCTCCATGTTAGAAATATCAGTTTTTTGCTAGTTGCTTCTTCTGGCATTAATGTCATCTTTGGTATGATGATTATTTTAGATAGTATGCCATTTTGGAGCCGAGTCGCATGTAATTTGAAGTTATGGAGTGTGTTCAACTGCAAAGCTGTCTTTTTGAAAACATATGCTTGACTTCTAGTCCGATTGTCATTTGTTTTTCTGTTTTAATGATGTAATCCTTCGTTTCTGTTTCGTTCTTTTAAACGGAAAGTTGATAAACAGCAGTAGTCATAGTTGTCGATTCCTAGGGTTCCTCCTTTCAACCTGTGTTCCGGGACTTTAGCATTAATTTGTTTCCCGGGTTTAGGATTCCCAGCTGTAAAGTAGGTATCTTGTTAAAATGTCCAAAGTGGACAAGGGCTCAAGTTACCTGACTATATTAAGTAGGAATCCATGTATGTTTTATCTAATTTATTTCACTCAGTTCGAATCGTACGACCAACAATTTAGCATCGGATCCCCTCTGCTGAGCAAACCAAAAGAATTATTGAAGGGAAATATTGCACTCTCTCCTGGCCTTTGAAGAGGAGAAGGCAGAGAAGGAGTTCGGAAAATCTGAGGCTTTTAAATCAGTAGTAGAAAAAGCTAACTGAATTAGTCTTTTATTTTCCACACAGGCAGACAAGATTTACATTAATTCAATCTTGTTATAATAACTCGAAAATTATGTATGAACGACGGCACCCACACATGAAAAAGTTAGTCTTTTATTTTTCATACAGGCAGACAAGATTTACATTAATTCAATCTTGATATAATAACTCAAAAATCATGTATAGGAACGAGGGCACCCACACATGAAAAAGTTACCTGTTACGCCATAAATTGGTGAAGTATGAAGTGAGCATAATTTGTACATAACATAAAAAACAACTTATACATAAAATGAAAAAGTTGGATATTCTTTCCATTGAGAGGATTAGTCATATTTCTTGGCCTCTCCTCTACCCCATATTTGGTCTTTGAATGTGGTTGTTGTACCTTCTTATTTGTGGAATCATGTATGTCTCTGAAAGGTGAAACGAATATGATTTAGTGTCTTGTTATAGTTTGTGCTTGGTAGTATGTATATCTCATTTGTCTAAAACTGAAATGATTTAGAAAGAGTTGCATGCTTGTCCTAAATATTTTTGTAGGGTTCCAGTGGAGGGGCGGCCATCTAGACAAGAATCAGGTTCTCGACATTCTTCAAGAAAGACAGGAAGGCTTCCTAGCGTGGCATCTGATCGGTCGATTGATAGAAGAGTTAAGCTGCAAGAATCAGGTTCTCCACCTTCTACAGTAAAGATGGAAAGGCCCTCTGGTGTAGCATCTGATACATCTTTTGATGAAGGGAAGCTGCAAGAATCAGGTTCTCTACATCCTTCAACAAAGACAGAAAGGCCCTCGGGCGTGGCATCTGATCAGTCTACCGATGAAATTGAGCAGCAATTTAACTTGTCTTTCAATAGGACCAACCAAATAAATGTTGACGCATCAGATCTGAAAACGCACATAGCAGAGCTCCATGCTGTTCCTGGATTTACTCATTTTGTTGATGGAAGTCGGCCACATAAGGGAAAGAATGACAGGCCACCTTTACTCAACCGTGAAGTTAGTCGCGCCTGGAGTTTCAGTGCTGAAGTTGAACCTGTCAATGCTAAAGGTGGATCGAGCTTGGAGAAATCAAGGCTAGATAAGTCTCACCATGTGAATGAAGTTAATCTCAAATCACCAGAATCAGATGCACCCATTCTGTCGAGTCATCCAACAAATCTAAGTGATATCAAGGAAACCAGGCAGTCGATGGCATCAGGTTTCATTTCTAAAGAAGAAGTTTCACAGAAGATTGGTGACGAATCTCCGGATGACTTTGATGATAACTCAGTTGATGCTGTATCTGTTGCTGCCTTGAAGAAGGCCATAGAACAGGCCCAAGAAAGTATAAGAATAGCCAAAATTATAATGGAAAGGAAAAAGGATGGCGCGCAAGATGGATCAAAGCTTAGGCCTATAAGTAATCGCATGAAAGTTGCAGGAAGGGAAACTAAAATTGACCACGAGGCATTTGGATCAAAAAACAATAGTACCAGGAAGAAGTATGAAGATTTAGATCCTATATTCCCTGCACCTGCTGGGATTGATGGAAAATTAACTCCATCCCTCAGTCACACTGTTACATGTTTTCCTGCTGAACCTGCTGAAGGCAAAAGGGTGTCAGAGAATGTTGAATCCGATAGAGAACCTAAAGAGATATTTTCAGGCAGGAGTAAGTTACTTTTTGCCTCAAATCACATTCAGAGTGAGAGAACTCATGCTGATGAAGATGTTAAAGTAGAAAAGCTTGAAAAGAATGTGGAAGCAGATGAAGTGCAAAGAGAGTTATTTGCTTCAAATCGCATACAGAGTGAGAGAACTCATGCTGGTGAAGATGTTAAAGTAGAAAAGCTTGAAAAGAATGTGGAAGCAGATGAAGAGCAAAGAGAGGGAAAAAGTATTTCTGGATGCGAAGCTGTTGATGTGGAGCCTGCGAAGGCAGGCAACTCTAATAGCTTAGTGCCCCCCATGAGTGAACTTGCATCTAACCTTGGAAGGTTGGAAATAGGCACAGAAATCTCTAAACAGAGAAATATAACAGCCACTCATATAAAAAGATCTGAAGTTGTTCCTGAACTGGTGGAAGGGGATCTCCATGCATCCCAAAGGACACAAGGGATGGAGAAGAGTTGGGAAGAAGATGAATTAAGTCAGGCCACTTTTGTTCATGCTGAAGAATCTGAAAGTGATTGGGAAAAGGTTCTCAGCAGTTCTCAAAAAAATCCTGAGCATGACAAGGCAGTGGATGTGGCTTTTAAAAGTTTTAGGATCTTCCCAGAGGGTGGAGTGAACGAGCAGAGAGAAAATGATAGGGATGATAAGGACCAGCATGAAAAGAAACTTGAAGAGTGTGACAAAATAGCTAATGCAAGGTCAGTGTCTAATGACATGCCAGATGGATTGTGTAATCTGGTTAGGAATGAAAGTCTGGACCAACAAAAGATTGACAGGAAAACTGAAACTGACTCCGGATGCGAAGCAGATGGCCAGGGACATGCAGAAACTTATGATGAAGAAATTCGAGAGACAAGGAAGAATGAGGGCCAGCTCTGGTTTGATCAGCTGAAGGGAGTCTTACTGGAAGTAATCAATAAGGGGAAATCTGATGTTCCCCCTGATGTAGGGGAGTCAAAAATTAAACTTGATGAGGATCATCAACCACAAATTAATGTTGACAAGCAGTGGTTTGCTGATAATGCAGATGTGCCAAAATCAACAGAAGAACCTGTACCGAATCAAGTTGAAGAGGAACATGTTGATACTACTTTTAAGAGTGAAACCATTGCGACCAATGTGATGGAGGCAAGCCATTGCCCCAATGTTCAGAAGACGGAAACTGAGAAAACAGACTACATTAAGTTGGGTGCTGGCAGAGGTGAAGGTCAGGAGGCTACTTATCAAGAGGATATAACTGAAGCTGTTAATTTGAGTGGTGGGGAGGCTAGCGTCATCTTTGATGCGCCTCATACTAATGGATCTGGAAATATTGTTGCTGAAACTGAAGAATCCTGTCCTGTTCAATCACACAGCAAAGTGGAAGAACATCAGAAATCTGTCAAAAATTCTGAAGAGGACGTGCTCAAATCTAATGGATCAGTTTCTGCACATGACGAGGACAAGATGGAACAAGGATCATCCAGTCGGCTGGATGATGAAATACTTAGATCTAACCATTTGCATCGAAGTGCCTCTGAAGAGATTTTTGTGAAAAACGAACTGCTCGATACTTTTGAAGGTCTTCCTTCTGATAGCCGAACGGAAGCTGTTGATGTCATGGATGTAGATTCCGAAGAAAGCCTGTTACAAGATGAGGATGTATCTAAAACAACCAGTGATATTCATGATGCTCCGCAAGAATATGCTACTGAAAACAATAGACAAAATATACCTCAGGACCTTGAATCTCATTTCAGAGGAGTAGAATTGAATTTCCCAGATGTAGACCAGGTGTTGGAGCAAGATGCGGAGAGGGATGAAGGACCTATATCAGACTCAAGCTTCGAGAAGACATGTGAGGTATCTTCTGAAAAATCTGAAGAATGTCCAGAAAATGAAAAGGCCGCGACCTCAAACATGGAAGAACTAAGCGATGACATGGTTTCTGATGAAAGAAAACATGCCGATGAACAAAGTGAAGAATTACACTCTCAGTTGCATGATGAACCCATAGAAATGGATAAATCGTCGGAAACAGAGGAAGCTGTATATACAGATGTGAATGTGGAAAAGGATGAGGAAAAACATGTTCGAACGAAATCAATGGAAGAGATAGATGCCAAAGAAGGTATGCAAAACTTTGATAGCAATGATCAACAGCAAAGAATAGAAGCCATAAAAAAGGGAAGAGAGCGGGAAAAGGATAGGATAGTTGTGGAAAGGGCAATTCGTGAAGCTCGTGAGAGAGCATTTGCTGAAGTTCGAGAAAGGGCAGAAAGAGCTGCTGTGGAGAGAGCAGCTACTGAAGTTCAGCAAAGGGTTAGGGCAGAGGCTCGGGAAAAGGTTGAGAAGCCTTCTGTGGTTAAGCAACCACTTGATAAGGCCGCCACAGAAGCCAAGCTTAAAGCTGAACGAGCTGCAGTAGAAAGATCCACAGCCACAGAAGCCAAGCTTAAAGCTGAACGAGCTGCAGTAGAAAGAGCCACAGCAGAGGCCCGTGTGCGTGCTCTAGAGAAAGCAAAATCCCTTAAAACTTCAGGAGAGTTGAAATCACCAGCTGACAGACACTCCACTGAGAAGTTTTCTAGTTCTTCCAGAAATAATGCACTGAAGCACAGCTTTTCTTCCTCGGTAAGTATCAGTTGTCTTTTATTGCTTTCCTGAAGGTAATATAAACTGTGTTCGTGACTCGAGGTTGATTCCAAACTCTTCTGTAGGAACTGGAGACTGGAGCAAATATTGAATCAGCACAAAGGCGTAAAGCAAGACTGGAGAGGCATCAGAGGATAATGGAGCGAGCAGTATGCCCTTCTCCATTTTATCTTTGTAGCCATAGCTAAAGATACTTTGTAACCTTTCACCCATCGAAATTGATTTTTTCAGGCAAAAGCACTTGCAGAGAAGAATATGCGGGACCATCTTGTGCAGAAAGAGCAGGCTGAGAGAAATGTACACCTATTACCACAAGTTTGAATTTAAAATTATTGCCAGGCTGAACTTGCATGCATGGTTTTGGAAAATTGATTTGCGCTGTTGACGAGTATCTTATCTTATTGCAGAGACTTGCTGAAACTCTTGATGCTGATGTTAAAAGATGGGCCACAGGAAAGGAGGGAAACTTGCGTGCACTTCTCTCAACCTTGCAATATGTATGCACTCTCTCCCAGTAAACTACTGATATAATATCTGTCATTGCTAGAGTTTTTTTATATTTATTTGCAATAAATTCCCAGACCATGATTTGGGAACTTAACTAGGGTTGCCTTGGCTGGGCATGAATCATTAACTCTTTTAAAGATGTTCGAACTTGGATAAGTATAAAACCTTGCAATGCAACGAAGACCTGAAATAACCCCATACTAGAAGAAAAGGGAGAAACAATTCCAAATTCTAAAGCTGTGTCTGTCTCTCAAATATGACATGAACTTGTGTGCAACCGAATGAAGCCACCACTGATAACATTAATTCATTGTCTTGTGCAGATACTTGGTCCAGAAAGTGGGTGGCAGTCTATTTCATTGACGGAGATCATTACAACTGCAGCTGTGAAGAAGGCTTACCGAAAGGCAACTTTGTGTGTACACCCTGACAAGCTGCAACAAAGAGGAGCTAGTGTTCAACAAAAGTACATCTGCGAAAAGGTTTTTGATCTTCTCAAGGTATGTTGCTTGTTTTGGTTTCTGAGAACATAATACCCGGTCCTTCCACGAGTCTCGTTCATTACATCTAATCTTGCTCAATTTCCCTCTCAGGCGGCATGGAGCAGGTTCAACTCAGATGAGAGATAGACTGAGTAAGCGGTGACAGTAGCCGCTGCACTCCTCTTTATTCGTTTGTTTTATTTATTTATTTTTCTCTGGAGGGGTGTTATTTCATGCTGTAGTAGATAGATTGGGTGAACTACTGAACTACAATTATTTGGAGACCCTTTATTTATAGATAATTATCTAGATGTAATTTCATTACCATGAACAAGTAATATGCAAGAAAAAGAGTGAACTTTTTAAGTTCAAAACAAGTTCATGTTGTTGTATGCTGAGTGTTTTTGTTTTTAGTTTCCTTTTCGATGTACTGGTCAAGAATGAAATCACATAATTTGAAATCGAACTAATTTCCATGACACTATCCTGAAAATCAAGAGAAACGAATGAGTGTATATATGTATAGGTAAATTCATACTTATTGCTTCATGCACCTATATAGTTTCACTCGATGGGAATAACATAAATGAAGATACATTAGAGAGCGAAACAATTAAAAACTGAAAATATATATTTGAATGTAACAATTTGAAAATTTGTAGTACTCCTTAACCTCCCCTCAAATAAATGAGAATGCGAAAAGGAGTATGGACTTATATTTTGTATATGGGAAAGTAAATTTTTTAAACCCATTTCCTTTACTGTGCCAATAAAATTCATGGGAGATATGTTTGGTATGATCGAATGAGGTACTAAAAAAATCACCATTTCTAGCTCTATTTCATTTCTTTGTTTGATTGCAGGAATCTTCATTTTATATAGAATCACCATTAGACATTCCTTTACTTTTGTGTAGTATTTTCTTATACCTACCAAGCAAATGAATGGTCCAAGATTTCAAAATTACTACAAGAAGCATAACAAGCAACCTCTTTTGTCCAAATAGCGTAATTTATAACCTAGTTTAGCCGAAATATGATGTTTTCTGCTATGATTCCCAGTGGTTTTTTACATACAAACAAAGCTTCGAATTCTAATTTACATCTCTTAAAATCATTGTCACCCAATAAAGAATTGGGAAAGAAAGCAACATTATTAGATTCCTACAAAACATGTTCAGTTTCATATGAGTGTTCCATCTTTTATGGTGGCATTCTTCAACACTACTGTGATTCCAGATCTTATGTAAAATCCATCGTCTGCCCGGTCCGCTTCTTCGACACCCTAGCATATCAACGCAGACTAAATCACTCACTCCCGCTACGAGTTAAAGAGGCAAGAACAACGAGGATACTTACATCTTTGTTTGCGATTATCACATCCCTCCCGATCTTGGCATTCTTGTCGATTATGCAGTTACTTCAAAAAATGCACAAAACAAGAATCAATATCATTCCCAATGTAAGGAAAAAACAGATTTGCACAAGCTTCTAAGAACTATGTTTCCTATTTCAAGAGGGTAAACAACTCTCCAATTCAATCCTACCAGATTTTGGTGTTCTGTCCAACGCCTATCGGAACCTTCCCTTGCGCGATAGCAGACGCGATTTCCGATTCAGTTTGGTAATAGTCTGCTCCCATCATCATAGTATCCTGAAACGCAGATTGCATTCTTTTAAATTGTATATAAGGCTTCATTAGGAACATTGAATCGAGTACGTATGTAGACTTCACCTTAAGTTCAACACCGTTGTCTAGGCGTGATCTGACACCAACAATCGAGTGCTGAACGCTACATTCTCCCAGAAAGCAACCATGAGAGATTATTGCATCCACTATCTGAAACAACCATATTCATGAGATATGGGAATGACAAGATTTAAGCACTGTGATAGAAGCATACCTTGCATTTTTCGACTTTCGAAGGAGGCAAGAATCTTGGAGATGTGTAGAAAGGGGTCTTTGGATCATTAAAATCAAACTTTGGAGGCTGTTAAAAGAGAACATTAGCCACATTCAGCTTCCAAATCTAAAATCATGATGTCAAAATTACATCTTGAAAAGTTAAAAAGTACTACTAGTATCATTCAAAATTCAAGATACACTTTTTACATAATAGTATTTCTTTGAGCATCTTCAAAAGATAGCCATGATTATTACTTTCTTGTCTGGTGAATCAAATGCAAATTATATTGAAAATGAGAGTTTACGTAAATGGTTACGAAGAGAATGATTGACCTGCTCTGTGAGGGCCAAATTGGCGTCAAATAATGACTTGATGGTTCCAATGTCCTCCCAGTAGTCATTGAACAAATATGCCTGTAACGAGGTGAGATACTCAGAATAGAGGACAAATAACGAAATCTCACGACAGAAGTTTCAAATTTGAATCTTGCCTGCACTTTGTGGTTGTTCACGGCTCCAGGGATGATCTCAGAGCCAAAATCATTGCACGAAGGATACGTATATTTCAGAAGCTGCAGTAGGACGTCAGTCTTGAACACATACACGCCCATTGATGCAATGTAGGGAAATTTTGCTGCCTCTTGACGAGAAAGTCCGAGAATAGAGGTGTCAACTTGCTGCAGGACATCACCAGATGAAAGCAAAAGATCAAAGGGAAGAAAGCATCAATTTATAAGATGTGAAATCAGCATAAAGTAAGGTGAACATGAACACTGAATTTTCTGAATCCATGTCACGAACTCACGATTGTCATTTTGTACACGAAACAAAGAACATTGGCCTAGCTAGACAAGAATACATACCATTGCTTTTAGATCTGAGCCCTTTGGTTTCTCTGCAAACTGAATGATCCGCCCCGTTTGATCAATTTTCATCAATCCAAAATCTGAGGCTCGGCTGAGTCACATGGAAAGAACAGAACAAGCTTATTGATCTAACATGATTCATGAGCATTAAACGAAACTTTATGCTGCAAAAGTTCTATATGCATGAACTCAGTACTTGAACCAACAACAGTTTTCGCCCAAGCATAAAAGCTATGAGTTTAATATTGATTATAGGAAATAAATCGAATACATACCCATCATCCATGGGTACACACGAAACTGTAATGTCTGCACCGGTATCTATATGTTTCTGTAAGCACGTTGTTCATCAATAGACAAGTATTAAGATTGATAAGAAAACGATTCAACATATGGGAAAATAAGCATACAGATCACCTGAACAAACTCCATATAGTCCATTCTGTAAAGATGGTCGCCGGACAAGATTACTATGTGATCGATATTTTTATTTTTGGCAGCCTGTAAACACAAGGAGAAGAGTCCACCAAATTAGTCCTTCTACAAAAATGATCCCAAAATGAAATGTCGAAATGCATCAACCACTCACATCGAAAACCCAAATGAATTGTCGAACTGCATCTGCAGTTCCTTGGAACCATTTCTTTCCTGTTTCTCCCGGTGTTTGAGTGGCAGCAAGAACCTATATCAGTTATACATTGACAATTATTTACACAATTACAATGATCCACTGATGGTAACTAAAAACATGTACGAAACACAAAACATTATATAAAATCAAGCACTTTAGATTACAGCCAGTATAACCTCACCTCCACAAAACCATCTCCAAAACTCACACCATTTCCAAAGTTGTAGGTCCGAGCAAGGTGTCTATTGAGGGAGAAAGAATTGAACTGCGTCATGATGAATATCTTTCTTATCCCGCTATTGATGCAGTTACTCATCGGAATATCAATTAGCCTATAACAACCACCAATTGGAACCTGCAAACACGTACATACATCAACCTCCACACATTCATAGCAGCCTATATCTCCTACACCGTTTAAAATCTCATTCTACTCCCATTTCACCCGCGCAAAAGTGTAACATTTGATAATATCAAGAACACACATGTGGTATACATCCACTGACAACATTGGAATATGAAACAGAACACATTTGCAACATACAGATATGACTTTATGCATCTTCTACATTCTTGAATCTAAACAGAAACAGCAGAAACAAAAACCATTTCCTCTCATCATACATCAACATTAGTAAAAAGAATTATCAAAAGTTAAATGAACGTAAGTATGTAACACAAATATTTTTTCCTTACAGCCGGTTTAGATCTTCTGCTAGTGAGAGGGAAGAGGCGAGTCCCCGCTCCTCCGCCCAAGATTATCGAAGCAACGCTTGCTGGATTTGCATTTGGAGTCCCCTCAGGAAATGGTGTGGACTGAAGTGCCTGAAATTCATCACTCATTTTCAATTAAGGGCCAAAACAAATCACTCCAAATATCTAAAAAGATTAAAACTTTAACAAACTCACAGCCATTTCTTTGTTGATATCACGTGCTAGAACAGAGTAAGCAACTCCAGGCTTCAAATGCAATTTTTTCTTCCCATTTTCACCCAAATTCTTTGATCCAAAAACATTTCCTTTCTTACTCCCAATTCTCTCTCCAAAAAACCCATTACCTCTAACGGCGGCGACACAGCAAGAATCCATTTTTTTGCGGTAATGAGGTAAAATGATTCACCAAATGATCTACCAAAAAAAAGAATTGGAGAAACTCAATGATTAGAAATTTAAAAACAAGACAAGTACAAAAAATTCAAAAGCAATGCTACTTTTTGCTAAACTAAAAGATCCAATGCTCCAAAATCTTGAAGAAAGAGAGAAAGGAAAAAAGGTTATTTTACCTTTCGCCACCTCCAAAAAATCACTCCGGAAACTTAACTACAGCTAAAACCCAAATGGGACAACAAGAATTAACAGCAAATGGAAAACAAACACTAAGATCACAATCAACAAAACATAGGGAAGCCTAAAAAAGAAAAATATGAGAAAAAGTTTTGAACAATCAAGGCTTGTATGAACTAGGGAAACTTTGTAGGGTAGTTAACACACGTGAACTAGTAGAAAGTAGTCTCACACTTCTCAATGATGAATTTTGGTGGTGACTGGTGAGTTTTTCTCAAAAAATGAAAAAAAACTGTGTGATCGAAGTAGCATTAGTTTTGTCTAATTTCAGCTACGACACCTCAAATATAGAACAATTGTAGATTTAGTACTATTAAATAATAAAATTAATACAGAAACAGGAAATATCTTCTTATTTTAATCATTTAGCCTCGGATTTCGTAGTTCCCAAATCTGCTTGGGAATTTAAGGATCTGGAGATCCTCTCTCTCTCTCTATCTCTCTCTCTCTGTAGTTTATTATCACAAGTAGATTTATTGGATAAGATAATTATGTTATAATATGAATTAAGTCAACATCGAATTTTGACCAAAGAAAAGTCATTTAATTGAATTGTTGATTTTTATATATAACTGAAAACATGGTTTATAATACTATGTAGTGATAAATTAATGCATGTTTATCTATACACTCCCAAAAAAAACTCTTAACAAAAAAATGTGCCTAATGTATGTTACTTCAGAATTTTACTCAAAAATGTAATTAAGCATATTAAAATATTTGACCTTATTATAAAATATGATCCCCTAACTTTGAGGTCACACAATTTGCAAATGTATATTACACGACATCTTTACTGTAGTCATTAATAGGAGTATTTATTTGGATTAAAAAAAATCAAAATAGAAGCCTTAAATCCATAACCATTTTTTTTTTTTCATACATAGGAGTTCGAGATACATTCGGCAAGCGAACTAGCCCGCCACAGCCCCTCGTGGCTCGAATACTTTAGCTTCCCTCCTACGGGTTCGGACGTGAACTAGCCAATATTGGCTCGTAGACTGCACTCCCTCCGACGAGTTCAGCCCCGGTAGACTACTCGTCACCCTCAGATGCGTCCAGGCTCAAAATCTTGCCAAGCCCCAAGGAAACAACCTTGAACAGGCCCACAGGGAAATTAATCCCAAAGTCGCGTCATCCAGGAATCGAACTCAAGACCTCCAGGATGGTGCCATATCCTTGACACCCTTTTCAACCTATACCATTTGACTGGTAGTTTAACTTATATAGAGAGGTAATGTCACAATGTTTTGCTTTGGAAAAGGAAATAAAAACTAGGCCCAAATATGTGAATAATACATTTTCTGCCTACTATGGGCCTATGGTTTTGAAACTCAAATGAATTTTGGCCCAAGTATGTTTTATATTTTGCCAATAGATTATGAACATCATTGGTACCACAACATTTGCCACCTCTAATTTCAAAAATTAAACTAATTTTTATTACCACACAAACACACACTCTAGTCCTTGGATGGCAGCCTTATAAAATGATTATCATTTATAATGAGGGGGAGTATTTTCATGAATAGCCTCTTAAAGTAAGTCTATTTTAAAAAAATTATAAATTTCCGACAAATTCTAGTATGTACCTCAGTTTTAAAAACCAATTGTGAAAATTACAAAGTTTGAGTTTGTTAGTAATCATCCCATGACTAATTTTTTTTGGACAATTATACTCCTCTGACATGACAATCGAAAAATCATATGTGGACGTCATCGTCAGTGAGTTCAACAATGTCATATATTCATAAAAAAAACTATAGTATTTGGTTGAAAACATCAATAATATAGTAGTATTATGAATATCGAACTTCATAATTTTTCAGACTAATTTCAAAAATTGTTGGAAGGTTCAAATTTGAACAAGTTAATTATGAATATTAAGAAGGGTGGTTTGGTAATTTTGTAACCACTAAAATGGCTATCCATCCATCCACAAAATACCCCAATCCTTGTCCATCTTCAAACCAACAGCAATGGCGCTCTCCCTCTCCAACCCCTTCCTCCACAAAAACCTCTCCCCTCCTCCACTCTCCCTCAACGCCAAGGTAACAAACAGCACACCAATCTCTTCCACCCCCAACGATTATGGTTTCAGCAACCATCTTCACACCAATTAGGTATTTTTTTTTCTTCAATTGACAGGTTAAGGCAGCGGTGGGCAGCAATCAGATGCGATTGAGCTGCAGGAAGGGCGACATACACCCCGAATTCCACGAAGACGCCAAGGTTTACTGCAACGGCGAGCTGGTGATGACCACCGGCGGCACGAAGAAGGAGTATGTGGTGGATGTGTGGTCGGGAAACCACCCGTTCTACCTCGGCAGCCGCTCGCAGCTTCTCGTCGACGCCGATCAGGTTGAGAAATTCCGTAAGAAATACAGTGGTCTCGATTCGATTATGGAGATTCCTGTACTCAAAGGAGAGATTGTGCTTCCTCCTAAGAGGAAGAGTAAGCCCAAAAAGAAGTAGTTTTGCTAAAGATTCTGTTTTTATTTTTCTTGTTTTATGTTTTTTTGTGTATTGGGATGAAAAATGATGAAATTGATGTTTTTATTGTAATGTGAAGTGATTAATTGGTTCTTGATTTTGTATGTTTTTGGTGTTGAGAATGTGTTTTTGTTATTTGATGTTTTGGAGAGTTTGCTTCTATTGGTTCTTGATTTTGTGGGTTTTTGGTTTTGAGGAATATGCTTAGGTGGGGGTGTTTTTGTTATTGATGTTATTCCGACGTTGGTGACAATCTTCTTCCCCATGACTGGTGGTGGTGGTACAAGTCTGTTTTCTAGATCCGTCATTGAACATTTATGACTTTGATTAGTTTCTTTCTTTGAGCATTGGCAGTAATGTTACGAGTTTCTCTATGCTGTGATTTTATTAGGAAGTATGGAGTTTTGTTAGGGGTTTTGGTTTTGGAGATTTTGCTTTGGTGTGTGATGTTATTTCGAAGTAGCAATGACCTTATTTCTTGTATTCGATCTCACGAGTTTTGTTATTTTGATCTACCATTGAGCTTGCATGAATTCAATTAGTTTCTTTGAGCACTAGTAGTAATTTTTTGAGGAAGCTGGGGTCTTTGACCATGTGAAGCCATTTCATGGGTCTCTTGGATGTCACGATCACGAATCGTAGAAAGTCATCAAATATACATTGGCGGATTCAGGTGGAGTCGGGGTCAACTGACCTCGACCTAGCTCATAAACGATAGAAAAGTTCATTAAGTTGGAACCTTTGGAGTTGCTGCTAATCTCACGGTGGAACACTCTGCTCCAAATATCATGCTTTGTCACATATATTGTGATTGTTGATTTACTTCTTATAATACCCAACTTTAGTAGATGTATTTGGCGAACATCACCACATATTTGATGTTCTTTTACTTCTATTTTCTTGGTTTTGAAGCAATTTTGAATAAACATTTGCTGCGATCGACGTGCTGATAGTTTGTATTTCATCATCTTTTTAACTTAAAGAGTGTTCTGTAACACATAAAAAAAAGTCAGCATCTCTTTCCCCATATGAAACAATCCCAATAATTATGTTAAGAACATTACAACACCATAATTTGACCAAAAAGCTATCTAGAGATCCCAGCAGACTTATGTTTTTTCAACACATGAACAAGCCAAGAAGAAGCAATTTAATGATAATATACCAAAGTTAGTTTGTCACTAATGATCCCCGTGGGCGCGTTTAAGCGACTTCATCATTGTCTCGAGGCTCCAACAATTGAAGCGTTCAGGAAAATGGAGTCATTGGCCTGCCAATACAAGGGTTGCAGCTTGCTTGAATGCTTCACATGCTTTATCCAGATCAGTTTTTGGATGACCAGCAGACACATATAACCTAATTCCAGCAGGCAGCTTGCATTTGTCCAGTATCGATCTTTTCGAAGTTGCAACGAAAACGCCATGTTCCTTCAATAGCTGCAAATGCAATGGCTCACCCTTATATTATCACAAGAAAGTAAAAAAACAGGTTTGAGAGAGTTTAAACCACTACATGATTGGCAAGATCTTCAAGCACTTGAAGATCATCCTTGGAGAATCCCGTGGAGTTCTTCAGTTTCAGAAAAACGATGGGTGATTTTGGATCACTGACTATCTCAAGGCCTTGTACATCAGATAAACCTAAAATCGTACATGAAGTTAGACATGTGAAATTAGTTCCAATATGATTTGTGTACCTAAAATCGTACATGAAGTTAGACATGTGAAATGAGTTCCAATATGATTTGATGACGAAATCATGTTTTTGAATTGTTCACAATTGAAAAAGAACCACCTTTATGGAGAGATGATATGTTCTCTCTCAACTTGGTGATAAGATTAGGATTTTCTTCAAGAACATCAATGGCAGTAATTGCAGCACTCGCCAGATAAGGAGGCAAAGAAGCAGAGAACACGTAACCGGAGCTACTGAGACGCTGCCAGTGAAGAATTATAATGCTATCAGAGAGAAGCCAGAGATTTTGTTGTGTTCCAACTTCCAACCTATTCTAGTTATTATTGCATTTCTTAGTAGAAGAATTCTATAGATATTTCCAAAGCGAGGTCAGAGAAGGCTATCTTTGAATATTTTAATTGACGGCTTAGCCAAGGCTTTCTATTAAGGAATGGAGTTATCCTTTATTTCATATTCCAAGTGTTCAGTAAGTTTCCATTCGCTTCTTTTCTTTAACACTAATAGAACACATACCTGGTGATCAATCACTCTGGCACTTCCAGTGCAAAACCCTCCTTCAGTGGCCAATGCATGTCCCATCGCTGCGGAGACAATATCTATCTTCTCAACCTGCCAAAAATTGCATATAAAGAAGAATGCGCAGATTATATAACCAATAAACATCAAGGGGGTGGAAACTTACTGGAATTTTGCAATGTTCAGTGAGACCTCTACCGGAACTTCCAAGAACTCCTATAGAGTTGCTTTCATCTAGTATAACACGGAATCGATATTGCTCCTTCAGTTTGATTATTTCGTCCAATGGAGCAATTTGTCCAGAATTCTGGAATTGCGCAAGATTAGTTGGGAGGAAAAGTTAAAGATCTGCACAAGCAATGTAATGAGGGAACTATAGAAAGTGGAAAAGATGACACTAAAGCATTATGATTGCTACAGTCCCCATTCCCTTATAAGTGCTTCTGAAGAAATACCTGATAGACAGCTTCTACAACGATATACCGTCTGACCTTCTTAGCTCTTTTGTTCTCATGGGTGACACTTTCCAGAATACTCTGTAAGGACTTCATATCATTGTGTTTGAAATATATAATCGTACTTCTAGAGAGGTGAAGGCCATTCTGAATTCCCCAGTGGACACCCTCATCTCTGCAAAAAGAACAATAACCCACCAATAAGTGAAAATAAAAGAATAGAAAAAGGAAATGTGCATCAGACCTTAATTAGTGTCCGTCCCATAGAAATCAATGCATCATATATAATCTAACATGTCACTGGACCAATGTGGGCATGTGCAAAAGCAATTTTAAAATTTAAACAGAGGCCACTTGCATCGCATGAGAAATAGCAGTAACCCATCTCTCAGCACTATCACCACCATACCATATAGATTGCCCATATAACAAAATGAAGCAACTTACGTTAATAACCTATAGATCAAGAAAAAAGGGCCTTTGGTACACTGAAAAGCCTTACATAGTACTTCACAACAAAGCTACACCATAAATTAAAAACACAGAAAGAGGAGGAGAAGCTTGAGGGCATGATTCATGAAAGGACAAAAGAGACCATTAACAATAATAGGACATTATATCTTCAAATAAGGGTTAATTTACAGGAAAAAATCGCCATATTTGGGCCTAGTTGCAATTCAACACACCCTCCAATTGTAGGTACTTATGACCTATAGTCAAATTAAGTTTTCTAAAGTTAGGATTGACTAGTCAGAAATTAGGGATGTTGACTAACATCGAAACTAAAATTTGGTGTCTAAACTAACTTATGTTTACAGGTTGTGGTGAATATGCAACTAGACAGAAAGCTGATGATTTCCTGGAAATTCTTCCTAAAATGAGACTCCAAGGTAGCAAACATCTAATACTGGAAATTGTAGCATAGGTAAAATATATGCCCAATAACATCCAAAAAAACTACATCTGACCTAATTAATCCAAATCATAAAAGTCGACTCAAAAACTCAAAAGAACTTGCAGCCAGATGTTATGTTGCATTGCACAGAGCTACCGACCAAAAATGGGGGAAAAGGAGAAAATAAATAAAAGCCAAAGAAGACTCACACAACGACGACGTCACCCTTCTTACAAAATGCTGGAATGATGCTAAACATCGTGGAAAGTCCATACGAATAAAGTATCGAATCAGAAGTTCCAAGAAACTTTGCTATTCTGGCCTCGCAATCAAGGTGCACATCTGCATTGTTACAAAATTCATCCACACAGTCTCAGCAATGGCCAAGATTAACAGGAAATGCACACCGTACATGTTAATGTTAGATCATACCAATTGTCCCATAAAATCCACGAGGACCACAAGAACCAACACCATACTTTTCCAGTGCCTTGGTACATGACTCCTGTTTTTCATCAATGCTATCAGTTGAATGGAAGCACAATATCAGACGCAAAAACTAGGAGTTAGAGCAGTTGTTGTTACTTGCAGTTTATCGTGCCCTAGAAGACCAAGGTAATTTGCTGATGTGAAGTTCACGACTTCAACACCATTAACTACAGCATGTGGTCCAGCAGCACTGCATAAATCAACTAATCATCCATCTGGAAATCTTAAGGAACAGTACAGGATCTTGCGAATTAAATTATTAAAGCATAAAATAAAATTTGAGCTAAGAATGTGACAAACTGATGATAAGATCAAATACTAGACATGCATATAAAAGTAATAAGTTTACCTATGAAGCAGTTGCTATACTCATACTTATCTTAGATTTATTAAAAAAACATATTCACCTTTCTAATACTGGAGGTTCATACTTCATCTCTTCAGAAATAGAGGGAATTAAGGGTTCTGGGACCCATTCATCACATAATTCATCTACTTCCTGAAAGACATTACGCCGCCATGTATATCAGTTTGTGACACATAAGCCCACTTAAATAATGAGGGATACAAAACCTTTAAGATGACAACAGATGAGCTGATACAATGCTACATGCATGTTATAGTTTGAAGATTGAGGCGAGGTAGTTTTTAAAAGATGGAAGTGATGTTAATCTAATGTTTAGACTAAGATTGTGATCATTTGTCTGAGGGAAAAATTCATGTAAGTGCCTTTAAGGCTTGGCATTCGTTCTTTTTTTAACACTAGACTTTCACTGCATCCAATCAATTTGCAAGAAATTAATAATACGAAAAGCAGCCCCGAGAGGAAACATGAAATGCAAAACAATACATCCCATCTAAAAATAGCTAAGTAGTGAAGCTCTCATGGGAGAATGGAAATGGAACAAGCAAAGTAGAAAGTATATAACAATAAAATTCAAGAAGCACGCCAGTTACCTTCTTTGTCAATGGTCTTTTTGGAGGCTTGTAACTTTTTTGGGTCATAAGAAAAAGAATTACAACTAAGAGAAGACCTTCCACAAGAAGATGGCCTACATCAAGTTAAAAAGATTGCCAAGTTCCTATATCAAAGAAATATAACTGACCAAAAATAAATTTTTGTCAATGCCTCGCCTCAATGAGAAGGTATCTCACCTTTGATTGGCACTCCAAAGACAACCGATCGAGCATATGGGGTATCAAAAGCCAAAGCAACCCAATCCGTGACGGACTTAACAACAGTTTCGAAAGAGGACAATACTGTATCCATCGAGTCAACTTGGAAAGACACAAACACGCACTAAATGATTAAGAATCCAGAAGGTGTCCCGAGTCCTCGCGGTAACGTATTATACAAAATCTCATTAATGCATCTTACTGATGCACCTTCACTTCAGCTCATGAGCTGAAAACAGAATCAAATATTCACTTAGTCACAAATCCAGAACTAATGATTAGAGCATCATAAAGTAGTCTACAAATGTGTATATGATGCTAGCCTAAGAGACTGAGCTCCGTCAACGACAAAAACAGTGATAATAACACATGTCAAAAGTTTCTGTCAAATTATATCTACAAGAACTTCGCTACTAAAATGAACAAAATCTTCAGTTGAATAACATGTGCCTTCCCCACCAGCTATGAAACTGCAAATCCTATTGTAACAAATCAGGTATCTGTTACTACCTTAAAAAAGAGTTTTTGAAGCAGTTATATTTGGATCAGGTTTTGAAATCTGTATAGTAATTATTAAATTTATTTTCAATATTGGAATAAAAAACGACTACAGGAAATATAAAGTTAGCCTTCGTGATATTGAACTGTGTGTTTCATTTTTCAATTCCCACAAATATAGAGTCACAATTTACTATTGTGAAATCTGTAAAATGAAGCCAAAACCTTCTACTCCATATAAACTCTAAAGTCCAGACATGTCAATGTTTGGCGCCTAAACTCATCCACCATCCACCAAACACTAGCCCAATGAGTAATAATAATAACAATTACATAAAAGCCATGGCTTTTGTTGTGGAAATCTTTGTATATTAGTAGCAGCTAATACACATGAATTCCAAACCTAATGTTAATCACCAAATGAAATCAAACAAAGTTACATATATGTCAATCAAAATCAAACGATTTGACACCAATCAATATCTCAGAGCTCTTATTTTCCAATTTTTAGATCCATAAATTCCAATCACGAAAAAATGAGCAAACTTGCAGATCTCATTACAAAAACCCAACAACGAGTGGACAAAGATGGGGATAAGTATAATAAGAAGAAGTAGTAGAAGTAGAAGTAGAAGAAGAAGGAGATTCAGCATCGGTGAAGAAGAAGTTGACCTGATGAACAGATAGGATTTACAGCTTCTTATTGTTGTAGAGTTGGGGCTGAGAAGAGGGCGGCGAGCAAATTTCCACGCCGGCGGCAGCAGCGGGGAGGTGATGTGCTGATCAGTCGGCCGAGAACAAGGAAGAAATGGGGGCTGTGGCGGCGGTTGTGGTGGTGAATTTGGTGATTGTCGCCGGAATTTTTGAGATGGAATCAGCTAGAGAGAGTAAGAGACGAGAGAGATGGCCAATGAGGAAATTATTTATTTATATCCTTTTAGATCTTGTTTTTCTTTGTTTATTTTATCATTTTTGAGGGATTGTATTTTTTTACGTTTGATTTTAGAGAGATCAGTATTTACTTTAGTTGTTTATACAGACGTAGTTTTGTGGAAAATATGTAGAGCTAATTATACTAGTACCTAGTAGTAATATTTTTGAAATTGTTATTTGAAAGAAATTAAGTAAGTAACGCATAAAATACTCTTTACAATGTTGTATTTTGTGTATATTATAGTTCAACCGATCACATTTTTTCTATATTTAATTAATTTTTATGTACTCCTACAATCAAAACATACGTTTATTATAATTTATCAACGACGACCACCAACATTATTATGTACGTTTTAATAATAATATAACTAATAAATATCGTTTTAAAACAAAAATGACAAAATTCAAATATAAAATAAATAATACTATAACTCATAATAATTGAAATACAGCATTAAAAATACATAATTGATGCTAAAAACATAGATGAAAGAAGAACAACGAAGAAAAATTATGTGGAGCAAAGAAGATATTTTATTTATGTAAAAAACTATAGTAAATTTGATTTCTAGAGATCAAATTTGGTATAGTTTGATCTATTTATAAACAAAATATGAATTTTGATATAATTTTTAATTTTAAAAATTCAATATATGAATGATGAGGAATGATATACTATTAATTTTATTTTAACACTAAAAGGAATGTTTATGAACCAATGAAATTATAATGAGTGATATAATATCAATAGAAAATAAATAAAGGAAAGAGACCATGGTCTCTTTGTAGTCCATCAAAATTGAAGATATAGGAGATCATGTCAGATATTTTAATTTATTTTTCATTATTAAAAATATGGAAAGAATATTCTTGATATAGCATTTGTACTTTTCTTTATGGATATTTCTTTTATTGACAATAAATTTTAAGACATATTCATCATATTGAATTGACTAAATCATTTTTTATTAGTCAACTTAGATATTCATATTGAATTGACTAAATTTTGTTGATTAGTCAATTTATAATGTACTATATATTCCATAATTTAATGTAAAAGAGGATAATCAACAAAGAATCTGATTGAATCACCCAACCAATCCATCCCATGATATTCAACATCATGAAGTCAGTCATATTATTCAACATGTCTTTTTTTTTTGGGCTGAATTATGACATGGAAAATACAATATCTCTAAGTTATACCACAAATATTTTCTAAAAAAATACTCGGGTATTGTTTTCTTATTCGACTAAAACTTTCTTGTGAGAGAAACCACAAGATTAATGTGTTTAGCTATGGCTTTGGAGAAATAATCTTGGAGAAGACCATGATATCTAGTAAACAAATCATCCATAACTTGTGCCCCAAAATGGGACTCCATCATTGGCTCCACCACTGCCCTAATAATCTTGGTAACTTTTAGGGCCTTTGAGGATTCATCAATTTCATCCAAACCAATATTGTTGTTAATATTGTCCAACACCAAACCTCCATCCCAACCAATCTCCAAAGCTGAGATCTGATTCACCACAAACGAACCTTCTTCTTCTATCACATTTCTCATTTCCTCAGCTGATGGTGCGTAATATGGAGCATTCAGCGAGTCGATTTTCTCTTCTTCCACGACACCCTACATACACATGAAATTTCAAGTTGAGTTTGTTTTTACGAACAAGCCAAGCCAAAAATCGACAATCAGAGTATGTCAAAAAAATACAGTATACTAGTAGCAAAATCAATACAACAACAAAAAGTACATTAGATGTATCAATCTTGCAGCACACAATATATTCAAGCGACACCCACATGATAAACGATCGATGCAAACTCCTTGTACCGATATCTTGAGTTAGGCTGTTTTCTCTTGGATAGCAAATGTACTATCTGATTTTTTCTGACGCGATTGATGGTTGTAAGTTGTGTGCGCAGAAGAAAAAAAAGAATAATTTTTGTTGAAACCTTAGGTTAGTTTACTGATTTTTTTATAAAATGAAAAGCCCCACTTAAAAAAACGGCGAACAAGAGTTCATGATGTATAGTAAAACAAGATTATAAAAATCCAATAAAGAACCTAAAATAAGATAACACCCACTACTCCATGCAGCAAAAAATTGTGGCGCTAAAAACAACAAAAAGTTAACTCCAAAATCTGAAAATCACCAAAATTATGACTTGAAAAAATAAATGCCTGTATACAAATTTATGTTAGTATTTTATTTATTTTTTAGTAGTGAATTTGTTATTAATTGGTTGCATTTAATTAAATTCATATAATGGCCCATCTCATAAATTTTGTGTGACTAGTAACGTCTTACAGCATTAGTTTCCAAAACACAAAACATAGTATACCTCTTGGGCCATGGCCATTAATGCATGGGCCAGAAGCTCCCACTGATGGCTGCCCACTTCTGCGGAGGCATCCGGCGATGTGCGGCCCATAAATGACAGCACCATCGACCCTCCGGCCACCACCTCCGCCGCCCGTGACCTCAAAAATATTAACATGTCTCTCTTAAACTGCCGTAGGTATGCTTTCATCACGAATTCCGGGCTCGTTTTGGATATGTAAATCTTTCCTTTGTTGAGATGCTTTCCCGACTTTTCCAGACCCGATGGTACCTTCATTCGTTAACAAATACGATAATAATGTTCAATTTTATGAGGCGTGAGGTATGGTCTCATTCACTAAAACGTACATGTAATACTTTCATTCATCAACAAATATATTAATAATGTTCGATTTTATTGAGGCGTGAGGTATGGTCTCATTCACTAAAAATTATGTAAATTAGTATGCTAAATTTTCTATCAATTATCTGAATCACCTAAAAAAATCTTAAATAAATTTTAGAACTTATTAATTTTTTTTCTGCGTTCGCCCTTGATTACGAACTTAGATAAACGTCGAGTCATTTGTACCTGAGAGAGCCAATGAAGGCTGGATGAGGAGTGAACAAAATGCAAAGAATTTTTGGGAAAAAGTCTGCCGTAGAAGGAGCCCGCCATGGCGGATATGAAGCAGCGGTCGGAACCGACGCCCTTGTTCTTGCTGAGGCTGGCGTTGAACTCAGGCAACGACATGAACACGTAGTTGAAGTCGTTGCCGGGGAGATCGTTCAGCACCACCCTCAGCTCGGGCATGGGGAGGCCGATCTCGCGACACGTTTTGCGGACATTGTCGATTATCTCGGAAACCGCCATCAAAGTGTTGGGCCCGGAGGAGCACCCGAGATCGGCTATCCCCATACTCTTTGGGAGACTGTTTTCGATCGCTCTGAACACTGCCTTCTCCATCACTGTCTTGCCGTGTGATATTATTTGCATCTGCATGAGAGAGAAGATATATATTGTGAGTGTTGGGATCGTCGACTGCACAGATGTGGGATGAGTTTGTAACCCAAACAGTAAGGAGAGAGAGAGAGAGAGATAAATAAGTGATCTTACTTGGCAGGTACTGTTGTTGGCGTAGCTAGCTTCTCCTTCTCCTTTGTTCATGTGAAGAATTGGAACTTCTCCCATTTTTTAATGTTTTTGGTGTGTGATTTTCGAAATTACTATGTTTGTGAGGAGTAAGGGATCGGAATGTTTATTTATAGAAGAAGCTGGGGGGATTTTTTTTTATGGTGAGAAGTACTATGATGTTGTCTGTTTCACGAACCGAAATTCGTGGTTTTAGTTTTGAACTTGTGATCGATGGTTTTGGTTTTGGTTTTGGTTCAAAAATTTGACGATTTTTTCCGATTCCACTTTTTTTCGGTTTTCTATGATTTTTCAGTTTTCGCAGCTTTAGTTAACCATTGGTTACGGTTCCAAAAATTCATCACGTGAGAGACGCTACTATTTAATCATGTATCTCTTCATTATCAAACCAACACTCGAGCTTTGTTTACTAAATACTTTAACACTCACCTATTTTCTATAGTTATTTTTTATTGCTAATTATTTTAAATTTTTATTTATTCACGATAACATAATATATAATTCATATATTTATTTTTGTATAACAAGTGAAATTTGCCATAGGTGTAATGCAATTATGACTAAGTATAGGAGTATATACATATGAGTATATAGACTGTTTTCTACTGCTCCTTTTTCATTGTTAATTGAAGAATTGGCATTTTTATTAAATCATTGGATTATATTGGTGAAAACTATGAGACTAATTAAACTGCCTTATCTGCAATTAGAGCAAGTTCTAATAATGTTTTAAGACTTTCACTAGTACACATCCAAATGCATTATGATGGCATTGATCGATAATATGCTAAGTGAAAATCATACCAAATATTCGAGGCATTTTTCAAAATTAGGAAATTGTTGCAAATTCAAGAAATATATTACCAAAGGTATAGATATTTTAAGGCGACGACATATAAAGTCATAGTATGTTCTTACACCTTTATAATATGTAAAACATTTAGTATGTAAGAAGAATCAACAACAAATGAATGGACCCCTATGCATTCGAGACCACACTAGTCAACACATTAAATGATGAATATTTACATTTCTTAAATTGTTGGATATTTTGATTAAAAGTTCAATGGTCAAGCCTAGCTATACCACTTGGGCGAGCCGAATATGGTCCACGGAAATAGACGAGCCGATCAAGTACTTAGCGTAAATACAACAACAAACATATCCAAAGAATAGATACATATGAAAAGAAAATCAACGGACATTCAAGAGATAGGAAAGCAAAAGGAGGTTACTAGCATACGAAATAACTGCCAAACCAATCCAAAGGGTTGGTGGAGTTGAGCTTTATTTCCATTCTTCCGTTCACTTATGTTCTTGTATTTGACCCTATAAGTTCGATTTTCTAGATTTGCCAATTTTTCGCTCACTTTGAGCCTTCCCATGCAATCGAGAAAAAGAATAGCGGGACAACTAAAATACATAACTCATAGTTTGATTTATTGGATTAGTTAAAAAAACTATACTAATAATCAAATTAAAACCAATAATCGAAAATTTATTTTTCCTTCTAATAAAATTAGCCGAGTTTCATATTTATAGATTTTTTTGGCATATCTCTATAATACTACGTTCTTTTATGTTTGTTTAACTTGCAAGATATCATCCAAACTCAACTAAAAACAAGAAAATGACATTAGTATTTGTATACGTACGTTGTTGAATTTGTATACGTGAATGATAATTTTTGACTGAAGTATAAAACAATAAATTGAAAATTAAGAAATAGTAATAATATAAATCACACATTTTCCCCACATATCCATCCGCCAGAACATCCAACCAAACAAAAATAGTGACACTTTCGGAATAATCCTTGAAAATTATAGTGCCAGTTTCGGATTATCCTTGAAAATTAATTTTTATTTTTTGTATTATACGCATCAAAAGTGTTGACTTTTTTGCAGAAGGAGCCATAATTTAATAATGATCCTTAGAATTATGTGTAACTAACTAATTAATAATTGTAGGACATAACTACTATTAGGCACCACACGTTTACAGTTATGCTATAAGTGGCTTGTATAATAATTAATGATCGACCATATGTAGTTAACTAATTACAAATATTGTGGGCACCAATTTAAGTGGCATAGTACATGTCCCAAAAAGTATTCATGTTTAACGTGAAACTAAACTCATCAACGATTGTCAATGCGTTTCCATTTCCCTAACAATTGGGACGCGTAGGATTCTCTGCCACACCACAAATGTGTCATCAATAATGGCGGATCCAAGACCGATCCCATCACCGATCACCTATTCATGAAAGCCAAAAAACTCGATTGAAGTTGTTGATGGCTTCACGTTGTGACAACTCCACTCGATGGGACTAGGTTTCGATTCCATTCTCCTGTTCACTTGTATTGTTCTGATATCTTATCTTCGAGTTAAATTTTCTCGATTTGCTATTGTACACGTTTTAAATGATTGGCTTGAATATTTTAAAATAAGTTAGTATTTTAAAGCTAATAATAATATCTTCGTCCATTACCAGTATTAGTAGTAGACATCACAGGTTTTATTGTGAAATTTAAAAAGCATGACATAATAAATTATAAGAGTATTAATGTATTATTAGTTGGAAGTTAATAAATATGATGAGAAAGAGAAAAATTAGAACACAAAAAGAAAAAATTGACCATATTACTAGAGTGGTAGCCTGAGGGCAAATATCTTGATTTGATTCCACTTTGGTGTGATCTTTAAATTTATATTTATTTGTCCATAAAAAAGGCTAAATCAGTGTAAACAATTGATATTGGTATTAACATATGAAAATCAATTCTTTAATCCCGTTATTCTAAAATAAGGGTTCATGTAATTTGAGAAGCTTCATTATGAGCTAAAAATATTAATTAGCCAAATTAAATAAATTTTCAAAAAAAAAAAATAACCTATTTATTTGGCCGACTACATGATAGCTAATAAATCAAATTAAATTAATGATACAAACTATGAGTAAGTTGACTATTTATATAGTAGGTTGACTCGATCTAAAGTTTAGTTAGAAATCAATACGTGATAAGAAATGTGATCTATGAGGGAAAATAGCGCTGGAAAAGCTAAAATAAAATAACCTAATTCTATTATACTGTATAACCAATGAGAAATAACTACTTCCCTGCCCGTCCACCATTAAACTTTTTAGAATACTCATGATTAAATTAATAATATCATACTAAATATCAATTTTATTGATTTATTTTAATAAATAAAATTTTATATTTTATTAATTCATTTATTTATATTTTATTATAAAATTAATATATATATATATATATATATATATAAATACAACACACTATATTCCTCTAAATTTTTGATCCATTTCTCATTACATTTATATATATATATATATATAAATACAACACACTATATTCCTCTAAATTTTTGATCCATTTCTCATTACATTTATATAAACAGGCCGTGTTAAAGTGATACTTTCATCTTGGTTGAGGAGAGTGAAGTACTAGTAGGAGTTGTATTTATTTGGAGCACATAACATGAATACCACGTGCCATTTGCCACAATTTTCGTATGAAACTTGCTTATAATTTTAGTAGAAAAATATGTGGTTTTTTCTCTATGGGTTTGACACAACCACTCGCTTAGTCATACTTATCAGACTTCGAGTAAATTTCAAAGAATGATTTTAGGAAAAAAAAAATAGTGGAATATGAGTCTCACTCGTATATATTAGTTTTAAATGAAATGTGAGTAGAATGAGTTACTGGAAGGTGGAACCTTATCATCATTTATAGTAAAAGTGATCCGAGACTCCTATTCGCGGACGGACTAAAATGGAAAAACGGGACTCCTATTCGCGGATGGAGGGAGTATTTATTTTTATGTTATTATAAAATTGAAATAAATAACTGAAAGTAATGCCAAAAATTTATACTATATTCATAGTATTTCTTGAAGTTAAATGAATTGAAATATAAAAATTATACTCATAATTTAACTCTCAGTTTTACATTTAAACTTCTAGAGGAATGTAGAGTTATGTATGAATGTTATTGTTTGGTATTCAATTTATAGATACAAAATTGATTAAAATAAAATATAAAAAATAATTTTAATTTTTTTAAAAATTTTGATTTTTTGTTCGGCCCGGCACCTCGCAATGCAGCAGCGTCCAAAGCCGGACCGCAAGTCTCAGACTCACACCCTGAGATGAGTCTAAGGCCCGATCACGAAACCCGACCAATATATTCGAAGCAGTAGGAGGGGTGGCACGGTACGGTATACCGCACCGAGAATGTCATACCGCATACCATATCGCGAATTGCGGTATGAGAAAATGCCATACCTATACCTTACCGAATTTTTCGGTATGATTATTTCCGATACCGTTACCAGACCGTCTATGCGGTATACCGTACTTTTACGTTATACTGAGTACGGTATACCAAAATAAGGTATGATATACCGTTATACATGTGTTTCATACCAAAAAAATTCTATTATAGCCAAATATTTAAAATAAAATTTCACATATTTAAATAATGTTCAAAAATTAAAACTACACCACAATCAAATATATACAGTGGACTTGATTTGCATCTCTGCGTGAGTGTGTTTGGAAGTAGGGTTAGGGATTTTAGCATATTAACTATTTTTTATATAAATTTTAAATACAACATACATATCGAATTTTTGGCAAATATCGTAAATGCGGTATATTGCGGTATACCGCGATATAGGAAAATCTATACCTTTACCGTACTGAAATCTATCGGTAAGAAATCATACCATATCGCAATTTGCGGTATACCGCAAATTCGGTATTTTCGATATTTTTTCGGTACGATAAGTGTCGTATTTCGGTATATTTAGCCAGCCCTACGAAGTAGTGTGACTTCCAATTTTTTAGAAGAGTAAAGGTCAAATGTGGTCCTAAACATATGATTGTTTTACAAATTTGGTCTTGAATATTATCTTTTTGATTATTGGGTCCCTCACAAATGAACTCGGAGCGGAATCAGTCCTAAATCGACGGAACTGTCTAAAACAGACTGCATAAACGTCCATTATCCCTATCTGGACTCCTAATTCAACCATCTCCATTGATGAGATGTTGTCAAACAATCTCACCAATCCTTCGTGTAAGCTCATGTTGGTTATTTTAGTGTAATTGGATTAACTTGATTGATCAATATTGTTGTAATGAGACATCATACAAGTTTGGAAAGTGCGGAGTGCACGCTTGTTTGAATTCATTATGAGTAGACGGGGGTTCAGGGGCAGCGCCCCCGAGTAGCGGGGTCCAAGGGGCGGCAACCCCTGGCTGAGGTCGAGCTGTATAGAAAATTTCATCCGGAAATATAATTTCTGATAGTCGAAGGACTAATTTGCAATTTTCGAAACCCTTTGGAAAAACATTTAAAATCGGTTAAGAAACGAAGAGACGCAATATTTCGTGAAAAGACGCGACGTTCCGTTTCAAGCCTCTTCTTATTGATCATTTTCGGTTCAAAATGGTGATCGCAGAATCAACATATGAAACTTCTAAATCTGAATTGTATCCGATCAAATATTGGTAGAATCACCAAATTGATTTGATCTGAAAGTGTTTCACGCCTTTCAGGATATCCTATTGTTCATATTTGAGTAAAAATCCATAACAACTCATCCTGGGCTTCAAGTAATAATAATGTAAACGACTGACATCAACACCAAGTTTCTCGAGCGCATCGTCAACTCCAGAGAGGGATAGTGGGCGTGTATGCCGTCTGTTTTAGACGGTTCCGTCGATTTAGGACTGATTCCGGTCCGAGTTCATTTGTGAGGGACCCAATAATAAAAAAGATAATGTTCAGGACCAAATTCGTAAAACGAACATATGTTCAGGACCACATTTGGCCTTTACTCTTTTTAGAATAGAGAGAACATCTTTTTAGGTCCATAAACTTTGACAAAATATTATTTTAGGTCCGTGAACTTTGAAAATATAATTTTAGGTCCGTCAACTATAAGTTAATATCATTTGAGGTATTTTGAACTTTTTCTGGACGAAAATGCCCTTAAGGCCTTCAAAGGGCAATTTGGACAATTCTTTCACCACTCATCTTGCCCGGGACTACAGTAGTGGAAGCGGCTCGCACTTGTTCGAGCAGAACGACGAGCAAGTCGAAGAGCTCGCCGCTACACACTCTAGGCGAAGACGGCCCCCGGGACAACATGCCTCTATCCGCAGCGCCAGAGGGGCTAGAAGTGCCTCCCGCCCATCGTCGGCCGCGTCTGGATCGCGCATCCCGCAGCCCTCCCCATTCGCACAGCCCATGGTTCCTGGTCCCCACGAGGTCTTGAGGGAGAACCTCGATGTGCAGTTGATGCAACAACTGCAGGACGTCTGCAGCAAATACCTAGCCACCGATGACTCGTACATCAGGAATATATACCAGAAGCTCATCACTCGGATTGAGCGTCGTCTAGGGTTGGCTGATGACACTCCTAGGGAAACTGCGGCCGGCAGCAGCGAGGGAGGAGGAGGAGAAGAAGAAGACGAGGAAGCCGACTCCGACACCGAGTAGACGGTGACGGAGTTTTTATTTGTATTTTATTTTAAATATTCGTTATATAATTTTATAATTTTCAATACAACTAATATTCGGTCCCAAATAACTTGTTTTCTAATTATTTACATTGCGATGATTTTAATTATACCTGATTGATACTAAAAATATTTTAAAACGAAATTGATTATAAAATTTTGGAGATATTAGAAGTGTCCACCATAGTGGCCGAAACAAATTTTTAGGGATGTGGACAATAATTTTGGGGCTGTGGACAAAAACTGGGCGGGGATATTGGGGTGTCCGCCTTACAGTGACACCCTTGAGCCTTAGCGCTACTCGATTCACTTACTGTACTAGGTCGCCGACGGTGACGACGGCCGCCACGGCCGACCAGCCTCGCACGGTAGGTTTCTTATAGAATTGCTTTTGACATTTTTCTGTTTGTTGTTTTTTCAGCAATGTATTGGTTCCCGTTGAAGTTTAGTAATCAAGGACTAATCTAATCAGCTGAGTTAAATTTCTGTACGAAAATTGTAATCCAAGAGTTAAAATTGCTTCAATTTGATAGTCACGGGCGATCGAAGTGATAGAATTGGAATCGGCTTTGTGAATTAGTATTACTTCTGAATGCTAGTTCTCTTTGCTCTTATTCTGCTTTGATCTGCGTTGGATTGTGCCTTTGCCAGAGCATTCCAGCTTGTTTTTTTTCACTGTTTACTGTACATCTGGTGAAATATTTGTTGGGGTGAGTTTAGTTTAATAAATTTTGAAATTTGTTATGTTATTTAGATGATCCGTGTAGTTATTTTTAGAGTCTTTAAATATATTGATTTTAAAGTGTGAAGGTGCACTCTGGCACAAGCCACAAAGAGGACTCATGAATGAAAATGAGATTTCATACATAAATTTTCAATGTTAGTAATACCAACCAGTAAAGAATTACGTTCCAGCAATAAATATACTAATTTATTCGGTTATATATGCAAAACATAGACTTCATTGAGTATTCATTTCATATAGACGAGCACGTAAGATATGTTAACTGTGATATTGAAGGAACCTTGACTTGGCAATCCGCTTAAAATACTATTACTAGTGCTTTAGTTATCCAAGGCTTTTTATTTGCAGATTCTATACTTGAAAGTCATTGAAACACGATGTATGGTATATCTGTTCATTTAGACTGAGTCTATTTCTGTGGATATGACTAGTCGAAACCCAACTGTACAATGATGAGTGACCACACTGAGTGTTAAATTGGAACAGGAAAGAAGTGCTTTTTATTTTGTCTGAAGCCAATGGCTACAATTTTGCAAGCCAAGGATGCCGAGGAATGAACTTACAGAGGAGAAGGAGCTGTGAACCTAGTTCTTGCTTATTGTGGAAGTTCTCCTAATTTTGTACGATTCTATTTCTCTTACTTACCTTTTACAACTATGCTAGATCTTTGTAAATTTTATTGCTAGAGTTGACATTTTTCCTGTTGGAAACCAGAAAAATGTAAGTAAATAATACTAGGACAAATTTCTTATATTTGTCCTGTTCTCTTATTCCTCACCTGAAGCCTCGAGGCTTGTCTTTCTGAGATTCAACTTCTTGATATTAAAATTCATCTCTGGGATTCATTTTGTTTGTATTTTATAGTACTCCATAACTTTTCAAATGTAGCTGAGGGGAGAAATGGAATAAACTCTATTTGTAATTTTGCACCCTTATTGATATTAAAATTCATCTCTGGGATTCATCTGTGCAAAGGAATTAAAATCTTTTAGGTGTAAAGTCATTGCTTACTAGTAAAGAAAAATGAGGAAGTCACTATAAATTCCTTTCTAGCTTCTACATTTCTTGAAGGTTAATCCTCAACTTAGGCTTGCTGGAAGTTCCCTTCATTAAAAACTATGGTGCATCATCATTCCTTGACTCATGTATGAAATAACTAAATGTGAATGAGCTCTTGTTGGAGTGATTAAAGTTATTGATTTTGGACTTTTGCACATGAAAGATGCAATACGACTTATTTTATGAATCAAGATTCAAAAGGGTAAATCTCTTGTTAGATAAAAGCAGTCACTATTATAGTCTTTTCAAGAGTAGAAGACCTTAAGAAGAAGGATCTCAGGAAGGAGATGCTCAATCCTGTCACTTTAGATGTAAAGAGACCTTTAATTCATCCATTGATGGTTAATGGTATCATGGTACTTGCAGATGCTAAACAAATCTACAAATGCCTCAATGCATTTACTTTTCTCTCATGCATCTAGGTTGGAAAGGTTTTAAGGATACAAAAAGTTCCAAATGATAGACCTGAATGTGAGAACAGTCATTCAGCTCTACTCCACCATGAATCCCTCTTGTGGGGAAAATTTGAAGGCATGGTTTCAGCACCTACAAGGGAAATAGTGGAGCATGCATATGTGCAGAAAGTAATGTGTCCACTTTTGGGATCTGAGCACGTTGATGCAGGGGTATGATCTCCTAAAAAATTTGAACAATTTTCGGGTTTTCTTAAATGGTTCGATTATTTTTGGAGGCATGGGTGGCACTTCAGACAACACTAGTCCCGCGACAGCTCAATCATTCCATGACAAACTTAAACACGTAAATTCCCCAAAAGATGGGATGCACATCAAGGGTTTAGTGGATCTGCTCTCTGAAACTATTTATAAGTCTGGCTTGTTGAATCGGCTTCTTGAAGTACAGAAGCTTGATGCTATTGATATAGAAGGTGCAATTCATGCCTACTATGATATTATTTCTCAGCCTTTTGTGGTCTGTCGGCAAATAGGTGGAAAAAATTATCAGCAAGACATTCACCAATTCACTCAATGCAAATGGGTGATAAAGTGAAAATTGTGAGGGATTACTTGATATCAGCCACTGCAAAGGACTTAAGTGTGATGATTAGTTTTAAGTCCAAAGTAAATATGGACGAGGACCTCCACATCGTGCTGTCTTTCTGGAATCAAGCAAGCAAACCTTTTATTACAAGGTGGACACCAATCGATCCTTCTGTATGTTTAGTATTATTGTTTTTGGTAATCAATAGCCCGTCGTCTACACTATGGAGTATCGAGGAATGGGGTTGATTGTGGTGCTTGATTGTGGTGAGACAACCCAGGAATCACTGAATGCGTGTACCAGTTTGAAAAATGGTGGTAAGTTCTTTCTTTTTCTAAGGCAAAAACACATCTCGAGGTTCCTATATTATTAATGTTTGTTTTACTTGGTCCTTATATAATGTTTGTGACTCTCCAAGTCCTAATTATATTTTTGATATCAGTTAATCCTTGCATTACTATATTTGATCTCAAGATGTCATTGTTTCACTTTTTTTTAACAATAAAAAAAGTTATAATCTTAATCAGAAGTACATTCAAAATAATCTCCAAGAATACGAACTTTTATACTGCTGATGAACATGTTTATGCTTATCCCTCACCCCTTTCTCTGAACACCTACACGAGTGAGTGTGCCCCTGATTTTGGCTTGTGGATATTGATTTGATATCCTGTGTCAAATACAGCACCCCATAAACAAATAAGGTAAATTCTGACCCATATTTGCTCCTTCATTAGCACTCTGCTAATCTCTGTGCCTAAACATTGCAAATGCCACCCTCTTGGCATATCTGGTTGTCCAAGTTATGCTTGTGGGAAGTAAATGAAGAATGCTTAAATTAATGCTTAAATTAAGGGAAATGATCAATGTCAATCAAATAGTCTGTGTAGTGTCCTCTTAGGTGGTGTTCAGTTTCCTAGATAAAATAATACCAAGATGTAATATAGGATTGAGTTGTGAGATTATTTTAGTCATAGGGGATTAGATATGACTAATTATCCCATGATTATCCATCTAGGATTGAGTTGGAGGACTAAATCTCATGAACCAAACACACTACTAATTTAATCCCGAGATACAATCTTGCAAACCGAACACCCCCTTACTGTTTATATTTGAGACTTGACCACAATATCACACAACTAAAAATTAAGGTTCATAAGTTTGACCTGTATGCTGCACTTAGGTTACTCTACATTTTCATTTTGGAAAATGTGATGATGTCTGGTTGAATCCAACCACCAGGTGACAAAAACAATGTTGGGTCATATCACACTTCTCACTTGTGCTTTCTCTTTACATATATGTCATTTGCTTTCTCTTTCTTATCTTTTGGAGCATGTAAATGTGTGGTTTATCAGCTTCTGCAGGAATTGCAAACTGATTGAGGAGCTTAGAAGAAAGATATAGATAAGCTTTCTTTTCAATGAAGAAAAGGGCGTGTCAACTACATCAGTGATTAATTTATGCAGCTCGATTTGGACTGAGAAGTTAATGGAAATATGGCTTGCTAGAAGATGATCGCTCCTTGTGTGCTCTCTAGACCACAAGTTAACCTCAACCAGTTTCGTGTAACTGAATCTGGAATATAATTCTGTCTGTAAATTGTAGACTTCATGAAAATTTCATGCTCTCAAGAATATGCACTTTATTAGAATATGCACTTTCTAATTTCGAAAAGTGTTTTTTCTCTAATGAGATGTGATTCATTCTCCACTAACAATACTTTAATTAATTTTTCTCTCTACATCTCTCTTACGGAGAGTGTTATATTGCTAACTACAATTAAATAATAGCCCTTAGATATTCAAATTAAGGGCCTAGATCATCAGCATCGGAATGTATTAAGGTCAATTTACAACAAATTAATTATAACTAACTTTTAAAAATATCCAATAACTTTAAAACGCATATAACTTTCTCGATTTAAATTATTTTTTTCGCACGACATATATCAAATTAAAGCTAATTTCATAAGGATTCTAACGAGATCTCATTTGCATATGTTCCGATGTCAAAATTTGAAATTTTTTTAAAAAATTTCTATTTTTTCGTACAGCAACAAACATCAACATAGTATATAAAATATGACAATATAATACATGTAAAATGTCATTATTAAAGCAATGTGTTGACATAAGCTATGTGTTGACATTCTCAAAGCATTGTGTTGATATTTTCAAAACACTATATAGACATTTTCATTCAAAATTCTAATTTGGTAGTTTTTTTATCTTTTTCGATTTAATTAATAAAAAGAAAATTACAGGTGACAAATTTTAGACTACTAGATTTCTAAAATCCTATGGTCTTAAATTAGTTGTAGTTAGCAACTAGAGAGTGAGTTAGTAATTAATCACTCCTCCCTCTCGTACTTTATCAATTTTATATTAAAACCCGAGCGTATTCTTTGGGGACCAAGGGAGTACCTTTCTGGAACTACCTTTAGAATCAATTACTTCGTATTCTTAAAAAAAAAAATTATATTAAAAAAATTATTTTGGATTTTGACTACCTTTCGAAACTCAATCACCCGAAATTCCGCACTTTCTGGAACACATGATCTCTATAACAAAAAAAAAACAGTAGATCATCAATCAGACATGAGATTTTCCTACGAATCTCTGCCGCCTGCAGACAAAATCCTGACGGCGGCAGCCTCCGCCGCCGCCTCAGCCATCCTCCTGAAATCCATCGCCAGCGACCTCATTCCCCAGAAGATCCAAACGTACCTATCCTCATCCCTCGCCAAGGGGTTTTTTCTTTTTTTGTTCTAGACTAAAACTTAGATTCCGTGAGAGTACTGGAGTTTTTTAGTTTTTTTTTTATTCCAGGTTTGGGAGAGACGCATGACCCTCATGCGTCTCCTTTTAATGAGACGCATCACGGACATGCGTACATGCGTCTTTTATAAAGACGCATGAGGGACATGCGTCTCTCAATTTTTTGGCAATTTTTTTAACGACGTACAACCATCATGCGTCTTAGCCCATATATATTTGATGGGCTTTCAAATTTATGAAACCATTCTTAGTTGTTTCTATTTTATAGAAACATCATTGAATGTTTTATGTTTCACTTTCGATGTGGGACAAAATCATTATTGGTTGTTTCTCTTTTATAAATGACATCCTTGAATGTTTTATGTTACACTTTCGATGTGGGACAAAATCATTATTGGTTGTTTCTCTTTTATAGAGACATCCTTGAATGTTTTATGTTACACTTTCGATGCGAGTCAAAATTATTCTTGATTGTTTCTCTTTTATAGAGATATCCTTGAATGTTTTATGTTTCACTTTCGATGTGGGATAAAATTATTTTGGTTATTTCTATTTTATAGAGAAATTAAACGTAGAGCTCTATCAAACCTTGGTATGAATAAACTAAACCTCATTATTATAATAATTCAATAAAATTAATCTACTAGAGCATGTTAATAATTGTCGAGTGTTAAGTTTGAGACCCTTATCTAAACTGAAATAAGAGAAGACTAAATAATCATTCTTTAATAGTTTCCAGCTTATACTAATAGATATAGAAATAGTGTTAAAGACTATGATCCCACTACATTAGTGAATCTCAAAATTAGTGAATGAAAATTTTGATAAATAGTTGCTGGTCATGATTAGTATGCAAATAGTTACATGCATCAAGGAAAATTAGCAAAGAGGGAATAACCCAAATCGAAATTCCACTCCGCGCATACATTAGGCCCTATACGGAGAAAAAAATAAAGTCCATTGGCAGCCACTTGCTTCACAAACTTCACAAGATCATATCTTCCTTCAAACACATACTGAAAAGCCAAGCCATATATCAAGAACAAAATTAATTGATGCTCTCAAAATATAAGAGTGAGTTGCGGAAAAAAGTGTGTAAACTATACCTGTCCCCTTACTGGCTCATGACCATTCCAAAATACATATGTTTCGATAACGTCTACTCCACCTTCCTTGCTCTTAGAAATCAAATCAGGCCACATCTAGAATATATTGAACAATCAGATGGAGACAAAATTTTGTAAAAGTGGACAAAATGTAAAAGATTGAAATTTTATCTTTGGATGTTCACTGTTCATCTTAAACACCGAACAAAAGATAGTAACGAGAACAAATTTACCAAGTAAACGTTAAGTCTTTCGAAGTATATAATTTAGATTAATGATCAATAAAAAAATAAGTACTAGCAAAGGGCATTAACCAAGAATGATTTTGTCCCACGTCGAAAATGAAACATAAAACATTCAAGGATATCTCTCTATAAAAGAGAAACAACCAAGAATGATTTTATCTCACATCGAAAGTGAAACATAAAACATTCAATGATGCCTCTGTAAAAGAGAAACAACCAAGAATGATTTTGTCCCACATCGAAAGTGAAACATAAAATATTCAATGATGCCTCTATAAAAGAGAAACAACCAAGAATGATTTTGTCCCACATCGAAAGTGAAACATAAAATATTCAAGGATATTTCTATAAAAGAAAAACAACCAAGAATGGTTTCATAAGTTCGAAAGCTCATCACATATATATGGGCTAAGATGCATGAGGGAGATGCGTCTCTACCTAAGACGCATGATGGTTGTGCGTTGTTAAAAATTTTTTGAAAAAATTGAGAGACGCATGTCCCTCATGCGTCTCTCCCAAACCTAGAATAAAAAAACTCCAGTACACTTACGGAATCTAAGTTTTAGTCTAGAACAAAAAAAGAAAAAACCCCTCGCGAAGCTCTCGCGGCAGCTCACCGTCGTCGTTGACGAATTCGATGGCCTCACTTCCAACCAAATGTTCGATGCCGCCACCGCCTACCTCGCCGCCAAAATCTCTCGCGCCACCACAAGGATCAAGGTGAACAAGCCCCCAAAACAGCAGGACCTCGCCGTCACCGTCGACAAAAACCAAGAGATCGTTGATGTCCATGCTGGCATCCACTTCAAATGGACCCTGCAGTCCGCCACCGCTGTCACGAAGACTGCCAAAAACGAGTCTTCCCGATCGGAACTGAGATACTTCGAGCTCAGTTTCAACCGAAAACACAGAGACTGTGTGCTGGATGTGTACTTGCCAACGAGATGAAGGAGGAGGCGAAGACTGTCAGGCTCGGTTGATTACAACGGAACTGATTACTGGAGCTCGGTGGTTCTGAACCATCCGGCCACGTCCGAGACGATGGCGATGGAGGCTGAGACGAAGAAGGAGCTGATGGAGGATCTGGATAGGTTTGTGAGCAGGAAGGATTACTACAGGAGGGTTGGGAAGGATTGGAAACGAGGATACCTGTTGTACGGCCCTCCAGGGACCGGGAAGTCGAGCTTGATTGCGGCCATGGCTAATTACCTCAAGTTTGATGTTTATGACTTGGATTTGAGGGAGGTTCAATGCAACTCCGATTTGAGGAGGCTCTTGATTGGCTCCTCCAATCGTTCCATACTTGTCATTGAGGACATTGACTGCAATGTCGGATTGCAAAACAGGGAAACAGATACCGCAGCAGCTCAGGAAGACAAGGTTTCTCTCTTTCTCTCTCTCTCTCTCACACACACACACTATATATGTGTATATGTATATATCTAGATATAAGTAAGGGTGCCATGGTTACGGTTCCAGCGGAGCAGAACTGTAACCGCCCCGGCAGCATATTTGGACACTTTCGGTTTTGAATTGGAAAACAGTGGTTTGTAACTAGTTTTTGAACAGCTTTCGACAATGTTTCTCGGTTTTCACGATTTGGGGCAAAACCGGCAATTAACTGCCTATTTCTGTTTCAAAAACATTGGAACCGGCTTAATTAGAACAGAATCGATAAGCCGGTTCCGGTTAGTTCGAACGAAACCGCCGGTTCGGTTTCTCAAAAACATTGGAACCAGCTTAACCGGAACTGAATCGATGACCCGGTTCCGGTTAGGCCCATCAAGGCCGGTCGCGTTTTGAAACCTGAAACCGCTGATCCGGTTGCGAGTCGAACCGGCAGTTCCAATTTAACTATGCAGTCCTAAATATGAGTGTTGAATGTGAACAGATAACCTTATCTGGGCTGCTGAACTTCATTGATGGGCTGTGGTCGAGTTGTAGGGATGAGAAGAGCATAGTCTTCACCACCAATCACAGGGACAGGCTGGATCCGGCGCTGCTCCGACCGGGGCGAATGGATGTGCACTTGGAGATGTCTTACTGCACATTCAGTGGCTTCAAGATACTTGCTTCCACCTATCTGAGGATTGACGACCACTCGTTCTTTCCGGTGATCGGAGAGCTGCTTGAGGAAGTTGAGGCGACGCCAGCTGAAGTTACTGGAGAGCTCATCAAGAGTGAGGATGCTGATATTGCACTACCAGCCTTAGTTCATTTCCTTAAGCACAAGGACATTAAGAGAGCATTTTAGTAACAATTTAGGATACTTTTACACATCATTTAATATTCCAGTTAAGTATTGTCCATTTACTTCAACTTCACATAAATGCAAAGCAAAGGTAGCACACACATTTCACCCCATCAATGAATCATACAATTTGATACATAATCATAGTAACTGAAAGATAAAATTAAATAGATCCCGAATTGCAATAATGGCACATTCCCTCATTCTTAACAATTCAGGGAAATTCCTAACTATCAATATATATGTCTATTACTTGCAACGAAGTGATCAGGAAGACACTCGGATTTTCCAGCGCAGTGCATCCAGTTGCTCGTCACTGTATACTTCCCAGCATGATACATCCGACGACGCAACAAAATATCAACCTTTGGCATGTATAACAATTCAATAATCTAACCGAATTGAAAACTGATTAAGGAATGCATAGTATATATGATGCTTTACCATGACAACTAAGTTGCATCATTATCTGAAATTGATGCTGTCTGCACAAGATGCACTTCTGTACCCGGAGTCATCTACGCATGGAATGTTTCAAGTATCAAAAATCACAAAGTCATGTGATGACAAATGCTTAAAATAATTATGGAGCCTTTTCACCTTCAATAAATTTTGGTTATTCCATGGTCCTTTATCAGACCTTATGCAGTCCCCTTCAATTGCACAGGTACAGCAACCACCAAAGAAATTCGGTAGTTCACTACCAACCAAAAAATATTCTGAGTTCCAACATTACTACTACATGACAACGAGTCAGAAATTCAAGTGATAGTCACCTTTCATCAATTACTTCAAGCAACTTTCTCTGATAATTGCTGCCAATAACCTAATACATTCAGAAGACACCATTGCATGTATTAACAGCATCAGACCCAAATATACAAGTAGACCTGGACTCATGAGGTACCTGGATTTTCGAAGTTGTCTCAGGATCAAGTAATGGTTTGACCACATTCCATATCATCCGAAAGCCAGGACCAGCATTGACAATAAACATTCGCGAAAGTGTCTGATATATTAAGAAAAGATCTTTTTCAACCGAAGGATATGCGGAGAATCTAATTATGATATCTTACGTGGACTATATAGTCCTAACAATTACAAAGCAGTCATTGGTAGTATGAGGCACATACTTCAGGATAATTGTCGTTATCAACCTTCTGAACCACTTTAATAAATTCGACAACAGGGCCAGTGAGACTCATTAAATTCTGAATGGAACAAAGAGCACAAATGAACATAATCTCTTGAGAAAAATGGAAATTGATATGATATTTAAAGTGAAGCGATATCAAACAATTACCAATCCTTCAACATCCAAAATTGTTGTACTTGAACCTATGTGCTTGTTTGCTGCAACTGAGCATGCAGGAAATCTTATGGCAAGACTTCTCTCGAACTCCTGGACTTGATATTTTACAAATCTGTCTACATTTGTGACCTGCAGTAGCATATCAACGTCAATCATACCCAACCTCTCTATGTATACAGGTCGTCCATCCTTGTCAACACCATGGTAACCATGAGGATAATATTGTTGAACCTCATTCAACTCTTTGAAGTGAAAGTCCTGATACAAACAAAGTGCATTCAGAGTTAAAACAAAACAATAACATACAAGTGCATAAGTTAAACTTAAATTATGGAATTCTTCGAATATGGAAGTAAACAAAAAACGTGTCAATTTCATGAAATTTTTTTCAAAAATCCAGAGAAAAATCAGAGTAAGATCTAAAATTTAAATGTTATCTGACAAAATAAAGTATGGCTCAAGAGCCTCAGAACAAATTGCCAGAGACACTAAGAATTCATGCCCAAGTCTTGCAAAACATTTTTTATTTTGCCTCTTTGTTATATGGATAGCCTACTACTTTGTTTTTCATATTTTTTTTATTGTTATATTTTTTTTTTTGGGGGGGGGGGTATCCGCAATTAAAATTCATTTTAATCAGATCCAAGTAATTAATTTATCTTCTTTGAAAATAGAAATCCCCAATCGGCCAAGTGAGCGATGCTACAAAAACACAATTTATGTGCAGGTATATACGTATCATGTATTTTCAAAGAGCTGGAAACAGTAAAGACTTGGGGTAAATATTGCATGTAATCCAATCGCTTAATATAATATAAATATCAGATGAACTGAAAATCACCTCCATGATTGTATCAGCACCAAAATTCTTTCTCCATTCAAGCATGTCTGCCCACATGATCTTTGCCTTATTGATGTTGAACTTCCTTGCTTTCAGAAATCTGTTCATTATTAATAGATCAGGGCCCATGTTTCTTGGTCACAAAAGTTGCTCAAAAACTGATGCAAAGGTGCAGCAGCAGCTTCATGCGTGATACAAGCTCTTGATGAACATGGGAAGAATTATAATCCCGTTTTTTTTAAGACTCGTAAAAAGTAAAAACTAGGCTAGACTTAGAAATAAATGTTGATTTGAATATGAGAACCATTTTTGTCATATTCTCTTGGAAATTAAATGTGGTTTATCACATTCTAAAGAATATAAAGGTCCTGAAACAAGAGTTTGCAGAGAAGTTCAATAAAAAATTACTGTAATAGGAAGATTTTTTTTGACAAATTGCATGGCATTTACAAATTCTACAATGGATATGAAAACAGGAAAGGTTAATACTGATTGTTGATTACATCCTTCCATCAACATGTATGGGTACTGGGTACATCAAACACAAATATATTAAGAACAGACCATAGATGTCTGGATTTGGTTATCGTGTGAAATTGATGGACATAGAAGTTTCTGACAGATTATTCATCTTTATCCACTCTTGGTTCAGACTTACAATCATTGAAATGAGAAAAAAATATAAGAGTGACATTGTCAAAAGGTTACCTCAACATAATGTGATAATCATCAAATCTTGAAGGAAGTAAATTATCCATCATCAGTGCTTGTCGAAAAGCATCAACAGCCTTTTGATCCCGGATTTCATGAATATCTTCACCTTTACAAACTCCAGAATCATTTCTCCGTTTGATCTTGTTTCTTAGAGAATTCCTGAATTTACTAGATACATTTTTGGCTTTTCTAAGAATTCCAGATTTCGTATTTTCCTCCAAGTTCTCAGGATCTGGTATGTGTTTGTGTTCATCATCCTTACAGTAACCTGACCACGCAAAAAGAGTTTTTACCATTTCAGAATTTTGAACATATAATTGTGCTTGCCACAAAAATCACTCGAATTATCCTTATACTACCTCACAAGTTTATGATTATTATAATGTAAATCAATGATCAATTACCAATATTACCAGAGCAACATTAGGTTTCAATTTCCACAATACAAGGGAGGAGCAAAAACACAGATGCAGACGCTCAGAGACTAAGATATCAACCTGATCTCGATTAATATCAAAACAGAAATTTGAGTACGAATCAAATTTAAACCACATTTCCTCTGCCGACACACCATAATTGAAAAAAATACACGATTCACCAGAGCACGAACAAAGTAATTTAGATTGAATAACTCACGAGTGGAGGAGAGTGGATCGACGGTGTTAGACATTGTCGGAGACGACGGAGGAGGGAGGGAAATCCGAGGGAGAGGATAGATGGCGCAGTGGGTTTGTTGAGAGGCGGTGGTGAAAGGGGGAGAGTGGCGGCGGGGCCCAGCCACGTGGCGTGAGTGACTGTGTTTGGTGCTGCGTCATTTGGCGGGAATATGCGGAAAGCATAGGATTTTACAACTACTTTACTTTCCTAAGCTATGTTTTTTTATAAATGAAAATTTATTATTTTCTCATAGTTAAGTCTGTATTTTTTTTTACTTTACAATTGTGTGTTTTAGATATAAGTAGTATCTTTTTTATAGATAAATAGAACTGAAAATTTGAAAGAGCACGTAACAGTTAATTTGAATTCAAGATCAAATTTCATAAATATTAATTAATAAGTGGACGTTAGTGTTTGATTTTTGTATGCATGTTTGGTAGGTGTATCTATGTGTGGCTTGCTGAATAATTAAATACAATAAAGTGACGCGTAACTAATTGGTGTATGGTATGGTTGGTGTGGTGTGGTGACTTATTATTAGTATGACTGTATCAATGAATGAAGTTATACCATGTTTTCCTTAAATTTGATGGGGAATTATCTGATTTTAAGTAAATTGCCTACCATGCAAGGTTTTTAAAATTTTGGATTGTGTGCAAAAATACTCATTTCTGTGCAATATCCCCACTGATAATTAAACCAAATTAGAATTTCGCATACGATTGAATTGGCCATCGTGATTGCACGATCTTCACTGTGGAGAAGATATTTAGGCTGTGCAAACTAATTTGCTTTCAACATTAACAGCAATCATCCAGAAAAACCATCAATCCTAATATAAATAACGAGGAAAACAGTAAGTCATTAGCAGTTTCAACTTCATCAGCAATCATCCAAACAACTATCACTCCAGCAGATCATCCAACCGCGACTTCCCCAGCGCATCAAGTTTCCGCAACTCGCCGTTCAATGCTCTATTCGGAAAGATATTATCAGCCTTCATCCTATCCCTGAACCCATATGCCGGCTTCTTCGCCATCACATACGCATGGAGCAGCGAGTGGTATTGACGGATACGTGACTCGTAACCGGCGCCCTTCATCATCTGGAATATCTTCTCCGTATTGTGCACATCTCCCCTCTCTGCATACTTATCCATGATGACAAGGAAGGAAGTGAACATAGGTTGCCCAACCTTCTTCTTTATGGCCTTCACTAATATGGAATCAGCTTTCTCGACTTCTCCAGCACCCACATAGAGCTTCACAAGTGAGTCCCAAATCAGCGGCCCAAGATGGCATCCGTCGCTGGCCATTTGGTTCACAAGTTCCTTCCCCTTCGTCAGCATCTTGTGATTTGAGTAGACCTTTAGCAGAGCGGTGTAATGCTTTGTGGACGGCTTCTTGACCTTCTCTACCAGTTTGCTAAAGGCTTCCTCGGCTTTTTCTATCTTGTTGAGCTGCCCCCAAGCTCCGATTGCAGATACGCAGTCTTCCAACCATGGATCGGACTCACAGAATTTCCAGATCCTCTCAACCTCATCAGCCTTTCCAAGGGAAGCATAGATAGGCATCATTAAATTGCAAGCCCAGCGATTCTTTTCCAGACCATCCCCTTCAATCTCTTTCAACAAAGCCTCAGCTTTGTCTTCTAATCCGGCAGTAGCATAGTACCGCGCCAAGGATGTCTGGATTTGAGAGCTAGGTTTCAGCCCTTCAGCCTTCATCGTCTCAACTATTTGTTCCATCCCCTCAATGTCACTGGACTGCCCTTTCACATCAATCAATATCTGGTAAGTGAAAACAGTCGGTTTAACATTTTCCTTCTCCATCAGCAGAAGCACATCAGCAATTTTCTTCCTATCAACTCTCTTGTACAGAAGCAGCAGCTGGTTGCAAGAGAAACTCGTAACAGGAAGTCCTAAATCTTTGATTTTGTTGAACAACTCCTCAGCCTTCTTCACGTTTGTGCCGGACACGGCATTGGCCAACAGAGTGCGGTAAACAGTTTCAGTTCTAAAAGATTCAGGAAGATGCTTAACGTAATTTTCTGCCTTAAATATGCCATGTACTTTAGAAATTAGATCCACACGAGAAACATAATTTGCCTCAGTAAATTCAATATGTTTGCTTGATTCCAACCACTCTGACAACTGCAAAAGATAAAGATATAATAAGCGAGAACATCATAATGATTTGATGGAAACAATAAAGTTGAAATTTAATGTGTATGTAAGAACAAAATGTAAAGCTCGATTATTTAGCCAATTTTTCAAAATATTTGATGATTGAGAGAACCGAACAACTTCTGAGCAAAGAACGAAAATTATTATAGATGCCAGTGTTTCAACCAAAATTTTGAAAGCCAAGTACACTAGAATGATAATGTCTAACAAAGTGACAGCCTTATAAATACAGACTAGATAGCCTAGAACTAACTGAAGATCTAGATAGTTCAGGTAAGTTTTCTCGCTATAGCTGAATGCGGGGGGAAAGATCAGTCATAAAGATAATAGATTGATAAAATTCTTTTCTCAGCAAATGGTCAATGAAGCTTGGCCCTCTGAGCTTCAGTTTCTGAACACCCCTCATCAATGAATCTTATAAGTAACCTATTTTGAATTTCATTATAATATTGTTATTTCTTTGAAGAAGAAAAAGCGCCCATCTATATATCATTCAGACTATGTAAATATTACCTGCAAGGCCTTGACAAACAGTTTCCGTCTACGAAGAATATCCATTGCTAATTGTGCCTCAGATTGGGTTACTTCCTTACCATCTTCAACCCATTTCTCCAAAACCTTGCTTACTGGTGAGGTTGGAGCAGCTAGTATAGCCTTACACATCGCCGATGAAGCTTTAGCTCTGGTTAATGCACCCTTTTTTTCATCAGTTTCAGAACCAGGTGTGTCCAATTCTTTCAGTTCATCCTCAGACAGCTCTGATCCAGAGCCTGAACCATCATCACTCTCGTCTACAGAAGCCGCTTCTTCAACTGAGTCCTGTGGAGTTTCAAGCTCCGAAAATCCATCCTCTAAGTCCTCTCCATTTCCATTAGCATCAACCTGAGACGAAAAAGTTCGGACTCCCCTGTTCGACTTTGGGAAACCAGATGACTGGCTATAATACTTCATACAGGGCAGTAACCCATCAAATATTGTTTCATGAGGTGCAATTATTGCAGCATTAGAAGTCTCTGAACAACATCCTGCAAACTCCGTTTTCCCACGGAAAACTCGACCAGACCTTGAAGGTGATCCTTTGTTCCTGCAACCCACACACACAGAGTATTATGACAATAATCAATTTGAAGTAAGCAAGCAGCCAAGAATAAAATAAACGGAGGCCATCCAGATGAATGTGAAATAAAGCTAATTGAATTTAAAACATGCTCCATACACTAAGAAAAAAAAAATTACCCCAAACAAAACAAGGTTTACCAAATGGTTTATAGTGAATAATCTGAAAATCAAATAAACAGGCAGGAGGGGAATGAGACAGCGCACTGAAAATGCAAAGGAGAAATGAAAACTTCCCAAATTCCGTAAGCAAATCGAACACGCGGCAGTGGACTGGAAGAAGAAACAAAACACAGAACAAAGAACACAAATCGAAAATGGATTCAGACGATCAATACGGGGATGGATAGGATTTGAGGAAAAGCGATCTACCTGAACTGATTGGAGGCTCTGCGAATTGCCCACATTATCTCAAATCTTCTTGATCGAAATGAGTATTGAGTAACAGTGGAACTCGTTGTATTTTTAGTATGAACTATGAAGTGTGTGCTTTTCCATTTGGTTTGTGTTTGATTGTAACTTGGATCCATTGAAAATGGGCTTTTCCATTTGTTTTGTGGATCCATTGAAAATGGGCTTTTCCATTTGTTTTGTGGATCCATTGAAAATGGGCTTTTTAAACTGTGAATTATAGTAATACTTATGGCAATTATATTTCATGATTAATGTATTAAGTCGGGTTGATGAGACTTTTAATCTAGATCCATAATTATAGTAATACTTATGGCAATTAAATTCTTACCTTGTGAATTCTCTTCATATCTATAAATGGTCTCTCTTTGGAAACGGACCATCGAAGCATGCAAACAAATGTACTACTACTAGTTTATTGTTGATCCAATCATGCAAAAAATATTAATCAATGAATCAATATTTATAGTATTAGAAATGAGTTACTCACTCCCTTAACAAGCTTCATAAAAGGGAGGGTTATCCACTTAAATGAGATCTTCACCAAGTTGATATGGGACAAAATTTAAACATTTAGCACGCCCCTAAATTCTATCTTGTTAATTCACTTCATATGTATGTCATTCCAACCCACACATGCGAGGACGTGTTAAAATCTCTAAAATCTGTCTCCCATTGACTTGGTAATGATCCTATCTAATCTATATAAGAGTGGATAACGGTCGCTTCTTATGAACCTTTTAAGGGGGTGAATGACTAATTTCTAATATGGTATTAGAGCAGACCCAAGTCAATGATGGTTCTTATCTCTTGTCTTGTCTATTCACGTGAAGTAAGTCTGATGTCTCATTTCGACTCACACTTGCGAATGCGTGTTAAAATTTATAAAATATGTCTCACATTGACTTGGTGATGATCTTATCTCATCTATATAAAAGTGAATAATCCTCCCCTCTTATCCGATCTTTCAAGGGGGTGCTCAATTTCTAATAAATAGGCTAATCAATCAATTAATTATAGTATTTGATAAGTTATGAATCAATTTACTAGTACTTCATAAAATAATAATAAATTCAAAAGTAAATAATAAGATAGTGAATAGTTTATGTATGATGTATGGACGTATGGTTTGAAATGGTATTATAATATAACATGTAATTAATACTGGTATGGATTACGTTATGCCCATTTTCGTTAATATTGACGGGGAATTATCCGATGTTAAGTAAATTTCCAACAATGTAAGTTTTTTTAGTTTTGAGTTATGTGGTTTTAAATATAAATTTTTAAATCTCATGTAAAAAAAGGCCTTAACTATGAGACTGAAGGGAATACTAGATGTTTATTCACTTTTTATTTATGTTTCAATTTTTAATGATATTATTTTTTGCACTAAACAAAAACCGCAATTCTTGAAGTTCTTTATCTTGCTCTATCAACTTTAATGATTCCACTTGAACACAAATCAAAAGATGGAACTTAACTTGAGGAGTACTAACTTAATAAATGAAGTGAAAAAATAACTTATTACTAGCATACTACTATTAACATGTAACGCAGCATTTACATCCAGCCACTATTTATTACTAGCATTCATCCAGCAGCACAAAAGGGACAAAAGTTTAACTTCAAGTATATCAAGACATAGTATTTGTTATATTAAAATAAAGGGAAAATCAATTACCATAAAAGCTCTAGTACTTCCTTTATAAGTTATAACCACAAGAAGATGGAATTTTCTTTCTCAGAAGAGAGAGGGAAATAGAAAAGTAAGTTGCACAAGATAGAACAATCAGATAACCATAATATCAAGAAAGGTCAGTGAAGGGCAACACATGATCAATCTATAATATGCTGTTCCTCAAGGTTAATGCAGTTGTGAGGATCAACCAAACCAATGACCCCTTGACCTTGGTGGAATTTACTTTATATACTATTGTTATATACATTTACAACAACTATATTTCATCAAGCAAGCCATAGCCTAGCCCAGCAAAACATAGCTTATAAATCACTCTCCGGTGTAAGCCACAGATGTGTGTTTCCATGGACCTCTGTCTGAGTTGAGACACCCTCCTTCATTCCTACAGCAACAGCTCCCCCCAAGAAAATCGGGCAGCTCGCTGGAACCAAATCCAAATATGTTCGACGAAATCATCAAAACTGGACTAGTTCAAGTACAATACAAGTACAAACAGATAGCTACACTGACTTTTTATCAACCAGTTCAAGCAATTTGCTCTGATACTTGCTGCCAATAACCTAACAATGCATCACAAAAAACACCATTTTTCACTCATAAACTAGAGAGAGATGCACAAGCGGTTTGATGCAGCTCTTGGCAACGTATGTACCTGAATCTTGGAAACTGTATGAGGGTCAAGGAAGCACTTGATGACGTTCCAAAGCAACTTAAAGCCAGGGCTGGCATTCACAATCACCATTTCAGAAAGCGTCTGCGAATCACCACCAAAATGAACATATAAAGCCTCTGATTAAATAAAACTATGCACATTTTTTGAGTTGTATACCTCAGGATAGTTATCGTTGAAGACCTTGCGCAGCTGCAGAAGAACCTTCTGCACTGGACTAGTGAAACTCTTGAAACTCTGCACATGTGATAAAAAACCAGATTAATTAATTTGATAAACGAAGAGAATTAATAGAGAAGGGATTCGATCAATTACTACCACAGCTTGAACATCGAGGATGGCGATGCTCCTATTGATGTGTTTGTTTGCAGCGGCAGAGCAGGCAGGGAATCTGACTTTGATTGTCTTCTCATACTGCTGCGTTTGGTACAGGACGTAGCGTTCGAGTGTGGTGACCTTCATGAGCCCCTCCACGTCGAGCTTCCCCAATCTCTCGATGTAGACAGGCCGTCCCCGCCTGTCTACGCCATGGTAACCGTGAGGGTAATATCGCTTCACTTCGCACAGCTCCTTATAATCGAACTCCTCCTGAACACATACAAACACTTTAAATCTAACGTGATCCAAACATGATTCAACAAGCAATTCTTCTTTGCGGAGTATCAGAAATCGTATTTATGTGAAACATTTAACAACTTAAATGTGCATAGAGTGAGTAATTGAGAAATTTTCGAGCTGAATCAACCTTTACAGCAGCGGCGGCGGTGGTTTGATTTTGACTCCAATCAAGCGTCTCAGGAAGCATTTCTGGCTTCTCCATTTTGCAGAATCCTTCAGTCTGATGATTATAATTGAACAGAATTTTGAGACTAACACAAATCGATCGTGAACACACAGAAACACTCTTTATATCTAACGTGGTCCAAACATGATTCAACGAAATTTCTGTTTTGCGGAGTATCAGAAATTGGAATTATGTGAAATTTCAACGAATTAAATGTGCAGTAGAGTGACTAGTTGAGAAAATTTCAAGTTGAATTTACCTTGACGGCGGCGGCGGAGGCGGTTGTGAGATTTTGACTCCAAGCAAGCGTCTCAGGCAGCATTTCTGGCTTCTCCATTTTGCAGAATCGTTCAATCTGCTGATTGTAATTGAGTAGAATTTCTAACAGTATGAGAAACTAACACAAATCGATCGTGAAAAAGCAAATTGATAGCGAGAAATAGTTGAGGATTTTGAATACGATGATTAGAAGAAACCAAAAAAGTTAAAAAGAGAAACAAAATGAGAGAAATGAAGAAGGAGAAGGCGGAGGCTAGGGACTATCATGGCCGGGGGTGGGGCCCGGGAGCCACGTGGCGCGAAGCTGATGGTGTGGGATTCGCCTTTTTGGCGGGAATATGCTTCTCTGCGAAACCGAATAACGTAACGTCTTAGAGTTTCATTTGTATTTTATTTGCGAACAGTTATAATTTAATACTCCTACTATTATTATGTTGTCGTTTTCATGCAAAAACGTATGGTGATGGTTAGTGGATATTACCTACCAAAATAGTTAAATGAATATATAAAATCACGTGGATAGATTGGTATTGATACAACGACCATGTGCGTGCACATGTGCTCACGGCTCACTGAAAAATTTAGAACATTTCCATTCATTTATGCTAAACTCAAATTCAAACTCATTTCCTCCAATATACAATACAAATGTAAACTAAGTAATACACAGCCTCCAATTACATTTGTGATGAAACTGATACGATCCCCTTAACATCTAGGAAATCTCAATTATTTAGTATCTTTTGATTCGTCAAATCTTTTCCATATCTTAGTTTTCTTATTCAATAAGTTAGGGTAGTATTCTACTATTATAAATAGGAGAGCTAGTTATCATATTTAAGCATCCAACAATGAATCAATGAATATATTATTTTGGCCAAATGCCTCGAGTTATGCTTTGAATCCGTAATTCCCTACGCTACCTGCTGCCCGACGGAAGGTCTCCGCGCACAGCCGGAACGTATATCTGATCTGTAGCCGTTGCCCGACGGGTTGGAACCCGCACACAGCCGGCCAGATCTTTATCTCCGCCGACCCTCACGAGCGCCGGATTATCTTTATCTCGTTATTGTCCGTTTTATCGGATCGTTAGGGATTTAGGTCCTTAACAACTGGTGCTTTCATAGTGATCTTACCCTCCCACCATCTCGAACCGAAGCTACACCGCTGTCTGTCGGAAAACATTCCGCGCACAGCAACTGCTTTGGTTGTCGAGTCCCGCCTGTCCGCCGAGCTCTAGCCGCCGGACAACTCTACTTCTGCAACGCCCGACGGGAAGGATTCCCGTGTGCCGCGTCGAAGTCAGACGATCATCATCCACCACAGCCACGCCTCAGTTCGTCAACATGTTATACGACTATAACCGTCGTCAATACGGCCCTCCTCAGTTACATCCTTACCAGCCGGTCCGACCACGACGTGCAACCTGCTGGGACCCTCCGGGCAGCCGCGACCCACCGGGTATTCCGCCCTATGATCAGCCGCCACCCAAGTACAGGCGTGAACCCTACGGTCCGCCGCAACCTCACCAAATGGGATCTATCCAGACACGCCGCCCTACCTGTTGGGATCCTCCCGGTACCCGACCACTATCGAGTTTCCAACCTTATGACCCACCACAGTCAAGGCAGCCTTCTTGTTGGGAACCACCGCCCCACCGTGCATTGCAAGGATACTCGGATTATGAACCCGTTTCCAGTAAACTAGATCGCGTTTTGGACAGATTGGACAAATTCGATGCTTGGAGAGACGACACAGATCGCCGCTTCGAGAATCTTGAGACCGAACCTCCTTCCGGTTTCGACGACGACGATGATTGGGATTATGAGGATGTGCGTCGGCAGAGATCAGGAGATAGGGGTTTGCGCGGGAGAAACCCTAGCGGGGGCTTTCGCGAGGGCCCACATGAGGATAGGGCGCGACGCGATAGCGGGGGTCGTAATGGACCGGGATGGACCACGCAAGGTAACCGTCACCCAAGCCAGCAGTTTGGGAGGGTCGATCAGTCTTATGATCGTACGAAGCCGTGTTGGGATCCACATCAGCTATATCAGGCCAACACGCGGGGTTTCGACGGACAACAACGTGTTAAGATGGAACCACCTCAGGCCGCTACCGGCTCGGGTCAGGCCCCAGGTTTAGGGGGTCGCAACGGAGAACGGCCGCGACCCGCGGTGATTCGGGTATCACAAGCGGAAAAGGCTGAACGAGGCCGTCTGGGTTTGTGTTACTATTGCCCCGAGAAGTGGATTATAGGGCATGTGTGCAAGCAGAGATTGCTCTGCTACGCTGATGAGGATGAGGAGAATATTGATGACGATAATCTAGTTGAGGATGTTCCCGACAGCGTTGCTCACAATGGGGGTGCTAATCTTGTTGTACTAAATGACGAGTCCCTAGAAGAGATCGTCGAGACCGACAATACGCCACTGCAAGTGCTCGTCGGGGTATATGATGAGAAGATTGGTGAAGAGGAGGAGACATTGCTAGAAGATAAAGAGGAGCATTGTGAAAACTTGGGCAGTATGCTTTTTATGGACTCTAAATCCGAGACAGGAGTGGAAGATGTATGTGGCGATGATGCTTCTAATTCGGATACTACTGGTGTATCGATTTCGTCTATTGCCTTGCTGGGTGAAAAGCATGGAGTTGAGGAGGATAGAGCTGTAAGTCCGGCAGACTACCAGGTTTCAGCTTCTAAAGAAATATATTGGTCGTGCAGCTCCGATGTGAATAGCATCCTCTCAACAGCGCCTCTGTCTGCTGCTACATTATTGTCAGATGTCGACCGGGATTTCAAGTGTTTGCTGCAGGGACATACACAGGACGAGTGGGACATCGGCTTGGTAAGCAATCATTCCGTGCAAGAATATAAAGGGAGACATTCCGTTGTTCGATACGTGTTTGATCCAGGAGGAGACGCCTTGCTAAAGCTTTTGCTTTCAACTCTCGTCAATGGTTCGTGGTTCCCACCTTGAGGACAAGGTGAATTTCAACCGTGGGGGAGTTGATACGATCCCCTTAACATCTAGGAAATCTCAATTATTTAGTATCTTTTGATTCGCCAAATCTTTTCCATATCTTAGTTTTCTTATTCAATAAGTTAGGGTAGTATTCTACTATTATAAATAGGAGAGCTTGTTATCATATTTAGGCATCCAACAATGAATCAATGAATATATTATTTTGGCCAAATGCCTCGAGTTATGCTTTGAATCCGTAATTCCCTACGTTACCTGCTGCCCGACGGAAGGTCTCCGCGCACAACCGGAACGTATATCTGATCTGTAGCCGTTGCCCGACGGGTTGGAACCCGCACACAGCCGGCAAGATCTTTATCTCCGCCGACCCTCACGGGCGCCGGATTATCTTTATCTCGTTATTGTCCGTTTTATCGGATCGTTAGGGATTTAGGTCCTTAACAGAAACCAAATTATAGGTTGCAAACGGTGGTTCAATTGATTGATTATGAAGAATGAAACTCTTAGGTCAATTAAATGGTGTCTTATGTGCTGGATATAAAATCAAGGAGACCAGAAGAAATCACAAGATTAATTAAAGATTGATTTTAGTGAATATTTTTTCTGATTTGTAGCTAAGGTAAATCTTTCCTTATGTAATTAATCTCTAGCCTATTTAGGTGTGTAAAGTCCTCACAATTCATAACACAATTCATAACACAATTCAATGCAACCAAATAGAAAAGCCCCCAAGGGTAGCATAAGAGCAATAATTATGTAATTGAATACATTCAACAAAATTGAGACACTACAAGATTATCTTTTCTGCCAAAGATCGTTCAGATTTAACATCCAGCATAATATATTTCTTATGTGATTATTTAAGGCTCAATAAAACATATTTGCAGAGTCCGAAAGCAAAAAAATGGTCAAAATATCGGTGGGTGGCAACAAGTTTTGAAAAATAATTTCAGTACATCTTTAATTATGAAGTTCTTAAAAAACTATCAATACGGATGAAGAAGGGACCAATGTTCCAACTAAACTACGATAGTGGTAACTCGAACTCACGACCTATGAAATCATTTACTATGATAGTGGTAAAATTCAAACTCACGGCCTATTAGTTAGAAAGGGGCCATTGTTCCAACTAAACAACTCTTCATCTTATAATTAATCATACAACTACTTCTCTGAAGAAGGTAAACAACATCATCTTATAATTGTTCCAAGATCTATTCTTATGAAATCAGAAAATGAATAAGAGCTTTAAGCGCAAGAGTTGAACATATGAACATACAGACTCTTCACTATCAACTCATTTACTCGTGATTAAAGTGATTCGAACCCTCGACCTATTGGTTGGAGGGGGTGTCTACTCAACTAACTGAACTAAACTGCATTTCGTCGTCTTATCGTGCAACAACTTCCTCTCGAGAAAAAATAATCAAGATTTGGACCAGACAGGCACGGAAGCGACACAATCTATTCGAATGGAATCAGAAAATGAGGATATGAGCCTTTAAGCGCAGAAGAGTTGAATGTCTGAACATACGGAATACATCAGAACATAACGAAGTTCATCTATACACGGAGCGAGCTTTATATAAACTTAAATGAAGGGCCAAACACAGTTGATTACTGGGTGTTTGGCTGACCAGTGATATCTATTTACAGAAGCTATCCCGCTGCAGTACCTGAAACCAGAAGCAGAATGAACTACCTCAGCATTGCAACGGGACGAGCATATGGAGAGAACACGATACTGACCCGTGTATCATGCCCAGTTTCTCTTGGCCCGAAGCTGAGTCAGCTTGTCTCTCCACAACGCTACAATAAACAGTCGAAATCATGTTATGATACACCATTCTTTTTTATTAAGACAAACTAGATTAAGTTCTAAGTTGTGGGTTTATCTACGAGCTATGGGATCATATCGAGCTTAAGAACTGAAAAATTCTTCGTCTCTACCAACAGTTTCGTCAGTGATCCTCAAAACTACGTGCTTAAAAAGTTTTGTAATAGTTTCACTCGGATTATGAGCATATGATATGATTTAGATGTTCTCAAAAATCCCTTTAGCAATACCTGCATCCCTGTAGCGTTCTTCAACAGCGGCAATCAGCATGTTGCGCACGAAATTGAATTCTTTGGTCTGAATGCACGGCTGCCCGGTGGGTCTGCATCAACAATAACAGAAGTAGGACGAACCCTTTAGAAAACTCGTTTCAAGAGAAGTAGTCAATCTTTCGAATTTCAAGTGGTAACAAGAATCTTCCGTAGTATGTTCGTATTCTAAATTGTACGAAGAAGAGTCATCCATAAGAAAATATGTTTTATAGGGATACTAAATATATCCATCCTCGGAAGTGTAATGTGGTAATCTTACCTGAAACTGTGAATATAAAACAAAGCCGAGGCACATTTATTACCTATCCAGTTGAGTGAAAAACGGACCCTCTGATGATGAACTTTGAGCCAACACCTTTTCAGATTCAATAACCTTCATACCATCACTATATGCCAGCAACTTGTTGACTTGTATAGGCACCTGTAAATTTGATAACAGCCACGAGCACAATATGAGTCGATTCGTGTCTCATATTACTTACTTTAATTAGACACCATCAAAACTATATACTCCTACAATAATATTTATGAACAACACGGGATCCTAAGATAGGGACATTGAGCTTTGAGTGCTTAGTCCATGACATATTAAGCAGATGGTGAAAACAATAAGTTACGAATGTCTATACGATATTACAGGGTACTGACATAAGCAGAATTGTAGCTTCCAATAGGTTCAGCACAAACATTATTAAAAAAATGATACTCTCCTCTAAATTTATCAACGGATGAGGGACTCGCCCCATTGTAAATTTTCATCATTACCTTGCATCTCACCGCTATGTTAATGGCATCCGAGGGACGAAGATCAAAGCATACGGTATCAGCTTCATTATCCAGCTTCAATCACCACAAATATTTTATCAGTAAAAAGTATTACTACTACAAAACCTGGCTATAACTCCAAGTATCTACAGTTTCACCACGATCAACAAGGTAGTTTACCTTTGCAAGATGTAACTCGGCAAAGTACGCCTCCTGCACCCTCTTGGTGACACGTACAAGCTTCACCTGGAAAAGAAAAAGGTGCACTAAGCAATCCAACGTTTGAAACGGATTCTGGTAAAGATAAGTCGAAGATAGTATAAGTCTTCGACTCACTGTATATCCCATCTTGTCAACCATATCTTTCACCACTTGATACATAGTTGGTCTAGCCTGAACGACAAGCCACAAATTAGCTACAGTCAGAAGGAAATTCGAGCAAGAGAAAATTTTGTTGTTTAAAAAAGAACTACAAAAGTGTGCACATACAATATGTACATTGCGCACAGCGGCCATGAGGAGAACACTCGGCATCTCCACTGAAACAAAATCCACGACACCAATGAATAAAAGACAATCGAAAGGCTAATTATGCAACCACTATAAGACTGATGACAATATTATCACATCACGTACAAACAATAATCGGGAGAAGAAGACCAGTTCCATCTTCCATCTTCAAGACAATTGCAGGATGCGGAGCATAGTCGGGCAGATGGCCTCCTTGAGGGTTATTGTGAGCACATTTCAAATACCCTCCGTCCCTCATCTTGATCACGAAACCGTCTGCGCCACTTCTCACCTCAACTATTTGAAACATTCAAACACGCCCGATTATTGGCATTTCTCAAGTGGATTGTGCTTATCAGTGATCAAAACCAGTCATCTCAGTGACATAAATAACAATTTCAACACACAAATCACACAAGAAGAAGCCAAACAGAACAGAAAATAGTTACCGGCTTCAACGACACTTGAATTTACATAATCTGCATTACTCTCACTGAAGTTTTCTGCCATGCTACCATTACCATCTGATGAAGAACTGAAACTACAGCGGATTGGTCTGCAATTCCTCAAATTCTGTCGGTAACTGACATTAGCCACGCCGCTGCTGAGCCCCTTGAGCCCCCAGAATCCACTTCTAATCAACTTTGCTTTTAGCAGTGGCAAATCGACGGGTACAGAGCACACCCCGGTTTGTTTTGCACGGACCACAGGACAAACTACGGGGCCATGTATCGAAGCCATCTCTAATCTTTTGCACCTGAGTGTGTTCATTGATGAAGATCACAAGCATACAATCCATCAAGTTCAGTTTAAAAATTTGTGATATATTGTAATGGAAATACTATCTACAAATGCAGCTTCTATCTATATATCTACATAGATTACAGAATTTTCAAAGTGAATTAGCATAACACATAAAAAATACTAGTAGCTGTCTTCATTATGTGGGCTGTTAGCCTGTTACATTATGAATTTATGAGATTATTTAGCTTTAGTGGATACAAGATAAAATAAAGATACAATCTTTCAGTTATTTGTTCATGAATAAAACAAAGATATCATCACAAACAACAAAACATAGCCTACTAAAGAAAGATCAGTCTCTATCACATGAGTCAACGAACACAAAATTACAGTTAAGTTTCTTCTCAGATTTGCAAGTTTAATCAAACCAAGAAATCGCAATCCAAAATATTCAAACATGGCTCTTTATTCCTTTAACTTACAAAACAAGAGATACTATTCAACTAGATTCCAATTTCAAAGAGACCATCAATCACAACAAAAATCAATAATCTCTCTCTATCTCTCTAAACTGTGTGATATTTTACCTGATCTTCCTCAAAAGTGGTAGGAAGAGAAATTCTGCAGCTCGTTTTACGCAAGATCAAATTTTTATTTGATCAAAATCAAGAAAAATAGACAATCGAGGCAAAGAGGGGAAAGGGGAGCGAAGGGAGAAGGGATGATTCAAGAACTAATAAGCAATGGGAGAAAAGAGAAAACTGGAAGAAGAAGAAGAAGAAGCGGTGTGTCAGAGAAGTGTAGAAGAAGATAAGGATTCAATGATTTTTTTTAGTTTTCTGACAAAATAAATTAGATCGTGAGATTATATTTATGACTCCACGCGATCTCTCTTCAAGTCTCTCTCTTTATGTTAAGGGAATTGTGATGTGGCCAAAGACGGATGTGCCCTTTGAATACATGTGCATTTCGCCATTTCCATTTTCATGGAGGTTAAAAGAAATATCTGTACTCAGATATTTTATTCAAATCCCTCTCCCTTTCATGTTCTTGAAGAATCTTTTTCATTTTCCTATAAAAAACAAATTCTTGAAGCATTAGTCTAGGTTTTGTAGTTATCAATAGTTCCAAATTCCCATAGATTACAACTTTAGCTGAATTCTTCTCACTCTTCCTCTCCACTCAAAATGAATCGTAATTGCCTTATCACTCAATTAATCTACCAACAAACCAATTTATATTTAAATTAATCTCTTTTTAAAATGGAAAGGACAAGTTTTTTGATGGAAAATAAAAGATTATTTTGTGAAGGGTGTTAATGTCATTCTCCGAAAGAAGGAGATGACGTCATGGAAGAGGTGACAGCAACCCCACCGCCGCCGGCAAGAAATGTTAGATGGCAGAGAAGAGTGCCACGTGTAAGAAAAATATGGATAAGGAGTTGATTCTGCGTGTAACCCACTCGAATGCCCTACAAATATCCTCCTATATCACTTTTTCTTTTTCCTTTTTCCTTTTTCAGATTTATGTAGTTTATTTGTATATTATTTTAAAATTTGTATCTTTATTTAATAAATAAAATTACTATTATTGATATTTATTTTACAAGTAAAATTGTATTATTAAAATTATTGTAAGTGTGCCAAAGTCAAACAATAAAATCGGTTTAAGGGAAAATGGATATTGCACAAAAAAGTAAAAGAAAAAAAAAACTCCTTCCGTCCACGAAAATAATCTTATCTTGTCATTTTGGGATGTCTACAAAAAGTAGTCCTATTTTCTAAAAATGGAAAGTTTACTTTCACACTTTAACCATTTTTTTCTTTTATTCCATTTTTTACTACCCTATGGCCATATTTGGTTGTCAAATTAGGAAAGTAATCTGATTCCTTAAATTTTAAATTCATGTTTTATTTCAATTTTTATCAAACTAGGAAAGTAATTAGAATCCCGAGAACAAGAAAAGTTAGTACAACTTTCCAGGATTCTGAATCTCAACTTTTCTTAGGTATTCTTACATATTTAATGCAATATAAGTATAATTTTATTATTATTACTATTATTATTATTATTATTAATTACAATGTATTAAAAATGATATAAAATTATAAATCATACTTAATTTCAGTATAATAAATAACTATAGTTAAAATTATCATAATTATAACTATATTATTATAATATTTATATATATATTTGTTATCATCACAATAATAATTAATAATTTATTAAATAATTAAAATATAATATATAATATAAATTATATAATAATAATTTATATTAATCAATAAAGTCGTAGTGAAATTTAAAATTATTAAAGTTATTCAGTTATAATATCCGTAAATATTATAATTATTATTATAATAATCATATTTATTATTATAACCATTTATGATTATAATACTCCATATAGCTATAATTACAATTATATTATATATTATGATGGATAATCCATATTTAAAATAATAAAATAATACATAAGGAGTAATATAATTATTATTATTTGTAATTAATAATTTATTAAAAAAATTTATATTATTATTCTTTTTTATAAATAAATATTTATAAATTAAAAATAATAAGTAGGAGTATATTTTTAGTTTGGTGTTTAAATCAAATAGTATAAAACTTAAAATCTTGATATTTTCTAAACACGGAAAAGAAAAGTTATTAGGAATTATATTACTGGGATTCATTTTCCTTGCCAACTTTACTTTTCCGTCAACCAAACATGAACTATATCTCTTTTACTTTACCTACATTTTCTCCTTATTTCTTTCCTAGGAATCATTTTCATTGTCAACTTTACTTTCCCGTCAACCAAACATGACATATATCTCTTTTACTTTACATACATTAGCTCCTTATTTCTTACTTTACAAATTTCTCATTAAAACATGTGTCGTCCACAAATGGAACTATTTTTTGTGAACAGAGGGAGTATCACAGAGGGGGAAAAGAGAAAAACGAAAGAAAGTAAGAAATATATGGCACACGCAACCCCAATCACACAACGACTGCAACTCTACATGCAATACCGCGTTCGAGCTATGCATGCTGGGCAAGAGTAGCATGTGCGCGCGTCGAGCGAGGAGGCATACACGCAAAGAAAGTAAGAAATATACGGCGCACGCAACACCAATCACACAACTGCAGCACGCTACACACGCGTCCGAGCTATGCGTGTTGGGCAAGAGTAGCATGTACGTGCATCGAGTGAGGAGGCAAACAAGCTCCACACACTCAGTGCTTCCTCACGAAAACATGCTTCCCAAAAACTTTCCTCACTATGGTGCCTCCCAATTTTGAAGCTTCTTCTAACTTAAGATTTGAATCCCCTGCTGTAGAGAGAAGCAAAGCGTGAGATTATGCTCCTTGCAATTTAATATTTAATTTATAAATTATAATATTAAAATATCAAATTCTTTTTTATTCCCTTTGTCCCATAATAATTGTCACTCTTGATGGTGGCACGGAGTTTAAGAAATGTAAAGAAAAGTTGGTTAGAAAAGTTAGTGAAATGTGTAACCCATTTTTTTATATTGGTTTTATAATAAAATGTGAGTGAAGCGAATTACTTACCATTTATAGTAAAAATGAAGTGTGTCAATTACTATGGAACGGAGAGAGTAATAAAATACTCCCCCCGTTCCATAGTTGTAGAGTCATTTTACCATTTTGGTACGTTCCATAGTAGTGGAGTCATTTCCCTTTTTAGTAAAAGTCAACACATTTTTTCTCACTTACTTTTCCTTCTCTCTACTTTTTACTCTCTCATACTTTATTATCTTTTTATTTACACACATTTTTCTTAATTTTCATGCCAGAAAAAAATGCCTCCACTACTATAGAACGAAGGGAGTATTATGCTGCTAGGAACAACACCTCTGTTATGCTTCTCTTCACGACACAGGATCCAAATCCCTTAACTTACTACCCATTTTCTCACATTTGAAGACTAGCAAATCCAAGATCTAGTACGAATATATATAACCATGACAAACACAGATTTTGCATGTTTTTAAGGACTAGATTTGACTTGTTTTAAATGTCAATCATGCAAATTATGTTCTTAAATTGCATATGTTATACATTTGGTATTTTTGACGTGTTTGTTGATAAATGATAGAAAAAGATAGAAAAAAGGTGAAAAAAGGCCAAAGTGCAGCAGCCTCTGTTCGAGCCCATTCTGGAAGCGATTTTGAAGTCCAATAAGTGCTTACTACATGTCATTCTCTTCGTCTTCGAAAGAGCTTCGCGTGGATATCTCGCATGTCTCAATCGGAGTTCTGTGGAGAAAGTTATGACAATTCTACGAACGTTGTGCAGTGCAGTCAAAATCTGGCGAGAATTTATGCGGAAATTCACGGAAGAAAAGAAATTATTATATTGTGAAGCCAAATCTCTCCTATTTCTTGTAGGGCACGAAATTTATCAAAAATAAATATTTTTCCAGCCTATAAATACCTCTGAACCTAATTCATAATCTTGATCTCAGAGCCTCCAATCCTACAAACTTATTCTTAACTTACATTCCTACCGACTCTACAAACTTATTCTTAACTTAGTTTTGAATAAGTTTGGGGGATGAAGTGGTGGACCGTGAGTTTAGTTGTTTTTGCTTATTTTTGTTAGTTTTTTTTAAATAATCCCGAGGTGAATCTTATCACGAGCATAATATAGAAAATTTAGAAATACTTATGTTTAGGAACATCAGACCGAGTTGCCTATGATAAAAATTTCGTTTATGTGTTGGTTGAGTTGACTTGATGCACTGATTTGAAGGTTTAGTGAAAATGTGCATAAATAATGAATTGCTTGTTTGCCTTGAATCATGCTTATACCTTGTGAGACTTGAGCCATAAATTTCTTTCTTGTGTGATTTATCTGTGTTCATGTATTTGTTTCTAGATCTTGCTCCTAGTCTGCCTAAGTTTACATAGTGTTTAAATGATAAAAGAGGACGTTAGGCCATCCTTCTTAGCTACTTTATATATCTAAATTTATGACCTTATTCAAAATATTTTTCCCTAGCTAGCCACTTTGAGCCTTTAAAGGCTTTTTCGTTGGAAGCTAAATAAAGGGGAATATCCATACGCTCTTTGGTGAATTTTAGTTTATATTTTGTGAAAAGAGTTGGAGAGATAAGGTAGAAAGAAAAGTAGTGTGCTTACTTGTGAAAAGTGCATAGACACCTGCGGTTTGAATGAGATATTTGGTTGTGCATAAAAAAAAGAAAGGATGTACCAAAGAAAAAAAATTAAAAGAAAAAAAATCAAAGGAATTTGGGAAGTGAGAAGGAATTTAGACAAAGTCTAAAATTTACTGAGATTTGTATTGTTGGTGCAGTGCTATGTTTGATGTAGTAGATATTGATCACTTTTGCTATGTTTGGGATTAGTCACTTTTTAGCCATATTTCCCCACCTTACCAAAGAGCCTATATTATAACCGATAATAAAGACCTTTCGGATTTTTTATTTTAATCACATAAAGTAGAGGAGGGATTAGACTTCGAGCAAGCCTATGGTAAACTTTGCATGTTGCATGATCTGAGAGCATATATTATTTACCTTATACACTTTGAGGGTGAGTGATAAACACACTTTTAAACACTTGTGAGCGCATGTACTTCAAGGTGATCAACGAGCTAGTAATGAAAATGCACTAATAAGCTTTGCTTGAGTTGATTTGTATTCTTGTCAAACTCTTTATTTCCTGTTACAATTTTTGAGGCAACTATGAAGTCTAGTTCTTAGCATCCGTATTTCTTTAGTAGTTTTTCTCTTGTTTTGTTTGAGGACAAACAAATAATTAAGTTTGGGGGAGCTGACAAACACAGATTTTGCATGTTTTTAAGGACTAGATTTGACTTGTTTTAAATGTCAATCATGCAAATTATGTTCTTAAATTGCATATGTTATACATTTGGTATTTTTGACGTGTTTGTTGATAAATGATAGAAAAATATAGAAAAAGGTGAAAAAAGGCCAAAGTGCAGCAGCCTCTGTTCGAGCCCATTCTGGAAGCGATTTTGAAGTCCAATAAGTGCTTACTACATGTCATTCTCTTCGTCTTCGAAATAGCTTCGCGTGGATATCTCGCATGTCTCAATCGGAGTTCTGTGGAGAAAGTTATGACAATTCTACGAACGTTGAGCAGTGCAGTCAAAATCTGGCGAGAATTTATGCGGAAATTCATGGTAGAAAAGAAATTATTATATTGTAGAGTCAAATCTCTCCTATTTCTTGTAGGGCACGAAATTTATCAAAAATAAATATTTTTCCAGCCTATAAATACCTCTGAACCACGAAATTTATCAAAAATAAATATTTTTCCAGCCTATAAATACCTCTGAACCTAATTAATAATCTTGATCTCAGAGCCTCCAATCCTTCTCCCTCTCTACACTTCTTCCATTCCATATTACACCCTTAAATTCATCCATATTCCATTGGAGCGGAGCTCTGCAGATCCAGGCAAGAGAAGACTGAAGATTGAAGATTCAACCTTGGGTTTTATCAATTTCTTTCATGTCTCGTACTTTAATTGTAGTTTTTACTTGTCTATGAGTAGAACATCTTTTGTAGAATTTTTGGTATAGATATTCGATTGATTTTCCTTGTTAGCTCTTGCAGTTATTTGATTTATCTGGTGCTTTCTATGTTCAATTGATTAGCTACCTCTTGAATACATGTTAGAGTTGATTAGAGTACTCGGGAGACGAAATAATTGACTTGGAAAAAGGGATAATTCACACCTTAATTCAATAGAACTCGGGAGAGTTGAGGTTTTGAGTGAGGTCTTTGATCTTATATGCTTTTAGGAGTTAGGGGTTTAAGGGTTAGAAGGGGACTTCAATCCTATCACCTAATCTACAGGTTTCTCACCTCGGGAGGGGGTTTAATCTATAATTGTGATCGACTTAATAGCTCTGGAGACCGTAATTCAAGGAAGTCGATTGTGTTTTTGGATCCTAAAATTCTACATTCTTAAGCCTACTTTGTATTATTTCTTTTTATGTTTTCCATTTTTTTTGTTTTTCATTTTTTTTTTGTTTATTTCTTTCAGTCTAGTTTAATTAATCAACCCAAAAATCACGTGTCTCTAGATAGTATATGACGCTTAGTATATGGTAGTCAGTTGCAATCTTATTCCCTGTGTTCGATATCCGGTACTGACCTTTAGCTATACTAGATCTACCATGTATGCTTGCAGGTATTTTTAGTGCTAATAAATAGTGCATCAAACCATTAATGTGTCATCTTTGCACTAAAAAAAGTTCAAACATATCTTTGGACTTGTTATATACAAATGCTAATAATTGTAGCTTTTAGCACAACTTTATTAATTAGTTAAAACATTGACAGATTAACTCGTCATTAAATTCAAACGCTCCACTTCCCCCAATTAAATGTGCAATTACATTCCTCATCGCAAAGAGAAAAATAAATTTGCATAAGTTGTATAAACATAATAACTCTTAATTTAGTTTAATTTTTAGTGATATAATTTCATGCTTAAATTTTCATTAGTGAGTATATAAATTTGGATACTCTTTAATATTGTTACTTTAGGAAAAGAAATCATAGGTTTTATAGGATGATTTAATCATGTCATACTCAAATGGAATCTCTTATCTCAATATATGAAAATATATAGAAAAAAATAAGCATCTTCCAATTGAAAATGGAATTACATAATAAAATAATAGTCATAATGATTTAATCTTCTATCTTTTTTATGACAATATTAGCCCAAATATGCACAATGTTGCACATACACTCTCTCAAATACATGGCCCAAAAAACATTTCTGAAGTAAATTGACCTGTTAAACTAAAATAACTCGATCTCTCTCTCGCACATGGAGTATTCATCTTATCACAAATTATTTTCATAAACTACAAAAACTCAATAAATTGAATATAAAGTATTGAATTTATTCAATTCGTTTCCCTCACTTCATAGCTACCCATAACCACAACCACAATGACAAGTTTACACAAGGAAATAAATACCTAAGTCCCATTAAATCTTACATCTAGACATTAAGTAGGGTGTTCAAAGAATACAATTAGCAACTCCATCATACTCATCTAACAACAAGCGCATTTTCCGTGAGCAAGTAAACGAGGATGAGCTGCCAAGAGTTTAATCTTTCGTTTAAAGACATTCCAATTGCAGGAACTTGCCTTCACCAGATTTAATCCAGCTATACCAGCTTGCTGATCAGCCTGTTCCAACGATTCATCATTCGCTCAGTTTGCAGTTGCGTACATATGGGTGGTCGTACTTTACATACTTGGTCCAATATGGCTTATACTTGGTCATTGCCAGTTCTAACCATGGTTTCATGTTCCCATTGTAATGTACAACGGCTGCATTCTCTATGTCTGTCTTGTCAATGCTGGGATTGTAACCCAAACCAAGCACGTGCCATGACTTTTCGAGTGGATGAGTCAGCCCGTAAAAGGTAATCAGACCTGGAGGTAGAGTCCCAAGCTTCCACAGCACCCTGTCTTCATTCTAACAACAACAAAGCAACAAATGAACTTTGGATTAAACTTTGTTCTCATATACTATGTTACTCCACAAAACTTCCACAAAGTCACCCCCTCCTCCAACCAATACACTCATACACTCACAATGGTACACATACAAACAATGATAATAATCAGAAGAGAAAAAAAGAATACAAGTCATACCATATTCTGCCATTTGTGGTATATACCGGTTATATCCTTCTTCTTCCACTCCATTAGATCGAACATGTTCATTCCATATGCCCATCCACAAGCATTTGGATCAAAGTTCTTAGAAATGTGAGGATTGGAGAAGTTCAGATATTTGTCAAACCTATGGAAGCTCTCACCACATGTTTCAACTGCACCATTAACTTTTCCATGGAGATCAACCGACCAAAGCCCAGTCAAGTCTTTCTGAACAACAATGTCATCATCAAGGAAAAGAATTTTGTCCAATTTTGGATAGACCTGTGGGAGATAGAACCTTAGATGGTTAAGCATTGAAAGATACTTTGGGTTCCTGTACTTCAGGTTAGAGGAACCAGCAGATAGTGTGGTGGGATGAGCCGCCTTGAAATAGTACTCTTTCATAGCAGCAGACTCCAACTGACGTAGAACAGGACAATATGATGAGTTCAGCCACTTGAATTCATCTACATTTTCAACGTGGATTGTAGCTTTACCCGGGGGATTCAATAGAAACCACATATTCATCGCACCAAAGTTCAACTTATCAGTAACAAGATGGAAAACGTGTTTCCCAGGATCCTACAAGTCAAGAAAAATGCTTTTCTTAAGAAGTAGAAGAAAATGTCAAGAAACATATATTTGGTTTGGCAGCAGTGGGTCAGACTGAACAGAAAACACCGCTACTTATCACTACATGCAAACAACATATTAGTACATAGTAACATAATATATGTTTACCAATAGTGGCAGGATAAACATTAGGTGTGTGCATGTATATTGTGCACTAGAATACTATTCACAAAGCAACTGTTAAGGATAAGTTCTGTGCACATGCATGCATCTGTGACTATACGTAAGAAATTGCACAGCAATTGTTCTTATGGATACACAACCTTATGGCAATGTATGTTTATTCAAGTAGATTTGTAGACATTACATGCCAAATGGACCTACAACTCTACAAGCATCTCCGTATGTAGACCACTTCAAACTGCATTTTACCAATTAAATATAATACAAGATTGATAGTAATATTGCTTGATAATAGCCAAGATACTATCTTAATACTACAAAGCAAAGATGACACTAGACCCATAAACCTAGTTGTAGCATGAGAAAACATAGACCAGTAGGATATTATACCTTGGCATTCATAATCGCTGAGTTGACCACTACTGAAGCAGCAAGAACATTATCCGAAAAGAGGGCATAATGGTAAAGATTTGGGTTTCCCAGATTCTCACTCCGAGGGAACTTTCTTTTCTCAGGTGGGAGGAGGTAATAATCTATAGTCAAGCGCATGGCCAGGCAGTGAAGCCCATTTGGTATTGTCTTTGCAGCTAGCTGGCTAAGGAATGTGCTCTGTTTTTTCAGACTCCTGACTTGCTCATCCGCAGATTGCAGCATGGCTCTTAGTTTCCCAGTGACCAGGTTGCAGTTGTACAATTCCTCTTTAGCTTTAGACAGCACTTGGCCCATCAGTTTAATCTTTTCAGATGCACTGCCATAAGTATATTTGATGTTCACACAATACATAGATACAGGAATTTAGCATTCAGCTGATAAACATAGACAATGTTAACATCCATTACCTGTGATGCAGATCAGAATCAGTATTTGCATCTCCTAGAGAACGCTGGCTTTCCTTGAGCCGATTCTGCAACTCATTGACCAAATCAGTCTTGTTTTTCATCCTTGCAAGACTTGTATATACCCTTGCCATTATCATTTGATCACGTATCAAGCGTATAGTTGAATCAGTGTTTTCACTATCAATGTCTCTCCTCCAGATGCTATATTTCCCTAAAACTGCAGAGTCCACTGATTTAGAACGCTCAATGGCAGCATTTTCCAGCTTTACAGTCACTTCATCATCTTGTTTTAGCATGTCAGCAGCACGCTTTTCAAGCCTTTTTTCTCTCAGTTGCTGCAGAGTTATTGCACAGTCAGTGAATCATGATATAGTTAATATGGGCAAAAAAAACCAGGAGTAGAATAATATTTTTATAACATTGTCACTCTTCAGTGAAAGGATCAGATGATTTTCGAGAACAATGAATAAAGAGAGTAGACAGGATCCAGTCCAGGGACTTACTCGTCGAGCCAATTTAGCTGGTGTCTCAAAGAAAATTGAATTATCTTCTGTAATGAAAAATGATAGTCATATCAAACATCTAATTCAAATGAAACAACAAAATCAAACAATGTGCATGCATATTTTGCAGAAAAACCTATACCATTTGAAGTATGTTCCTCCTTGAATCTAGATTTTTCTTGTTTGGTCTTCAAGGCTTCTCCAGTGACCTTAAGTTACAAAAGTAAGAAAAATAAATTTAATAATTCTGTGATCTTAATGTCATTTGTCCCCTAACTAAAGTAAAATTATGATGATGCTGACCTCAGCTGAAGTGGCATTATCAGCAGACCTTTTGTTCCCAGCTACTTTCCAAGAGGCGGACAATTTATCTTTTCGAAAAAAGTCGATATTTAAAGGCCCCAAATCATTTGCACTGGCATTAATAACGTCAATTACCTATAAGAATGATTAAATCAGTAGAAATACATAACAAAAGCAAAGGTACAAATATTTAAACCAGCATTTGCTCAATTAAAATGAGACTTGTAAGGACCTACATCTTTCGAGAATAAAGAATTAAGATGATGCAATGCCAGCCTCCCTCTCCAATCTAAATCCTGCTAAAAGTAATACCTTCTCATTAAACACACATATGAGCCAAACACCAGAAGTATGGCAAACTTAAAAAGGTGCCAGCAAAGATACCTGTCTGCTGGACAGTATTGATAATTCATTGTGACCTGCAGAGTCATAGGTTCATATTAATAGCCAAGTCAGAGAAAATGAATAACATTTAATCATACATGCGCAAGCTTCAGAACTAAAAGAGTAAATCTAGAATTCACTGTTTCTGATGACCATAGATGAAAGATGGGGAAAATATAAATGGTTTGAAAAGGCACCAGGTTTAGCAACATATCCAATAAATTTATATGGAACGGCTCCATCTATACTTTTTCCTAATTTCTTTGCTGCATATTGTGCAGATTCTATGTGTCTGTGCCTCTGAGTGTGTGTGTGTGTGTGAGAGAGAGAGAGAGAGAGGAAGCGAGGAGGGGGGCAGAGATTACAAATTACAGAGAATATAAAGCAATAAATACATTACACAACTGAAAGAAATAGAGGGTTCTAACAGCTCTCAACTCCACCACCCTAGATCTATGATGCTAACTTGCTACATTTAGAAACAGGCTCACATATAAATAATTTTTCTATGCCTGTGAATATTCTACACCCTAACACCATCACCTATAGATTCTCTATGCCTGTGAAACTACTAAGAAGGCAGTACCATGATTATTCAGCGATATTTGCTAACAAAACCACCTTCATTCATCTGAATATCTGCGTGCAATACCTATTCTTCTTTGCCAACAACCATTTCAAGAAGTCTACCTAAATGTAAAGAGAGAAACAAACGCAGAATACCTAAATGTAAACTAACCTCAGAACTCTTAATGGGGTAGCTTTTATCATACTCCCGTTGTCCGCCATTAGGAGTACCGGTCACTTTTGGGCACTCGTTTTGTAAAAATGATAATAAATAATTGAAGTGGAGAAATGATAAAGTAAGAGAGAGAATAATGTTGAGAAGAGTCTTATCTAAGTTATTCTCTCTCTTACTTTACCATTTCTCCACTTTAACTATTTATTATCATTTTTACAAAACGAGTGCGCAAAAATGACCGAAACTCCTAATGGCGGACAGAGGGAGTAATAATGAAGCAAAAACAGCTTGTCAATCATATGGTAGGATCAAAGCATAAGACCAAAAAACTGAGACAGTGGCTGTACAACATCTGAGTCATCTGTTATACCTTCAAATCTTTCATGATGCCAATCACCCAAATCTCAACATGAATTTTTGAGAGAGAAATAACCAACATCTAGATGTGAACTGCAACTGAAGAAACTCTATTCCTCACAGAAATTCTTTTTAAAAAGCATCAACTAAGATAAAATCTGGGCAGCCAAATTAGGTGTTAAGGTTATTAGTGATGTTGAGTTTTAACGAACCATTTTCAATTTCGTATCCAGTAAGAATACATCATGTCTCATAAAAGTCAGTTATCGCCAATGCTTTAAATCCAAAAGCATTAATCCATTGCAAATGAAAGAACGCATCCGTTTCAAACATACGCTCTTCATTACTAAATTTATGATCTATAATCAAGTACTAGGTCTAGAAATTCACGATTAAATACTATAACTCCAATCGCTAATAACACGATTCCCCAATCCGTAAAATCAATTCACCCCATCTGCAAAAACCCCAAAAACAGTAACAAAACAAAACAGCTCAACAAAGACTAACCGGAAGAGGCGGTGACGAAAAGGCCGCGGCCGACGAATAGAAAGGAGAAGACGAGGAATGTGAGGAAAAAGACGAAGATGGAAGCTAATACACGAGATCCAACGCCTTTACTCTTGCCTCCGCCGGATTGTGATGCCCTCTTAATCGCCATGCCCTATCATAGACCTTCAAAAGCATCAACAGGCGGAATCGGTGAAAATCGCGCCACGCATTCAACTCTATAGAGAGAAAATCGCGACGTACGACAAATTTTAGAACGAGATCTCGGATTATCGTTCAGGCTACTTGATTGAAGTTCGTGATTTAGCGCAATGTGTAAATCTGGATTCACTAGAACACACAGTAAAGCGTGAAGAGAGAGATAATTTGATGAGCGATCTGGATATTCGGGTCGGGTTTGCGGCAAACAATCTTTTTTTATTTAATTTATACAGATTTAGTATTAGGAGACATTGTATGATTACTCTAATTTATTGATTATTAAACAAAACCAAATTTGTTTTAAATGTAATTAGTTTTTTGCTACATATTTTGTGACAGAATTGAGATATGGTCGCTCAATGCATGTACCGTGATAATGACCGTAATTAATAAAAAAGACGTCTTTATTAAGCTAGATTATAATTTGATTACATTCATCTAGTTCTTGGATTATTTAATTCGTGCTGGAATAAATGAAACGTTTAATGGATTGATTTGATTGACAGGGAATGTGACACTAAATCATTCATTCTATATTCTAATCTAAAATTACTGTGTAATAGGAGTAATTTTTTTGGGATTAAGCAAAATAATTAGATTATGTGTCCTCTCACATAAAAAAGTTGATCTAAAACATAATTGATCATTCTTGATATTTGACTGGGGGTGGGAAATTATAGCGAAATATCGAAATATCGGACTTACCGTACCGGAAAAATACCGAAAATACCGATTTTTCGGTATACCGCAGTTTCCGGTACGGTATGATACTGTACCGCAGTGTTTCGGTACGGTAACGGTATCAATTTTTCTATAACGCGGTATACCGAATCCACGGTATACCGGTATACTGATAGATTATTATTATATATATATATATTACATTTATATATATTATATTAAAAAAAATTTAAAAATAGAATTCTCTAAAATTTAAAAAAAATTAAATGTAATATTTTGGATATATATTATATTAAATTAAAAAAATGTATATTACATTTATATATATATATATTATATTAAATAAAATTTAAAAAAATTTAAATGTAATATATATATATATATTACATTTATAAATATTTTGGATCGCAATAGGTTTTTTTCGGTATACCGTTACCATACCGCATATTGTTATTACGGTATGGTAACGGTATCAAAAATTATCATACCGAATTTCCGGTATACCGGAAATTTGATACGGTATCGGTATGGAATTTTGAGATACCGTAATTTCCGGTACGGTATGCGGTATGGCACGGTTGGTACGGTATACCGTACCGACCCACCCCTATATTTGACTAAGGGCAGCCATAATGATGGCTAATCGGAGAGTTGATCTAAAACACAATTGATATGTGAATCATTCTTGATATTTGAAGTTTAAAGTAACTAAGGCAAGTCACAATGGTGGCCGATCGCGAGTGCCCTGCGATCGGTCACCCCATCGGCTGTCATGGGCTCCCATTGTGGAGCGGGAGCCGATCTCCATTCTTCATCGCCTCCGCCCCGAAGCTGAATCATCCGCTGAGGCGATATCATTTTTTATTCCCTATATATACCCCATTCCCACCAATTATTCATATTCATCCTACTTCATTTTATCTCACTCTACATTTTACTTCTCTCTAGTCACAATATATACCCTATTCCCCACCAATTTTTCTGTAGTTTTGTAAATGTAGGATGTTTTATTTTTAATGAAATTTGTTCTTTTATTGAGTTGTCTTTAATTTATTTTTCTTGTTATTTCACACTAATAATTGAATTGCATCTCGTACATCAAAGAATTAATTTATTATGTATTTTAATTTATATTATTTAGACATTGACATTAAAAATAAAATAGTATTGATGTGAAATGAGATAGGTCTGTGAGATGAGCTCTTATTGCAAGGAGATATGTTCGGAGATGGACTGTTGACGTGGTAGGAGAAAATGAAAATATATACTGAGATGAACTCCGAATTTAAGGACACCATTGTTAGTGCCCTAAAGGGATATCTTATTCATTGAATGAAGAGAACACTAGTCTCAAACCCCAGGTTTCATCAATAAATGAGTCAAACCTTCATAAGATTTCACCATCAAATTAATTGGTGATACAATAAGTGAGCCGCTACATCTAATAAATTGACAGAATTAGAAAAAGAAATTCATGTAGTCGAACACAAAGAAGGTCATCGAAAGTCAAAGACTGTGGGATCACCAGCCCTGGCAATGGATGACAAACGAAGAACTGAAGCTAACCCGTGGTTAGAGCAGAACTACCACACCATGGGGTCGATAGCAACTCCAAATGCCTAACTTAATGTAGTTTTCTTGCCTCACGGTGGGGTCGGTCGACCCCATTATCACACAAATACTTTATATAACCTCAACAAAGGGGGAAGAAATGGACCAAGCAATTTCTATTTTCTGTTGACATTTCTTGGGAAGTACAACTCATGTCCTCTACAAAGATATTCATCAAACGAAGCTCCAAATAGAATTCACATCATTCCTAGAGATAACTCACAAAGGTCTATTACAAACACGAACAAAATGTGATTCTACCTAAAGAGAAATGTGGTTGGTTATGCTCACAATAAGATTCAGTAACACAACAGCAGCAAGGATCACTGAGGCAGGGTGATTGCCACATCCAAGTAATCACCTATCTGTATATGCAACAATCAAAAAAACCATTTAGATTTTAGAGTTTACTCTATTTTAGAAATCTCCAAAAAGTTCGCAGGTTTCATCAAAATCCATAGTTAACTTTCTATTTTACAGATTGAAACGGTTTACGATTTTTTTGGGTAAGATGTACAAGTCTCTGTTATGTGTTGTTCATCAAAAGGCATATTAGTGTAACAGTATTGAGCCTAAAATTTATGCTACCTAAGCCTCAGGGAAAAACAAGGTTACCTGAAAGCTAAGATCACCCAGTGCCTTGCTTCCGCTATCAGGCCGCCTTGCGTTAGGGTAAGAAAATGTTCTCCCCACCTTCATAAGACAAACAGAATCATCTCAAACACAGCATCGATAATTTGCTTTTGTATTTTCAGAGACTGCTCAATGTCATAAAGTGTATACTTACAGGCTAGAACTGATTTATATTTGTTAACCAAATCACCATTATTGAACAAAAATAATAGGAAGGTAATGTTGGTTACCAAGAGAGAGAAAAAATGAGATGATATGCGAACCCACAAATGTTTGTAACAAGAACACTGACCTCTCTAACAACAAAACGACCACGTTTATCAGGATAGACAAAAGCAAAGGACAGCATAGCATCTCTTCTTCTTGCTTCAGGAGCTACCTCTTTAACCTGCAGGGTGACAAAAGGCACCATTGAGAAGAGAGGCAAACATACAAGGAAAGCAGAGGATGGGTTACTAATTTACTACTATAATTACTTATCACTACTCGCAAAAACGTAGAACTTTAAAGCCTAATAATGGATGCTAAGCTAATAAGAATTTTCCCAAGTCCCAAACAAAAACACGGGGCTATTCCATTCTTCAAAACCTTTTCTAGGATGTACCAAATTACTGTCTCGAGAATTATTTAAGAGCTCAGTGATGCTAACCAAGTTAATAATGAGAATAAATCAATATTGTGTAACATAGAAGCATAAAAAGAATCTGATTCTGCCTCAACTAATATTTCTTTCCTTGCAGCCCGAAACGGGATTCTAGGAACCATGCAAGTATATACACACTACTTAGAGACAAAAGAGGGTAATAAACAGAAATAACAAAGATATCTGTAGTACTTCTCATACCAGATCAGTCAATTCACGCAAGGTTGCATCCATCCATGTATATATTTGGACCTCATCTTTGGGCTCCTTGCCCCTCACTGCAAAATCTTCATCAGTATGATGGCCTCCAACCTGTTCAAAGTTTTGGTGCCGTAGATTAGGAAATTTTGTAACAGAATCACAGACTGCTTTTCAAAATGGGAAGCATACCTTGGTGAAAACTCGAAGCAATAGTGGACAAGTCTGTGCAACAATCAGCAAGCAAACAGGGTGAAAGTCAAAATCAGCATTGCAAAATCGAAAAGGGAACATCATATGTAGATTGAATAAGAGATAGGGAATTTACAAAGACAACCAGAAAAACGTAAGCCTGACGAGTAATCCTGATACTCCAAGAGAATCGTGATTGAAGGATGATTGATCCCTACTTTTCTTATATAACTCAATACAAAGAGTGAAAGCCCAGGAATGCCTTACAATTTGTGTTTGCAGCAAAACTTTGACAAAGGAAATTCCTACCATTCTATTTTAAGCTCTTCACGAATATGGAACAAAATTTTCAGAGCTTATAACACAACTTCGAAACTAAAACTCTCACCTACTAAATAATTAAACGACTAGCCATTGAGGAATTTTAATTAATCCAACATATCAGAAATATTGCCTTCCATCATCCCAAATTATAGACAGTTCTAAATAAATCCCCCGAGTCATAAACCCTAACTCGCCCAAGTAATTACGTTCTTAAACAGACATTACAAATAAATCGCGAAAATATTTGCGAGAAAAAGTATAGAAATGAACAGTTCATCCGAGAAACCCTAGACAAAACTCATAAAGGAGAAAAGCCAGAATTAAATTGAGAGCGTGTAGGGATGGAGGGAGGAGAGAGAGAACCTTCTCACGATCGACAGGTTCAGGGCGAGGCGGGGGCCTGGCAGCTGGAGGCGGAGGCAGGCCTCTTCCCGACGGAGCCATGGGGCCTCTTCCCGGTCTTCTCTGAATTTCTGCCATCACTCAATGCTCTTGCGACTGTAAACTGTGGTTTGCAGTTTTGAGTTTTGGTTTTCAATATACAATTTGAAAGCCCGTTTTGAGAAGGCCCGATTAAAGACTACCATCATAGATTATAAGTTGGGCTGCGAGAATAAATTTTGATAGGGATTTTTCGTTACATATAACTAAATAAATTCTAGGTTTTTTATAAGAAAAAAAATACTCTTTAAAAATACTCTAATCATAATAAATAATTTAAATTATATAATGTTACATGTTATGATAGTATATATTTTTAGATACCGATTATATTGATTGTGAAAAATGTGTATTACAATACTCTTTAATTATAGATTGGGGTATTTTAGAAAAAACCAATGAAAAATGTTAAATTACCTTACAGTGCAAAGTACAATGTCTATGGACTTTCTTTTTTCATTTAACTAATTTATCACAATTTTCATAGATCTCGTATCGAATAGATACGCCTCACCTAACCTTGAGATGGAGGGAGTCATTTATTTGGTATTACGATGCCGAATCATCAAGAATAATGTTATTAGTTGTTTTGATGGTGCTATTATTGTTGTCTTGACATTGTAGTATCTTTCGACGCTGACAATGCTTTTAACAATAATCATCGTATGTTTTCTTAGTTTTACGGTTTTACTACTATCTAATTGAATCTATCTCATTATCCATCTCTCTTTTACATCCTCCAATCGATCATGTCGCATTTGCTTTTGGCGATTCCGACAATGAAAATACCTCAAACTTGGGCCTATCGTCAATATCCTAGATTCACCACAAGCAACATCTATCCAAATAAATTATAATTCTAACAATAAAAAAGTGAAACTATGTATATACAAATTTTGGCTTATTTCAAATTAAATTACTAATTATATGTTGCATCAAATTGTATAAAAATTCCATCAATTTTGCATTAGCGAGGACGTGACACTAAATTAAAAGTCCACCCTTGCTAGATCATTTAAATTCGAATGAGACTTTTGATCACTTTTTCACTAGTATAGTTAATCTACCAATAGGTACTTTTGATCACTAGTATTAATCTTCCAATAGATACTTTTGATCACTAGTATAGTTATTCTACCAATAGGTACTATCCAACTAGGCATTACTAGTAGCAAGAGATTAAATGATAAACAGTAGTATTAATTGTAGTGTTAATCTATTTTTTATGTTTTTTAGGGATGTCAATGTAACCCGAACCCGCGGGCCTGCCCGAATAACCCGATAAAAATACAGGGTTAGGGTTGTAATTTCGCAGCCCGAATTTAAAATCGGGCCATTCAAGCTGACCCGTTCGGGTTACGGGTCGGCCCCTCGGGTTGAAGGCTTCTAAACAGCGAGCAGTTTTTGTAATGGTCACAACTTTCTCTACAAAGCTCCGATTGAGGCGTGCAATATATCCACGCGAAGCTTTTTCGAAGATGAAGAGAATGCTATGCATTAGGGGTTTAACAGACTTCAAAATCGCGAGAAACATTGACTCAAACAAGGCTGTTGCACATTCACATATTTTGTGTATATTTTCTAATCCATTTTCTATCATGTCTCAACAAACATGTAAACATATCAAAATATAGAAATATAATCAAAATCATCCAAGACAACCCTCTAAAACCATGCAAAATCCAAATACGTCAACCGACTATATAAGATCACGAAAAAAATCACTATATGGTTTATGGATTCATAAATACTCGCATATAAAAGCTTTCATTTAGTATATTTCTAATATAATAGTGCAAAGTGTTTTGGCGCCGCTCGACATTGAATTATGCGTACTTTGATGATTCTTAAAATAAAGATAAATTATTATTTGACTTATTTACAACTAGAATAAATTAAATTTGACCAATCATAATTCAAGAAAACTTAGAGTTACTCCAATTAGCTAGCATCTTGATAATTCACTCTTTAACAATTCAAAATATTTTTGTTACATCTACGATGCACCTCTCACGTTATGAAAATTTTATTCAATTTTCTAGGAATTGATTTATGTTTGAATTTTGAAACAAAGTGTTGATTTATGTTTTAAATACATAAACATAAACATACTATTGATAGATATTTTGTAAATAATTATGTAATGAATAAGTTATTTAAATTTAAATAACTTAATCTTTTTAAAAAATATTAAAGAAAATTAAAAGTACGTATTTCATTGTTGAATGATTAATTAAAAATATGTATATAATTAAAGAAAATTTAAAATACGTATGATTTTTTTGAAAATATTAAAAGAATTAAAAATACGCATTGGCCCGAATAACCCGGTGGGTTAACCCGAAACCCGAAGGGTTAGGGTTAAAGTCAAACTTTTATAACCCGAAAAAATCATAACCCGCATAGCCCGTACCTGAATGGCCCGACAACCAGAACGGGTTGGCCCGATTGACATCCCTAGTTTTTTTCCCATTAGTTAAACAATTAAATTGAATTAATTAAAACAACTTATTGAATGTGATTAGATAGATGTATGGTCATAATCTATTGTACATCAATCTCTATAGAACTTATTGTTTTGTAATAATAGAGATTTAATTAGTAAATTATAACTCAGACAAGTGAACATATCACTTGATATATTTTTATTGGCAAACGGTCAAGTAAAATCTTAATGAAGGATAAAACTATAATTTCACAATAGAAGTTTTTTTATATAAAAAAAAATCAAAATGCTTGATGGCCTCTTGTTCTTCAAATTTTTTATTGAAATAAGGGAAAGCGTGAGGTAATGACATTTCTGACCGATCATAAGAGAATTATAGGCCGTCTTAGCTATTTGGGAGGGAGTCGCCTCCTAACTCCGTCGATGGCAAATGAGGTTGGATTGAGCTTGGTATATCATTTTAAAAAACAAGAAGAAAAACTTTTGTATAATAAATTTGCAAAACATAATCATCTTGAATGCCAAATTAATCTATTTTAAATTGTGTGTTTATAAGGACATAAATTAAATAATACTAAAACATAATCGTCGAATTGGTTAATTGCATAGACAATGTAATTAACTTGGACTAGGAAATCACACTTGACTACTAATGGATCAAACTTGGTCCATCCTTTTCATTTCTCTCCTTTTGTAGGATGACCAAGTTTGCTCCATTATATCAAATTAAGCATGAAAATACTCTCAAAAGCTAAGTTAAATTTAGTCATCAAAATCATACAAATTGAAGGCTCCGTCCAGACATTCACTTCACTAGGTGGCGCCGCCAAAGTGAGGCGGCGGCCAAACGGCTGCGCCACCGCCACTGTCGGTTATGTAAGACAAGCACGATAATGGGACCAAACACAACCCTCGGCTTTTCAGGTCACCCTTTGCTTCTTCGTAGCTTCCATTCTCATCAACTGCACCCTGCAATACATATGGGATGATAAATCATTCTTTCAAAATCCAAGTATAATGTTTTAGATTTTGTTACTCTTTTCCTACATGAAATCTCAAAGAACCCTAGTAAGAAAGTAAAAGAAAATAGATAATTGCGGAAAAATAAAATTTGTGATTTAGTAGTATTTTCAAATTTTATTTATCTAATCAAAAGTTTGATCAATTTTCATAACAAAATCTATTTTATAAAAGAGAAAAAATAATAAAATTGTAGTTATCTTACCCCTTTTGTTACTCTATTGGTCTTGTTCCGTGAGGCCTTCATATAAGGAACGCTTAAAGTCTGCATGGAGAAAAACAGGCAATAGTTTCATTAGATTCATATTTCACTAAATCCATTGTCTTCATATATTGTGTACAATGGATGCCACTTTAGATGTCTCAACAAATGTAATTAACATGATTGCAAGCTTTGAATTGAACCTCTTGTTACATACATTGGTATCCTAGCTAGCTATACGTATTAAAAAAACGAAATTTATAAGATCAGACACATTGAAGAACGAAAATAAAGATCGACGACAACTTCAAAAGCCAGAACAAGCTAACAACATGATATTTTTTGTTGCAATACATTATTTTGCAGGTTGGTTTTTCTCATTTCACCGTATTTATTCAATTAATTTAGCTTATATATAAGGGGAAATAAAATACATAGAGGAACAAGTACCAAGAAGAATGTTTTTTTTTAACATGTGTGTCAGTATTACCTCTACTTGTGTCTGTAGAAATTTGATGTATCCAATGGCCTCCATTAGTACCGATGCTGTGTCTGTCTGCAATATTCTCCAACGCCCACATGTCATAATTCCATTACATATAAGTAATTTAATTTAATTCTTTGAGATATATATAGAAAAATGGTTTAGGGCATCTTTTATTGAGATTCTAAGCATGAAACTTTTGACTACTGCTGCTAATTTCTTTAACTGTTTTCTTCTTTCATTATTATATACTCCTACTTTTAAGATCCCAAATTTTACCTCAGCCTTTATGCAGAAAATATTGCTTCTCAATCGGTGTAATGTCACATGCATACGACAATATACAGTGTAAGCGTGGGCTTGTGTGTAATAAATGATGATAATCATGTATGTGTCTGTCTTGTATTTAAGAAACCCTAATTATTGATCATTCAAGGTTTTGTACGATGCCATAATTCATAATGGTATGATGAATGAATTGGTTTGATTACCAAATTGGAGTTAATCCTTGCCAGCTAGATGATAATTTACATGACAAATTGTCGGGAAAAATGAAGTTTTATCAAATTCGGATCCATCCGACAATTTTAAAAACCAACATAAAAAATCATGAAGTTAAGATTTATTCGCAATTATTTGAAGACAATTTTTTTTGTGAAATTGTATATGGTAGACGAGAAATCATACATGGATGTAACTATCAGTGAGTTAAACGATGTCGTCTGTTTATACAAAAAATGACATCGTTTGGTTAAAAAACATCGTCAACTTATTAAATGTAGATCACCAATTTTGACAGCGTAGGATAATTGCGAACAAATTTTGACCTCAAAGTTTTTCTGACTAATTTTTAAAGTTGCGAGGACGGATCAGAATTTGATCAAAATTCATAGTTTTTCAAGCAATTTGCACTGATTTATACGATTAATGCAAAACATGATGTTCTTGAAGCAATACTAGTATTATTTTACCTTGCCAAAAGGTGCTACCAATTGTTGAAGTGCTGCAATTCTATCTCCCAATTTCTCTTTTCTCACCTGAATTGTCAATTTTTAAAAAGCGTTATAATTATGCAATAGACATATTGTATAATTATGCAATAGACATAATCAAAAATATTTTCGACCACTTAATACAATACCTTAAATGGAGGGATAGAAGATCGCGCTTCTAACCGCGATTTCTTAGGCGGTTTTTGAATTTGCGACTTTGGCTCCATTTTGTTGGTGTTGCGTTTTGCTTCTGTTACTACTCCATTGCTTGAAACTGATGACACCTTTCAAAAATTCAAAAAAGAATAAAGTTGTTCAACAAAATAATTATAATGCATGGCCCTCTTGTCAATATCCAACTGAAAAAGATCCAATTTTCTGAAAACAAAATTAAAAGGTGTACATATATAATGCAAAAAGCTGAGAAAAGGGAAGCCCTCTTTCATATAAAGGAAAAGAAAAAGATATCAAATACACTAAAAAGCAGCTATAAATTGACTAGGAAAGACTCCTAGCTTTCCTATTTCTTAGTTCCAAAGGATTAATAAAATCATCACACCAATTTGAATAAAACGGAAAAGCTATTTATGGTTTTTTTTAAAAAAATAAAATAATTCTACTGTTCATATAATTCGCTAGGCATCAATTCGGGAAGGACTAGAGATAACTTTCAATAATTTCTGCAAATTTTAAATAGAAAAAAAAGTCGATAAGGGCTTATGCCCCTCCTCTCTCCTTACTGTGTCCGCCCATGGTTACGAACATTAAACCCGGAAAAAAAGTGACAAACCTTATTAGAGCCATAAAATGGGATCTGAAGGGATTGGTGCATCTGATCCAAACCATAACTAGAAAACTCATCCCTCAAAATCCCAATCTGACTGTGCGAAGCCGCCGCCGGCGGAAAATTGGCCGTAAACCTAGACGACGCCAGGAGATCCAACGCCTCCAAATTCATATCCAAAGATCCCGGCGCTGGATTGATCAGGCTCGAATACTCGGCCGGAAAAATCTGCCTCGTGTGGTTAACACTATTGCCGGAGTAAAATTCCGGCGAATTCATCTTCCCGTACGAGGAGAATGATTTCAGCAGAAACTTCGTTGCGACGTCGTTTTGCTGCAGATCAGAGCTATGCTGCTGCTGATGCTGGTTTCTTTGGGTTTGCTCGTCGCCGCCGCCTCCTCCTCTTCCCCCGCAGCTCAGTATGTCCGAGTATTTGCGGTAGTAATGCTGCAGATCTTGGTCGGAGTGATTGTTGCTCCAATTGCTGAATCCCATTTCCATGGATGTGTGTGATGAATTCTCCTGCTGCTTCGTTTCACTCAAGCAATTGGAATTCCTGTGAAAAAACAAATTAAAAAAAAAAAAAATTTGGTTGTTGAAACCCTAGCTAGGTTAGAATGAAGAGAGAAAGGGGCTTACAAGAAGGAAGAGGGAGGCCAAGGAGTGGCATAGTTAGGTAGAGAAGAGCCAAGGAGTTGATCTTGGTGGTGATGATGGCTGTTTGCAGACTCCATAATGAGGTGATAATTTGTTTTAAACCACTTGAAAATCCCAAGATTAATGATTTCTTTTTTGTAAAGAAAAGATTTTTCAGCTAAGAAAGTAAAGCCTTCTCTCTCTCTCTCTCTACAGTTGCTCAGGTGACAGCCATATACTTTCAAACTCCTCTCTTTACTCTTTCAATGTCTCATCAAAAAGCAGCCTTGAAAAGAAACGAAGCACACACCATGAAATCAAATAAACAACCAATGAATCAAGAAACCCTCACTCTCTCTCTCTTGTTTTTTTTCCTTCTGTCAAAGCATATGGTTAATTAATAAACTATATATATGCCATGAAGAAGCTCTTCTTTCAATCCCAAGGTTTTGAAAGAAGAAGAAAGTAGTGTATAGAGAGAAATGATGGCTACCATGAGCTTTATCTCTCTCTATATATATATATTTGTGTGTATATACACATGTTGGCAGTCTTTAAATATTGCATTGGGCCACGATGAGATTAGGGAGTACCAAAGAAGGCCATGGGTGTCTAGCTATTTGATGTATATCTCTCCTCAATCAGTTGGTGTGGTCCAATTGCATGATTATATTGTTGTATATTAATTTAACGAGGTTTTTCCAAAGAGATAAATGAAATTATGTTATACTACATGAGGCCAAGACCGCCCATGACATCATCTGACGTTAACTCTTATCGCCCATGGATGAAATGGTTATTTCCAATGTTTATTTCGTTTTGAATTGTGGACGGATGCAAATATTTGTTTTGGTAGAGGTAGTATAATTTAAATTTCTAGTTTAGAATTTTGAGAAACTAAATTTCTATATTTCGTAGTTATGATAGGGATTGTTGCACGACAATTCATACGGAAAATTCACTAACGTTAGTTAGGTACGAACTTAAACCACTATTTGTATCCGCTGATAGTTTTCAATGGTATGTTTTGAAGTTGAGAAATCAGTGAGGATGTTCACTCCTTCAGATCAGATCGTTCCCATGCACGTGTACCCAGGTTTAGGGATTTCTTTCGAATAAAAAGAAATACGACCCAATTGTAATGAGAGACAAAAGAGAGTTATATGTAGTTACCTTTGCAATGTTAAAGTTATACTACTAGATAACTAGTTTTTTCAAGAAGAATAATCTTTTAGAATTGATGTGTATATCAAATTGTTATTTTATCATCCTGAGCAACGTAAATAAATACTCCACTAGTTTCCAACAATATATTCAAAGCAAAAATTTCTCAAATCCTAAGTCTATATATTCGATTTACTTGATGAATTGATAAGGTTAGGTATTTCATATTATCATATACTACTATCTATATATCTATTATCTATAAGACGATAACTATATTCAAACTTTTGAAGAGATGCGAGTTTTAATACACAATTAGTAAAGTAAAAGAGATAGAAAAAAAAGTGATAGAAGTATTGTTAGTGGAAAATGAGTCTCATTATTAGAGAGAAAAAAGTTTTTCTAAAATAGAAAATTTATAGTAATTTTAAGAGACAAACTAAAATTAAAACAATTCATATTTTTAAGGGATATAGGGTAATATCACATGCTGGATCTTAATTAAAATTTGGGAGTTTTTTTAGCGATTAAAAATATGACAATATATTTACATACCTAGTAAGTGCGGGTGATCTCAACGGGACATCAATAATTTATATAGAAGAATGTTTAAAATTTAATCAATGTGCGATGCCGACGTATTTTATCACTAACTTAAATAAATGAAAGAAGTACATGTGATAGGCCACGACATAAGAGTGTCAATATCCTCACCAAATATATTTTCGCATGTTTTATTAATTTAAGATTGTAATATTGGCTCGTGTATTTACTTACTAGGCATGCCACACGCAGATCCCGAACTTTAATCATACATACAAACTATTTATATCATTATGATTAATGGTGTGTTTGGCTGTATGATTAAATATACCAAATTTGAAACTAAGACGGCTATCGGCCAGGTTGCATTGATTTACTTGAATGAAAAGAAAGGATATGTGCAATGATTTATTGCAATACATAATTACATATAGGTTAGTTATAGTTGTGGTCTGAACTTTGATAGTAGTAGCTTTTTTTTACCAATGGTGCTGAAGTGACGGAAATTTATATACCAATCATTAAATATAGACGTGTGTTTCATGCAAACAATTTGATTATTTATAATAATTAAACAAAAGATTTCATTTCACAAAAATAAATCTATACCTTTACACAAATTGAAGATGATGAATGCCGATTAATTATTAGTAGTACAATTTATAAGTGAGTTTCAACTAAATGTATAAACTAGAGTACTAATTAAGGAGTAAAAAAGAAAATATATTAGCTAAATTAGTATATGTATAAAACAAAAATGTGAGGGTCAATGAAAGCTGATGTAATAATAATTCACTCTTCAGTGTCTAGTAATCGAGGCCAAGCGTGCGAAAATTCCTGAGTTTCTGACATTGAGGAAATTTATAAAATTACTGTAAAAGAATTTATGAAATTACTGTAAAAGGTATTATATTCGTAGATGATATAATAAATACAGGCAGAATCATTCAACAAATATATGTTTTTATGTGAATGTGATACATCACACAGACCACCGAACTATAAGGACTGGATCAATCTTTGAATTCCAAAAATTTGAAGAAAAAGTAGACAATGACGTAGGAGGGAAATATATTTGAAGGATAAAAGAAAAGGAAATTATAAATATCTTTCATAGTTTTAGTGTAGTTAATTTAACTATGAATATAATCACTTTATACACATATATTTCTTAAGTTTCCAAGAAAAATATGGCTTTCACAATCACCAACCCTTACAAATAAATTAGGAACGATTTGCAACACTTAAATCATAAAGATCTATGATAAATTCATCACATTGTTTCATGAATTCGTGGTCATTAACTAATTGAGCATGTGCGAATATGATGGAAGTTTTATAATTCAAAAGTTAACCATTTCTAATCTTTATAATGAGATTTGAATTCAAATAGTGCATTTATCAAGCAAAGTGATACATTCTCACAGTCCTAGCAATGTGATGGTACTAATTTATAAGAATAGTAGTACTAACTTATTTAAGTCTCTCCATATATATATATATGAAACTGATTATGAAACAATAATCATTAGAAGACAATTTAATCAGTACATGTTGATTGATGATGGGATGGTCAAAATCAATTTCAAACGAATTTATGTTTTTTATACATGCACAAATTAACGATATTTTCTCAAGTGGTGTTCGGTTTCCAAGATAAAATAATACCAAGATACAATCTAGGATTGTGTTGTGAGATTATTTTTGTCATAGGGGGTTAGCTATGACAAATTATCCCATGATTATCCATCTAGGATTGAATTGTGGGGTTGGATATTATGAACCAAACACACAACAAGTTTAATCCCGGATACAATCTTGCAAACCGAATACCCCTATGGTTATGCTTTTCTATTCATGATCAAATAATGCATTTATACATTAAAATTATTATTTGTTACAATTTTCCTAAAAAAGTTGATTTATTGACTAGATCTCAATCCTACATAAGGAAAAGATTTGTTTGATAGCAATAATCCCAAATGCATGAACTAGAATCCAACAGCCAACATGGTACATAGATTAGATAGATATGGATGAGAATTGATTGATTTTCATTAATTAATCAAGTCTAAAAGTAATGAACATTGGGGCATGAGCGACGATTCACCAAACTAATTAATCTGATCTGTTTTGTAAGTAATGGATGTTGAGTCGGTTTCGAAGAATCTTAATTAAGGCTGGGTTATGATTTTTTTTCATTATAAATATATATCCATCTTATTTCATGTAAATTATATTATAAAATATACAAAAACATCATTAAAAATTCATGGCCATTAAAATTCTTTCAAGTTAACTACAAACTCATGAAATCACTTCGTTTATCTTGACTAAATGAATAATGGCCATGATATATTTTTCACATGAAAAAATGAATCTTTACACACATTAATAGTTCCTTATACAATCATTCATTCTTTTATATATGTTCCAATAATACTTAATACATAAAATAATAAATTAGATAAAACTGTAATGGTCAATGCATTTTTCCAAATTTGTACATGTATATAGACATATAGAAGAAGCATACATACATTAAACAACAAAACAATAAAACTGTAACATGAATTCTCAGACATTATGATTATAATTTGAAATTTTCGACAGGACAAAGGGAAGATTACCCATGCCATATAAGGACAACCCATTTGGTTGATGATTATAATGATGTCAAATTGACCTTTCAATGACATCATATTTTTTCTATTATATCAGAATGGATTTTATTCTTGGCTTTTTACTATTCATCCACATACAATTCATCATCAATTTGCAGGCTTATGTGAATTTTGAGGTTTCAACTTTTTTTTTCTTATTATATTGGATAACGCTTCATCGAAGTAGACCAAATGTGAAAACTTGGATAATTATTTTTCCTATTTTGGTAAGTTAATTTTTTTTCCTTGTAGTCGGCAATTCGCTCTAATACCATGAAAGAAGTTCATGGCCATCTGAAAGTTAAAAGTAACTCATAGAAGATAGACTTATATAGTGATTCAATTTTCAACACCAATGGGAGTACTATTAGAGAAAATAACAGCGACGACAATGCATGTAAATGGAGTATGTTTTTTTTAATATATCGGCCCCGGATGCAATTTGATCCGGATTACTCTGTTCAAGGATTAATTTAACGCAATATTTATATTCTCAATTTTTAGTTTTGAAATAATTTATACTCCCTTCGCCCATCTGTAGTAGAGATGTTTCATTTTGAGCACTTATTTTGAAAAAATGATAATAAATAGTTAAAGTGTAGAGAGAGAAAAATAAGAGAGAGAATAATATAGATAAGAGTCTTCTCTATATTATTCTATCTCTTACGTTACTTTTTATATACTTTAACTATTTATTATTATTTTTCCAAAACGGATGCTGAAAATGAAACACATCTACTGCAGAGGGACGGAGGGAGTACATTATTTTAATAAAATTTAACTTTTTATCAGTAATTTTTTGTAAACACAACCTCCAATATATTTAAGAAATTTGGTCCAATGAAGTGTATCCCAAATAAGTTTCCAATTTAATGTGAAATTCATTAACTTTGATAATTAGGGTTCAATTTAATGTGTTTTCCAACGCTTACTTCATTAAGAAATTAAACTTGTGCCTAATCTCTATCTCTCACAAAACTTGTTAGTTAGTTTATGTAAGTTGATTTTGAAATGACACCGATTTTAGCATTTAATATAAAATCAATTATATTTATTGAGAAACGTTGACATTTGTTACAATAATGTGGTTATCAAGAAAATTATACATGCTGAAAAAAATTAACAACATTTCCGATCGACAATCCAAAAATTTTAAATTTAGGTTAGGATAAATTTTTCCTAATCCAAAAAAAAAAATCATCTCATTGTATATAGCTGGCCATATCGTGGCTAAATAGCCATTTAATTCCTTAGTAAATTCTCATATAAATACCCACTAAATCTCTATAGAATTACTGTTCAAATCTGCTGCTAAACCCTAAAACTTTTTAGCTCGTGCCAAATAGCAGCAAGATCAATGACCCTTAATCTTGAAACTTGAAAAGGTAACCTTTATATATTAAATAATTTAGTATAAGAACAAGAACCAATTTATACACTATATAATTACATAGTGGCAAGCGAGCCAAAAAAGGTAGCCACAGACCAAGCAGCCATTTCCTGTACATTGTGATATACACCTGTATTCAAAAAGTTTTTTACTTTTTCTAACAAATACTATATTATTCAATCATACAATTAATAGTCATCTATAACTGCACCATTTAATTAGTCACTAATACGATCTATATATATATATATATATATATATATATATATATATATTTTCCTTCTTCTTCTTCAACTCATCTATGATCATTTGGGCGTCACATCCTTCAGCGTATCTTCTGATATCCCGTGTATAGTTGCGAATGTCCAACACAGTACAACCAACAGACTCATAACCGCCCATCAACTCAGTAAGCAGCTTGAAAGTTAGAGATGGCCCGATATTAGCTCCAGCACAATCTGAAATAAATTTTTGATGCACTGGTTCAAGTTGACGATTTAGCCTCATGAACTTGTGGTGTTGTACATCAACCATGGGATGGTTGTGTTCTTCTTTAAAGTGTTGAATTACGTAACCACGATCTGAATCAAATTTGAAAGCAACAGAAGCATTACATCCACATTTTTTTGATTTGCATCGTCTTTTGGGTTGTTGATCGTTAAACTTCTGTTCACCCTCTCTATTACACACCATGTAAAACCATAAGGTGATATCATCAACCTTCTTTGAACCGTTCTTCCTTGTATCAAATCCGACGCGTCGCCCATAGTTCTGGTATAACTCAATTGCGTTGTCCAAAGTAGGGAAGCTACGACCAACATATGGTTTAAGTTCTATTGGGCATTCTGGAATATTTAAATCTGAAATAATTCAAAATGAGAAAATACCCAAAAAATAATACCAAACAAAAATAATCCGTCAGCTGGAATTAGTATGCTAATAGGTAATAATAAACTGAAATCGCTTCATAATTGATACTACTATCAAGAAAATAATAAATTAAATACAAAGATCCAACTCCGAAAATTAGTATGATTATACGTCATAATAGGATGTAATCGCTTCATAGAAGTGATACAACTATCCTTTACAAATATGGGTAATACTAAACACACCTATAAGCATACATTAGGTACGTTGCTACCAATTCTATACTAACAGCCTGCACTAAAATGTCATAGCCACACGCCAACTAAGTAAGAGTTACATCGTTACTAATATTGATAAATACGCAAGATTAAAATAAAGTAATATAAGTATAATTCTCCAAATGATGTTTAAAAGGATAACCTGTATTCTGCACAATGTCATCTACGGGTGACTGATTATCTACATGCGAAGTAGATGGCGTTTCATAATCCATTCCCGGATATCTATATCATAACAAAATAGAGCAAATCTTCTTCTTAAAACACTAAACAATATCAATGAAATTTCAGAAACATAAATTCATACGTCTACATAAAAATTACTCACCGTATATATTTGACAGATATACAAGAACCACAAATTCAAACACTGGATGGAAGATAGCAATTTAAACGGAAATGGCTAGCATCGAGATTTTGGAATGGAAACTCAAATGTTGACAAGGAATTATACTACACCGCAATAATAACATCGACGGAGAATTTTTGCATATCTACAAATGTTAAGACTATGCAGAACTACATTAATTGGAATAGGGTATGCAAATTAGACGAAATATTGAAGAAGAAGATATTATGGGCTAATACACTACACTAAAGAGCAGTTAGGGGAGAGAAGACGGAGCACAATTATAGGAATTACAATAACTAACAATATACTGCATTTACTTAATTAACCTTTGTAGATTATAAATAATTAAAATAATAATATTTTCTAATTAAATCTGGCGGTTAAATACTTTAATCTTAAGATTAGATTGTCTCATCCAATGGATGTAAATCGGTCTGTAATTCTTGGTTTAAGGCCATTTTTGTTTTGATCAAATACCTATATATATATATATATATATACTATATTTATACACGTTTCAGACACAATCTAATTCATAATCTGGTTAAAAAGTGGGATTAAACCTATATATTTATTCCATGTGATGAATACGTACTATTGCTGGCTGAAATTTTAATATATTATTCCATAGTCTCAAATCGTTAGATTTGTAAAATTTTTTGAATATAAGTAAGAGCAGATCAAGTAACCTTGAGTATTTTCACTTAACTAATAAAAAGATGTGTAATTCGACAAAATTAATAGCCTTTGCCATGCAATTTTGTCGGTTAGCTCTGAAGTAAATATTTAAAAAATATTAGAGAAAAAGAAATAAAAAATTAAAGAGGGCCACAAGATTTCAAATCAGAGTAAAAGTAGAGGAGATGGGAGAATGTGTGTGTGAGTATGGGCCACTTCTTTATTTTTTATAGCCTTAAATCTTTCTCACCGTCCAAGTATAGGACCATTTCTACATTCTAAGCTTCACTTTATTACAATTTTTAATCTTCTAACCTTGCAACAAGTACATATATTATTGTTATTATTATCATTATTGTTATTTTACACTTCTTCTGTCACATTCTAGCGGGAGCATTTTTTATTTGATACAAAATTTTGTTAGTGTGTTTTTAATTATGTGAAAGAGAAAATAAAGTATGAGGATAAAAAAGTAGAGATGATAATGTTTCTATTTTAAGTAATGTGTTATTTAGAATGGAACATAATTAAAAAAAATGTGTCACGTAAAGTGAGATAGAAAGGTACTGAAGGTACACTGTAAGATCAACACATAAGCTTGCAAAAAATAAAACCAACTAACAAACAACACGAACATCATTAATGTCACACCCAGGGACGAAGCCACACTGGGGCCTGGGGGGGCACTGGGCCCCCCAGCTATCGTAACCATTATTAGATATTATGCTTTAACAATAAACTAAAAAGTGTTTCAGCTCAGTTGGTTAATATACTCCCCTTTCATCTGTGAGGAACTGTGTTTGACTCCCATGAACCACAGTTGATGTTTTCTTTTTGCAAAACACTAGATATACTTTCTTCACTTAGTTTTTTTTTATAGACACCACTTAAGCTAATTCTATTGATCGACCTTTTCACTTTATATTCTGTTTTATTCCAAAATTTTCCATTTATATATTCTGTTCATTTTATAAATTTTCATGTTGGCCACTTTGAAAAATCTTTTTACTTATAATTTTTATCATTCATAAGATTCTTACTTTTTACACATCCACATCTACTAATTTATTTAATTTTAATGTTTATTATTTGTGTCACTTTGCAACATTTGATTATTTTAAACAGTAATTGCATAGTTGATATATTAAATATTTTTAGACTTCAATATACTCTTTAAATATGAAAATATTTTACTCCATATAATATTAATAAATTTTAGTCTAAGAATATACTCCATAATCTTTATTCATTTCTTTATAATCATCATTCAATTTCATCTCAAACTTCTCTTATTAAAGATTCATAGAAAATGAATCGAAGTTCTCTTATTAAAGATTCATAGAAAATTAACAAGTAAATATCGTAAAATTTAGTCATCAATAAAAGTATTTGGACCCCCCAATAAAAAATTTCTGGCTTCGTCACTTGTCACATCCTTCTATTAGCTTATATATATCTCTTAACCTTCAACATGTAAAAAAAAAACACCCACACAATGAACAACACAATCTTCTGGAAACAAAAAATGAATAGGGATATGAATATGATAACCACAAATAGCTAAGACCCACAAAAGTAAATAATAGGAGTAATAAAGCATCGAAGAGGGATCTGATTCCGAATTATGATTTTCTCCATGTTGCAATCATGATAGGTTTTGCAATATAATAATTAGTATGAAGGATTTGCTCAATACAGAATGAGTTGATGTTGAATTTCATCATCTTATCTAAATAGATAGTATAAAATTCCACATTATTTAACCATTAAAATGTTATCTTTCTTTGCTCAGTTCGTTGGGATTCTTCTAATTCAACATAAGTAGTAGTATAATTTTGAAGTATTGATCTGTTATGATTTTGCAAATAATTATTTGTAATCGATCAAGATTTCAGCGCTACATAGCTTGATGACTTAATTAGGTGGTACTACCGGAGGATCAATTCTTTTTTTGGTAAAGGATTTTAATGGAATTCCATTTTAATGAAGAGCATTAGTCGTATTCCGCCTCAGGGAGTGACGCATAACTCTTATGCGTCACTAACAAAAAGACGCATAATCCTTATGCGTCGCTATTAAACGACGCATAATCATTGTGCGTCGTTAGTTAATGACGCATAACCATTGTGCGTCGTTTAATAGCGACGCATAACTCTTATGCGTCTTTAGTTATCGACGCATAATACTTATGCGTCGTTGGTTGAGTTTTAAAACGGGCAGAAGGCAGAATCAGGCAGAAACGCGACGAAAGAGGCGAAGCAGGCGAGGCAGGCGATTTCCGACGAATCCGAGCAAAATCCGGCTAATTACCACCATTTTGCAACCATTTTCCGGTAATTGTTCTTCAATTTGGCTAAATACATCCTTTAATGTTTAATTTGGGCAGGTTTTCCGTTATTTAGTAAAAGTAGGGTTTTTGATTAAATTGATGGATTTTTGGTATTTTTGTGTTGTTTTGTTGCATATAAGTAGCGATTATGATGAAATTATGGGTTATGATGAAATTGATGGAATTTTTGGACGACTTTCCGTAATTTGTGTATTTCATATGGATTTAATTTAGCAAAATTAGGGTTTATGATGAAATTGTTGGATTTGTTGGTCGATTTTCCGTAATTTGGGTATTTCATATGCATATAATTGAATGGGTAGAAGCAATTGATTAAGTTTTTGTAATTGTGCCCCTTTTGGTGGGCGATTTTATGCATATATTGTGCCCCTAAGTTGCAATTTAGTTAGCTTGTTGATTGTTGAGTTGTTATGAAAAAAATTTGAAGCATGGGTGAATGTTTTGAAGTAGATGGCATCTGCAAGTTCCGAACAACAGTTATGCTATGGACCTGAGGATCCATCACTACTGTTTCATCAGAGCGAACACATTTCAAGCTCGTTGTTGGCGAATGGCACAACAAATGTGTTGAGAAGTCGTAGGACGGAGAGTAAGGTGTGGGCATTGCCTATACATGAAAATGTGATGTATTGGCTAGGTGTATGGGGGTTCAGAGGCGTGGTTGAATGTGGAAGACCGATGAGGATGGACAATGAGCTAATAACTGCCTTGATCGAGCGCTGGAGGCCTGAGACACACTGTTTCCACCTTCCAGTTGGGGAAGTTACTGTTACCTTACAGGATGTGCAAAGCCTGTGGGGTTTGAGAGCAGACGGTCGTGCTTTCACTGGCCGTGACTACCCTGTTGGATTTGAAGATTGGTCCAGCAAGTGTAGAGATTTGTTGGGATGGATACCTGACTCAGAAACCGAAACGAAGCACGGTGGTTTGTTGATGACGTCTCTGATCCACCAAGCGACGATGCCGTTGGGTGATGGGCTGCCTGTGTATGCATACATTCAAAGAGCACGCATACATGCTCTGATCCTGTTAGGGGGCTTATTTTACCGGACACCACAGGGTGCAAGGTCCCATTTATGTGATTAAATGCCTTAGACGATCCGGAAGATGTGGCTAATATCAGTTGGGGTAGTGCTGCGTTAGCATACCTGTATCATTATTTGTGCGAGGCTTCTGTAGGCAGACAGAGAAGAGATGTGGGTGGACCTATGGTTCTCTTGCAGCTGTGGGCCTGGGAAAGAATGCCTACATTGAGGCCAGCCTTCTTGATATCGCCTATGCACACGCCGTATACCCCGTGCGGAGCCAAGTAATGTTTTTGTTTAAATTAACTCACATAATTATGTGTTTTGTTGATAACTTTTAGGCACGTAAATCGCCCGACCGGGCGAAGTTTCTGGACTAAACAGTGCTGAACGAAATTGCTTTGGTGACGCATTACTAATATGCGTCTTTACTTGGTGACGCATAACTCTTATGCGTCGTTACTTGGTAACGCATAAGTGTTATGCGTCGTTTATTGGTGACGCATAATGCTTATGCGTCACCAAGTGAATTTCGTTTCTGCACTGAATTCACATTTTTGAACATTTTTTCCGGGTTGTGTGTGGCTTTTTGAAACACATAATGTTACAAAATTTTTAGTCTAGACATAATAAAACACATCATAAATGTCGACAACATCTCACAAATGTTGATACATACATAACATCTCAAATACACAAGTTCAGATGCAAATGGCTACCATGACTTTACTGAACGGCACCGGCTGAGCAATTTCTTCGGTCATGCCCCTCTATCCCGCAATTTCTGCAACGACGGGGAGCTCTCGGTTCATCCTCCTCCTGGACATCCATTTGATTAAGTATCCTCCTTCTTCTAACTCGGCCACGCGTTCTAGGAATCAACTGCTGAGGGGTGATGCACAATTTCCATGAAGGTGCAACCCAATACTCTTCATGTCTTGGTGCATCAAATGAAACTTCACTATAGTACTGTGATCTCCATGTACCTAGGTAGTACTTCTCATCTATGAGGTCAATCATAACATGACCTCTGTCTCTAGCAACCGCACAAGCATGCGAACAAGGGATTCTCCACATCTGCCACTTACCACAACTGCAACTCGATTCCAAATACCTGACTATTTGAACATTGTTGCCCTTTGACACTCCTTGTACGATTCTTCCTCGAGTTCGGACATGGTACTTCCCTAGATCTCGGTCAATGACAGTGATGTAATGTTTTCGCCCCTTTGAGTCATTCTTAGCAAGTCTGTCCCTCGCCCATGGGGTTAATTCACCTTCGGTGTGTTCTATTGTTGTCTTCTTCTCCGCCCACCATTTTACCGTCCTCCAAAATGTCAAATCAACCAACGCTCTAATCGGCAACTCTCTCACACCCCTCAAGACGTTATTGTAGCACTCCGACATGTTTGTGGTGGCCACCCCCCACCTAAGTCCACCATCGTAGCACAGTGACCAACATTCTTTTGTAATCCTATTCAGCATTCGAACCGCACCACTGTTGACATCATATAGTGCTCGACGTCTTCTGGCAAATTTACGTTCCTGAGAACTGACCCCCAACTTCCATATAATGGCCTTCACATTGGGGCCCTTGTGCTTCTTCAACACATTTGCCCTCACATGAAGCAAACAAAATTTGTGGTGTATCTGCGGGGCCCTAGTCATGATTTCAGACTCTATTGCATTCAAGAGTCCTTTATGCCTATCTGATATAATGCACACCTCCCTCTCGTATTTCACTACATGAGTTCTGACATGATCCAAAAACCACGACCAACTGTCATTGGTTTCTTCATCCACCACAGCATATGCAATAGGCAAGCATGTCTTGTTAGCATCAAAACCACAAGCAACAAGCAACTTACCTTTAAATCTTCCTCGAAGGTGAGTCCCGTCCACTGTTAACACCGGTGCGGCCTTCTGGAACGCATGTATTGCAGGTCCAAATGCCCAGAAAACATAGTTGAACACCATTGTACGCCTCTGACTCAACAGATCGTTATGCTTCCACTCAACAATTGTGCCCATATTCTGTGACTGGAGTTCAAACATGTAGCCTGGCAACTGCCTAAACGACTCCTCCCATCCACCGTATACAAACTCTATAGCCTTTCTCTTTGCATACCACGCCTTCTTATAACTGATTAACACACCAAATCTGTCTTGAATATCAGCTATTATTGAGAAGACCTTGAAATCGACACATTGTTGCACATGATGTCGAATCAACAGAGCTATCATTGGGGCTGAAAAGTTAACATGATCTCTATTAGCACGATGGCCTATACAGGTATGTCGATTCTTCCACTTCCTAACTTCCCACATATCGTCATGCGACCTTTGTGTAACTGAAACCTCCCACTTACATTCCCTCGCCTTTTCAGCGTCGGTGGTGCTGATGATGCCTGCCCCTGTGACTGTCGTTCCTGCTGGAAATTTGCATACAGCATGCCACCTTCTTAATTTGCTCTCGACAACCTTAAACTGTTTTTCATTCCATAAACTCCACATAGTTATAGCAGTTTTCACGTGTAGCTTGGAATCAAATTTTGTTCCCAACACAATCCGATGCGGCTCATTCTCATTCCAATACAAAAGGCTGTGTTCATTACCTCCCACATCATCCGATACTCCAGAAGGACGACTTGGTAATTCACGAAAGAATCTAAACCCATTAGGATTGTATTCCGGAAGTGGTTGTTCACCTTGCATAACAGGTTTACATGGTACTATCTCATCATCAGAACTAGCACCGACATCATCAGCACCATCACCATCACTGAGATCGGGGTCTGGCTCTGTCTCGGATAGTGGCCTTGGCTCATCAAGATCATCTGCATCATCTACCTCATCATTCAATCCAACACCAACATCAGCAACATCTACAACATCTACAACATCTCTCTGCTCATTCATTTGGTCCACCCTCGCAGATGATCCAATACCACACTCAAAACTCATTTGTTCAAACCTCGCAGATGCTCCAATACCATAATCAACAACTGGTGGGATTTCTTCACTCCTCACAGGTGAATACTCAACAAATAATTCAATACACCCGCTTGAATTTTGAGCATTGTTGAACATAAACATTACACTATCATCATTGCGAATCACAGAACATGTATAACTCATACCGGAACCATAGACTATACATTGTCTCCATAATAATTCAATTGTGTGTTGGTTCATATCTATTCCCATCGCATCACAAATCATTGCTACCAACTCATAATAGGAAACACCTGAATTTAATATAATGGAGCTCCTCGCACGAGGTGGGTCATAACCAATACCCATATGTGGTAGTTGAACTACTCTACCACCCCAATACAAACTCACAAATACTTGCATGATTTCTGCATCAAAAACATATAAACCAACGACAATTATGGACATTTTCCTACAAGCCCTAATTTGTATAAATTGGGTAAAACTAACAAATGAAAGCACAATAAACATGAATAATGATGAATGTAGCTAAATTGATGAACAAATTACCGGATCTTATGGAGAAATCGCCGGAAATCGCCAGAAAACGCCGGAAATCGCCGAGATAGAGGAATTGAAAGTGTATGAAGGTGCGTTCTGTGATCTGCGTGTGACTGGAGGCAGATAAAAGCCGCCTTAATGACGCATAACCAATGTGCGTCGTTCATGAGCGACGCACAACCCTTATGCGTCGTTAAGCGACGCATAATCCTTATGCGTCATTAATTAACGACGCATAATGGTTATGCGTTTCATTAAGAACGACGCACAATCATTATGCGTCACTCCCTCAATTAGAATGAATCTATTCTCCTTCATTAAATTGGAATTCCATTACTCTCTTAGCACAAAAGAAGAAAGACCTCTACTATCGGACGTCAACGTAAACGACGTCACATCTTAGACAATGAAATAACTTCGTATATACTAAATTAAACAATTTCACTTGTTGACATGTGATTTATGTTAAACCATATTTGAGTTAAAATCTTGATTAATTACAAGTGCAGAACAAAAAATAATAATTTGATTGTTTATAAGCATATTTTTAAGTTGATATACTCTTACCAAATTAGAGTTTGGAAAAAAAAATTATGAAATTACATGTAAATAGCTATATGAATATTATCGTATTAATAATAACAATATATTATCTCATGTAGGAAGATCTTAAGAGACCATTAATTTCTCTTAAAAGGACTAGCTAGCTAATGGATTGATTTTGAAACCATGATTGTACACCAATAAGTATGAGTAAATACCAAGCATGCATTATTTTGTGAAAAACTAACCTACATTAATATATGAAATATGGTATGATTACACGTACTTTAGTTACCTTCTTATGCCATGAATGTATGGTTGGCAATTCTTCGATGAATATAATGCTCTTAATTTAATTCCTTCAACATTGAAAATATTTCTCTCATATAATTAAACCTCTCGAATAAATTTATTTCTAGCCTATTATGTCGATTATTTATAGAAAAAAAATGTCTTTGTAATTTTCAATCACCGACGATCGACGATATCTCAGTTATCAAAATATCTATGTTACTTTTACAACCAAAACTAAAAATGATGAAAAAATAAACATCCCTCACATGGAGCAGTGTTCAATTTGGCCAACGCTGAGACCAAAACCAATAAATGTTTGTACCACTGCCTAACATGCTTCTTTGCCTGCTGTTATTTGGATCCCTCAATTTCAGGTTCATAAATGTGATCATTTCTAAATTTGTTATCCATTTTATGTCATTCGGTTGCCAATGATTAACTTATCCCGAGATTCAATTGGTACGAGATTGTTCGAGACTAATTTGATCAGAAGGAAAAACCAAGACTAATTCTATGTCTTATTGTCATGGTGGGAAGACTAGAATCCATAAGTCTAGACTAATCTTATGTTACATTGTCTCGAGATTAAGTATCAGACATTATATATTGAATCGAACAACACTTAAAATCCAATCTTATACTATAATCCATTAAACCGAACACCACACTATCAATGCATATTATTTAATGATACAATATTACTTTTCATAATATATATAAATTCATAAGTTGAATAATTTATTCCAAAGAAATCAATTAAATCCAATTATTGCATACCTCATTATGATTTCTAACAAAATCTTCTCTTTTTGTAGTTGCTGGATTGTTTCTCTCTTGTACTCCCCCTCACCACTTTTGTGGTTTGAGATTTTGGTTTATCAAAAAAAAAATTTTCTAACAAAATCTACAACCATACTCAAGCTATGGCTTTATTCATTTCATTATTTTTCCACAGTGTTGCTTTTAAAACTAGTTGTTATTCACAATTGCGGGAATCAAGTAACTAGTAAATTTCGATCAAATTTGTCCTAATTTTCTTTATCCAGTCGTCTGAACACTCATTTTCTTATAACTTACATGATGTTACTTAATAATTAAAGAATATTGTGACCAATTACTTGATCATATAGCACTATAAAAGTAAATAATCATACCCAAATTATAGACCCTCGAAATAATACTATATCTCTGCTCACCTAAAAAGAACCAATTATCATTACCGATATAGACATTGTTTATAACTAAAAGGGTGTATAACTTTAGCCTGAAAAACAGTTTAACACAGGGGAATTTCATTCAATTATTATGCTAATCATAGATAAAATTCTTATAAAATAATGAAAAGTAGCTGTCAGAAGAGCATATTTCTTTGGACTTGATTTTTTAAAAAGGAAACCCTAAAAAAAAGAGGCCAACTTAACCCTACAATCTACGTCATATATAAAGAAATTATGAACCATTTAAATCACTAAATTATTAACTTTCTTTAATTTTATCGGAAAGATTTGATTTTCAGTCAATTTCAAAGTCAAACCCCCACGTCTCTAAACTTTATAGATATCCCTTTTTTAGTGAAAGGATCAAATTAATCCATAGCCACTTCTTTTTTATATCAATTAGCCTCGTTACTTTATTAAATATAGAGATTTTTGAAGGGTTAGAATTGTACGATTACTTATGATTATTAGGTCTAAAGGCTTGTGGTTGTGATTTAAAATACAGCTACATTAATATATATTGAAGGAAAGTAATAACCAATTGACAATGACAAAAGATGATTTAGTTCTTAATACAATGATTTAAAATTCCATCTAAACTCTTCTCACTCATCATTGCGTGTTGACTTGGTAATTGGGATGTAAATATTTGATTTTCATGTAGGGGAAAAGTAACTTTAAAATGAAAAATTCAGGTGAAAAGAATTCTCTCCAATTTTATGTTTGTTCCATGTCTCTTGAATCAAGGAGGAAGCACATCCCACTAAGTGATTGTTTTTCTTTACTTTTGATGGAAAAAAGGCATCCCTTTTAAGTACTCAAACAATATTTAAATTTTAGTTGGGGTTGATTATAATATATATAGATGAATTGCTTAAAGTTACTTAAATTTGTCAAAACCCTTAAAAGAAGGTCTAAAGTTGGAGGGACATAAAGGTCTCTGAGAAGAAGACAAGCCATGGGAGTAGGAGAATATATGCTTTTGTTATGTATGAAGTGGACCGAGAAATACAAGTGTACATGGGCTGTGGAAGAGAAGAGTCTGAGAATGTGCTTACTCCTAGCTTTTCCTATCTTACGTTCGTATTTCGTACGTATCGGCTTTCTCAATCTATATGGGCACGAAATCGAAATTAGATCCATTATCATATTTATCGACATCGTCTTTTTTTTATGTAATAGGAGTTGAAAATGCTCAAACTACTAGAATTAGTGAGCAAGAGTTCAACAAGGTAATCGATAAGGTTCTGACACAAAAAAATTCCAGCTTCAAACATCTTTGTCCCACTTCCCCTTCTTTTGATTAACCTATTCATTATGTAGCAACACGGTAAAAAAATCTAGGGAACCAATCTCGAAAGCTCTTAACTATATATGAGAAGTTCTATCGTAAAATGGTTGTTTTATTTTTGTAAGTTGTAACCGTCCAAGTACATGAACAAGTTCATAAATTCATGTATTAGTATAACAGATCAATATTAACTAGTACTATTACAATTTACACATACACCATACTATTGGTCGTGTGTGTAATTTGATGGGGACATTAATGTTAACTATAGTTTTTTCAATTATCTTCATTAAGGATAAATTTTTATATTCATACAAAAAGTAGCTATATGTTCTATATTTCTTTCGTTGCGACTAATTTAATTAGAATAGTAAATTGACTATATTTCATAATTATGATGATTGATGTATAATTACCATTAATTGTGATATGAAAGGTCCATAGTATGCTGAAAATAGACTACCAAGTACATCTCCTACTAAAATCATCCAATCAAGGAAACTAGCAATTAATACAAGACTAGATTTATAAACATGGGATTATTCTAAAAGTGTTGTAAATAACAAAACGTAATTGTTAAGCTTCATAATCATGAGAACAACAAAAAAGAAAACAAAAAAAAAGTGTTTCTTCGTATTACAAGGACATAAATTTCCTTTCTGTCAAATGTCATATCCATGCTCCTAAAACAAATCCACATTTAGGGCTGTGCAGAGAAAAGGTATTTATTATGTATAAAGAGAAAAAGGTTATTAAAGTTTATATCAAAGTATGAATAGTATCTTTTAATATATAGGGATACTTGCTTTAAGCTGATGGAGATATCTATTTAGATTGCACATTTCCTCACGAAATCTACAATGATTAATTTTTCTATGCAGAATTCTATCTTGGAAAATAATAGTAGTATGTAATCTAGAGAAGAAAACAAAAGAAATTTCTGATTTAAGTTATTTGCACGTGTGATGGGTGTGCATGTGTTATCAGTAACTGGCATATATTACCCCAAATTTTTATTAGTAGTATTATATGATTATTTAAAATATAAGTACTATCTTCTTTCACACAATATAGTCTTATTAATTTGTGGGTATCATGCGTTTTAATATGCAATTAGTATAAGAAGGGAATGAAAGAGAAAAAAATAGACAAAATAGGAGAGAAAGAGAAAAAGCTATGAGAAATTTTGTATAAATAGAATAGGACTAATATTTGTTGACAAAATCAAAATAAAAATAATAAAACTATTTTTCGTGGACAAATAGCATTATAAATCAAATTATGCACTCCCTATTTTTAATTAAAAAACCTTAATAAAGTATTATCCAATATTCATACACCATAGTCGATTATTCCACAATGAAAAAGCCAAGGGATATAAACGAGAGAGAATTCGACAGAGCGGGAGAGACGAAGAGAAGGGAGTTCAACCTATGGCTATTTATATCTAACTTTGAGTCGGACATAGTGGCAAGTTTACCTTCATCCAAAGCCCAAATTTTGAGATTTAATTAAGCATTTATCTATCTATCCAAAACCCAACATTTGAGATTCAAGAATTTTTTATGTTAACAATTTCATCTTCGAACATCATGACTTGTTCATCTGGTGAAGCCTTAACTTCGTCGTGCCAATATAATTACCTACATAATTACTCAATCGTTAAACATTCAACGAGGAAACTGACAACAGACGATGACAAATCATCAATCAATATTGAGTTTCGACATAACACCTGAGATGGGCTCATGTCTAAATTTTATGATTATTAATATTTTTGTTTTATGTTGTGGGCACGGAAGTTGGGTGGGCTTAATAGTGGGCCTGAAAGCGGGCTAAATTGAACCAATTCAATATGGGCCCAGTTTGGTTTGGCCCATACAATTTGTTCCAGCTGTATTTTCTTTGCCTTCGGAAATTTATCTCAAAGATCCTTTAGAGTCTAAGTTAAAAAACAAAACAAAAACAAAAACAAAAACAAAAACAAAATTAAATTTTAGTTGATAAATTGTTATAATTCAATATGAGATAAAGGCAGTGATATATTTGACTAAGATATCATATTTGGTAGGAATTAGGATGTATTAAAATGTTAGGATATTGGTTCTCAAAAGCATGACACAATTTATAGTATTTTTTAACTTTAAAAGTGGTTTAAAATATTACAAACTTATATTCATTGTGAATCAAATTTTCTTAGGTGTAAATAGATCCATTTTTTATATTGGCACTCTCATATGCATAGCATAATATACCCTACAAATGAACCTCTTTAATTTCACCTTTTCCCTACCAAGAATTCAACTATCATGTTTTGTAAAGAAACAAGATTATGATAAGGAAGTGACTTTATTTCTATATCTTATTGACCTGTCTCATATATATATATATATATATATATATATATATAGTCCCATTAATCACAAATCCACTCTTAAAGACCGAACCACCGAACCATACCAAATTAGGGTTTTTTGATCTAGTTTTTTATGGATGAGAGGCACAAATTTATAATTTATTTTCACCTTCATCACGAGCCTATTTTAATTCATCCGAAGGTAAATAAGTCATACAAACATGTTACAAAGATTTAAATTCATTCCAGTAGGTTTTTACTTCATTCCAGTAGGATTATTACTTCATTCCAGTACGTAAATGCGGTTTCGCCGTCGCGTGTCGTTCTTTCTCTCTACAATATCTATCACCACCGCCACAACGCTGATATGATGTAATAAACACATGGAATGATGCAATAAATTATTGGAATGAAGTATGTGAAGTCCTACTGGAATGAAGTAAAAACCTTATCCAATGAAGTAATAACGTTTCTGAATGAAGTAATAAACGCACTTGAATAAATTGCATTTTTTAATGTAAATAAAGTAAAAACTCAGGTCAATGAATTCAAATGAAACATATGTTGAATCATTTCAAAACCTACTGGAAGAAAGTAAAAACATGTTGTAGTTTCAAGGTATTACGTACAGAATGAAGTAATAAATCTATACAATGAAGTAAAATGGGCTTGTAATGAAGACCGAAAAATTTACACAGCAGCACATCTCATCAAAAAAACTAGATCTAATGGCCCAGATTTGGTCTCTAGTTCGGTCTTTAAAATTGGTTCGACATTGATCACAACCATATATATATATATATATATATATATATATATATATATAGAAGTGTGATCAAATACAAACTCTCTAAAATACAAACTATACAAACTATGTCACCGGAGTGTACAAATTCTGTCACCGAAGTGTACAAATTATGTCAACGGACTGTACAAATTATGTCACCGGGGGTCGATGTCAACGGAATGTACAAATTATGTCACCGGGGGATGTACGGAGTGTACAAATTCTGTCGACGGGGGTGTCCAAATTCTGATTTTTCGATGTCAAAATGTTGACATTAGAAAAATCTCTTATATTAACCGTTGATTAATTGTATTAAGTGAGTATGATTAAAGTTTGTATAGTTTGTATTTTAGAGAGTTTGTATTTTATCACACCCCTATATATATATATATATATATATATATGGGGTAGTGATCAAGATATAACTAATCTTAAGTGTATAACTAGAGAACAAATCTCAGCCACACATCTTAATGGAACAAATATTATTTATATTAATTATATAAAATAGACTAAGGGTATTTTTGTAAATTACATTATGAGAATTAAATCAATTAAGCGGTTTCCTTCAGATCCACATCGGCCTTGGCAGCTCCTTCAGCGCACCGAATAATTCCCCAAACACCAGGATTTGCCCTTTCTTCGCCAGATCTGGCTCCGTCGCAGCTTGAGGGGTCTCCGTCACGAAGAAAAGGGCCATGACGGTGATGGAGATTAGGAGGAAGATGGCGATTATGAAGCAAGTCTTCAGATTTTACTTCAATACTGTAATATGTAATCCATTGTTCTATATGATACTTTAGAAATTATTTAATTATAACTATGATTTGTATTACTTGTATCACGACATATGCAATATTTCAAGGTTTTTATTTGTCAAAAACCGTCTATTTGAACAATTTTCCAACTTATATATTGTCGAAAAGAGTACATACTTTTAGATCAATTACTTGATGGAAAAAGTGTGCCAATTACATCTGGATTCGAAATTTCAAATGATGAGAATTTGTTTAAGATTGAAATTAAATTTTAAGGGAGCTTTGGAAAGAACAAAACACATCACTCTTATTATGATTTTACTTTAATTTTAAGGGTGCTTTGGAAAGAACAAAACACATCACTCTTATTATGATTTTACTTCACTCTTGTTTACAAAACACATCACTCTTATTATGACTTTACTTCACTCTTGTTCACAAAACACTTCACTCTTATTCTGATTTTACTTCACTCTTGTTCACAAACACACATCACTCTTATTCTGATCTTACTTCACTCTTGTTAACAAAACACATCACTCTTATTCTGATTTTACTTCACTCTTGTTCACAAAACACATCACTCTTATTCGGATTTTACTTCACTCTTGTTCACAAAACATTCACTCTTGTTCACAAAACACTTCACTCTTATTCGGATTTTACTTCACTCTTGTTCACAAAGCACTTCACTCTTATTCGGATTTTACTTCACTCTTGTTCACAAAACACATCACTTTTACTCAGGTTTTACTTCACTCTTGTTCACAAAACACATCACTCTTACTCAGGTTTTACTTCACACTTGTTCACAAAACACATCACTCTTACTCAGGTTTTACTTCACTCTTGTTCACAAAACACATCACTCTTACTCAGATTTTACTTCACTCTTGTTCACAAAAACACATCACTCTTACTCAGATTTTACTTCACTCTTGTTTACAAAACACATCACTCTTACTCAGATTTTACTTCACTCTTATTCACAAAACACATCACTCTTACTCAGATTTTACTTCACTCTTGTTTACAAAACACATCACTCTTAGCATGATTTTACTTCACTCTTGTTTACAAAACACATCACTCTTAGCATGATTTTACTTCACTCTTCACTCTTAGCATGATTATTTTTGGGACAATTCAACATTGATATTATAATTAGATCAGAGCAAGAAGAAACAGAAAAGGGCTACATCTGAAATGCATAGCTAAAATCTCACAAAATTCAAATACTACACTACATCCCATAATAAAAATTGCAACGATAGCTTATCACCTAATGTTAATTCCCTAATTAAAGGAAATCAAAACTAAGAAAAACAGAAGATAAATTGGGAAATGCAGGCTAAATCATATCATAGATCTGTGTGTTCCCGCTCGGGGTCAGATGCCACGATCATGTGCGACAAGATGACGTAGAGCGGCCCGCCCTTGGCCATCGCCTCCTTCTTCTCCTTGATCACCGCGATGAGCTCCTTCCGGAGCGCCGCCGCCGCCTTGTTGACGGTGGCGGTGTTGTTGGCCGCTGGAAGAGTGATGGTTGGAGACACCGATGCAGATTCCTTCGTCGGGGAAAGAGAGTCACTTGAATCGCGAAAATATTGATAATTTCCAATCGAATTCCTCTTCAATCGGACGAATCGACGGTAGGAGAGCTGAGAACTATTTTGCAGAAGAAGGAAGAGGAGGAGAAGAGAAGAAAGCGGTTTCTTTTTCAAATCCCAATGATGTAATCTAATTTTGGATGTGCAATGACCATTATACCCCCGCCTTATTATTGTGGAGTAAATTTGTGATTGAGGGAACTAATATCTCATTAAATTCAAAAATTAATAATAGCCCTTGATTTTTTTGATCTTGTGGCTATTATTTGTTCTCTAGTTATATGGTTAAGAGGTGTTTGCCATAGATCATGACCCTATATATATATATATATATATATATATATATATAAAATTCTGCTTTTCTTTATGATAAGCAAATCTTGTTATATAAACACATTAAGGAGAGTTGAAAATCATCATCATAATATATTACTTTTTGTTGATCCTGAATGGAAAGTTTAAGATTGAATCTCCGATTCATTTATTTCAGCCATTTTAGTAAAAAATGAAAATCGATCGTATTTGTAATGTGAAATAGTTACACAACTATATAGTAATAGTAGTACTAGTATATAGGAGGTCCCCTACCCTTATAGGAGAGAGACGCATAATAAAAAATAGAACTGTCATTGCGATGCATTAAAAACAGCTTTTAACCAAGTTGCAAATTTGTGGACCTCCAAATTTTCAATTCAAATAAATGAAGTTTTTGATTCAAATATTTGATTTGCTGTTATGGACCACTCTTTTGGAATCTCCACACTTTTCTGTAATTAATTTTCCTAAAGCTACATGTAAAACAAGAATCTCACTTATTCAGTATCATATTACTCCCCCTCTCCCACACAAATCGATATATATTTTCACAAGATTCTTTGTAAAGTTATTTTGTAAATTAAGTAAAAAGAAAATAAAATAGATATAATAAAGTAATGATGAAATATTTCTATTAAAAACTTATGTCAACTTAATTGACATCTTGAAAATGAGAAATGCATCATTTTCAGTGGGAGGAAAGGAATATTAAATAAATAGACCATGTAAATGAGGCGACTTGTCTTCTCAAGCAAAACTAGTTAATACTCAAGTCTCAAATAAGGCCAAGATCAATTAGTCTTGAATTTTCTTTTATGGTGTCCATAAAAAATATTCATAATCGATTTATAGAAGCACAAAACCTCATAATATATATAGTCTTCTCTTCTCACAACAATTTGATAGGACAACAATTTGATAGGGTAGATAACTCAACTATCTTGAATTTATATGACCTAATTAAATTATGTATCATGTTTTATTTATTTATCCTATGTATCAAATTGCCCATGATCATATTGTGCATGTGTGTATGAGACCAGGGGCGGACCCATGTGGAAGTAAGGTGGGGCTAAAGCCTTAGTAAAAATATTTTTTAAACAATTTTTTTTATAAATTTTTAAAATTTATTCAAATTTAATGTAAATTATTGTATAAAAGTCCTTACAAATGATCTAAAACACCAAAAAATATTCCTTTGGAACAAAATTTAGAAATCACGGCCTATGTTCATATTTTTCTGTCTGTATGAGACTATGAGTGAGAGAGAGAGGGGGGGGGGGGGGGAGAGTTCAAAAGTAGTTTTTGATCTCGTTTTATAAAGAAATGAAACTGTTTAAAGTTGACAACATATTATAACATGTTAGGGACAGACCAAGATTTTGCCAGCCATAGTCATTATTTCACTAAACAACTATTAACATAGCAAATAGAGAAAGAAAAACAAAGACTCAAACTTTTGTTTAGTTTATAAGAGGCTTGATGCTTTTCGCTTATAATAAAAAAAAGAAACTAAGAAACTTATTGAGTAAGCAAAAATAAGTAGTAGTACTACTACTTTTCTTCAATTTATTTAATTAGCACTTAGCATCTACTCCTATTTAGGATTTTGTTTATTTGTTCTCTCGAAAACGATTAGCAGCGTGTTTCATACATTAGGAACTAGTTATTCCCGAATAAGTAATTTTTTAATTTTAAAATTTAAGATTCATAGTTAGGTGCATATTTTAAGTGATATGGATGTTTTAGATAATTTTCCTATCGTGATTAAATCGATGACGACATATGGTAACTAATGGTTGATTTTTTAATAGACAGTATTTCACCAAAATCCACACTTGCAAAAGCCATAATTTAATTAGCGACATATAAACATTTAAAATATTTTGTTGATTCCGTTAAGTGATCATTGCCAATTGCTTTACTAATTAACTATCGAACTTTAAGACGTACTGCTAAATCATAATGTCCGTCTCAGCTTTTGATAAAGTGGTTGAATTATATTTAAATAGTGGAGTTGTATTAATCTAAACGTGCTAGATCGATATCAAAGCAAGGTGATGGTTAGATTTTTTTTTACATATAAATATCACGTTATAAATTAAACCCGTTAAAGGATAATACAATTATGAAATAAAGGGAAAAAAATAATCATTAATCGACCCATTCTTCTAGAAGTAGTTTGGCGTGTAATATGAATTAATCATAGCAAAAAAATGTGATTAGTGGGAAGCAAAGGTTCATACAGATATTTAGAAAGATAATTAAAAATTAGTCTTCCTTGGCGATTATCAAAGGTTGTGTTGACTGATTAAGGATTTTTTACTGTCCTCTCTCCCCTACAAATATTCAACTTATTTTAATAATGTACAGGACAGCCACAAGCCGAGCTACTAGGTAAATTTATTTATTTTTCTCTTTGTATTTTACTAATTTTTGTTAATATTATACTAATTTTGAAAAATATTGTGATTTAATAATACATTTGAGAATTGGAATTTGTTCTATGCGAGCTTTAATTAAGAAAAATAATATCAATAAAAATTGAATTTATGGATATTTGCTAAATTTGTATAAATTGAATTTAGTTTTAACCCTATTGAGAAACTTAACATAAAATGTGTGGCTCTAGCTCGACAGTTGCTTGGTACTAATATATTGGTAACTTTTTTTGTTTGTTTAACCACAAGTGTATCGAACCTGGCGGAATCCGACTAATCATGTTCGACCGAGCTTGCGAATTAAGGAGGAAAGTCTCCCAGCGAGTGGCGGGATTTGAACCCGTGACTTCAAGGTCACCACAGCTCCGCGCTGGCACATTTATTGGTAACTTTATTAATGCCACCAAATGCAGATTGTCCCACGGAAAATCAGCCGCCCACTTCTAGAAAAATAATTGCAAGTTGTAAGCATGTAGATTTGATCAAAACACTTCACAAATATAGACAAAATACAAAAAATAATATTATAAAACGACAAATTTCTTTTTCAGTACAATCCATAAAAATGTGAATTAGAACAAGAAAACACTACTTCTTGATGGAAACCTAACACCACTTTACTTGTGTGCACAAAATTGGAGATAATGTGGTATTGGGATGACCTAACGATTTGCATATTATTGCATATCAAGAAACGAAATACTATATTTCATAGAAACAGCTAGACATCTCGACTCCATTCTTCCCATGTACTAGTGATTAGTAAATTAAGTACAGACTGAATAAAATATGTAAAAGACTAAAACAGAAAATCAGTGAAAAAGTTAAATACTACAAGAAAGAATAAAACAAATGATATTATCCCTCTTCACAACATTTCATTTTTGAGACATTTCACAATAGTAACTACTAAATTCATTTCTATTTTTGAAAAAAATTAACATATATTTTTTTAATTTATTTTCTCTCTTATTTTATTATATTTTCACTTAAAAGTAAATATTTATTTCTTAAATTTTTTACCAAAAAAAAACGAGTAGTACTACTCTTGTTAAAGAAATACGAGTAGAATGGGTATTTTTTTAGAATGATTCAACTAAAAAACAGAAAGGATAAGCTGGATATAGATAGAAAAATCTGAAATGATAAAGTGACAAGTGGGGGTGAAAGTGAGAAATGGGGTTCAATCATGCATCGATTTCAGTGATAAAAATAGATGACACAGTGACCGTATTTTGCTCCACACAGGCTGGCTTTGTACGTTTATGGCATCATATCTCCACCTCACATGCCTCATCACTTTCTCATCCCCAACCATTCTTCAAGATGAAAATTGAGCCTATAATCGTTTCCACAACTAAATTCATAGTTCCAGCCTAGAATCGATCAAACCGACATTCTTATTTTAATTTAAATCTGCCAGTTCTTAGGGCGATTTTGATTATTACCTCCGATCAACATTAACATTAAATGTTAAATATAAAGAATAATGAGTTGAATAAGTTAGTGGATTATGAGTTTCACTTATGTATATTATTTTTATAATAAAATGTGAATAAAATTGGTTAGTGAAACGTGGGATCTACTTACTATTTATAATAAAAGTGAAATATGACTCTTATTGTGAAACGAATCTTATTATATGACGGAGGTAGTATATTGTGAGACGAACCGACAATTGCAACTAACCATGCATCTCTAAATGTACCCTCTCATTTCCCCTATTTTCCAAAATCCATTTTTCTTTATTGGTAAGTAGTATATCCCACCATTTTCCTATAAATCAAACCCCTCACCCTTCTCCAAAGCCCCTTCTCTTCCACCTCTCTCACCCACAGCTTTCCAATTTCCACACTTCTTCCTCTTCATTTTCCAATTTAATTTTCCCCCTCTTTTCCTTTTTTCTATTATCGCCTCGTTTCTCTGGTTAATTACATACCAACCACACATATTTTTCCGATAGAATCTTGCCAAAAATAAATACTACTCCACTTGTTTTTCAATTCATACCTCACAACCCCAAAACTTCACAAAAAATCATTGAATGTTGCAGAAACCGCCGTTAACGTTCCAGATTCATCGATGTCTCCCGTTCTGAGCGAAGTTCTCCGGTCCGGTTTTATGATCAGTTCCTCCCTCCGCCGCGGCAGCCATCTCGTCCAATCCTTCTCCGTCGTCTTCCTCTACTGGTTCTACGTTTTCTCATAAACTTTTCCCCCAATTCGCAAACTCTAATTTATCCCCTCTCTCTCCTTATACATATACATACGATTAATTCTTCAATTGATCCAAAAACACACACAATCACTTAAATTAATTCATTAATGGCGACATCGAGCGTGACTTCGTCGGATTCGCCGCCGGTGATGGACCAGAGGAAGCGGAAGCGGATGCAATCGAACCGCGAATCGGCGCGGCGGTCGAGGATGCGGAAGCAGAAGCACCTGGACGATCTGATGGCGCTGGCGGCGCAGCTGAGGAAGGAGAACGCGATGATCCGGAGCAGCATCGGCGCCACCGCAGAGCGCTGCGTCAGTGTGGAGGCGGAGAACTCGGTGCTGGCCGCGCAAATGATGGAGCTGACGCATAGGCTCGGATCTCTCAATGAAATATTGAGCTGCATCGGTTCGGTTAGCGCCGCCGCTGCCGTCGGCGGCGGCGGAGGATGCATGTTTCAGTCGGAGGAGTTTCAGGTTGGTGATGGTGCGCCGTGGAACTCGGTGGGGCTGAGCCACCACCCAATCATGGCGGAGATGTTTGATTATTGATGAAAAAAATTGTGAACCACAGCAAAATTGGTCAACGCGTTCTTGGTGGTTGTTTTTTAAGATTGGGGATTTAAAAAATAAATAATATAAAATGAAAATTAGTGGTTGTCCTTTGTTGTATTTTTAATTGATAAGATTGATTAGCATTTGCGTAAATGGAATATCTACAATTATTATTAGTGTTGTTGATGCTTTTGTCATGATTTGGATCCATTAGCCCATGTTTGTTTTTAGGAACATTCAATTATTATTATAGTAATAAGTTATTTTAAAGGGATAATAATGATCTCCAATTTAAATACGTAGTGAAATAAAGGAGAAAATATGTTAGTAACTAAAATCATATCTAGTAAAGCATATGAATAATGAAATAAAGCACAATTATTACTCGCACCCCGATTTAAATACTCGTTTTAATTCGCCGGGACTTTAAAGAAATTATTTGATTTTGTAAAAAATTTAGTACTACTAGAAACGTAATTTCACTTTTATATATGGGTCATAGTCGGATTGTCTGACTCATTAGAGCATCCGCATCGCTGCTTTCCCAGAAGGACGGCGTCAGTGCCGTTGGCGCGGCTTTGTGCAGCCCGCCGCTGGCACGGCGCTGCTCGATGCATCGAGCACGTCCGTGCCACTGAGCAGGGCGACGTGGCGCGACTAGATTGGCCAACGACATAGCCGTTGGCATTTTATTTATTTTTTTCAAAAAAAATTCAAATTTTAATTGAAAAATGGTTAAAAATTAAAAAAAATATTTTCCTACTTCAAATAAATTATATCCGTTTTCTCACCACTTTTAATTAATTTTTAAAAAAATTTTCCCCAAAATTCATATTTTCATCTATAAATACACCAATTTCTACACAAAAAAATTACCACCACACTACACAATTCTCATCTAAATTCTTTCATCAATTCTCAATCTTTCATTGTTACAAAAAATTGTCCTGTTCCGGCGATCACCCTTCCGACTCCTGCGGTTGGGACCACGAATGGTTCGACTCAACACCATTCCCTAGTCCGGAAACGCAATTCTCGGCCCCTCCTCAAACCTAAGGTTCTCAAATTTCGGGTGGCTACCGGCCTTACCTGGTAGACGACCAAGATACCCCCGAAGGGCGATACGGGTAGGCACTCGAACCCGGATCGGGAGGGAGCGGTGGCACTCAAACTCCTACTACTCCTATTCCACCTCCTCGTGGTGTTTGTGTTCAGGGTCGTGGCGGTGACACTCACGTCCGCACTCCGTACACTACGGGGGAGATGAATCAGTTATTCAAAGCCTATTTGGCAATCTCTGAAGATTCAGAGGTTGGCACGAACCAAAGCGGGGATAGGTTTTGGTTCCGCGTCTCTCGCCAGTACAATGAAAACCGACCGGATGGAACCATCGAGCGCAATGAGAGTATGGTACGCAATACCATCTTTAGAGCCAACGAAGAAATCCAAAAGTTCCGGGGGTATTACCTTCAGGAAGAGCGGTTGGCGGGGAGCAGCAGGAGCGAGCTCGACATCATCAGTGCCGCCTTGACGACCTACCAATCCCAACATTACAAACCATTCAAGTACCTCAACGCTTGGCAGGAGGTGCGTCTGCATCCGAAGTATAAGGGAGGCGTATCATCCTCCTCCAGCTCTTCCAGCAAACGGTCGAGGTCGGTATCCATATACGACGCCGGCAGGATGAGGTGGCTAGCCAGCTTGCCTGAGCTAACTTGGGTAGCTCCGGCGCCGGCCCGAGCAGTTCCCAACACCGGCCGCAAGGAAGGAAACAGGCGAAGGCCAACCGCCGTCGCGCCGCTCCCACTCCCGCTCCCTTTGTGCCACCTCAATCCCCACTAACTCGTTGTGGACCCTCTTGGCCCAACCCAATATGGCCGAGACGTCTCACATGTGTCCCGAGCAACTTGAAGCGCATCGGGCAATGATACGAGGTCTCCGACAAACATTGAGGATAGGGCCAGAGAATTAGTCTTCCACGGGGGTATTTTTTAGCCTTTAATTATGTAATTTTTAATTTGTAGGATTTTATTATGTAATTTTTATTTTTCAAGATTTTAATTATGTAATTTTTATTTTTTAGGATTTTAAGTTTGTAATTTTTATTTTTTAGGATTTAATTATGTAATTTTTATATTTTTTAAATTTGTAATAGTAGTTCGAGTATTTTTAATGTATTTTTATATTGTAGAAATGTTTTTAGTAATTGAAGTATTTAAATTAAATAATAAAATGGTGGAACCCTTGAGCATGTCCTTGCGCAAGAGCATGAATGTGGGTGTTGTGCTGTTGGAGAAGAGCAGAGAGTAAAAAATTAATAAAAGTGGGTCCGGACCCACATCCATGCTCTTTGGCAAGAGCATGGATATGGATGCTCTTAGGTTCAGACTATTCTGATTAAGTTTTCATCTTATAAACTTTCAATATTAATTCAAATCCTTCACGTTTTAGGCTACGCCATCAAGTCAATCGGGCTAAAAAAAATTTATAATAGTATTTTTAAACTAATAATACTATATTATATTGATAGTTTTATACTCCCTCCGTCCCATGCTACTCGCACTTTTCATTTTAGGCCGTAAATTTGGGATTGATTTTTTTGTGTAATTAAAAAAGAATTTTAGGTGTAATGAGACATCACTTAATAAAAGAGCTCTTAACTTAAACTAACATATTAATTAAATGCATTAATTCTAACTTAAATTATAAATAGTGTAAGGACTTTGTGACGAGCCGAAAAGCAAACGTGCGAGTAGCACGGGACGGAGGGAGTATCTATTATAAATATGTAACTACTTCAATTCGAATTAAATATGTAACTCGTTTAGTGATGCGAATTTATTCTTTTTTTCCTAAATAGTGATTATTTTTAAATTGTACATATAATATTTTCATAATAAGTGTATAACTAAAAAATATAATTAGTACTCCGTCCGTCCCATAGAAATAGGCCATTTGGTATGAGCACGGGTTTTATAATTGGTAAAGTACGAGAGAATGAGGAAAAATAGTTGAAATTGTGTAGTGAATAGTGAGGTCCATAAATAATAAAGAGAATGAGAAAAATATTGTCATAAATGGATATTGACTATTTGTATTGGACGGACGAAAATGGAAATATGGCCTATTTCTATGGGACGGAGGGAGTATCATTTTCAAATTAATTGAATCAAAATATATTTTTACGTATATTTAATATTTTTTTCTAATTTTAAAAGTTTGAAAAAGCTTAATGAAAATTGAAAATAAAATAATGAGAATTAATTCATTGGGGCGAGTCATCCTTATGGGACAGGTTAATTTTGGCCAACCCTATCGGGGTTGTGGGCTATTCGGTTTTAACGTAATTTATGTTATCATTTTTTGGGATATAAATTTTCAAACATATCCCTATAAAATTTTTGGGTCATTCAAACCAACTTATGAAACATGGAGCATGGAGTCCATTTATATATTGGTTTAGATCATCGACTTTTTTTTGGGGTTTAGATCATCGAGTTACGACTTTTTTCGGGCTATTCAGGCCAATCCCAACAAATATAACTTTCAACCCTAACCCTTTTTTTTATAAACCCTATTGATTTTAATGGAATGTGACCGTAATAATTTATTTTATATTCCATTTTTCCAAAATAATTATCTAGTTATTCTACTATACCATTCTAGAGAAATTACGACATAGCATCTAGAGTAGATAATTTCTAGATGTATTTATATCACATATATCTAGATCAAGTTTTTTTTTTTATTTCAACAAATTAAAAGCAACGCTATTTTGAATACACGAAATAAACTATAAAAAGAATATAAGTTGAAACTATTCTCAAATTTAAGTAAATATAGTAATATTTGATTAAACATATAAACATATAATTACTAAATTTCTCCTTTAAAATTTTAAATTGTTGGGTGATTTATGAGCCCCAGCCCACCATATAGCTCCACGGCTCCACCAACCAATATGTATATTCATGAACAACAAAGTAGACGCCGACCTCATAAAAAACGAAAAGATCTAGATATTAATTTTAACATTGTACATTGATGGAATCGCGAATTTCTGATGTTAGTAAATGCTGGTAGAGAATAAAGACTACGACACAATGAATTTACGTGGTTCGATTTACTGAAGTAAATCTACGTCCACGGGAAGAAGGGAGGGCAAGATTGTATTGCTTGATCTGGGATTACAGCTTACAACACAGACTTGCTATATGATATTTTATCTCTAGAGAGCTTAACCTTTTTCTATCTGATCTAAGTTCTATTTATACATTGAACTAAGATCGTGGCTTGCATCACCACTAATGATGGTTGTGGATGTCGTGGAGGTCATGGCCTAAGATCGTGGATGTAGCGTAGGTCATGGCCTACGATCGTGGCCTGAGTTGACACCACGTGGTAGTGGGTGTGTTGGAAGTTGTGGAAATCCTGTATGGGTCCACTAACTCCTTGTTCGGTCGAATACTGAGACCGAACTGCTTTGGTTGCCGATCTGAGAGTAGAGCTTGATGCCGACCTGAGAGCAGAGCTTGATTAGTTGGCTTTTACCGAGCTGTAGGCTGAGGCCGAACTCTTTGTTCGGTCGAATACTGAGACCGAACTGCTTTGGTTGCCGATCTGAGAGTAGAGCTTGATGCCGACCTGAGAGCAGAGCTTGATTGGTTGGCTTTTACCGAGCTGTAGGCTGAGGCCGAACTCTTTGGTAATGCCGAACTCATACTCTTCCTTGGGCTTTGGGCTGATGGGCCGTCATTGCTGTTGGGCTTGTTTAGTACGCACCCCATCACTACCCCCCCCGAAGGGCGAAGTGAATCACTTCGGTGAAGTGAGTCACTTCGGCATTCTGGATAAAGGCAAGGGGGAGGCTGACGTCAGGGGACGTGCCTTGCATTAAATGCGACAGTAAAATCCGGCCGTTGAATCCTGAAAAGGTGGGATTCGAAACGGTGCGACGATTTTGAAATCTTCGCCGAATCTGATAAATACCTCCTTTCTTCATCATTGAAGCACTTTTGCGACTGCTTCTTCTGCACTCTCTCTTTTTTGCGAAAATTCTCTCTCCGCTTTCAAGAATTTCTTCAGACTTTCTTCACCTTCAAAAAGTAAGAAAAATGTCTTCTTCTTCTTCTTCGGAGTCGGGTAGCGGTAGGAGAGGCGGTAAGGGGTCTTCTGGCCGGAAAGAGTCCGGGGAGAAGACCGTAGAGTATTTCCATAGTATTTTGAGTAAGGATACTGTGATATCCCTACCCGAAAAATACTTTTTTCCTGGGGGGAAGGCGGTGGTACCTGACGGTGATCATAGGGCTGACTCCCCGCCGGAGGGTTACGCCACCGTGTACGAGGCCTGCTTAGAATGCGGGCTTCGTTTCCCCCTCCCTTCTGCCTTTATAGATTTACTAGATTTTTTTCAGCTTCCTTTAGGCCAGGTGACTCCGAACTCTTGGAGGCACTTGTCGGCCTTTGCTGCCGAACTCCGTAAGTTAGGAAGGGATTTGTCTTTGAAGGCGATCCTTAAATTCTTTCAATTTAAGAGGAAGGGGTCTTGGTTTTACTTGATCCCTGTACAGCCCTTTAGGGCCTTTTGTAAAACGAAGTGGCCGAAGTGGCAAAACCGCTTCTTCTACTATGATAGGACCGCGGCTCCTAGTTTTCCTTGGAGAGGGCCGAAGTCCGTTATCCGTCATCCTCGGCCTGAACCGTTGGACGAGCTCGATGGCGAGCTCAACAAGATTCCCATAGTTAGGAAACAATACACGGGGTCTGAGCTCGTCAAGGGCGACGTCGTGTTCGACATCTCGTCTTCGGACGAAGAGGCCGAGGGTGAGGATTTCTCTTTATCTTTATGCTCTACTGCTTTAACGAAGAAAACTAACCTGGCTTTCTTGCTTTTTGGCAGTGTACATGTTGAATAAGGCTATCCGAAAGTCCTCCGAGCTTGTGGAGCCGGAGAGGCAGAGAGCCCCTCGCTCGGCGTCTGAAGCCGAGAAGAATCCGAAGAGGCAAAAAACCTCTTCTTCGGATCCGAAAGAGCCGGAGCCGTGTTCGGCTAAAGGGAAGGGGAAATTTCATGAGTCCCCAAGAGTGCCGGGGAAAGACCTGGTCATCTCCGAGGTGGTTGCAGACATCCCGGAACACGTCCCTGAGCCTTTTCAATGGCCGACGAATTTTGTGGAGGTAAGCTTTCTGACTTGGCTTCTTTTCCACATTTTTTGATGGCCATTCTGTTGAGTTTTTTCCTTGTTCATCTTCAGAGAGCCAAGCTCGTCTCCGTGGAGCTCTCCAAAGCATCCCACGACTACGAGGAGATGCAGAAGAAGTTGCATCTTGCTCGTAGTCTGGCCGAACAGGCTGAGGCCAAATTTGAGAGGGCCCGAGCTGCTAGGATCTCGGCTCAGGATGAAGCCCGGTCAGCCAAAAACCAGCTCATCATCCTGCAAGAGCAGACGAAGCACCGGGAGGCTCAGAAGGAGGCTGCCGTCGTGGCTGCCCAGGGGGAGGCTCTCCGTGTTTACACGGAGAAACTCTTTTTGAGCGGCCAGTTCTCGGCCTTTGTCGGTAGTCTGGTAAGGCTAATTACCGATAAGGGCGAGCAGGGGGCCGACGTCGTGCTGCCTCTGTACAGCCGAGAGATAGCAGCTCGGCTTCAGAATCTGCCGCTCCTTGAGGAGCTCGCTTCATCCTCGGTCCTGCTTTCTGCAGACCGAGTCCGGAGTTGTCGAGCTGATCGGGACGAGAACCTGGAGGCTATCTTTGCCTCCGTGGGACCCGTGTCACCCGCTTCGACTTACAACGGAGAGGGTGAGGCCGAGCCGCTGGAGCAGGAGGCCGAAGTCGAGCGGGCCGGGCATCCGGAGAAGGAAGCCGATCAGGAGGCGGAGGCGAGGCCGGCAGGATGCGAGGCCGAGGCTGAGGTAGCTCAGGAGAAAGAAGCTGAACCAGACCGAGGAGCCGGAAACGAAGCTGGCGGAGTATGATTTCGTCTCCCTTCTCTTAGTCTAGTTTCTTCCTTGTAAAATGGCCTTGAAGCCCTCCTAGTGTAAAAATTTTCCTTGTGAATGAAAAATTCTCTACACTTGTCTTCGTATAGCTTTTCGTACTCGCCTTTATTCCTGTTGTATTTTACTATCTGCTCGGTACAGCTGCCGAACTAATATAGCTGCTTTGTACTCAAGGAGATGGAGATACTTCACTGGAAACGGCTGTACTCTTCGGCTTTAGACGAAGCTGAGAAAAGAGCTATAGCCGATCAGACGAAGAAAGACGAGCTTCTGGCTCGTTTAGTGAAGCTGGAGGCCGATAATAAGGACTTAGAGTCCGATAAGAAGGATCTGGAGGCCGAGCTGAATACGACCATTGCTGAGAGGACCGCGTACGAGGATTACATCCGTGTGCGCGGGGGAGTGACCATATCAGATGTTCAGAGTCGAGTTGACGAACTGTGGGAGGAATATCATGTACTCCGGAGGAACAATGCGCTGGAGAGCTCGGCTTGCCAACAAGTTGTGAAATCATTACGGCGCTGGGCTTCTCGGTACGACATCATTCTTTCCCGGCGTCCCTCAATCGAGAGATTCCTTAGGCATTTCCCGCCAACAGATGCTCGCACTCCAGATCAGGCCTCTGGTTCCCTTGTTCAAAATCCTACTCCAAGTCAACAACGAACTCCGGAACAGCCGGAAACGTCAAGACGAGAACGGGCTCAGGAGCAACCGGAATCGTCAAGACAGGGACGGACTGAAATTCGCCGAGGAGTTGTGACTATGAGCGAGCAAGATCAGCAGATGCTTATTGCAGAGACTCTTCATCGCCGAGGGGTTAGAGCTTCTGGGGCTCGCGGAAGAGGTGTTGGGTCGAGGATAGCATCTCGTCGACCTGCTTATTTTTCATCTGCTCGGAACAACCGAACTCGGCTTCCAGAGGATTTTGTAAATAGGTGGCTCAACTTTAGCAACCCCGGACAGTAGAATAGTCCTTTGTAATAGCGTAACGCCATTTTGTAGGGTAGCGGAGTTGTATGCCGAACAAGATTTGAAAAATGAAATTTTGTTTTCGCTTCTAACACTGTATTTACAGCTTAGCGAAAAAATTTCATCGTACTTGTCCTCGGTCTTATGAAGTAAACTTCTTTGACCGGACTTGGTCCTTGGTCTTATGAAGTAAACTTCTTTGACCGGACTTGGTCCTTGGTCTGATGAAATAAACATCTTTGACCGGACTCGTCTTTGGTCTGATGAAATAAACATCTTTGACCGGACTCGTCTTTGGTCTGATGAAATAAACATCTTTGACCGGACTCGTCTTTGGTCTGATGAAATAAACATCTTTGACCGGACTCGTCTTTGGTCTGATGAAATAAACATCTTTGACCGGACTCGTCTTTGGTCTGATGAAATAAACATCTTTGACCGGACTCGTCTTTGGTCTGATGAAATAAACATCTTTGACCGGACTAAGCTTGTGTCCTAATTTGGCGAGTTTTATCGCTCGGATCGGACTTTCCGTTGTCCTAATTTGGGGATCGGACTTTCCCTTGTCCTAATTCGGCGAGTTTTATCGCGTGGATCGGACTTTCCCTTGTCCTAATTCAGGCAAGTTTTATCGCGTGAATCGGACTTTTGTTGCAGTTCGTTTCAGACGAAGTGCTTGATTCTTAAGCTGAATTGTGGTCTTGTATCCTCTTTAGAAGCTTGGACTTCACAATCGTTGGCTTATTGCAGTTCGTTTCAGACGAACTGCTTGTTTAAGCTGAATTGTGGTCTTGTATCCTCTTTAGAAGCTTTGACTCACAATCGTTGGCTTGTATATGTTCTAAGAAGGGGATCAGCCTTCGAAGAACAAGATACCTCAGTAACATTTGTAAGAGACGACACGCAGAGAGACAGACAAAACACACAGACAAAACGCACAGAGACAAACAAAGACCAAGCAAACCAAAGAAAGCACATTGACCGAACAGGACTCAAGACTGACTGGACTGTCTCTTACAAATGGAACTTTTTGAGGTTGGAAACGTACCATGTTCGGGGTACTTGTGCCCCTGACACGTGAGTCAATTTGTAAGACCCTTTGCCGAGGACTTCTGACACCCGATATGGACCTTCCCATGTGGGTTCGAGTTCGCCCAGCTTTTCTGCTCGGCTTACTTCGTTGTTTCTCAAGACGAGATCTCCCACTTGAAATTGCAGCTTTTTCACCCTTTGGTTATAATACCGGGCTACTTGCTCCTTGTACTTGGCTGCTTTTATGCAGGCCAATTCTCTTCTTTCTTCGGCAAGATCTAGTTCGGCTCTCAGTCCGTCACCATTCATTTCTGAGGAGAAATTGAGTTCGGGGACTGGGTATGCCGATCTCAACCGGAATCACTGCTTCAGTGCCGTACACCATCGAGTTCGGCTCTGGTGTGACTTCGGTCATTTCGCCTGCCTCTGACTCCGGCTGCTGTGATTGCTATGCTTGATGGTGCCGAACTGATTGCTCGGCACTTTTAAGCGCAATCTGCGAACACACTTGCTCTTTTTCGATCACCTCGGATGACCGCTATCCCTCCTTTGGTGGGGAAGGTGTTCGGCGAGGAAGCCTCTGATCGCTATGATCGGGCTTCTTTTTGTCTTCTCTAGATGAGCTGTCTAGAGACCGTTTTCGACGGTCTGCCTCATCGGCACGAGAAAACTTGTCCGCAATGTCCCACATCTCTTGAGCTGTTTGCGGACTGCATTCCACGAGCTTTCTGTAGAGAGCTCCGGGCAGGATTCCATTTTGGAATGCCGAAATGACAAGTAGATCGTTGAGATCATCTACTTGTAGGCATTCCTTGTGGAATCTCGTCATGAAGTCGTTGATCTTTTCGTCGCGACCTTGACGTATAGAAAGCAGCTGAGCCGAAGTGATCCGGGCTTCCGCTTTCTGAAAGAACCTCCTGTGGAAAGCCTCCATTAGATCTCGGTAAGATCTAATGCTGCCTTGGGGGAGGCTATCGAACCACCTTCTTGCGTTCCCGATAAGCAGCTCGGGGAACAGCTTGCACATATGGACCTCATTGAGACCTTGGTTCGCCATATTATACTGATAGCGTCCCAGGAAGTCATGAGGATCCACCAACCCGTCATAAGTCATCGACGGAGTTCGGTAGTTCTGTGGAAGGGGAGTTCGGGTGATATCGTCCGAGAACGGAGTCTTTAATGCTCCGTACATGGCGAACCCGACATCTCTTCGGTATGGAGGAGATGGAGATCTCCTGTGATTCCGGTACCGAGGAGGAACAGGAACATGTCGGGGTTGAGGATTCTTCTTCCTGGAAGACACGGCACTACTGCGGTAGTGACTTTCATGTCTGGATGAGGAAGGAGAACCCACCGTTTTCGTCTTCGGCTGTTGGCTCTTTTGCAGGAAGGCTAAGAACTCATCCTGCTTCTCAGCCAAGAACAGCTTGACAGCCTCATTCAAATCAGGCTGCTGGGAAGACTCGGTGTGTGGACCTTTTGAGCGGCTTGTTCCTTCATCGTGAAAACTGGAAGTAGATGTCTCCCGAGGCTGTTTTCCGGACCTGCGGGCTGGACTAGCTTCCTCATGGTTTTCACGAACGGTATTACGGGTAATGTGTGATCTGGTATGCATTTTTTTTGGGGTGGAAAAAGGGTCAAAAATTCGCTTTATCACAAATTTGGTTCTCTGTTTCCCACAGACGGCGCCAGTGATGGAATCGCGAATTTCTGATGTTAGTAAATGCTGGTAGAGAATAAAGACTACGACACAATGAATTTACGTGGTTCGATTTACTGAAGTAAATCTACGTCCACGGGAAGAAGGGAGGGCAAGATTGTATTGCTTGATCTGGGATTACAGCTTACAACACAGACTTGCTATATGATATTTTATCTCTAGAGAGCTTAACCTTTTTCTATCTGATCTAAGTTCTATTTATACATTGAACTAAGATCGTGGCTTGCATCACCACTAATGATGGTTGTGGATGTCGTGGAGGTCATGGCCTAAGATCGTGGATGTAGCGTAGGTCATGGCCTACGATCGTGGCCTGAGTTGACACCACGTGGTAGTGGGTGTGTTGGAAGTTGTGGAAATCCTGTATGGGTCCACTAACTCCTTGTTCGGTCGAATACTGAGACCGAACTGCTTTGGTTGCCGATCTGAGAGTAGAGCTTGATGCCGACCTGAGAGCAGAGCTTGATTGGTTGGCTTTTACCGAGCTGTAGGCTGAGGCCGAACTCTTTGGTAATGCCGAACTCATACTCTTCCTTGGGCTTTGGGCTGATGGGCCGTCATTGCTGTTGGGCTTGTTTAGTACGCACCCCATCATACATATACAATAAATACACAAATTTAGTTACTAATGATAAACGTTCAAATGATAGTGGTGACCAATGACCATGTCCTTTTCAAAAACATGTGTGATCATGCATTTGCAATAAGGTAAATGTGTTTGATAAAAACTGTTTGTCTATTCGATGTCACTAACATGTTTATTTATTAGAAAAATTGCACAAAAGTGTTTTTTCAATATGATAGGGTTTTGTTGTATCAAAAATTGCTTGTTATCACACCATGTTTCAGACATTCAAGGGTTTTTTTTAGAGTGAACTACAAATTTAGGATCTATACTTTCACTAATGCATATTTTTTCAGTATCTATACTTTCGAAATATCATTTTCGGTATGTATACTATACTTAATGCACATTTTAAGATCCTACCGACTTTTTCTATTTTTTCGGACTAAATCACTCTGGAGAGCAAATTTGTACCTTCAATAGTTTAGAACTTTAGATGATATGCAAATTGAATTTTTCCTCGACTAATTCCAATTTGCGTATCTTAAATATTTGGGTCATGAATTAATTCTATAATTGTAGCTAATTGATGATTTGTTTTGGGGAAAATACACTCACGTCAACCCATACTGTGATTAATTGATAGTTTTATCATGAATTCTACCGTACTGAAGTCTTGCATGTACATAGTTTAATTATAATAAACCTGAAATTATTCCCATCCGCACTAATGAAATTACTCCAATGGTGTGGTAAGTGCTACACACGACATCCCACTTCTGCGATTGATTTCGATTTTTATATTTTATGTTTGATACTAATACTTTTACATAAAAAATGCAAAAACATTACTAGTGTCTATGATATGTTGCATAGTGTCCTGAGTTATTATGGGTTTATGGCCCAAAGTGTAGAGCCCATTGGGTCCAATGAATTTTTATCAGTTGTACTATACGTTCATTTTTTCGGCTCCGAAAAAACCGATGTGGTCCCACAGCAAGACGACGCCGTTTGCAATGCGTTAGGTGTCGTCAATCCGGTGAGGCACACGTCAATTTCCGAAGCCGGAAATCAACGTTGATTCAATTGATGCAAAATTGATATTAGTTCATGACTGAAAAAACAATTTTAGATAGATTAAGATATACTATAAATAATGCAGCATGGGTCGTTTTGGGTTTAAAACGATTATCATCAATCATAAATACTGCTGGAATAGTTTAGGGATAAAAGCAAATTTTCTAGGCAAAAAAAATAAAAATCCTAAAGTTCCTAAAGGGAAACACTTGCATGAATTCTTTTTAATGTAAAAAAGCCAGACGAGACGCGTGAGCTTTAGATCATCATTACTACGGTTGCTTTGATGAAGTAGCATGTTTTCTGATTTTGGTAAGTTTCTCATGGATTCAAAATTTAATAAGTGTTGAAATCATCTTATATCCATCATATCAATTTAATATTGATCATATCTTGTACTCCATATATGTTACTTTGTAAATCCCACATCTATAGATATATTTCTTGTTTGGTAAAAAAATTGTATGGTATTTATTCCTCCCGTCGTGTAATAGGAGTTCGTATTTAATGACTCAACACCGATTTTTAGAAATGTAATTGCACAAAGATGGTGGAATATGAGTTTTACTTTTATATATGGAGTATTAATTTTATGATATAATATGAGTGAAATAAATCAGTGGAATGTGGAGCATGAAAAACGACTTTTGTAGTTATATATAGGAATATTGGCACCTAATATCATGGAACTTTCAAAAAGTTGGGTTTTTTCCACGAACTTTGAAATTGACAAATAATATCACGAACTTTACCATGAGTTTGTTATTTCTCACCAGTGAAGAAATTCCGACTATATTAATGGATTGAAGAATAAATTTGGAGGATGTGCTTCAAGAAAAACTATTCTCAAATATTGAAAATCTAGAAACTCTCGAAGTTGTTGTCGAGAAATTACGAAAAAAATCTGTATCATGATATTATTTGTTGGAGTTTTTTCATTGGTGGGAAATAACAAACTCGGTGTAAAGTTCGTGATATTATTTGACAATTTCAAAATTTCGTGGGAAAATTCAACTTTTTAAAAGTTTCATGATATTAGGTGCCAATATCCCTTATATATATTATGGGAATGACCAAAATTAAAAAAGAGAGTTTTAGTATGTCTTTGACTGTTGTTATACGCATTTATTGTTGAAGTGGAGTATTCAAAGACTGTTAGTATGTCTTTTGACTTTATGAGTTTTTAATGATTATCCTTTTTTTGCAAATTCTATTTAAATAAAATTTCATACTTCATATGTTAATTTTGAAGCTTGAACTACTCCATCGGAAACACCAAATCCTCATCCACAATCAATAGTTAATAATACTGCAATTAATATATTTTTTTCTAACTATGTCCTATTTTATTCACTTTATATAGTCAACTACTAAAATTATTTATACTTAATAGAAGGAATGAGTATGGAATAATTGTATATTGTATGTGTGTGCATGTTATGTACTTAAATATATATGTATAATTTATTAGACGACAAAATATGAGAGATTAGAGTAAGGATATAGTCTTGAATTGTTGATAGTAACTATAGTCAAAGTAGGTGAGCGGGGAATTTTTGTTTTGAAACTGCACAAATGAATTCATTCACCGACTCAACCACATATATAGATTAGACGTTGATATTACGATTCTTCTTATTAAATAAGCTTCGGATGAATGAGCCAATATTCATCATTATTCATTCGAATTTAATATGACATGGGGCGGCAAAACATGTTATTAACTATATAGTTAATATTGGAAGTTTTTCACAATTGCTATACTCTCATGCACACGCCTCATATATTATAAAATTACTAATTAAAATTGTTATATGCTTATATCTTTCGATTTTCGACGTGACTTTTTCGAATAGCATCCCCAAAATGACCAAAACGATGAGGTTTTAATCAGTACTATAACTAAAAAAACAAGATAGAACTTCATGGAGTAGTAATTTGTAATTCTGCATACATTGGGAAGAATGTATAGTTGTAAAAAAATGCTTATTGTCTATAACCGAGTGTGTATCAAATATTCATTTTAAGCAAACTCCGTTTGTCCCAAAGTATCAATCAATATTTTTTTTAGTCCGCCTCTGAAAACTAAGAATTTTCTAATTTTGGATCTTACTACCCTACTAATAATGTGGATTTTAATTTTCATTGACACTACTTTCACTACCTTTTCTTTTCATCTGTCTTAGTTTATCAATTGTATTAAAATCCGTGCTCAACCAAAAGTTTATAGTATACTTTTAAGGAACGGGGAGAATATGAATTATGAATTGATTTTATATATGTACTTTATGTGGGAAATAATTACTGTGAACATATAAAAATACTGTTATGACATTTGATAACTCATTTATCTTAAATATATATAACTAAAAATGACCTAAAATGTTATCATATGGAGTACTATTTTATATATTCATTTTGTCTATAAAATTGCTTATTTCATTATTGACTGAAATGTACTCTAAAATCTCAAACTCATTCATTAGATGAAGTTTTCAGATATGATATTACTAGAAACGTAGATAGAAATCATATCAAAATCAGCCACCCATTTTGATTTCTTTTCTGATTAGTGTCAAAATTTTCGTCTTTAATTGGGTGAAAATGTAGCACAAATGTGGTGCCCACTCCTCAATATGTCTGCAGGCAAATTAAACCCAATATTCAAGTTACTTTGTGCTTGGTTGGTGGAATAGTTCTAGACTTCTAAAAATTCCCTTCTATTCATAATATGCATGTGTATTAGTACTTATTATTCCACATTAAAGTTTCACCAAAATCAAACTGATACAATACTGAAATTTTAATAAATTGCCTGATTGATAACATTCGACTATAAAGAAACGTGGGGTATTAAAATTGTGACAATAGGTTTTAGAGGAATTTAAACACTATAAAAAAACGGAGTTTACTAATTAACGGACAATTATCCATCGTCTATTTCCGACAAATAACGACAATTTCTTCAACAGATTTACCGATAAATTAGTGTGGTTTCATGCTTTGAAGTTTGAACTGAAGTTGCATAGAAGGGCTTCATTTGTTCGATGCCTTTAAAACACGTGATTGTAGTTATAATCTTAAAAATTAAATGAGGTACTATATGAATTGACCTCCACATTGATAATTGTCATTATTTATTATTATATTAATCAGTATCATTCTTTTTTAATGTAAAATAAGTATTCCTCCAACAACCTTTTCAAATTTCAAGTCAAAATCTTTCTCTAAATTCTAAACAGCCACTCACCACTTTCCAATATTGCTAACCCGAAATTATCGGTTAAACCAATTTTTTTGCTTAATTAAGTTCTTATAGCCTTTTTATTGCCTTGTGAACTCATGGTGGCAATCGGTTTTTATTTATAAAAACAACTGTAGTATTTAAAAATTTATACATCGATATGGCATATTAACTAACCTACAAAAATCCAATATATATAGTCAAGAAGTACAAGATCCAATGTACGAATCAAAGTACAAAAACTACTCCCTCCCATCTGTCCCTAAAAATTTACCATTTATTTCTATATTTATCCGTTCTTAAAAATTTGTCACCTTTCATTTTTACCATTATTGGTAGTGGACCACATATTACACTAACTCATTTCTACTCACATTTTATTATAAAATTAATATATAAAAATAGGACTCACATGCCACTAACTTTTTCAACCCAATTTCTAATACATTTCTTAAAACCTGTGCCGGGTCAAATGGTGACAAATTATGGGGGACGGAGAGAGTAATAGATATGGTGAAGTCCTTTTTGTATTCATAACCCCATCTCTAGAGATCATCAATCTAATTACCAACTAATCTACTGTACATTTTATGTCGATAAGTTCAATACTATGTGTCGACAAAGAAAAGCAAGTAGAAACATTCATTGAATATCCACCAAAAGATGTAGACGAAGAGAATTTATGAATGCAAAAGTCCAAGACTATTCTCTTCCCATCTTCCTCTCATCTTCACACTACCATTTTATAATGTTACCACAATTACATGCATCCAATCATCCCCACCCCTAATATTCTCTATATTTCATATTTTCCAACACATACAAAAAAATCCAATAAAAAAAACATGAAGCGAAAATTGGTAGAAGATCACACCACCATGTTCTCTCCCACCGCCGCCGATTACCAAGAAGCCACAATCGAGGTCCTCCGCCGCCCCCGCGGCCGCCCTCCCGGGTCGAGAAACAAGCCGAAGCCGCCCCTTTTCGTGACGCGCGACTCCAACATGAGCCCCTATGTCCTCGAGCTCCCCGGCGGCGTCGACATCGTGGACTCCACCGCCCGCTTCTGCCGGAAGAGGAGCGTCGGCCTCTGCCTCCTCAGCGGCAACGGCGCCGTCGTAGACGTCACCCTCAGGCAGCCCTCCGCCACCCCCGGCGCCACCGTCACGTTCCACGGCCGCTTCGAGATCCTCTCCATCTCCGCCACCGTCCTCCCTCCTGGGGCCACCGCAGCTGCCGCGGCCGCGCCCTTCGCGGTGACGGTGGCGGGGCCGCAGGGGCAGGTGGTTGGGGGCCACGTGGTGGGGCCCCTCGTCTCTGCTGGGACGATCTACCTCGTCGGTGTTAACTTCACCAACCCCTCATTCCACCGCCTGCAGTCGGTGGATCACGAATCCGGCCAGGAAGGCGATCGTGACTCTCCTCAGACGAACTCCGGCAGCGGGAGTGGAGGGGCGGCGCCGGCGTCCATGTATAGCTACCCGTCAAACGACGTCGTGTGGGCCCCGCCACTAGACATCAGCCGCCACCGCCGCCTTACTGATCATAATTATAGCTCATCCTTTGATTTTGACACGAGTTCTAAGAAACGAATTGAAAAAAATAGTGAAATTTATATGGTGGGTTAGTTTTATAAAAATGTGAGTGAAATAAGTTAATAGAATTTGTGATCTACCTATCATTTATAGTAAAAATGATCCGAGACTTCTAATTACGGATGTATTAAAATGATAAATCGGGGCTCCTAATGCTAGATGGAGGGAGTACTTTGATTATGGAAATTCTTGCTTGTAATTTTGATGATTAGGTTTTACCTATAGTTTGAAAATTTTAAGTTTTAGTCAATTCATAGTTAATGTTGTAGTTTTGAAATTGAAATATTATAATTTGTCATCTTTTCTTAAATTAGTTCTGTATGTGGAAATGGAAACAATATTTTTTGTTAACATTAAAAATACGATGTTTTGTTAAAATAGAAAAAATAAAGAAAGATATGAAAAACACTTAATGAACGTTAAAAGACAATTATGTTGTTTGTCTTGGACTGCGAATGACACAAATTGAATAATTGAAAATTTTTATTTCAAAACTTTGATAAGCTTCTTGCTCTAGCTATTTCGTTTTATTGAATTTATTCAAGGTTTGACCTATGAAAATACTCTCTTTATATTTGTCGTGATTCAGTGAATGGGGTGGACTGGCGTTGTCCAATTTTCCAATAATAGGAAAATGGTGCAGTCTATGTCTGAAATTTAAAAACAATACTTGAAATAGAATTGAAAATATGGACGGTGGTGATTTGATGGTGCAGATGTATCTACTCGGTCGGGTTGATTTGGGCTTTTTCTAAAACACAAGCCCAACGAAGACCCAAATAAGGCCCACTATAGGCCTGACTTAATGAGTACTATATATAAAGAGGAGTCAGCTGAAGCCATGTTGGCGAGCAAGAAGTCCAATAAACAGAGCTGAAAAACAGCCAAAAGGTACAAGCAAAGAAGCTAAAGTAAACCACCAAGCAAAACGAGACAAGACTCATCAGAAGCAGCTACAAAAAAGAACAAAGAGCAAATACCCACGGACACGTTTGTAGGAGGAAAACCAAAAACCAACCAAAGTTAAAGGAGTCATGCTTTGTACCTCAATCTCTTATTATTCCTTGCACTCGTCAACTCCCTGATTTCACCCAGTTTCTCAAACAAATATCTCGGCCAGAATGCAAATTCTGGGCACCATCCTTTCGCCCAACTTTGTCTCTAAAAAAAAACTTAGTCTCTTTTCGTTGTTTTTGTCCAGTCTCTCAAATCAGTCTGTTTTGTATTTTTAAAAAAGTTCACCACACATTACATAACTAATAACGTAGTTCCACTTTTATTAATAGTACCTTTCTCCCAATTTAACCCGACACGAGTTTTAAGAAATTGTTTGACTTTATATTAAATGAAGGTGTGCAGTGGAATAAGGGTCCCACATTGAGGAGATTAAGGGTGTATTTAATGTCAATTTTTGGTAAGATTCCAAGTGGGACAAACTTTGTGTGACGAACGAAAATGGTGAAATGAGACAAACTTTGGGGGACGTAGGGATTAACAACAAACAAATAGAAAATTTAAATTACAATATTTATAGAGGAGAAAATATGAGATTTTTATTTTACCAAAGAAGGATGATATGAGGAGAAAAGATGAGATTTTTTTGTGCAAAACTATAATAAATGTGGTCTCTATTAATAGAGGATGAAAAATTACGAATTTTAGTATAATTTTTTATAAATTTTTAATATAATATATTCGAAATATATAAATTTTAAAAAGAAAATTATCAACGAATGAGAATGTGCCATTTGACAGAATCATTAAATAAGTTGACCAATTGGTGGTTGCCTCCAAACTGACCGAGATCAAGGGGAGAGATAGATCCTTGCAATCAATTTTTTTTAGAGTGAACTACAAAAATGATCCATGGACGATGAGTTTATCTCACCCATAATCCCCGGACTTTAAAAATATCGCCAGATATCCCTGGACTAAGGGTTTATCTCAAATTTGGTCCTTTTGCCATTTTTTATACGAAAATACCCTTTTGAGCATTTGGGCAATTTGGTCTGTTTACACTTTTAACATTTTAAATACGATATTATTTCAGTGATATACTAAATCTGATATTATTTCAAAATTATCATTCTTCTTCCTTTTGCAATCCTTCACTCTGTTTCTTTATTTTAATATTAGATTTAATTTTAAATATAGATTTTTAAATATCAATAAATTTTTTTAATTAAAACTATTTATTCATGAACACTATAAATATTGATTAAAACTTATAATTTTTGTTATTTAATATAATATTCAGCTGAATTGAATAAGTACATAAAAATAATATTAATCATGATGAAAAAATTAGGGCTATTCCATTTAGCCTTCGTTCGGTTGTTATAATTGCTTGTGATTAAATATTATGAAGTTGACTAAAAATTTGATACTGCTAAAATTTTTATTTAGGAGTATTTTTGTTGAAATTTTCTAGTTAGTTAGTTTTGATTGTTTTCAAATAAATAAATAAAAATTATATTAGTCTTACATTAGATGCATATTTATTTCAGAATAAACCATGTTATATAATCTATTTATGATTAAAACTATTAAATATTGATTAAAAAACTATGTTGCCGTCGGCGTACCTTATTGATTAAATATTAGACACTAACAAATATTGACAAAAACTATTAGTTTTTATTATTTAATAATTTTAATAATTAATAAAAATTTATTGATATTTAAAAATTGAAATTTTAATTTTAATTTTATAAAATTAAGTCTAATATTGAAATAAAGAAACAAAATGAAGGATGACAAAAGGGAAGAGAATGATAATTTTGAAATAATATCAGATTTAGTACATCACTAAAATAATATCAGATTTAAAATGTTAAAAGTGTAAAATTACAAAATTGCCCAAATGCTCAAAAGGGTATTTTCGTATCAAAAAATGGCAAAAGGAACAAATTTGAGATAAACCCTTAGTCAAGGGATGTCAGACGATACTTTTAAAGTCCAGAGACTATGGACCCGATAAACCCATAGTCCATGGACCATTTTTGTAGTTCACTCTTTTTTTAAAAATACATAATGTGGTGGCGGTCGACCCTTCTCAGCCGATAAACATGGTCTAACATTTTTCTTATAAGCGAAAACACAAACACATATTTTAATAAATTGTTTGCATATTATAGAACATACAAAGTCTAACAATTTCAAATATCTTATAGTAATAATTATATGCACTTCAGCACTTTAATAAGAACTGATATTGAATGACTAAACATAAAGTGCATCACAAATTTTGCCTTTCTTGATGTTAAAATGCATTACAGATTATAACCATAATTTTAGGCGATCGGCATTTGATTTTTTTTTTCCTCCACTTTTGTTAATTATGCTTTAAAAAACCACATACACATGTATCACTAATGGTACTGTAACACCCTCCTACCGTACCGTCCGGCTACTGTAACACCCTCCTACCGTACCGTCCGCCGGCCGAATAGGCAATATCACAATAGGGGCGCCATCAAGTATGACAACTTAAAATTTTCATTTTCTGAACCATTCAAAACCAAATATTTAAATAATAAGATATTAAAACTGAGCAAACCATATGACTATATTATATGGAAATATATCACTCAGTGAGTTGCTTAAAATTTATTAAAGCTAAAACGTGTGGAAGTGTTGAAGTTTTTCTTGAGGAAGTGTGATTTGTCGGGGAATAGAAGGCGTTTCTGATGGTCTCCGTCGTGACTTACACTATGACGCCTTCTACTCATAGGCTCAGCATCTCTTCGACTCACAAATCGCAACTCCTGTGCTCGCAAATTATCAATATACATGTGTGTTTTTCGATGCAAGAAACATAGTCACTCAAGCCATAAATTGGCAAGCTAAGATGTCCAACTCAAACACCAAAATTAAAAAACTATAGCAACACAACCACCCATCAACCACAAACATTGATACTGATTAATGAGTATAATTTGATTTTTTTTAAGTTGACTTTTCTTAATACAAAATTTTTATTCATCTCACATTTGAATATCACACCCAATTGAAACTAATAAATATAATCACATGCAAATAACATAAATTTATCATCTAAATTAGAAAGAAAATGTAGAATACTCACATTGGAGTTAGGGAATGGGCACTCGACCGGTTTGTCCCCGGGTGGCGGCGCAATGGGGCGCTGAACCGGCCAGAAACCGGCTGCGCATTTGTCTCCCGCAACCGCATCTTCGCCGGCCATGTTCATCTCTGTTGTCTCACTACTCTTGTTTTTTTCTTTCAATCTAATCAAAACACACATATATATAAACGAGTGAACAAATATATAAATAAACATTTTAATTAATTTTATGTATATATATATATATATATATATATATGATGAAAATCAAGTAATAAAATTAGTAAATATCACAGCATCTTTTTCGGGAGGGAAGCCCATTAATTTGGTAGAACGACATGAAAAATTAAGATCAGAGAAGCAAAAGGTGTTGTTTTTATTGTTTGTGAGAAGAAAAAAAAGAAAAGGAGCTGGTAAAGCAGATTTACTCAACAGTGAAAGTTTGAGAACAGAATTTTTGGGTTTTACTTTTACCTTCTTTTTTTTTTGTGGAGTTCAACCTTTGTTTACTTTGAGAAGGCCACCGTTTTGTTTGAAAATAAATGCACCTTTGTCTACCACCTTATGACTTTTTTGAATTTAGAATTATTATTCGATTTTGTTTTATTGTTTTAATATATAAACAAAAATGTTAGCAATAACGTATCTAAACAACATAACTAGTGCGACTAATTTACTTTGAAAAATGTATTTCTTGAAATTCTTGGCCAGTTTTTTCCGAGTTTTTTGTTAGACATTTGTTAACAAAAATTGAAATTGAATATCCATTATATATAGGTATTCTAAGATTGAGATATTTTTATTGGCATGCTAACTTTCTAGCAACTAACTTTATTGCTACTTAGGAAAAAAAATTAATCCATTCATAGAGGTGCGCGATTGTAACTGGATCATTTTAATTTTGGTTCGGAACCGGAACCAGACACGTACAAAGTAGCACTGTAAAAATTTATTAGCCCAACTTTAAGTGTAGATCATTGATTTTTATGAATTTAGATCTGATTATCGTAAAGAGAAATCAATTTTAAATATATTTAAAGATGGAACTGGAACCGGAACCACGGCTTTATGGTTGGGAACGGATCGTAGAATCCTTTCTGGTTTTGCGGAACCAAAACCGGAACCAGAATCGGTGGTCCCAGAACCTCATATTGAGGTTGGGCTCAAATTTTTACTTAGAGCCCGTGGATGCCCAAAACGCTCCACCAATAAGCTTGAACTTGATGGGCTTGTCCAACAATACATTCAGTAGGAGTTAATTTTGCACCTTTGTAGAATAAATGCAGGAACAATTTCACTCTATAATTTAATATTTTATCTTATACAAATAAATATCGAATTAGTTCAATTAAATTATCACTGATATCTAGATATAATTTATAATCATTTAATTTAAATGATTTTTTATATATTGTTCTAGAAGGAGCTTTCATTCAAAAGTAAAGTAATATGTGAATATATTAATTTTCTATTTATTGTATTATTAAAGTAACCAAACATAAAAAAAGTTAAAATTAAATACTAATACTATCATTTACTTACTTTTAGATTTTACAAAAAATAGGAAAGATCATTTCTAGTACATATAATTTATATCTTTGTTTAGTTTTGAAATCTTACAATCCAAGATTAAATAAGACAGTGGCGGATCCAGAACCCGAGTATGGAGGGGGCAAAATTAAATATTAAAAAAATTAATAAAATTTTTAAGAATAAAATTAAATAATATATTAATTTAAAATAAAAAAATAATACTATATTAAATAGCAAATATTTAAACTCCATAAATATTTCAAAGGTTTATTTTGATATACAAGTAATAAGATGCAATAAAAATTACATAAAATAAGTATTTTATACTACTAATAAATAGTAAAATATAGTATCAAATATTTTTTTAAAAATATTTAACTAAAAATTAATAGTATAACAAAATAATATGCGTAAACTAATAAAAACATAGATTCATAAAGCATTTCAATGCTTTGATTGGGTAATAAGAAGTCACATGAATTGATAAAATAAAGAAAGAAAGGTTAAAAGAAGAAAAAATGCTCTCAATGAGGCTTGATCCAAGGACTTCTTGATTAAATGGTCAACAACACAAACACTAGACTACTAACTTAAACACAACATATATTGAAACCTCATATTTTTCTATGCACGGAGGGGGCGATTTTACTATTTCCACCTCGATTATAAGGGATATTTAGGCTCTCCGGACGGCTGGGAAGGGGTGGTCGCCCCCTCCTGTAATCTAGATAGCGGAGATGATGGATGGTTGTGGTGTGACACTCCATTTGTGCAAAATGTTACCAAATATATCATAGAAATTGAGACTTATTTGATGATGAGTTATGTCGAGAGTCATGAAACCTTGACCATCATAGAAAAATTTCATCTCGTTAGGGTTGGGCCACTCGTATACACCCCTCCAAGCCTTCGATCCGCCTCCACTAGTCAAAAATTGAAGAGGACTGCAACGGTTTCGTTATTAATATGAATCATAACGAAGACATATTCGTAATTTCATTGTAAATAAATTCCTAGAACGATGTCAAATGTTCGAGTGAGAAAATTATCTTTAAAATAGTCGAATGAAATATGCTTTATGATTGGCCATAATATAATTTCCGAGTTACCTGTCAGGACTAGCTATATGCTGGAGGCAGTGATCATGTCCATTTATATAGAGATCAACTCCATTTGCCTGTGATTTCCATAGAATTAATTAGTCATAATTGGATCTTTTATTATGCCATTAATAAAACTTTATATTCTATCAAAATAAACGAACATATTAATAGATATCAATTCGAAATCATGAATAGACTGATCTAGCTTATGTAGAACTATTATAAATAACACATTCGAAGCAATTTTCATGAATTTGATTTGTTATCGTCAATTTAAAATGTATGTTGGTTCAGATTCTATAGTCCAAAAACAAACAATAAGATATACCAAAATGCCCAAAAGTACATTCTTAATTTGAAATTTAAATAAATAAGTCCTATAGATTTGTGTTTCTATATTATTTGACATATACACACATATATAAGAAAAATACATACCTCAAGAATGGGAAGAACCTTATCGACAAGCTCTTGAGTGTTACCATGATCACTAGCGCTCTTAATCGTGTGGTGACCTATCACTATTTTCCACTTAGCTTTCGACTCTATTAGTGTACTCTCCAAATCCTGTTTTACACATAAAAATTTGTCACAGTTTACTTTTCAATTGGTCCATAAAAAAAATTCCATTTAAAAAGTCACAATACTCAATTTTCGAAAGAGATTCATATCATAACAGTGTTAGACTTTGGGGACACATTTAAACTCTACATTAATATGATATTATTCGTTTTAAGCTAAGCCCTCACAGTTTTGCTTTTGAGTTACTCTCTAAAAGGCATCCTAGTGCTAGGCTGATTTCAAAACCGAAAATTACGATTTTAGAATTTTTGGAGTCAAGAACTGGATCACTAGTATACAAATTCTAATTCAGCCCACAAAAACTGTTACAATTCTCAAACCGGAATAGCCGGTCCAATTCCGAGCCGACCCCTTAAGTGGTCCAAAATTTTAGTACAAGCTTATTAAATTCGGCTTAGAAAATCATCCACCTATATATTAATTCAACTCTACGCATAAATTTATATTCCTATATATGAATAATGTATATCTGTCACTCTTTTTAAAGTTAGAGATAATTGCTATTTATAGTCAATCTTTATTTTTTGTGTGTAATTGCAGCATTAAATTCAACGTGTGTGACTTGTGTCATCATCACCTATTTTGCTTTAGTTTTTTACTACGTTTCTTTGTTTTGATAATTATTGGTGAACGGGTAAAATAATTGAATTTTTTGAATTAGAATTAACAAATATGGTAAGAAAATTAGTGGCATTTCATTGACTTTATATAGTTAGAGATTTATGGTTAGATCCGAATCTGCCGGTTCAACACGAAAAGGCAGGCGGTTCCGATTTTGTCCGAAACAATTATAAATGGATTGAATCGAAACCGACTCATAAGTTCAAGTGGTTTAGTTTTGGTTCTAATATTTGAATTGTGAATAGGCGTTTACTAGTGGCCTCGGTTCAAAATCGGGGAAATCGAAAAAAAATCATAGGAAATCTGATAAAAAATTGTCAGTTTTGAACCGACACTGGGAAAAATGAAAAAAACACGTGTACCTGTAAGAGGGTTGAAAGATATTTCTCTCTAGGAAGAACACCTCTCCAATCATACACATGATCTTTTGGTTTCGTGAAGTATTTGTCTTCAAACGGCGTCGTGTCTATGAAGAAAAATTCTACAATATCTGCACACCAGGTCACAAAATTCCAACAATAATAAGTAATTACTTAATTATCAAAAATAAATTTAAAGTACGGTTATAATTATAATTACAAACCTGCGTCAAGAATAAAAGATTTCATACAAAACCATCTGCTGTCTCTTGCTTGAAGGATTGGACTCAATTGTGCCAAGGCGTCACCTCTATAATCATGGTTTCCCAACACTACAAATAATATCAACATTTAGGAGAAAGAAAGGAAGTACTAATATTCTACAAAAAGTAGTTTTATGTACATTATTCACAATATATTTGTATTATTTTAACATAAATTTAAAGATTCATGTAATCTATTAATTTGGACGAGTGTGCGCAGAAAATTGTGTTTTTGCATAACAAGTCTCTCTCACTCTTACTATAACTACACATCATTTTGTTTGTATGTGTTGGGTGTCGCATTTTCTTTTCCAATTTACTGGGGTTTAATGAGTAAGAATGATTACAAGGTATACATATTGAATTTTAATTTTATATAATTTATTAAATTAATAATATCATTAATAATATTTAAAATATGAAAATCAATTAAATATAAAATAGACCAATTAAATTAAAATAAAAATAGTGTTCACCAATAATATTTACGTAAGATGTTCACCACAAACTTTCTATGAATCGTTTATTAATCTTAACATTTTTAGTTAATTAATCGTTATTTTCTATTAATCTATTTTGAAAAATTTAATACAAATCATTAAAATAGAAAATAGTAATGAAAAAAGAAAGTACCATTGTACCACGTCTTTTGCAAAGAAGGAGCCGTGTATATATGAGTGAAAGATTGGTGGAAGGCAGGATCATTGACGTCGATCAATCCGTCGTCGTAAAAATTGTCACCAGTTGAAATAACAAAATCAATATCCATCTTGTCCGTTGTCACGCCCATCTTCAATAACCAAACATCTTATTAATTCATGGAAATGACAAGCATAGTTCAAAACGTAACATAATTTTAGTTATGTCACACTTTTCCTTCTTATTTGTGCTACGTATTTTGACACGCATCAACCACTTCATTGAATTCTCTTACCAAATTTTGAACTCCCCCTTTAAAGATTGAACTCCCTAGTTTAAATACGGCAAGCAAGAGTTCATGATATAAAGCAAAAGTCCAGATAGCAAACACATAAGAAAATTCCTAATCAATAGCCTAAACTTAAAATACTTAAGCAAAGCAACTCCAAAAACACTTCAAATATCGTGTTTGAAGATAACGGCTACGTACTGCAAATACATTAAGACCGACTAAAATAAAAACACTTCGGTGGTATTCGGTTTTCAAGATAAAATAATAACAAGATACAATCTAGTGATTGAGTTGTGGGATTAAATCTGATGAACCAAACACGCTACAAATTTAATCTCGAATTATGCAATCATGCAAACCGAACACCCCCTTCGTATAATAAAACTAAAAATCATTTTCAGTCACCAGATCAGAAAGATAATTAACATATTCATCGCAGTCTATAATTTTCATTTTAAAATTGGATTTGTAACCTAACTCTTCCCAAATATAATATGTGTGTGAATTATGTATGAACCTGATGAGCAAGTTGAGATTGATTGTAGTGACCCTTTCTTCCCCAATCTCCCACCACCAACACTTGAAGGGATCCATCAGCTTTTGTAGGTTGTTGGAAGCGTGGAAACTCTCCATTGCTCACATGAATTAGAGCTATAACTAATATCATCATCCTATCCATTCTCAACATCCCTCAATTTTCAGAGAGAAGCAAGTTTAGAGGATTTGTTTGAAATATAGGAGTACTAGTATGTGTACACATGCCAAAGATATTTTAGAGACTTCTAAATGTGTGAATAGTATCAAATAAGTATCGAATTTGTTAAGGAATATCCACTATTACAAATAGTGGATAGTGATATCAACATAATAAAATTATTTGATAGAGTAAAGATAAAAACATATGTGACGTGGCAGTGTATATATAATATAATCGAATCGAAAGTGGGCCAAATGGCAATAGCCAATTATTCAGAAACAGACAATGCTCTACGATCAATTCGAACAGCTTTCATTACCAGTTACCACATTATGGGGTCCATCTTACCTCTTTCACTTTATTAAGTTTTTAAACGAAAATTGATTCAAAATACTATGTCTGTTTCTAAAAAATACTAGCAACTATTTTTATTTTAATTTATTTTTTAAAATTAAAAAGTTTTCATTTTAGGAATTCTTTTTTATGAGTGACACCGATAATACTTCACTATAAAAAAATTATCTTTTAGTGACACAAAAATTGAGACGCAATTACTAGCGTTTGGAAAATTTTAAAAATAACCATAATTTAGGACGCAAAAGGAAGCGTCCCTAAGTTGAGGGCAATTTATCTTAATCTTTTACTTTTTTAGGACGTGTCTATTTGTGTCTCTTGATTTTAGTTGGGACACTAACAATAAGGACATTTTATGAAGTGTTGGTGGTATATATAATTAGACACACAAATTAACGTCCTTAATAGCATTAAAAAGTGTGATTATTTGATTTTTTTGTTGTAGAGCTTCAATCACTTATTCTTTCTGTTTCTTTTACTTTATCAATTGTACATTAAAATTAGTGTTATTTTAAAAATTTCTATTTTTAAATAATAGACGTACTAGTAATTAAAATTGTTCAATTTCTAGCTCATCTCATAATTTTGAATATCAGCTGAAAAAATCATGAATATTCGTGAAAAAATCCAACCTATTCAACAATTTTTTAAATTAGTAGAAAAACCATGAAACTATGACTATTCGCAATTTCCGCAAAAAGTCGTCAATTTTGATGAAAACTTTGTGATGACCCGCGACGTTAAAAATTAGCCAAAAACATTTAATTTGAAGCAATTATCCGATAACGAAAAATCTAATTGTGTAATTGTAGTAACTGTTGATGTTTTTTCGGTCTAGCCAAACAACACTACTTTTATGAATACATGCTATCATATAATTTTCTGGCTTTTATATCAGCTACAATTTCTATAAAAAAATTATTATAAAATAATTGTAACAAATACAAATTCATAGCGTTGCCAAGACTTATTTATAAAATAAATTACAGTACATCTTTTTGAATGCGATCTCACATAATTAAAGTATATATGTTACCTACCATTGATGGGGTGTTACATGTGACACCTTGCAAGTCGAATTTATGATCATTACAATGTTGTCAATGTAATAAATATTTAATTAACCAAAAGCCCCAAAACTGTCCCCTTCTATGTTAATTGATGATAATTAATTTTGATTACCGTATATAATTATAGTGTCTAGGGGATTTTCATATGATGATATCTCTCATCAATTATTGAAGAGTTTGTGTTTTTATATAGGATTATTTTCTAGTAAAAAGGACACTACTTTTTCATTCAATTATTGAAAAGTTGGTGTTTTATTGGCTTCACTACAAGTTATAATTCTATTACTAATATTTATAAGCAAAATCGAATCTTTAGTTCTTTCTTTGTATTTTTCATGTTAATATTTTTAGGTCTTTCCCCTTTTTTTATCAGGCTCTTATATTATTAATATTATCTCATTTACTAAAATTCTCATACAAGTTTTTTTAACCTAACTTTTCACACATGTTTATAATAATGGTAAGTTTTCAAAAAAAAAATCACTTTACTTTATCTTATTTTTGACCGAACTTTTTCTTTTCCTTTTCTTCCCTTTATATTTTCCTTTTTGGATGACAAGATCATAAGGCAATAGATATGAGTCCCATTTTTGCTGAAACAGGTTTTTGTTCGTTTCTAGTTTCTCCCATCCCATGACATCTTCAGTTGGTTATTTTAGTGTAATTGAATTAACTTGATTGATCAATATTGTCATAATGAGACATCATATAAATTTGGAAGTGTGGAGTGCACGTTTGTTTGAATTCATTATGATTAAACGGGGGTTCGGGAGCAGCGCCCCCGAGTAGCGGGGTCCAAGGGGCAATGCTTCGTGAAGAGACGCGATGTTTCGTTTCAGGCCTCTTCTTATTGATCTTTTTTGGTTCAAAGTTGGATCGAGTTTTAACATATGAAACTTCTAAAAACCTGAATTGTATCCGATCAAATATTGATTCGTTATGAAACAGGAAAATTTGTCGACGGTTGAAGCGTTTATACTCTCTAATGGAAAGTTAACACCCTTCAAATTTCTAAATACATGTCAATTTGCTTTTCATTTCTCTAAATTTCCCCAAATCTCTAAATAAGTTCTTCTCAAAGTCTCTAAATTTCCTTACATAATTTTGCCCCACAAAATTATATTTCTGGCTCCGGTCCCGACTTTGCTGCTCATCAATTTTGACTCTGAGTATTTATTTTAGGAAAAAAGAATTAATTTGAAATTAAATTCAGATGACTTTGGATATTTATTTTAGAAAAAAAATACTATGTAGCGAATGGAATTTGCTTAATTTGGCATTAAAATCATACTATTACATGATATGGGGAAGTTACAAATATTATGAAACCAACCTAAATGGTAGAGAACATTGATTTTGATGCACTCCAATTGTGCAATACATTGCCAAAAATATCATAGAAATATAAAACAATTTGATGTTGATTAATTTCCATGCTTATGAAACCTTGTCCATCATAAAAAAATTGCATCTCCTTAGAGTTGGGCCAATTATACACACCCCTCCACGCCTTCGACCCTGCCCCACTTGTTATAAATTGAAGAGGGCTGCCCAAAATTTGTAATATAAAATTAGAATAAACTATTAAGAATTATGATTTTACTTTAAATTATTAAAAAAATGTTTACCTGTTGGAACTAGAAATTTGCTGCATGCAATGGTCGTGTCCGTTTATGTAAAGATCAACTTTGTTTGACTGATTAGAGGAAAAACGTCTTAACAAGTAAAAATAATGAAACAATGCTATATCGAAAATCATTATAGAAGAAAGGCAACGGACGGACCTCGAGAATTGGAAGAACCTTTTGTTCAAGTTCTTGAGTGTTGCCATGGATACTAGCGCTTTTTATTGTATGGTGACCAACCACGATTTTCCATGTTGCACGCGACTCTCGTAGTGCCTCATCCAAATCCTATTTAATTTTTCCAATTTTAGTTATATAGTAACATATAGACATACACGTTATACATTATATGAATATGGTAACATACTTTTTTAGATGTGGTATAAAATAGACAAAATTGACAAGTCATTTTCTTTGACTGAAAAAAGCAAATTGAAATGCAATTTTCTTATTTGAAATGTTATATGAAAAATTAAATGCACAACTACTAGAATAGTTGATAGTAGGAGAATTATATTGAATGGGACAAAATATGTAAAGAATAAAAGACATTTTAAGGAAAGAGGCCTTTGTTGGATTATTGGGCCCATGATCATTTTCTACTTATTTTTCGATAATTTGATTAATAATGTTTCTCATTTATTATGGAGATGTACTAACTTGAACTCCTAATTTATTAATTTAAAAGAAATCGGCTTACTCGTCAAAACCTATTTCCTTATCAGTTGATCTATTACTACTATAGATGACGGGAGGGTTGTCAGTTCATGAGAACTCGTGCCGAAAGCGAATGAGACTTCTACTAGGAAACAGAGAGAGAAATTAATATGATACATGAAAATTAAACCTGCAATAAATTTGAGAGGTACTTGTCTCTAGGAAGGACTCCTCTCCAGTCATAGATCTGATCTTCAGGATCAGTAAAATATTTGTCTTGCATTGGTGTTGTGTCAATGAAGAATAATTCTACAATATCTGTTTCCAAACATTATTTGGATATTAATAATTGACTTATTTTCTAGATAATATAAATGAATTATGGAAGCAAATATAAACCTGTATTAAGAATAAAAGATTTCAAGCAAAACCATCTATTGTCTCTTGCTTTGAGAGTGGGGCTCAATTGAGCCATGGCATCACCTCTATAGTCATGGTTCCCCAACACTGCACACAATTTAATTAATCAATATAGGAAAATATTATTAATTGATTAAAATGAAACAAATGAAACAGGGTTAATTGTCTGAAAACCATGAATTTTGAATTTGTTCGCATAATGCCATGACAAAAAAAACTGATTGCCTACATGTAATATACTGTTGATATTTTTCCAACCAAACACGACATCATTTATAACTAACCGGAGGTGCATGTGTATTTTCCCAGTTACTATATTAGATGCAATTTCACTGAAAAATTTCGTCATGAGATAATTATGAATAAATCTTTACTTCATAATGTGCGACGGACCAGAATTTGACCAGATTGTAGTATAATTTTTTTTTCTGGAATTTGCACGAAATTATTTTGTAAATAAATATAGTTTGGAGGGAATTCATACCAGTGTACCACATCTTGTTCAAGGCTGGAGAAGTGTATATATCAGAAAATGATTGATAAAAGGCTTCATCATTTTCATCTCTTAATCCACCAGGATAAAAATTGTCCCCAGTTGAAATGATAAAATCAATGTTTTTCTTTTCTGCAGTGATACCCATCTGTCAATGAGACACACAAAAATAATTACTAAATGAATTCAAGGTGAAAATGAACACTAATAGAAAATCTACACATGTGTGCATATTAATTAATAAAATAAAAAATACTAGTACTAAATAAGTAATGTGTAGATCAACATATTATAAAAAAATATAATACTATGAAATATTTAGAACGTACAAGAAAGTAATAGTACTAATGAGCTAGGTTGAATTAATTTAATCCAACCGACATGTGCCCATGCATTAATTCATTATTGATAAATAAATCATATCTTGGAAACAAATTTATTCCCATTATTAGTGTTGAATTGACAATGTGGCCCACTACTTTATGACTGGTACATTTTGACTAAAAGATTCTCCAAAATAATGTTTTTTTAACAAAATGAGAAGTAAGAAGAAAATTAAAATTTACTCGGAAGGTTTTTTTGTGCGAACCTTATCTCTAAGAAAGGAAGAAATTTAATGGAAAAGGAGAAAAGTCTCTTTCTCACATCCTTCCAAGCCATTTTTTCTCCAATATGTGTGGACTAATTAATCATATGTTTACATATATACATAACCATATAATATGGCATGACTTTTGTAAAAAAAATAATGTGGATGAATTAGATCACTTAAAAATGGCATGGTATGTGAAACATTAAGATATGTTGTACTTTAAAATAGAAACTTGGCCATTGAAATGAAAATTAAAATTGTGAATTTTTGTCGAAAAGAGAAAATGACCTATAAAACTGACGAGAAAATTCATTAGACAATGATCATACACAAATCAATGAGAAAATTTCATAACACGAGAATAGAGGTTTCTATGTGATGTTCTCCTTATACCTGATGAGCGAGTAGTGACTGATTGTATTCGCCTTTTCTCCCCCAATCTCCGATGACAAAAGCAGTGATGGATCCATCGGCTTTGGTTGAGGGTTGGAAGCGTTGAAACTCACCTTTGCTCACATCAACAACTAACATAACAACAAGAATTGTCAATGTCACTTTCATCAACTGATGATCATTCTTGTTCGCCATATCTAATTGATATGTGTGTGTAAGAGAGATAGAGAGAGCTAGCAAGTGATGGAGTGTTTCTTGTAGAACCTAAGTTTATATAGAGTTTGAATGTAACGAAATAAAATTAATATTATTGAGAACATTATTGAAGAGGATGGGCAGTGAGGTGCAATTATTAGGGAGATATCCACTATTTTCAAACCACAACTTTGTAAGGCCCTACCAAATCAAGATATAAAGTTATTGTAGTGTTGCCTCACATTTTTTACCTTGTCAAATTTTTTCATCTTATATTAGTACTTATATATTTCATGTTTCAAAAAAATTACAAGTATTTTACTAAATGTATATACGCACACGAAAATAAATGCAGATACAATACAAACGTTGTGACACTTTGAGCATTCACATCCGTGCTCTTGCCAACGAGCACGGATGTGGGCACGGACCTACTTTTACTCCATGCTCTTAGGCAAGAGCACAACACCCACATTCGTGCTCTTCCGCAAGGACATACTCAAGGGTCCCACCATTCTATTATTCAATTTAAATAAAAACATTTCCACAATATTAAAATGCATTAAAAATCCCCAAAATACTATTACTAATTACTAAAAAATTAAAAATTACATAATTAAAATCCTAAAAATTAAAAATTTCATAATTAAAGCCTTAAAAATTAAAAATTATATAATTAAATTCATAAAATTAAAAAAATCCACTACTCGTGGCCGAATTTCGCTCAAATGGATGATGAATGTGTGTATATAGATGATTTTGGGATTAATTTTTAAAAAAAAATCAAAAAAATGTTAATAAAATCTGTATATTTTTGGGAATCCGAAAAAATATATATTTTTATTTTTGGTATTATTTTAAATTTTTTTTAAAAGAAAAAGAAAATGCCAACTGCCAATAGAAATGTGTCACGTCGCCCTGCTCGCTGGCACAGACGTGCTCTTAGCTAGGAGCACGTCCGTTCCAGCGGCAAGAGCGCAGCGGTGGACAGGGGTGTCCTTGCCAGCGGCACCGACGAACGGACGGACCCTGCTCACCGCTGTGGATGCTCTTATTATCTTAGATTATTTGTTAATAAAGATTGTGTCCAACTAAATTATATTCATAACGTGGGCTATAAATTCACCAACCCAATAATGCGGATTTTTTCGGATTTGATATGCTATTTTGTATAGTGGAAGGGTTAATTCAATGAGGATCCGTGGAAAAATTACATTAGAGGTTATGCAATTAATTTAGTGTGGAATAGGGGGATTTAGATGAATTAATGTAGCTCGTCACATATAGCAAGTTTATTAATTTAATTTGGTCACTTAATAAAATAACGAATCGGTTTCTTGGATTCCTCATAAAGAAAAAAAAATAAGAAAAAAATTGACTGTTGGGTTAATTAGGTTGGGAAAGAAATCTAACTGGGGAAATACTTAATTTCTTATAGTTAATATAGCTTACTAATTAGTAGTATGATAATTATGATACCGATTTTGTAAATTGGTAGTTAATATAGCTTACTAATTAGTAGTATGATCATTATGATACCGATTTTGTAAATTGGTAATTTATTAGTATTAGATAAAATTACTTTTCACAAAAATCGTGTATGTAATCCACAATTCCATACTAATCAAAATGATTACAAATGAAAAAAAAATGGAGTTATTGTTGATCATGTGCGTGCCCACTAACAAATGTGAATAACCCGTCCTCCTCTGTGTGAAAGAAGGGGCGCTTCCGACTCCATCTAAATGCCGCAAATATAGATTACAGAACTGTACACATGAAAAATCGACTTTCACATATCAGTTCTCTTATGCACACGAATAAAAAGTGACAATTCTTGAGAAAAATTACTTGCTATCTTCGTCAATGCATTTTGTTCTGCAATTTTTGGTCCGCTGCAATTACATGTCTCATTTCACTTTTTAATAATTCTAACATTTCATAAATTTATCTCACACATATTTTATTGTAAAGTTATATTCCATTCTACTAACTTTTCCAACTATATTTTTTTAACCTGAGTCGTTAAAAAAGTAAGACGTTATTGGCGACCGGCGGGAGTAAGAGAGAACGAAGAGTGATACGTTTAATATTTAATTATTTAGTTGCATTATTTAGTAAAAATAATTTAGGGATTGCATATCTTTTTCATATCTTTTGTCTTGCTCATTAAGTTAGTATCCCTATTATAAATAGGGCTATTATTATTCTCATTAAGGAATCAATGAAATAATCGTTTATTGTCTTTCTTGTTTTCTTTATCGTTTTTCTGCAAACCTAGTTGTCGACGGGATTTCGCCTCCCGGGACTTCTAATCTATCTTCCGGCATCGCGTTAAGGAGATTATCCTAACAAATTGGTGCTTTCATCCTCGAACTCATGGTCGAAGTCAATCTTCGTTCATGGCCGGAGGTATCGCAAGTATCCGGAGACTTGCAATTTAATTCAATAGCTGCAAAGTTGGAGCATATTCTCGCTAGGTTCGCCCGTCTCGAGTCCCGATTGGTTGAGCATGAGTGCAGGGTAGCAGCGACGCTCTCTCCGTTGCAACCCGAACCTGATCCACCCGACCGACCCCGGCTGTACGACCAACCACCGCCCCCAACCTTCTCACCGCTGGACCAGACTCCGATTTCTCGTATTGGGATGCCCCTTTACACCGAACCAGACCCTAACAAACAGTCGTGGAACTCTCACGCCGGTTACCAGCCAAGGCAACTGGATTACCATCCTCCATGGCCACAATTTGTTGGTCCAGAGACATTCGGGCAGCCGCGGTCCTTCCTCGCCAGATACCAGCACGGGCGGCCGGACTACCACCCGCCGGGACAACCCTCATCGCAAGGATTCTCGACATATGAGCAGCCATCCCCAACCGGCTGGCCCCCGCAGCTGTCATACTACCAGTCGTCTCCCCACAACAGCCACTATCAACCCAACGGCTATGGACCACCGACCACATATGAGCATGAACCCTACCACCAGCCGCATTCGGGGGCGCCCCAGCTCCCACCCTATTCTGGTTGGGAGTCTTATGTGCAACGGTTTCTGCTCCAAGACACTCAGGTGGGGGAGGAAAACATGGACGAGAATATGGATTCAAATGGACAACAAGATGTCAACGCCATTGATGACCTGCAAAAGCTGAAGATAAAGCAGCTTCGAGAGGAGGCTGCCAAAAGAGGAATTTATGCTCATGGCACGGAGAAAGAGCTTCTAGACAGACGTTGCACTGACAATGACGATGTGGTACGTGACAATGATATAGTGAAAGAGGAAGCCAATGGGGAGAAAATTGTCACAACTGTGAAGAAATGGACCACCAGCTCAAGCAGGAACAACACCTATAAGGGCGTTGAGGCCGGAAGAATCAAAGGAGGAACCTCGTATTGTTAAGTTTATCTCACTTATTTGCAATATAAGGCAGCCTCTATGTGAAGATCTTGAACGTTGGCGTGGATTTTACCAGAGCATTCATCCTACTCAGACGGGTCTATCACACATCGATATGTCATCCACTGCAAGCATCGAGCCTCACTTGGTGATTTTTTATGGGAATAATGAAGGAAGTCGTTCAATTATTCGATGTGCATTTGATTCGGGGGGAGTTATCTCACCAAAGCTGTTGTTTTGGACTCTCTTCATTGTGTCGTGGTTCCCACCTTGAGGACAAGGTGAATGGACTCTCTTCATTGTGTCGTGGTTCCCACCTCGAGGACAAGGTGAATTTTAACCGCGGGGGAGTTGATACGTTTAATATTTAATTATTTAGTTGCATTATTTATTTAGATAATTTAGGGATTGCATATCTTTTTCATATCTTTTGTCTTGCTCATTAAGTTAGCATCCCTATTATAAATATGGCTATTATTATTCTCATTTAGGAATCAATGAAATAATCGTTTATTGTCTTTCTTGTTTTCTTTATCGTTTTTCTGCAAACCCTAGTTGTCGACGAGATTTCGCCTCCCGGGACTTCTAATCTATCTTCCGGCATCGCGTTAAGGAGATTATCCTTAACAAAGAGCAAGGTGGTACTATTACTATAGTTGATACTCTACCTTTTTTGTATATTTGTATATTCATAAATTTATTCTATTTTACCAAAATATAAATATACTTGTATTAATTGGTTTGACAGAACAACTGAGCTGGATAGTCCCTATCATCCTCGCAGATTGGGATAGATCAAGCTGCCCACAGAATTTGGATAATATATGATGTAACACAACTTATTATTTTCATTTTCATTTTTATTTTTAAATTACCACCACTACAATATTTTGATCTGTTGATTCCATATTTGTTTGATTCTGTTTGGAATTTTCAAAAGAGACCAACTGTGATCATATTGTGTGACATTGTATCTGTAATGTGTTTTTTGTTAGTAAAAATTGGTAATTTCTTACAATTATTATACTCCATAATTTAACGTCCAGATTAATAAGAATTTTGGTTTGTAAAATTAAGATACATCAGTGCTCGAAAATAAAGAATTTAGTAACCTGCAAGATGTTGTTTTCTTGGGTCTTTTTAAAAAATAATAGTATGTCCGATTAAATAATATATCCATTTTCGTGTTCTGAATGCAAGAGATGTATTCCGTAGAGATAAGCCCATGTGAGCAACACAAAAAATAACTGGACTTCAAATATTATAGCATAAAATATTTCTATCCAATAATTTAGTAACGTTATGTGGCCAGTTATGAATGTTATCTTTATATAGAAATACATACATACAAAGACAGGAGTGAGTTATAAACTCATTTTTATTGTGAAAAATACAAAAATTAAAATTACTAGAATGGATGTATAAATTTACTGCATTCATAATGAAATCAAATCCACAAGGAAAAAATGAAATGGAAATCGAGCCTTGATTTTTCAGTGATTTCACCAATTATATTTCGGGGTGAAAAAAATACATGTAATTCTATTTTTTTTCAAAATTTGGCATGAATTCAAAAAATTTTATTCAATTACTCGAATTTTTGGAGTCTGATGGGCAACAGAGGCTTTGGCACCTTCACGTGCTTAATGAGCCCATTAAGCACGTGAATTTCTTTGTTCGAGCCCTCGTACCTCGACCAACAGGAACTTGATATGGATCACGAACCACACCAACTTTTTGATGACGAACCACATCATCTCCCTCTTCATTTCTTTGGTATTCATAAGTTTCCGTACTCATATTCATATATGTTGGGTAAAAACGGTCGTTCCTTCGTCTGCCTCATTTTTGAGGCCGGCTTCTCATCTTATGCCTGAATATTGCCAACAAAGAAATGATTTCATTTTCAACACATCCAACATAACATTGCAAATTTTATTTACACTCCCATGGATAAAGTAGGAATCATACTGGATTTCCATTGCTGCTGAACATGAACGCTTTTACTAACTAAATAGTCAGCTACTCAGCTCAGCTCAACTCGATTATCAGTTTTCTTGAGAAACAAAACCAGTGGCCTAAGATTGTTACCTGCCCATTGCTCTCAGATGTGGGCTTTCGTGCTTCGGACTCAGACTATACTCTGCTTTTTTGAACTCATATGCAAATGTCCTGATTCTGCCTCTCCATCTTTTCATGCTTCTATGATGATCTGAGAACTTTTATCTTCTTTATTCATCTCTGCCAGACAAACAGAAAACACATTAAGCAAATACAAGAAAATAAAGCAAACAATTTGAACTAAATAGCTTCATTTTGCACACCTTCGAAACCCCCTTATGCAGTAAGCCAAGAGATACTTAAACGACGAAGAATATATCCATCGGCCTATTTTCCAATCTAACACGGATAAAATTCACGAAACACTGTAAACAAAAAACCAATACAGTATTAACATTAGGATGTTTTCTTTAACTTACTGGTGGAGATCAAAGGAGTTTTCGATCGTGCAAGTCAATCCCATGCGTCATTGAAACCATATGATGATTAGCTTTATTGCCCACTTGGTAAAAAACCATGGAACGAGCTTCTCCGGCAGCTTCGAAGTATTACCAGTAGTCTCCACAAGAGCACTTTCCATTTTTAAAATGGTGAAACCGCGTTGTATCTCTAACTATTATCTCTCTATCTTCTATTGCTGAAATACATTTCGTTGCTAAATGGCAGTCATCACAAACTCTCAAGTTCTTGAAGACCCTAATAGGCTCACTCAGTGGCAGGCTTATAATCCCCAAGGCTATGGCCAGTTTCTCGCTATGCAGAAGAAGTAGCCGCTCCTTTTCATCCTCTGTGACATCGTGCAAGACAGATTGAAGATCAGGCACATATCCTGCCAGCTTCATTTTCTTCTCGAGCTCGTTAAGTTTTCTGTGTATGTTTTTCAGTTCAGGATGAAGCCTATCTCCTGATCTAAATTCGTGAATCACACTGTTGATCTCAATCCAGCTATATCCAGGTGTTTTAATGGCTCTGATGTCCTTCATTGCTCTTCTAACTCTACGAGCACTGTCCCATTCCTTCTTCGCAGCACACACATTTGCAAGTTGCACATATGCAAATGGATTACTAGGTTCGAGATTAAGCAATTTTGTGGCAGCAAACTCAGCAATTTCTAAGTTTTTATAAATCCTACAAGCACCTAGAAGGGATCCATACATGGCAGAATGAGGCTCAAAAGGCATTCTTTTGATCAAATCCAGAGCACCGGTAAGCTTACCAGCTCGACCAAGAAGATCTATCATACTCGTGTAATGCTCCGATTTTACTTCAATTCCATAATCCTTCTGCATTTTTTCAAAATAATGAATACCTAGTTCAACTAATCCTGCATGGTTACAGGCAGATAAAACTCCAATAAAGGTATTTGAATTTGGCTTCATTCCTTGGTTTCTCATCTCATTAAATAGATCGAGAGCTTTGAGGGTGACCCCGTGTTGGGCATAGCCTGAGATCATTGCATTCCATGTAACCACATCTTTAAGCCGCATCTCCATGAAGATTTTATATCCATCTTCAAGAACCCCACACTTGCAATACATGCTGACTAAGGAAGTCCCCACTTTCGTGTCGAAACAGATAGGGGACTTGAAAACAAGCTGATGGATTTGTTTCCCCAATTTCAACATGGACAAATTACTACAAGCTAAAAGGACACTACTCATGCTTGATGGATTGCCTTGAATCTCCAATTCCATCATTTTCTTGAAAAGCTTCAAAGCATCCTCCCCTCTACCATTCTCGACATAGCCTGAAATCATCGCATTCCATGTCACCAAATTCCTCTCCATCATCTCGTGGAACATCTTTTCAGCCGATTCAACCTTCCCGCTCCTCATGTATCCAGTTATTATACTCGTCCTCACAACCACGCCATTCATAGGAGCTTCCGCGAATAACTCCAATGCCGACTCTAGATTCCCACTCTCAACATATCCCGATATGATCACATTCCATGTGACAGCATTCCTTCTTGGCATTGCAACAAAAAACTCCCGAGCCTCATCCATCATCCTGTTCCACGAAAGCCCCGAAATCATAGTATTCCACGAAGCAGTATCCTTAACTGGGATCTTTCTGAAGAATTCCTTGGCAGCTTCCACATCACCATTTCGGAAATAACAAGCCAACATGAGGTTGTACGAAATATTGTCTGGTTCAGCAATTTCGTCGAACAGTTGGCGGGCTTCTCTCAATTTCCCGGGCTTGCTCGAAAACCCAGCTAGAATTGAGTTCCAAGAGATCGTATTCTTCATCTTCATAGTCTGAAAAACTAGCAGAGCAGAATTTAGGTCCCCGCAGCGGATGTAGGAGGTAATCTTTTTGTTGGAGGAGACAATATAGCGGTTGATTTCAGGCAGATTGGTGTGGAATTGTGAAGGATGTATTGTCAGGGGTTGAATTGCTGGAGCAGAGAGGCTGCAGTAGACATGTTTAGATATTTGTGAGCAAACAGGGATCAAGGAAAAGGATATTTGAACAATCCTTTTACTAGTTTTTAGCTGAAGAAGGTGATGCATTTCTCTTCTCTACGGTGTTTCCAGTTGAACATGAGCAAGTTTAGCACTTGATCATTTTCTGTTGATTTGCTACAATTATCAGCCCCATTCCTCTGAATCCAATAGGCGAAGCAAATGACAAGCAAAATTTGGCTCAAACAAGTATAATTAACAAAGGTGCGATTTGATAAAGTAATAAAAAGTAAAATATTTAAAAGAATAATACTCATGTTAATACTCATGTTAATCCATTACGAATAAGTATTTCACTATTTCAGTATAATTAAATTTGTATAAACTCAATCACATCAAAACCAAAAACCTGAAAATGAGAGTAAAGAAAAATGGCGACAATCCCTTCTTCGAAGAGATGGCTTCCTCTTGAAGCAAACCCTGATGTTATGAACCAGGTATTCAGCGCTCTCTTTATACCGTAGCAATTTGATATATTCTTAATTTTTTATTTTGAGTGTGGAGTAAAATAGGTTTCGGTAATGGATCATGTATGTATTGAAATTACCAAAAACGCGAAGAGATGAATTGTGGAGAGATGAAAAACTAGAAAGGGGATAGTAATTAATGGAGTGAGAAACTGTTTTATTGAGATTTAGTGTTTAATGATGAAGTTACTGAAGAATGTTAATTGTAATGAGCAGTTTATTTGGGGACTTGGTGTTTCCTCAGAAGAGGCAGAGTGCTTTGATGTTTATGGACTTGATGAAGAGCTCTTGGCAATGGTTCCACAGCCGGTGCTCGCTGTGTTGTTTCTCCCCATAACTCCGAAGGTAATTTCTGATTCGAAAATCGCAGCTTGTTCTTCATTGTCAGCGTTAACGACATAGCCTTGGACAGTTTAAGCATGGTGAATTTTGTAATTGAATGGGGATTCAGTAATGGTATTCCATTGCAAGCTCATAAATTGCTTAAAAATCCATTTTTCGTATAACTGTGAGCAAGTGTTCGTGCCATTTTGGTGTGTATCTCGTACTGAATTTCTTGTGTTAATATGTGTGTGTTTGTGTTTGTGACAATACTGTGTTTGTACAGAGTGAGGAAGAGAGGATTCAACAAGATAGTTCGACAAAGGTTAGCACTTCTAATTCAAAGTCATTTCAAGAGCTTATTGTTTTGGATTGACATTTTGAATTCCTAGATGAATTGGTAGCTGATTTGATTCTGAGATATTATGCTTGCAATTGAATTTACAAGTTTTTACTACATGTTGTGTCCTTTTTTTTCAGGTTCATGATCTGCTGATTTTTGCAACTATCATGTCTCTGCATTATGTTTGTTAATTATAAATATGTGTTTCATTAGTTTCGTATTGCTCTTAGGCCATTCCTGGATTGTAATCATTGAATTGCATCTATACTAATACTATTGGAAAATTTTTGATCACCTAGTGTTTTTCACCCTTATTCCTGTAACAATAAATTATGTACTCCATATTAATACTACAAGTATGTCCCATTTACTTTCTGAATAATGATATCTGCAATTTATGTGACCTCTAACAGGAATCTAGTGGAGGACCTTACTTCATGAAGCAAACTGTGGGAAATGCCTGTGGAACTGTTGGACTTCTTCATGCTGTTGGTAATGTAACTTCTGAGATCAAACTTGGTAAGCTCTTAGGTTCCATATAGCCTTCGTTGTGATTGCTTTCATGTTATGAGGAGTTTTCAGAACCTAACCTAATATTTGTGCTTAGCATGAGAAATCTTCTGCTCTACATGAACTTTTGACATTAAACAGGCTTTGCACAGAGTGGAAATGTGGGTACCACTATATTTCGTACAGTATATACTTTTAGCTCATATATGCTAAACAAGGATTGCTCAGGACACCCTTTTTAAGTTTCTAGGGGATCAAGTGACTTCAATTAGAAAAACTATTGGGTGATTCACGACCGCATTTCTTCGGATGTGTCCTTGACTACATATATAGCCCAATTGAACTGAACCTTATATCCTGAAAGCCAGAAACTCAGTAGGTTGGCCCCAATTCATATCACTGGTATTGTGGTTAGTTGCTGAGTGGATGATGAGGTTAAGAATATCCATATCCTTTGCTTTAATTTCCTCTCTCCCGAACCATATAAGGGTTCAGGAATTTGTCTATCTTCAAGATACATATTTGAATATTCTTCAGTCCTTCATGCTTTATGTTTCTTCAATGAACTGTGATCTGTGATGTTTAAGTTTTCATTTGTCTGTTCTGATTTCGGATTGTGCTGTTTTCCAGTCGAGGGGTCTTACCTGGACAAATTCTTCAAGGACACTGCAAATATGGATGCGTCACAGGTCAGCGTGCGCCTTGCCATCTTCTATGTCGTTATTCCCATCTAGTATTTTTAAGAATAAATGATTCTGCACCGTGCAAAATTCCTTGAAAATGATAGAGAAATGGAAGATGCTCATGCAGTTGCAGCAACTGCTGGTGAAACTGAGGTTAGATTTGGACATTTGCATAAAATTTAATACACCTATTGTTTTTGTTTCCATTATTTTCCAAGTGGACATTTTTTAACTGTGTGACTTGTTAATTGAATTGATGGAACTGCCTTTTTATTTTATTCGTTTTTCTACATTTCAATTTTGACAGGCATCAGATAATGTTGACACCCATTTCATCTGCTTTACATGTGTGAATGGTAAATCTCCCTCCTCTCTCTCTCCCTGTGTGTTGTGTGATACATCTGAAACTCAATTTACAATTATAAGTTCAATAAGTGGAAGTGTGTTCTTTTGAATTTAGTCTACCATCAAGTTTATCTATGGAAGACGGAATTATTGGCTTGCTCATCTGTTCTTTGCAAATATATGTATAGGGATGTATTCATTTCCTTTTGTATCTTTTGTTCTATTGTTCTTTTTAATCTCAGCCCTACGATTTTGTCATCCGACGGTTAGATTGATGCCACGTGTCATTTAATAATGCAGATTTTCAGTTGAATAATGCACACCGACTAATAATGCACCATTATTGTGTAATAATGCAGATTTTCAGTTGAATAATGCACACCGACTAATAATGCAAATTTTTAGTCAAATATTGCAGATCATCACAACCATCCAATTCAAGGATCCAAGGGTTATGATTAAAAAGAACATTGGACTGAAAAGCTACGAAGGACCTTAACACACCCCTGTATGTATATGTGTATATATATATTTTGTTGTACTATTAATTTCATTGAGTTGATAACTACATTCCTTTGGTTTAAACTATATAACAAAACTACTGGTTACTTTCGCGTCTTACAGAATTGCCAATTGACAAGGTTTACTGTTTGTACGCTATGTTGTGGTTCGAACGGGAGTGTAGTAAAATTTTGAATGTCCCCAACAAAAGCATAGTGCATACTGAATTCTACTTAGAACTGATAATCTTGGATTGGTTCATCAACAAATCTGGATTATGCCTTTCCTCCTCAGAACAGATTTTTTCACTTCCGGCCAGATTGAGTGAGAGCAAACTCCTAATACTAACTTATCATCCGCGAAATTTTGTAGGACAACTGTATGAGCTTGATGGAAGGAGGGCTGGGCCTATTTCACACGGTGCATCTTCGAGTAACACCATATTACAGGTGATGTTTATTCTTTTCTTGAGGATTCGTTTGTAGTTGAAGCTTTCAATACACTACATGCTTTATTCGTAGTTTTTGCTGCTGTATCTCGTGCTGGTTATATACGTATAAATATGTTTTGACATACAAATTTTACTGCAGGATGCTGCTAAAGTCATTCAAAAGTTTATCCAGAAAAACCCTGATTCGATTAACTTCAATGTTATTGCTATTTCGAAGAAAACTGGAGCATGGAGTTGAGATGCATCAAAGAGATGTGATGGTGAGGAATATCAACTTTTGTCTAGTTCTAGTTTTATAATTTATGAGTCTGTTCATATATTCCACTTTTTGCAAAACTTTCTGTTTTTAAAAAAGCAAGATTATTCTGTGCCCGTAGGTTTCATTGGATCGAAATGATTTACAACCTGAAGTGAACGAATAATAATGGGTAAATTATAATTTTACGAAGTAAATTTGAAAAAAAAATCTCAAAATGACGTTTTTGTCTTTAAAAAAGTTTTTTGTGGACTGAGGAAGATGTGAAGGCTTTTTCGGCTTGACCCCAAAGTGACAATGTGACACCCTTCCCGTCTCCTAAATCCGCCGTTGTGTTCATAGAAACTAGGTTCATGCATATATAAGCAAGTAGGAGTATTTTAACGTTAGAATATAGAGGTAATTACTAATATATTTTTGGATATTCCATTCGTCCCAAGATAAGCGACTCACATTCCTTTTTGGGACGTCCCAAGATAAGTGAGTCATTTCCTTTTTTGTTATTCTCTCTCTTACTTTTTTTCTACTTTATTAACTCTCTTACTTTATTCACTTTCCACTTTACTAACAAAACCTCATTTCCTTAAATCCCGTGCCGAAAAGTTTGTGCTCACTTATCTTGGGACAGAGGGAGTACTAAATAATACTCCTATATACCAAGTTGACGGGCTTTAATTTTCCATCTACTTTTCGTCTTCTATGTTGCTAGTATATTTTTTTTGGTAATTAACAAGGGTATTCACCGGCGGACCCAATGACTATTTCTCATGCTGATTTGTAGGCACTTCAATGGGCAGACTCAGTGACTATTTCCCATGTTGATTTGTAGGCACCCCAATGGATAAGACAGTTGGTTAGTACTTCATGTTAATAACGTTTTTATATCTACGAATGCAAGAATTAGACTCATTTGGATTCCAACTTGTGTCAACTTTAGGCTAGCTACTAGACACATTAGTATGCATGCACATGCTTTATATATAATTTCAAACTATAGAGTATATACAGAAGGTGAAAAAATAAAATATTGAGTACCAGATTAATTGTTCATGGGATTTAATTGGTTAGAGATTATCTAAGTTTAATTTTGTCACTAGCTAGAGAATATCATGACTCATAAACCAAAACTAATCATATGGGATATTATTCTAAGATTAAGTATTGATCCATATAAGTATAAGTTATATTTATTCAATTTTACAACATTCATATAACTCAATCTTACTTAACTCGTCATGTCTAATTAATTGAAGTGTAATTGGCAAAGAGACATTTATTCTTTTAAACTAAGTTTATAAACTTAGTTAAAGAGTTTAATCATCGAAGTATGTTTAAGAAAGAAAAAAAAAAGGAACATCTTCATTAGAAGAAATGTAGTAACAATTTAGTGAATGGAAAAATAAAGAATATGAATCAGAAAAAACAAGTTTGCCATCTATCGGAAAACAGCTGACATTGGCCTTTTTTTGAGTCCACCATCCGCCGCCGTCTTCCTCTTCCGCGTCGGCGATCCACTATCCGAGGACGACGAAGAAGACGCAGACCTCTTCGACGTAATCCTAACCGGCGGCGCCTCCCCCGAGTTAACCCTCAAGGGGAAATTCACCATCGCCCTCGAACCACGCATGGCGTAGGCCGCTTGATCATACGCCAACGCCGCCTCCTCCGCCGTCTCATACGTCCCAAGCCACACCCGCGCCCCATTCTTCGTGGGGTCCCTTATCTCCGCTGCGAACTTCCCCCACGGCCGCTGCCTCACCCCTCTGTATTGAGGCGCCCCCGCTACTACAACAGCCCTCTCACTCTCCGCTACCGCTTCATCAAAGCTCACAAACGATAGTTCCGGCTCCGGCTTGACAGCGAGAGGTGGAGTGGCGGCGTACATATCGCCGGAAAACATTTGAGGCGGCTGCGATTCGTCGAGCAAATGTCTTCTTATTGAATCGAGAAAGGCAAGATCGGTTTCAGAGAGGTAGTAATCGTCATTTTCAAACATCATGCAAAATTTGTGATATTTCTTTTGATTTAATTTGTTGGGAAAATATGAAGTTGATTAGGGTTTGAAGTTATGATATGTATATATATAGGTTGGGGAGGGAATGGAAGAAGTTAGATTCATGCATGTAAGAACAAGTAGGATTATTTTATTAGTTAATTAGATAAGAAAGTATAGATGGACAAATCAATGGTCAATTCATGTTATAGTATGTTCTTTCCTAGATGTTTCTATAAGAAGTCAAAAGATTAGGATTAGTAATCACGTGGCTAATACTATTGCTATATATGTATATTAACTGGATATTTTAGGTTACATTTTATATTAATTATTATTTTTAATACCGATTGTATTAATATATGTTGTGTAAATCGATAGACTCAGTTGGATTCCTACTTGTGTCTATTTTGGATAGTACGTCACGTTAGTATATGCATGCACCTCTTTCTATATGTGTACACATATGACATATCTTAAAATTTCTTAATTTTATATGTATATAACCCATCTTTATTTATATTTAAGTAGTACTTTAGCTCTGTTAGGCATATAATTTAAAGACCATTTCAATCTTTAAGATACTTTTACTTTTATTTGCTAAATACTTTACTACAAGTAGTATATCTTAAACATAACCAAATAATAACACAAAATATTCTAATAGTAATAATTTAATTTAATATGAAGTCCGTCTTAACTCATCTTACTATTATCTTATTTAAAGAATAGCCAGGCATTGAAAATTAAGAAAAAGGAAAGATAATTTAAGTATGAACACGGTATTAGTATTCTTTTAAAAGCTTTGGTGTTTTTCATTTATAAGAGATGAAGCCATGAATAGGGGTGGGTCGATACGAGATATCGTATCGAAAACTTTGTATCGTATATCATATCGAAAATATCGATATGAAAAAATTTCATATCGTTATCGTATCGAAAGTTTCGATATGGATAATATCAATATCGTTATCGTATCGATATTTTGATATATCGAAAATTATAATTTCAAAACTTAAAATTCACACAAAAATTAATAAAACTTCAACACAATAAGATTTATAGTGTTCTTATCTCCATAATCAAAATACAACACAACCAAGTACAATTAAATGGATTTATATATATTTATAATTTTAAATTTTAATATGTATTGAATTTCAATATGTTTCGATATATACGATATATATCGTATATTCGATATAAAACGATATATCGAAAATATCGATATATATCGTATATTCGATATAAAACGATATATCGCGATATAAGGAAATTCATATAGTTATCGTATCGAAAACTTACGATACGGTATCGTATCGAAAATTACGATATATCGAAAATTCGATAATTTTTCGATATTTTTCAATACGATACGAGCGATATATCATTTTTTCGATATTTTTCCCCAGTCCTAGCCATGAAGGTATGGATATCATCTCAGTTTTCAAATCTCCCAACTCGAAAAACAATTAGACTTTGAAAGGATACAATATATAGTTATACAGTAAGTATAAAGTAATTAATTCAATGAGTTCAAAATTTAATTCTAGGAACTTATTACATAGTACTAGTATTAATTTCATAAGTTCATAAGACATTTAAGTTCTTAAAGTGAGTAGTTTCTAGAATTTGAATGATTTTCCATCAAATAAACTTTAAATTGTTAGGAATATATAATAGTATTTCATGCATAAATAAATTTTCCTTCTAGAAAGTAAAAAAGAATATATGCATTATGCAAGGTAAAGTATATTAATATAATATTGTTGGACTTCAGAATCTAATTCTATCTTCTCAGTGTAGGTTAATATTAGATGATTATACTTTCTAGATAATTAAAAATAGTCAAAATTATGAATTAATGATTAGAACTTAAATAACATTTAGTATACCGTTGCGAACGTGGTCTAACTCTAAATCGAATCATAGGCTGCTGGTCAAATTATTTGCAAGAAGGCTTTTAACCTTTTTTGTTAGATGTTGAATTATTTGAAAATCTCCTAATCATGACTATAAATTCATTTTTTTTTTATTTTTAATTTAGCTTTTGCTGTCTTATTCGGTAACTGTTTTATCCCAATTTTATAATTTTAGGGGAGAGTAATTTTCCCTTGCATTCTCTCTATGTATACTATTTATCTATTGTTCACTTGTTTGTTTAATTTTTAGAAACCTAAATGTATACTTCCTCCGTCCCATAACAAGAGTCATATTTTGTCATTTTCGTATGCCACATAGTAACAATCATATTTTACTTTTATCATAAATGATAAGTAAGCTTCATATTCCATCAACTTATTACACTCACATTTTATTATAAAACTAATATACTACCCCCTCTGTTCCCAAAGAATATGCACTTTGAGTTCGGCACAGATTTTAATACAAAATTGGTAAAGTAAGAGAGAGATAGAGAGAAAAAGTAATTAAAGTATTGATAGTGGGGAATGAGCTCCACCTCATTAGAGATAAAAGAGTTTCTAAAATTGAAAAGTGCATATTCTTGTGAGACAGACTAAAAAGGAAAGAGTGCATATTCTTGTGGGACAGAGGAAGTATATAAGTAAGACCCACATTACACTAAACACGCTTTTCTTTATATTTATTAAAATTCATGTCTAAATTAAATAATACTCCTATTGTGTGACATATGGAGATGGAGTATAATACTGATATACTTCACTAATGTAAGAGTATGTGTTATGTCTGTGAAATAAAATAGTAGTAGTACATGTATAATACTGATACACTGATATCTATGCACTATATGACACAAAAAATCATTATGGCATTTACTGATATTGTGTGACATAAAATCAAATTATATTAGTTCATGTATAATACTGATGTATCAATAATAGATATGTTAATATTTATTGTTATTCAAAATTAGATGAAAATGATGGTACATAACATTATCGAACTTCTTTATTTGAAATTCCTCATAAAATTATTTTTAATTAAATATATATTGCAAAAAGAATAATTTAAATTAAAAGAGTTATGTGAAATTTAAAATTTTAAAATATATTTTAAGGAGAGTATAAGTGGAGTGGTTAATTTAACTACTGCTAACTGTTAATTAGTAGTCCATATTTTCCTGCCCCTATTTTATTCAACTTATGAAACGACACGAACTAAGAATTTTCGTTCAAGTTACAAAATTCAATTGTAATATGTGGTATACACCCAATGCAGGTAACAGTATCGGAGATTAGTTCTCTTTTAATTTCCACCGAGTCACAAAGAAATGGTTAGTATATACAGGTGAGAATGAGAATTTTTAGACACTACAGAAATCTTACACCCCAACTCATAAAAATATGGAGACCGGCTTCTTAAATCCACATAAGCAGCATCAGCTGCTATCTCTTCTCTTGTTTTAGATCTGGCATTGAACAAATCATGAGATATATTACTCTCTATCAAAATAAGAACTAAGCTAGATGTTCACAATCACTTCACATTGGCACATATATAATAAGTTTCATAGCCCTAGCTTTCAAACCAAAGCATTATAACTGATTTTACGTCTCAATAAATTAGGGCTAAATAGAATGAGAATCATGAGATATATTACTCTCTATCAAAACAAGGAGGAACCCTTATAAATATAAGCTGTCTCAAGTACAATTCACGGACCAGCCAGAACGGCAGCTCGAGAGGGCTCTCGAACCAGCTTCCACCTGCGGAGTTAGACAAATCAGCACAATTTGAAGAACAAATCAGCACATTTGATATCTCTTCATTGGCAAATGCTAATTCTCAATGTGAAAACACAGTCGAGGTTGATCTAGTAGTAGGAAAAAGAGCGGATTTCCAGTGTATTGACTTGCTCAATAAAGGCTTTGTTCTTAAGAAAATCTATTTCGTGTAGTATTCCCAAAATCAAAAATATATACTAGGAACGTAGAAAATCATGTTCTAAAACTATGTTAGAGAGTTGTAATGTACATTCATTTTCATCAAAAATGTTTTATCACAATGAAATATATATCACATTTCTAAAGAAGTATACAAGTTTTACAGTAATTTCCATGAAAAAGGAAGTCTCCATTCTTGCTTACAGACATAAAATTCCACAGAATTTTTCAAATTTCAAGATTTGGAGAAGACAAATGAGAATTGTTCTAGAACTTTCTCTACAAACTTCCACCACCTCTAATGCTCAAAGACCTACTAAGCTGAGACTGCGAATCATGAAGGAAGGCGAGCCTGATCGTCTGGCTTCGCATTGTGTAGCACACGTCGACACACTCCTCCAGATCAGCGTCGCACGTGAGCAGCACCCACTCCGCGTCGTCGTCAAGATATTTGAGGTGGTAGCCACCGGCATTGTCCACCCCGAACCGCCTAGAGATCTCGTGCAGCAAGTCATGGTATCTCCAGTTGCTCTGCATCCGGAATCTGATGGTGTCCTCTCCATACGTGACTTTGATCCTCGGCCCGTCCCTCTCCCGTGCTCTCTCCTCCCCTGCAGGAAGGGCACCGCCCGGCCTATCCGGCCAGGAGAACGACACGTGGCTGTGGGACCTCGGGAGGGGCTGCTTGGCTCCATCACTCCACAGGTGTAGATTTGCATCACTCCGAGTCCTCTTGAGCATCTTGTTGTTGGCTGCTTCGTCTTTGCCAGACGCGTTGTCCTGGCCTCCGGCACTAAAGGGGTTCGAATTCTGCTGCGCCCCACTGGAGCAGCACTGGCTCGTGCCCGAGCTCTGACTGCCCGACGAGGAAGGGGATAGAGATGCAGCGGGCGGGGGTGCCAACACGCTGCTCTCAGGCTGTGGCTCGGACGGCTTGGGGTTGGGACTGATACTGTCGTCGCCCGTTGTTCTTGAGGCGTTCGGGGATGCCAAATCGAGGAAGTTGGAGTAGAACGATCCGATCTGCAGACTCTGTTGGCATCCCCGAACGCCCTCAACAGAGTCGATCACTCGTTGGATCTTTTGCAATGAGTGACCGACCTTCTTGATCTTACGAGAGGGCCAACGCTGTATCCCGTTTTGCCTGCATATCCTCTTCAACGTCGTTGGACACACTGAAATTCCGATTAACACGAAAGACGTTACATAACACATCAATGGTATCATTGGTCTTGAAGGAAGAAAAAAAGTGCTCACCACCAAGATTTCTTGCAGCATCTTTGAGGCTTCCGGCAAAGTGTTGCCTAAGAACCTCGAGTGTGATAGTTTTCTCGGCCTTGATCCGTCTCTTCTCGCCCGTTTTGCCCGTGTCACAAGACGCAGGAGTGTTTGCAACGAACGCCATGCCTTCGGGCGGGCCTAACCTAGTCTCAGGGGACTTTGCTAACGTCGTTTCTCGTGGTAAGATTGCAGCTTCCTCCTTCAACTCTTTGTCAGTGATGACGCGTAATGTCTGGCAAACGTTCTGGATTATCGTAGACAGAGAAGTAAGCATCCTCTTATGGTCGTCCGGGCTGTTGCAGTTTGTCGGGAGGAAGAACTCCAGGACAAAGTCGGCCGAGCCAGTGCAGGTGCTCCTCAAACGTATGGCAACCGCAGCTTTCAGTCCGAACATCCTTGCATGGTGCGAGAGAGGGTAATCCGCCTTGCTACACACGGACACATCAGGCGAGAAGCAAGGCTCGTTCGTCTGGAACGCTGTCCCGACTATACCTTGGCCTTTCAACAAGTGGTACTCATAGCAGGCCTCGTGGAACCCCTTGATCCTAGGATCGCCTATGTAGCAAGCAGATTCCACTGGTGCAACGCAGTTTTTGGTGTTTTCGTCTGAGATCCAGCACCCTTGGTTGCCCTGCACGATGCAGGGCACCCACGTCTGCGCCAATGGCAACCCGTGAGTCTCACATGCGGATCTCAAAACCTCGAGAATCTCAGGCAATGCAGCTTGGTAAGATAGATCAGATGCCTACAAATTGTATTGGCAGATGAAACAAAAAATAAGTATAACAATATCCCACATCGGTATAAAAGAGAACTGAAAATCTAATGGGCCACATCGGTGTAAAGAGAGAACTGAGCCCTATAGATTTCTATCAAAATATCGAGAGATCGTTCGAATGCAGTGATGATTACCTGAACTTTCTGAGTGTTTGAAAGATCAGGCCTCCTCAGATCCACAGCCTACATTCAAGAAAATGAATTTTAAGATAAAAACACTCAAAAAGCCAAAGATATGAAGGTGTAAACTTGCACAGACCTCAAGAGCTTTGCAGACGCTTTCGAGCTCTGGCCGGTATTGGATCTTCTGTTTGGTCAAGATCACTTCAATCACGCCCAAACAATCGCAGCTGCCTTGTTCAAGAATCGGGACAGCAAGCGTGCCTCGGACATCATATTGCTGTGCATGACCAAGTCTAGGATACTCCTCCCACGAGAAGAAACGGACATCAGGAGTCCACTCGGGAGCCTTGTTCCTGTACACCCGGCCAGGCAGCCCCGCGACGTCCTTGGAATGTTCGTCTGCAGGGAAGAGGAAATTCACAGAGATCTCTCTGTATTGAGCCAGCTTCGGGCAGTTGAGGTCGAGGGAGAAAGGTTGGTTGTTGGTAGTGAGGACGCGTTTGCCTCCTCTGGTAACCGGCACCCACACTTGGATAAGAACATCCTTATTCCCTGACAGACTCTTCATGAAGCCAACTGCCTGGATCAATCTCTCCATCACAGACAATGAAGCTCGTGGCCCGATCCACCACCTCTTGCTCTGCTCAGAGCCTTCCACAGCAGAGGAAGCCCCAGGGTTGGGAATGAAGTCAACGTAGGGCTGCGATTTCCGGGTGCCACGGGATTGGCTGATGGATAGATTCTCAGGGAAGGATGATCTCTTCCTCTCATCGTGGACTACCTTAGATGGGGGTTCGCCATTGCTAAAGTCGAGCGCTGGCCAGGAGAAGCACGGATCAAAGGGGGAAACCGGGGTTGTACAGTCGAAATGTGGGAATTCGGAAGATCCATTTGCCTCCAACCAACACCCATCCAACAAGAGCTCATCCATGTAATCAACGTCCATCAAGGAATCAGGTGCACTGCTGAGGATGTTACTCATTGGAAGAACACCTTCCTCCATTGCTAACATCACCCGATTTCTTCAATACGCCTCAAACAAGCAAGATTCTTGCTTTTCAACTGTAGAATCAATCAAACCAGACCAATCCAAACTCAATCAAGATTCTTGCTTTCAAAATGTTGAATCAATTAAACCAGACCAATCAAAACTCAATCACAAACAATTGCTACGAACAATATGAGAAACTCCAATTGCAAATCTCAATCACAAACAATCAAGACTCTTGATTTCAGTTGTGAAGCAATCAAACCAGTTGCTCTGAACAATATGAGAAACTCCAGTGGCAAAATGGTTGAAAGTTAACAGCAGTGATATATTGTAATGAATTCCATCAAGTTGGACTGCGAAAAGTTATTGCTCAACAACCCCATATTGATAATTCAATGATAACTATTCAAACATGTAGTTATTATTGAGGGTGTCAAACATCATAACACACAAAGTAATAACTCTCAAAAGATCTTTTCAATAGGCAAAAAAGATCTCAATTCACCAAGATTCTTGCTTTATTAATCAGGGCAGAAAAAACAAAGCTTTAGTATGGATAAATCTGGGAAAATAACAACTAAATCAACACCACCAACTAAAATTTGAACCTACATGTCAAACTTTTTCTGGGGAAAAAGGTTAAAGACATGAACTTTTAGGTTGGGTTTTGAAGCTTCATTGATGAAAAGCTACATAACTTCAAAAACATGAAACTTTACCCTTGGTGGAAGCTTTGTCGATTTGCAGAAATTTGGTTGTCAAATCAATCCCAAGAGAGCCTCTTGATGATTGGTTTTGATGAGAGAATCTGATTTGACTCCTCAAAAATTCCTTTCAAAGGCTTTAGGAACTTTTGGAATTGAGAGGAGGAAAAGGCTAAGTTGTATGAATCTGAGGGATGAGATGTATATTATGTGGTACAAACTTGAGAATGAGATCCCCTCTCTCTCCTCCTCTCTCTCTCTCACACACACTTGTGATTATCTGTCAAGATTCTTGTTAGTTGTTACCAAGCAATGGGCCTACCTTCTTGGGATTCCCATTCCATAGTCAACTGTAACAAACAAGAAAAACTTAAGATTTACCACCAACAACACTACACACAAAGTGAATCTTGCATAGTTACACTCATGAACAAGAATGAGTGAGTGATGAACCAAGAAAAAGGTTTGTCAAATCCAATGAATCTTCACTGGAAAAAGATCAATTTTTTACCCTCTATCAAACAAGGAAAACAAAAAACAAAAGAACCCCTTCTTTATAAACATTAAAAATGTTAGTTTTTCTAGAACACCAACTTGCGAATCTTTGCCATTAGATTATTAGAATTTTAAAGAAAATTATAGGGGTTGATGATGTTGTTGAAACCAATCAATCCCACCAAATTCTTGGTGCGTGTGGTGCTGTAATCCATTTCTTCTTCTAAGAAGGAAAAAAGATTCAATTTTGATCAAAGGGTGAATGTGAAAACCACGATCGGTGGAGATGCGTGAGGGATTTTTTATGAAGAAATCAATTTTTTGATTAAATTAGTTTGTCGCATTGTGTGATGGTAGGAAGTTGCCAAAAGTGGCCACTTTGCTTTCTTGATTAAACAACAAAAAAGTAAATAGATGTAATAATCATCATTAGTTTTATGAATTCTTTTTTTATATAAGAATGCTGACGCAAATGGGATCAAGTTGCTATTTTTGTATTATTCGTCAAACTTAGATTTAATTTTCCCAAAATCTCCATGTTCTTTAAATTTACGCCACTCGAATTCGTTAATAAAAGTTTTGTTGATTATGGTTATTTTAAGTAATAATTTATGTCACTTCAGTTCTGTTTGCTTTATTATGTCACCAAACAATACTAGATCTTGTTCCATAAATTACTAATTTAGTGAGTACGATCCTCAATTCCTTTTTCCTCAACTCAGAAAAATAGACGATGGATTATTATATTAGATAAAATTATTATCCTTTTTTCTGTTTCTTACGAAATTAGTCATTAATATGTTCCGAAATTTAGTCTAATGTGTTCATTAAAATCTAATTGAAGCACTCTTCAACTAATTCAAACTTATCAAATATGGTCATTCAAAATAATATTATATGCATTTTTAATATATAAGCAAAACATTTACGAAAAATCGTTTATAAATCAGACACTATGTTATGTAGCAACAACATTAATTCATGCAAAATATAGTACTATTATTTTTGCAATAAAATAGTATATACTCCCTTAAGTCTGCTGGGGTCTATTTTTGCATGGCGAAGAGAAGAAAGAGAGCATGTAATATAATACACTGTCCCAAATAAGTTTATATTTAGTTCTCATTCTTATGCCAAAATGAAATATATCACTTGAGGTTGGGAAAGAGAGTATATATCTGGATTGAAATGATAGCCCCCTAAATATTGTCCATTGAAAAGGAAAATTTTAATTTAATTCAATTGTTGCTTGTCTATTTTTGGGTTAGTTTGCGAGGTATATATTTGATGTGTGATTGTTGTGCCTTTTTTCCATTTAATGTAGTAATTCAAAAAAATTGTAGTATAAAATATTGTGGGTCTTAGTTTTATAAATTTAGGACCTCGTGTTTTTAACCGAATAAGATAAATAAAAGTTCGCGTGTTGTGTGAAGACCACAATTTATAGTTAAATATTCGTTAATAATTAGAGGTAAATTGGAATTTAATATCCTCAGTTAGAATCTATTAATATTCATTTAAAATATAATCAGATAGGGATGCACGTACATTCAAACACATAAATCATGTATAACGAAATATTAAAATATCATAAATATACTACTCCCTCCGTCCCGGACTACTTGCACTTATTTCCTTTTTGGGCGTCCCAAGTTATTTGCATTCTTTCCATTTTTAGTAAAAATTTTCACCTACAGCCGTAATATTTGACTTTGCTATACACTCATTCCTTAATCTCCGTGCCGAAAAGGAAACGTGCGAGTAGTGCGGGACGGAGGGAGTACTATTATACATCGATATTGTTATCCATACCAAATATCCTAGAGTTCTGGTTGTTCAAAATGGACAAGTTACAACTTACAACTAACCCAATTATTCTCATTATAAAATCATATGTTAGTTCAAAATGCTTTGTTAGAAAAAAATGAATCAACAATCTTATCGACTATGTTTATGATTATCCTTAATTAAATGTTCACACTAAACATGATAACCATTAGCCAATTTAATAAAAAAAAATTCTCTGCAAATCCAAAACGCGTATTGTCTTCATTATTCAAAACGATTATTTGGTATAATCAATTAGTGTTTTAATTAATAAACGTCATTAGAAGTTTAAACACGACTCTAATACAAGTGGAGCATTGCTGCACGTCGTTTTAGAAATTGTGAATCTCAATGTATGTGTTGATAATCAAGATTAGATTATTTTGTGTTTATTTGAGAATGAATTAGATCAGAATTACCCGATACTATTTATGTAAAATGAGAAAAGGAAAGACCAAAAGACTCGTAAAATAAGATAAATTACACGTCCTAACTCCAAAGTTAAGTAACGAGTTTTATCTACAAAGTCAAATAACATTCATAAAACTCAATTTTATCTACTCCTCTATCATGCAGTATAAAACACTATTTTCGTATATTTTGCTTGCTTAATTCTCTCGTTGATTTATTTAGTATTTACCCAATTTAGTTTAGCCCACTAAACAATTGAAGACATATAATTATTCGTCTATATCTAGCGCCAAAGTTCATCGGTGATCCGTCGATAATTGAGTGCAAATAATTATTATTTGTTCGTCGATAAATCCGTCGCCAATTTCTATCATTTCCTTTTAACTTTTATATTTGAGATGTCCATATACATGTATTTTCGGGATATCTTTACTAATAGAACTCATAATGCTTCACTAACAAATTCACTTATCCACAAAAAAGTCATCTTTAAAACGAATTTGGCATAAAAATATGTGCATCTACTAATAAAGACTTATTGCGGATAAAATAAAAAAATTTGTTCTAGTGAATATTAAATAAATTATTGATATACACATTCCTATCCCTTATCTACCTTTTCAATTCATTGCACTCATTTAATAAATTAGTTTCTCAATTTTATTTTTCACTCTAGGATTGAATTAGAGTGCCGTGAGATTCGAGTATTCTCCACTTCCAATTTTATAACTAGTAATAATCCTAAAAGTTGTAATTTAAAATTTTCTTTCAAATATGAACAATGACTTTTTGCAGAAAACTTTGAAATTGAGGGGTAACTATTTGGCGAAGGTAACAAAAAATAAGTTATATTAAAGGATTCTATGGGAGGAATTGTTGACCTAAAATTTATCTTTCAAAGATTTTATTCTATATTATAATTAAATGCAAAAGATTGCACAACCACAAATCACCCCATGTAAAGCCACATCAACCAATAAACATAGGCGATAAGGAATCTTGGCTTTCGTCACATGCATCTGAATCTTCAAAGTATCTCCAGATTCAGATTCAGAAATTTTGCGTAGTTGATTTTGTTTTCTTTATAACTTTGTTAATGACCAAAATCATAATTGCTGATGTGTGACGATTTTATAATTATTGAAAGTTCAAGTGTGATATAGAAAAGGAAAAAAAAGTACTTAGCGTGACACTTATTCTTTGTTTATAGTATTTCTTAATTGTGTAAAAGGACAATAGTTATGCTAATTATATGTCAGTGCACAAGAAATTGAAAAAAAAGTAGGAATTAAATAGGAAGAGAAAAACATATACTAGACATTATTGGTTAGGCGGAGCTACACTTTAGTGTAGAAGAAAGATTCGACTTATAATAAAGTTAGACACAAGCTGGAATTATATAATATACAGTATGTGATTAATTAGTTTTCATATAATCCCACTTGATTTGGAAACGAAATGATTCAAATCTCAATAATCTTTTATATACATAGTCTCTTTAGTTGTTTTATAGTACAAGCAATAAATATGTACCATCACAATGTAATAAATATACACTTGTTATATGGGTGTTGTCTTGATATGGAGGTCTTCGTTAAATTTGTTGTATGATTTGGTGACTTGCTATTGATTTGTGGCTAGATATCTATTTTTTTGTAATATTAGGTTAGATATTGTTTTTGTTTCTTTATTTTAGTGTTTGATTTGGACACTCAAGCTTGGTAATATTCTGGCTTGAGCAACTATGTTTCTTACATTAAAAAAAACATACTAACAGATAGTACTCCATACTACCACATGCACATGTAGTCATATTTGAAACCAAAATCTTTAACTTAAGTTAAAAAAAAAAAAAAGTCTTAGGGTACCTCAACTTTACCACTTGAGTTAGACCTCGTTGCACCTCTTTATCACTAAAATTGATTTTAACATAATAAACTTTTATATGCAAAAGATATTATATGCATGGGAGATATTCAAATAAAATCTCATTTTAATAAAAAAAGTAAAGAATTATTTTTAGTTGTTCGATCCATAAAACTCTAAATTCCCATTAAACGAGTACAGTATTAAGGTTCAAATCACATTAAATGAATAAAGTTGAGTCTCTAAAATCTTTTCTAAACCTATAATTTATATAGGGTGTCTCTCTGTCGACAATGAACTTTTATACGCAAAAAGGTATTAGTCAGTATTATATATATAGTAGTACTATACGGGGTGCGTAAAAATGCTAACTTTTCTTAAATTGCTAACTTGTTAACTCATCAACGTAGTGTATTACAAATGTCAACACGATCACATTAAAATGTCAATACATATTTATGTTGGCATTTTAATAAACTATGTTGACATTTAAATATCAATGTCAACATAATGTATTAAAATATCAACTTAAATTTATATTGACATTTCAATATTATCGTATTGACATTTTTAATGCATTGCACTGATGAGTTAGCAAGTTAACAACTTAAGAAAAGTTAGCAACAGATCACACCTCATTACTATATAATAGTATAAGTAAGTGAAAGCTCATTTAATTTCAGAAAATAATTTTAGAAAAACAATTACACCTCTTTATTTCCTTGGGCAACTGCTATTGGTGTATGCAGAAAGTTTTTACAGATTTTTATTCTTATAAGAGCTCTTATGCAAATATTCACACAAATTAAATAGCAATAATTAAATGAATCTATCAGAATTAAATCAGAAGCTAAAGTCGGCTCCAAATCAAAGATCATTTATCAAGTTCACTCATAGTTCAAATGCCATTTATGAAGTCTTAAATACACGCTCGTTCTTTAGAGCATCCACAGTACGAATAGCTCAGCCATAGCCTAGCCACAAACTCCTCCTGTCATATCATCAGTACTAAAAATCCTCATGTCACATCATCAAAACAAACAAATAGCTCAGCAATAGCATAGACACATCACTCAAAATTATATAAAAATTTAAGACACATAAACGAGAAAATTCAATTGTATTATTAAAATTTAAAAAGTACATTAATTTAAAAAATTACATTAATTTTAAAAAAAAACCCGCCTCGCGTTGTTTCTCTTGTACAGAAATTAAGATAGAGAGAATACTCGTTAAAACAAGCGGTGCAAATGAAAAAGCCGTGCAAATCGCGTATATATAGTGCTTCGAAAATTTAAAAAAATAAAAAAAAAATCACTCGCCGATCGCTCGCCGATCCAGAGCCTGCAATGACGGCCAGCGGATAGGCCAGCGCTCGGAAATCGGCTCGCCGATTTTTTCGCCAAAATTCGGCTAGCCGGTTACAATGGTTCCGGGAGCGGACCGACTAGCGCCGGGGATCGGCTAGTCGATCCGCTCGTCGCCATTGTGGATGCTCTTAATCCTCATGCCCAAATATATGCTTCAATCACGATGGGACACAAAGGGAGTATTTGGGTTTCTATTTTTCAAACTTTCAATTCTAATTATGATTTTTATATAAAAAATATTATTTGCTTGTAGATATCCAAAATTTAAGATGATTAAAAAGTGTCATCTCGAAGCATATGGCAGCATATTTAAAATAAGACGGTCTATTATCGAACTGATCAAATTCCAACAAATACTATAACTAAAGAATAGATATAGTTGCACAAATCTCTATAGGTTGCACATTACTATGTACATAGAAAATCTCAATGACATTTAAAAATGAAAATATCACAAATTGACGAAATTGGATTTTAGCGACTTTTTATTTCAAGTTGTTACGCTTTCGTAAATGGGCCAGCTCTAGTTAACAAATAGACCGATCCAAACCATCGAATTTCCTCAAAATATCACATTCTATCAATAGTATTCATATTAAAATTTATACTTAAATCTTTTGTTCTAATATAATTTCATGTCTTTTTCTTTCTGACCATTAAGTTTGGCTGATTATGCAAAATGTCACAGGTCACTGTTTGATTCATTTTCTACTAAACTGTTCGTCAGTGAAAAATAAATGGAGCCTAGAACAAACTAATTTTTTTAAGAAATAAATATACTAGTTATAATCGAAAAATTTGCAAGATCAAATTCCAGACATATTAATTGGAGAAGAAACGTCTTACCAGGTAAACTGTATTGCATCGTCTACTTGCCTGTCAATGAATACTTTACATTCCAAAGACTTGAAGTAACATAATGTGTACAAAACAGAATTTTTTTTTACCAAAAGACTTGAAACATTTTTACACTCTCAAACAAATGAATCACCATAATCAGATGGGTAAACGCCTCACATATATATGTATATTGTCGATGAAAAGAATATTCTCATGTATGTAATATTCTGCAGGGACAACCACCGCCCACCGGTAACCATAAGTACGCAGCCATCACCACCAGGCCGAAACGCAGAAGCTGGACCGGAAAAAAAGAGCAGGAAAATCAGAACCGAAATACCAATAAATATATGTCGAAACTTGCAGAGAGATGTGGAATTCCCTAAGATAGTAAGACTAGCAACAATTACATTGTAAAGAGGTGTTTACCTCAACAACCGTGATACACACCCAGATTTTAGGATGTGGGAACTCAAGGAGATCTGAACTGAAGTATGAGAAATTGACTTTTAAACTTTTTGTTTGACTGCTAAAGATGAAGATGCTGCCGATGCCTCAGCTATTAAGGAAACTGGTTGACAAGCTTGAAGGCAAGCACCAATCTCAAAAGGACGCAACTCAGTCCCATCAAATAGAAGGTTCACACCCGGAATAGTTACCTCTTTGCTATCAGCATCCTCTGATTCACCTTTCCCAGTGCCAATGGTGACGGGTTCTTCCAAGGGCCTCACGCCAGCCTCATAAATTGGGCTTAGGGAGTATGATCTACAATATAATGAAATTTGAATTAGTGAAGTAATAACATATGGGTAGGTCTTCCTGTTCACAAGCCTAAATAACCTATCAATTCAAAGGAAAACAAAAAAGGTTGATTACCCCTGAATTTAGAATATACTCCATTTTGGATCCTTTGGTGGCCTATTGCATTACCCAAACACTGAATTAGTATAAAGGGTTTGTTAAAGCCACTCTTTTCATAAAGTTGGAGTATCCCCAATTATAATATGATATCAGAGCACGACTAAGTTCGATGAGGATATTATTGCTCATGTTGTGGTTGCAGATGAGTCATACCTAGAAATAGAATTCACAAATCAGAAAGAATACAGAAAATAGTGTGCTTTAACTGGATCACTGATTGAATCAAGGGTTACCCTTCGAGTTAGATCAGAACTAGAGACCTCAAGAAGATCAAACACAAGTTAACTAACTACAAAGATCACATTACGGCTGAGCTCTAGTATTTATTTGCCACAAAACCAGAATAATCACCAAAACAGGCTAAGAAGAACTACGTGATGAGGTCTATCATGGGACCTTTCTACAAGTTCTGAAAATACTACAGATGATCAGAAACCAAATAGAGAAGATAGAGAGAAGAAAAATAAATGTCAATTAAAGTATGATAAGACCTGATATAGGAATACTTCTAAAAAATCACAAAAGCATCAGTCCTGACTAGCCAGGGCATAGCCAACGAAGACGCACCTTAGAATGTTGCCATCAAAACTCAAAACTTCAGTCCCAGAACGCTGCCTGCTAGCAATTTTTAGCCTTTGGTTCTCACTTAAGGCTCCTGAAATAGGAGAAGAAGGATCCGCAACTGGGTTCCATCTTCCACTAGCATAGTTCATTAATGGTCGAGATGATTCCCTTCCCTTAGTGTGCTCTTTTTGGTAAAGAAGTCTTGCAGTAGGGCCAGTTGCTTGGTACTCAGCACAAACATAAAGCAACCTGCCTCTTAGGTCCTGCATTGCTTCACGATGCTCACCCAACAAATCTGTTTGAAGTAACTGCGAAGAAACCACTCTCTTACATATACTGTTGCATAATTTGGGGCTAAAAAGCGGGATACCGAACTCTGCACCAAGTACAACCCATTCATACTTGTCTTTATCAACTGAACATGTTTCTGAGTATCTCTCATTAAATAGCCTGAGTAGGCGAATATAACCTATTGTCCACAAATTTATCTTTTTTGAGATATCATGCAACAATATGTTCAACTTTGAACATTCCTCCCCACTTAGCCCCAGCTCCTCTCCAATACAAGCAATTGAACCATCACTGTTTTTCAAGGGCAATGGAACATCTAGTGTGACAACATTTCCACGATCGTCAAGATCGTTCTTGCTTAAAGGTTGAACCAACACAGCAGAGTATTTAAGCAGAGAATTCAAACAGTGTAACAGTATGCGTCCTTTCACTAAATTCCCTTCGAATTTTCCACCCAGACCCCCAACTGTAGATCCATCCCATGACCATATAAGGGCTTTCTCGCAACCAGCTAATGGTGCAGGAAGTAATCTTAGACTCTGCCCTTTCATCAGAACAACGGAAAGAGGTCCACTGGAGAGAGCAGTATAGAGCACTAACTTCATCCAGGGTGTCATAGAAGAATGTGTTGGAGGGCCGAAATGAATAGGGCCCTTCGATCCAGGCAAGACAGAAGAATGAGGAAGTGGAATCATGGACATGATAATGTCATAGTCACGATGAAATAGACGATTCAATGTAGCTGGGGCCAGAGAAGCCAAGCTTTCACAGCGAAGTATATCTACTCGGTATTTCCTTCTTTTCTTTAACTCTTTTCTGGCAGTAAAACTTTCGACAGGATTGGAAATTTCGTCAAACTTGGAACTAACACTTAAATTAGACTCCTCTGCATCAGAACTGGTCTCTTTAGATAACGTAGTAGATAAATTATCATCATTACTAGTTCCAGTGAGAAGCTCAGCAGAACAATTATTGAACTCTGTTTTATTCACACCGTCATTTTGAGAGCTGTCACCCTGACAAGAATCAGTTGCCAAAGATGCGGTGTCCTCTTTGTTCATTCTCTGTCTTCCATCAGTAACAATCCCACCTGAAGTTAGGCATTCAAGAATACACCTGAGGCTGAAAGCATGATTAGCAAACTCCTGTAACTCTCCTTCAAATTTAGCACCCTCCAGAGTCATAAGATCATTGCAAAGGTCAGAAATGCTTGTGTGACCAAGTTTTCCAGCTTCATAAAGTGTCACAGCATGAGATTTCAGACCTATAATAAATAGAAATGTAAAGTCAGCTACAAATTAAAGCGATAATAAGGTAGTTGTACATATAAGATGAAGGATGAGTTGCCTTTAAACAAGCAGAAGTGCAGTACAAGATGCAAAACAGAACCCTCAAAAGGCAAGAGAAATGAAAGAAGCAACGAACAAGAGGGAGCAATGTTAAGTCCATGTCCTGTCATTATAGCTAGTTCAGCAGCCTGAAAGAAATAAATATGATATGCCAAGTCTGTTTTCCATCAACCACCAACCATGCATTTTGGAAGGTAGCAACAGTAATACAACTACATTCATAGTCACATCTATTTAATTCCAAAAGTATCCTCTTTGTTGGAGTTCACCAAAATAAGGATGATGCTTGTAATATGCTATCTTATTCCTATGAGATGTAGCTATGCAAGAAATCTATTTCAAGATATGGCCTCTGAAACCTAACCAACCAAGAGAGTTTACGTAGAAAGGTTTATAATAAACCTAGCTGATCATAGCATTTAAATATAGGAGTTATTGTGTAAGGAACTTAGCTGATCTCGAGGATAACTAACCTGTTACGATAACAATATACTGAGAATAAAATGTGCTCTATTCTGACGTTCATCCACTAAAAAGCTGTACACAACATAGAATTTCCCCCAATGTGTTTATTGTCTCTATTTTTTCCTTGCCTATCATTTCTTTTTCAGCCATTGCCACAAATAGTCTCAGCTTTAGGATACTTGATCCCCCCAAACATGAGACGAATGGTAAGAAATTTTAGTGGTAAAACTTGAGAAAGCTCATCAAGATCACGTACAAGGACCTAATCCATCTTGGACTCTCCCAAGAAGTGTAAAACCCCAACAGAGAGCCCTACCCTCAACTGCGATCACAAGCATAATGTTGTTTTGAATCACACATATTCAAGATTCTATATAAAGTTACATTATGATAAAAATTTCTCTGTTTAGTAAAATGTGACACCAGACATGGCAGATTCAATGAAAAACATATGTATTTGGAGAATGGTTAGAAATAGAGATAGACCTGGAGAAACAGATCCCATCATAAGATATGATGTTATATTAGAATCAACAACAAAAGCTACACGAGAACAGTCAGCAGCAGGTCTAGAATTTTCTGTCCATAATGCATCTCCTGATTGAGGACCGCTGCCATCACCAAGTAAATTTTCAGAGCCCATATTACCATGAGAACCACTTTCTTCATCACTGAGAATACTTCTAGGAGATCCAGACAAATAAGAGTCCTGAAGAATGGAGGCGGGATCAATAAGTTTCACTGCCCATCCCAATCGACAAGCAAAAGATGCAGCAGCCTGTAGCTGACTGATATCAGCTTGCAGAGTCAACGCCAATTCAGCAACAGTTGAATTCTCGCTTGACACCACAAACACAGCATATAGCAACCTGCTTACGCGACCCACATTATTTATATGTGAAATCATTTACACTTGAAAGCTTCAATCCAAAAAAGCATAAAAGATCGATAATTCCTACTCTTCAATTGGATCTTCATATGACTGCTCCCTGTTTGAAACAAATCCTTCAAGCCTTGAAACTGTAAGAAACATAAATAAGAAAAAAAGAAAATAATTAAATCTCTAAGTTTATATGTTTTACATATAAGCACAGAATCACATACACTATTTTGCAAATTGATCACCCTTGTTTTATCTAGCATTTCTGCTGGCTTGTTGATGTCATCTATTTACTTTCCTTCTCAATACAGCAGAAACAAAAACTCTCCAATATTTCACAAGCTGAGTTTGACAGCAATTCTGTCAGTTGAACCAACTACAGTCACCTAGTTCAATGAGAGGTCTACATCTACTTATCTTCTAATGTCCTTATGTTACTCTACGATGCCTTACTGCTATTTTTATAAGATAATCCTTCTCAAGTGAAACGTCGAAAGTTTTGGTGTGTGATAGGTTTCAAGGATATAAGGTCGTCCAGACAGTTTAAGAAAATGAAGGCATTTCCTCAAAATAAGTTTGGCTCAGCAGAACAGGACAATTGTGATGATACAAACAAGTAACTTTTTATTATCTTGCCCATCTCATTTTTCTCAAGGTTCAACATGACACCACCATAAGTGCTACTATGTAGTCTTTTTAAAACCATATGTGACAGAGAACTAGCAAAACATCAGTAGCACACTGCTGAAACTAAAGATTACTATGTAAACATTAAGCAAATACTTTTCTTTTAAGGGTCAGTACAAGTTTGGACATATAAATCCAAAATCAGTTCTCAATTTTTTGGTATATATACTTTCACCAAACAATGTTGATGAAATTGATGACAATGTTTTATGCATTCATTTCATTAGAAAGAAACAGCTAAGTGTGGAAGATTAGAAAATAGAGAGATCAAATCAAAAGGTTTATGTCAGTAGTCAGTACTAAAATGATAGTGGACAATTAGACATTCTTGTTCTCCATAACTCTTCGTAATTTCTGTGAGAGGAATATTCAAAATTCATTTCATCTAAAAATTTACCAACTAGATACTCAAAATAGTACCTTTGAATCGATCATCAGGATAAACAGGAACATCAAAGTACACGAGCCCACGGCGATATAGACCCTTAATAATTACAGGGTCAAAAAGGATAAAAGAATTGGCTTCCTCCTTACAGATTTTATCAATTGTTGCCGTTTCTTCTTCTGATAGTTTCTATACAAGAGGTGGAGCAAAGTGTAAGTGTCAGTTGGACTTTTACCTCTGGAAATATGCATTTGGGAGTCAATTTAATTAAAAGGCAATTAACCTTGAATTCTTCCAAAGTAAAGTTGACAAGAGAAACTCCCCACCATGGCTCAATCACAAAGTCCACAGGTTCTGTGGGCAAGAGTTCTTTTGCTATTGACTTGTTTAGCTTCCACATAATTTTCTGAAAGGCTCCAACAAAATTAAACTCTAGTTAGAGGGGCAGATAATCATGTTATATGGTAATAAGGAACATCAAATATTGCTGCAAGTGGAAGTTTTAAAAGTGCCAAGGGTGGGTTTTAACTATGAGGGTGGTAGTGCTTGGCATACCAGTTCCATCAATCACCCTTCAGAATCATGAACATAATTCACTTCAACATTGTGGGATTTTGGCAAGGGCCACTTTTATACGAAGAGTGAACACAAAGAAATTTAATTTTCAGTACCTTACGAAGTTGAAAAAAGAAAACATTACCTAACTAATGGTTTCAAAAAAAATTACAGATACTGTCTAAATGCCTTACTTGCTTAATGGATCCAATCATGGTGCTATCTATTTCAAATAAGTTTCATGACAATGAAACAATAAGTATAGCCATGAACTGTATTTGAAAGCATTCTGATAGTTAACATGATGCACAGACAGGATATGCTGTCACTAAATCATACCTTAGATCTACACTTGTTCATGATGTCAATGAATTCATTTCTTCCGATCCCTGTGATCCGCAAGGCATCTGCTGCGCTAAAATTGGGGATGCTGTCATAGGGTTGTTCTGCAAACGTTTGTAGATAAGTTATAAATACCACAAAAGCAAAACTGCTGATATAGAGTGATAGAAGTGAAATAAAGTTTGAGTAGTGTTAAATGGTATAGACAACATATTTAGAGAAGAAAGCAATGGGAGAAGATTATTGTATTTTGATTGAATGATGAAATGGTACTCAACACCCATATATTTATAGGGATGTTGGTGACTTTTGAGATCCTACAATAAATGTATATTCATGGAACTACACTACTATTGGAACAATGCATGCACATCTTCAATGCTTCTTGGAACTCCATTCTTGGAACTATATTCTTCTTTAATGCTTATTGATACTTCCCCTTTTCTCAACACTCCCCCTCAAATTGAGTGGTGGGATCTCCAAAACTCAATTTGGAAAGCACATCTTCAAAGCTCCTTGAGTTGACTGCTTTAGTTAGGATGTCGGCAAGTTGATCCTCAGAGCGAACAAAAGGGAGTTCGACAATCCCATTCTCAATGTTTTCTTTGATAAAGTGTCTGTCAACCTCCACATGCTTCGTTCGATCATGTTGTACTGGATTTTGTGAGATGCTTATAGCGGCTTTGTTATCACAATACAACTGGCACTTGCTTGGAGGGAGATTAATCTCTTTCATCAATCTCCTTAACCATAAAATCTCGGTCAACCCACTTTTAATCCCACGAAATTCTGCTTCGGCACTCGAAAGAGCCACCACCTTCTGCTTCTTACTTCTCCATGTTACCAAATTACCTCCAACAAAGGTAAAGTAGCCTGCTGTAGACTTCCTATCGTTTGGGTTCCCTGCCCAGTCAGCATCTGTATAACCATGAATCTCAAGATGCCCATTTTTAGCGAACAACACTCCATGCCCTGGAGTTCCCTTCAAATACCGACAAATCCTAAGTGCTGCCTCCATGTGATCTGTCTGCGGCTTATGCATGAACTGACTTACGACCCCAACTGCATAGGCAATATCTGGCCTAGTGTGCGAGAGATATATGAGTTTTCCGACTAGTCGCTGATATCGACTACGGTCAGCCAACTTGGCTCCTTCTCTGATTTGTAATCCGTGATTAACTGCCAGAGGAGTGTCTGCTGGTTTACATTCCAGTAGGCCGGTCTCTGCTAGGATGTCCAAGATATACTTCCTTTGTCGCAGAAAAATTCCTTTGATTGACCTTAGCACTTCAATCCCAAGAAAGTACTTGAGATTCCCCAAGTCCTTCATCTCAAATTCCTGAAAAAGATTTTTCTTTAATTCCTCAATCTCTTCTAGGTCGTCACCTGTAATAATCATGTCATCAACATATATGATTAAACATGTGATCTTATCACCCTGCTTCTTAAAAAATAGCGTATGGTCTGAATTGCTCTGTGTATATCCATAGCTAATCATTGCCCCAGCAAACTTCCCAAACCATACTCTTGGAGATTGCTTCAATCCATACAAGGTCTTCCTCAATCGGCACCCTTCACCTGCTTTAAAATCTGTTGCAAAACCTGGGGGTGCCTCCATGTAAACTTCTTCTTCCTTCTTCAACTCTCCATGTAGGAAGGCATTCGTCACATCAAACTGGTGTAATGGCCAGTCCCTATTAGCAGCAATGGATAACAACACCCGAATTGTGTTCATCTTAGCTACTGGAGAGAAGGTCTCAGAATAGTCAACTCCATATGTCTGAGTATAGCCTTTTGCGACAAGTCGTGCCTTGTACCTTTCTATCGAGCCATCAGGTCTTCTTTTGATAGTGAAGACCCATCGACAACCCACTGGTCGCTTCCCTTCTGGTAGAGCACATTTCTCCCATGTGTGGTTTCGAATCAGTGCATCAATCTCTTTCTTCATTGCTTCCCTCCAATGCTTGTATTTCATAGCTTCTTCCCATGTCTGTGGTATTTCTTCTTCCTCATATAGTGCATTCTCGAAAGCCCGAGCCATCTCTGATAAATGGCCTTTGGCTAGGTTCACAACAGAGTACCGCTTTTTCTTGTCAATCCTCTCTGGCGTATACCTTTTGGGTGGAACTCCTCTGTTTGACCTTGGTGGAAGTATGTACCTCCCAGTGTCAGGGTCAACTCCTTCGACCTCGACTTCCTCAATTTCCCTTTCTTCGGCCTCAATTGAATTTTCTTCTGCACTTACAGTGTTAGCCAAACAATTATCTGTATCCACAGTTACTTACAGTGGATAACCTTAACGGAGAAATATTTGAGGCGATGCCACTTTCTACGATGGACTCTACCACATCAGAGACTTGCTCAGCGGAATTGCTTACTGTTTTCTCTGATAGATCCGCATCAGGATTGCTTGGCGTTGGCAGTGGCATTGAGATCCAACTTAGCGGGTCCGTATCATTGTTATCCCTAACATTACTCTCCCCCTGACCGCTAAGATGGGTAAAGAAGTACTCAGTTTCAAGAAAGTTGCAGTTCATTGTAACAAACATCCGGTTGGACTTTGGATCGAAACACCTATACCCCTTTTGATTTACCCCATATCCTACAAAAACGCATTTGATAGCGCAAGGGGATAGTTTAGTTCTTTCATGTTTAGGAATGTGGACAAAAACGGAGCATCCGAAGACGCGAGGTTCAAGAGTCAAGGGCGGAGGAATTTTTGTGAAGGTGGACAAGACTTGTAGAGGAGTTTTATGTTTGAGAATACTTGTGGGCAATCGGTTTAAGAGATAGGCTGAGGTGGCAATGGCTTCTGGCCAGAAGTGTTTCGGGGCTTTTGACTCTATAAGCATAGAACGAGTCATTTCGAGGAGAGATCGATTTTTCCTTTCAGCCACACCGTTTTGTTCGGGAGTATGAGCACATGTGGTTTGGTGTATAAGGCCTTTGTTTTGGAAGAGTTGTTTCATGGTAGAATTAACGAACTCCCCCCCATTATCTGACCGAAGGACCTGAATGGTTTTGTGAAACTGAGTTTGGATAAGGTTATAGAAATGGGTAAAGTGTGACAAAACTTCAGATTTTTGTTTCATGAAATATATCCAGGTCATGCGAGTGCAATCATCCACAAAAACTAAGAAATATCGAAAACCTTGCCCCCCAATAACTGGTGCGGGCCCCCAAACATCAGAGTGTACTAAGGCAAATGGGGTTTCAACACGAGTATTACTTAATGGGTAAGAGTTCCGATGACTTTTGGATAAAAGACAAGTTTCACAGTACATGTCATGCTTAGGAATAATACTAGGAAATAATAATTTTAAGTAACCGATAGATGGATGACCCAAGCGCCGATGCCAAAGCCAAGCTTTCCTGTCAGCTGATCCGTGAGTTAACATGGCAGTCCCTTTTTGAGCTATCTCATCCACATAGTAAAGCCCATCACGTTCAGTGCCACGCCCAATTATCTCTCCGGTTCGGATATCCTGCAACAGACAAAATTGTGGCTGCATTAGTAACGTACAATTCAATTCCTTTGTGACATGACTAATGGATAATAACTTATGAGACATCGAAGGAATATATAGACAATTTGATAACTGCAAAGTTGGGGAAATGTTAACGGTTCCAGCCCCCTCAACCACCGTAAATTCCCCATTGGCAGTTTGGATATGAGATTTTAGAGGTTTCTGAAGGTTGGTAAGGTCTGAGGCATCATATGTTATGGTATCGGTTGCCCCACAGTCAAAAATCCATTTATCATTTTTCTCATGGCCATTAGATACTGCACACACAACTCCAAGCTTCTCGAGAGGCTGAAATCGATTTTGGCAAGTGGTTTGGGAAATTATGGAATTTTCAGGAGATTTGGGGGCTAATTGTGACTGAGAATTTTGGTGGGGTAAAACCTGCAATTTCCCAAAGATTTGGGGGCTTCCAATAAAAGAGCCCCCTAACCCTAATCTACCTGAATCGGGCGCCGCCTCTCCCCTCATCAATTCTTCACTCCAATCGTGAATTACACTCCCACTTCCGCTGGCAACGAAGTTTGCTGCCCCGGTTGTATTCGCCGGCTGAGCAGCTTCATTTCTGGTCCTTCCTCCTGGCTGGACAGCACCGGCGGTTTGCGCGACCCCCTGCACGGCGTTGCCTCCGTCGCCTCCAACTGCTGCGGCGGCGTGCCCGCCACGGTTCCATGGTGTTTGCGGTTGCGGCGGCTTGCCGTGCTTCTCTTCCCACCAATCTGGATATCCAACTAGTTCAAAGCATGAATCTTTTGTGTGTCTTTTCCGTTTGCAGTAGGAACACACCAATTTTGACTTGTCTTCTTCATCACTTCGCCGATTTCTATCATTGCCACTGCCGCGACCACCACTGTTGCTGCCGCGACCACCACCGTTGCTGCCGCGACCGCCACCCCGAGAGCCGCCGGTAGGGTTCTGCCACCCTCGGATGGCGAGGCCAGTTCCAATTCCATCCATGGCAGCTGCTCCGCCGGTGTTTGCCTGTTGTAACACTCGGAGTCGTGTCTCCTCCTGCTGAATCAGGTTGTACGCATAGTCGACGGAGGGAAGTGGGTCCATTTTCAGTATCTCCCTCTTGGTTGTTTCATATTTGCTATCAATTGCATAGAGAAACTGACATACTCTCTGATCTTGTATGAATTTGTTATGAATCTCCATATCCTCTGGACATTTCATTGGGTTCGTCTGTTTTTGGTCGATTGAAATCCAGATCTCTCCCAACCGGCTCCATATTTCTTCTAATGAACTGCTTCCTTGCCTCAGTGTGGTTGCTTTGAACTGAAGATCATACACCTGGATTTTATCTCTTCCGCTCCCATATGTGACGGCCAACGCATCCCATATATGCTTTGCCGTCGGATGTTGTGAAACTCGACTGACCAGTCGAGGCTCAATGTTTTGTATTAACCAAGTGATCACACAGTGATCGGCTTGTTCCCATTGTATGAAGGCTGGATCGGTTCGCGGTGGAGAATGAGGCACTCCGGTGACGTGAGATACCATTCCCCGACCGCTTATTGCCGTCTTCATCAATACGGACCAAAGGGCGTAATTTTCTCCATTCAACTTATTCCCACCAATGTGGAGGGGCTGCGTGTCAATTCTGAATGGCATGGCAGCTGTTTCTGGTGGATTTGGTTGGTTCATCGCAAAACTATTGCGCATAAAGTTGGCAAATTGCCGGGCAAATTCATCTGCCATAGATGAATCTGAGGTTTCGGTTACTATATAGTTGTCATTTGACATTTTGGCTTATGGTTATAGATACAGCGGAAAAAGGAAAAACAAAAAAACGGGAAAGGGCCGAGAAAGGTATCAAAGACGATGATGATACCTTATCTGAGTCCAAACCTGCTCTGATACCATGTTAAATGGTATAGACAACATATTTAGAGAAGAAAGCAATGGGAGAAGATTATTGTATTTTGATTGAATGATGAAATGGTACTCAACACCCATATATTTATAGGGATGTTGGTGACTTTTGAGATCCTACAATAAATGTATATTCATGGAACTACACTACTATTGGAACAATGCATGCACATCTTCAATGCTTCTTGGAACTCCATTCTTGGAACTATATTCTTAGAGTGATAGAAGTGAAATAAAGTTTGAGTAGATTATGGCCCCTACATTCTTCAAGGACATCAATTTTGATTAATGTATATATATCGTAACAGACAATCTTATTCAATTTTATCAACCATCCTTTAGAAATTATAAAACTAGCCCAGAATTTATTATGTTGCTTATGTTTCTTCCCACTAGTATTCAAACAGGTTTTGCATCTGAAAGTCCACAATACTGCCTGCAGTATCTCAGGCTTGCTTCACTGTATTGAAACAGGTTTCACCTCTTTGCTCTCTTGAGTTGGGTTTAACTGAAGCTTCCATTAACTCTATTGAAATCATTACTATGACGCTGTTAACTTTGCTCTGTAGCATTACTAATGAAGCATTTGCAATGTGCAATGTATATATACATATATGAAGTACTATAAATAAATATGCAAAGTGTAATTGGTGTATCAGTGAGTTTCTATTAGTGCATGAACCATGAAAAGGAAGTTCATGCATCCATTATGCACCGATAACATCAGTAAAGGACAACAAGGAAATCAGATATTACTAGTATTAACATCTTCCATAGAAACAAACTGAAGATTGCAGGATCAAAGAATTAGTGAATCAAGAGTATAAGAGGGCAAACTGACTCCTTCAGGCTTTAGGTGCTAAAAGTGGAAACCTAGCTAATATGCTGCTATATATTTAATTTCAAGCAACAAGTGTGTCAAACTAGCAAGTGTAATTCCAGCAAAGAAGAAGAGCAAATAGTACATCAAGGAAATTGTTTGTACCATTTTTCATCACTTCAAATAAGATGTCACAGTAATATTTGAAAGGAGAAACCCTCATAACACGGCAAATGTACTCTGCAAGATGGTAGGGAAACAGCTGCAAAAACAGTCACCAAGTCACTTGTAAGTTTAATTTTCTTTAGTATTTTACAGGAAGGGGATAAGAGGGAGGAAAACAGAGTTAACAATCTATAAAAAATAAGTACACGAGTGAGGAATTCCAAACAGATCAAAATGATACTAAAGTAATGAAATGAAAAAGTGATGAATGTGTAGTAAGAATAAGTGTTACATTTAAAACAGATGGGACACCACACCTCCTTTAAAGAAAGGCTAGAGGAACGAAAACCTATTAGATTCAATAATAGGAAATTATATTTGTTTCATATCCTAGCCTAGGGCTGGCAATTTTCGACACGACAGGATAATCCGACACGAATCCGCACGAAATTATTGGGTTGGGGTCAAGTCTTATTGGATCTGTGTCCTTATCGGGTTGACCCATTAAGAACCCGATAATTTCGGGTTGGGTTCTGGTCGGATGCGGGTCGGATACGGGTAACCCATTAAGAAATAATATTATTTTTTTATTATTATTTAAAACTATATATATTACTTTAATATTTTAATTTCTTATAAATTAGGTTTAAATAGTATAAAACGAATTTTAATTGTGTAAATTAGGTTAAAAATTAAGGTTTAATCGTGTAATATTAGGTTTTAATCGTGTAATATCAGGTTCGGGTTGTTATGTGTCGTGTCAACCCATATTATATCGTGTCGATAACGGGTTCGTGTCGGGTGCGGGTCGTGTTCGGATTTGAAGGTAGCAGGTCGGTTTCGTGTTCGGATTTACAGTTTCCTTAACAGGTCGGGTTCAGGTTAGGCCTTATTGGGTTGGATCATTATCAGGTTGACCCGATAACGACCCAATCCGCACGATTTGCCAGCCCTATCCTAGCCCCATAGTTGCACAAAGATCTCGTCAAGTAATTTACAGGAGGCATCAAAACTTTTGTCCTGGACTACAGAAGTAAAATAAACATGAGACGGCCTGAGTTTATAAAACAATCTTTCTCTCTTCCAAAACCCAAGTTTTGATTCACTTGGAATGACATTCCCTCTTCTGAGGATACCTGTAGTCTGTAGCATATATATTGTTACTTGCACATACTAAGTTGTACTGTTTGATTACCCTCCTTACTCCAATTATGTATTTATGTTCATAATTTGGTGGCTTCATCGCTCGACAACATAACGTTTTCAGCCAATAGCTTACATTTTTCAGCATCAAGCACAGTTAATTTGTTATGGTAACTAATTGACCCATGAAATATAAAAACTATAGCACATGAATAAATGGAGACAGAGGTTTTTCATGAAACACACCGCTAGGTTCCGCCGTAGATAACGCATCATTTCCTCATAGTATTCACCTTCTTTGCACACTTTGCGAGCAAAACAAGTGTTCCAGAGAAGTCTTTTCTTGACGCAGTGATCAACTATCCTGCATGACAAGATGAACCAAATGATATATGATAACTTTCCAGCATACTCTTTACAGAAGAGGTTCACAATACTACAGTATAAGCAAAAGCAATAAGTTAATATAGATGTCATGCATCAATTAAATTATTCTTTTGACACTAGATTATCAATTATTCGAATATCACTGAGCTATATCAAAGTAATCTTGCATTTCTGAATCTCAAATCTCAATCTAGGCACAAGAAATCAGAAGAACAGAACACTCCTGAGCATTTTAATGCGCAATTACTGTTCTACTAACCTCCCTTAGAGTGTACACATATCTATGTCTCGCATTCTATAAGATTAAAGAAAAAAGGGAGTGAAACTTCCATCATACAGAAAGATGAGATCAAGATCATTAGGTACAACAAAAGAAGAAGCTGTTCATTATGAATATGAGATATTTAGAGTTAGTCTTGTTTATTGTTTATTTATTTCTAGTTTAGAACTGCAAATATAAGTCGAAGGGTTCTGAAACAATAATACTCAAGAATCAAAAGAGGTCATTTATAATGTTATTTTCGTTTTCCAGCAGAAGCATCTTTAGAATTTGTGAAATGAGATCTAAAATTAATAGCAATATAAAAGTACATCCAACCAAACGAGTGAAATTAAACAGCCTTTGATTCAGAGTGCATAGCAGATGAAATCCAGGCCTCTTTTTATGTTGTATTTCAGAATCATGCCAAAAACTAAATAACAAAGTATGAACTTGTCGGCCAGTTCTAAATCGGATAGAACACAGAAAACTGCACATGGAACATAAATTTCAAGCAGGCAACAGGTGGAATGCGGATATGAGTTGGCCGAACAGCATCAACAGATTTCTAGTTTTTAACTGATACACACAAAATCAACACTGGTCAACATAATTTGACCGCACCAGCAAAATTGTCGCCGAAAGAAAATTACCAACCAACGAGGGGGAAAAGGAAGCACATGAGAAAATCCAACCTGCGATGCCATTCTTCCTTGGAATTCAAGGTGGATTGAAGGCGCTTCGGCAGGCTCTCCCAGTGGCATTGTTCTGTAATTGCTTTTATTATCAACTGTTCCTCTACTGTCGCCGGCTGACGCTGCATTTTGTATGGCCACCAAAATCTCTGCGAAATCACCGAAGTCAACTACTGATTCAGACATTTTACACCAAAATGAAAATGAAAATGAATCGCAAATGACGGGGAACTGTGCGGACCTGTGAACTGAAGTCGATGAATCAGAGGCGAGAAGCGGGATCGAGCTAGGGATTGAAATCTGGCAATGAATGTAGAAGAATTGGGGCGAAGGAAGGAGAGGCAAGCAACGACTGATTTGAGCTGCTGCGACGAGGATCAAAAAACAGTCATCAAACTTAGATTTGCTGTTGCGCGTATATTTCTTATTTCTTTTTTTTTATGTATAAAGTAGTCATTATCTTTTACTTATAGAGTCCAATCCTCACAAAATATATTGACAATTTTCTGGACATGAATTAATAACAAATCTTGTTGCACTATATTGCTAAGTAAAAAATTATCTACTTTTAAATTGTGACAACACTGACATTAATATTATTGCACATTGCAACGATATGTGATAAAATAGAATACAGAAATGGAAAATGCAGAAAAATTCGTACTTTTATAGGACTTATGAAAAATTACATATGCATATTTTTATGGAAGCATAAACAAATGTAATTACAGCATACATATTTAAAATTGAAATAAAAAAAATTAAAGTTGTGATAAATCAAATAAAAAAATTCGTTGATTGTGAAGTTAACATATTTTTTCTCTATTTTTTAATCTTTCACTTTTTTTTTTGTATGACTAAGTTAATACAAGTGACTAAGTGAAGTGATCTCTAAAATTACAAAATATTGGTCGAAATTTGGTACACTATTACTGACGAATTTACCGCTTATAGAGAATTTTCGATATTTTCGTAATTAAAATTAGACGTGACCTATGGAGTTGAAACAAAACGATCGAAAAGAGAAATCCAGGGTGGATAGAGAAAGGATAACGCAATATGAAGATTGCCACACAAACTATGCATTGCAAACACAGCAGCACCTCCTCTCTCCTCTCTTCTACACACACACTAACTCACTCTACACAGAGAGAGAGCGATGGGAATGGTCTCCTTCATATCTACAGTTCCTTCACTGGTGTCGTTGGCTCCATCGCCGTCCACCTCAGCACCCATGGCCGCTGCTAGATACATCCACTCTGTAAGTCCACGATTCGATTCAATCACTTGCTGTAACATGTCATATACGATCTCAATCTGATCACAATTCTTCAATGTCAGGGCACCGTGAATTGCAAATTAGAAAGTGATTGTGGCGACGAGGATCGCTTTTCGCGGCGGCGCGTTTTGCATTGCATCGGTGCTGCAACCATTGGCATCGTCAGTCTTTTCGCTCTTCAATCTCATAATGCTGCTCATTTATCTTCTGATTTTTTTCTGCAATTGCTCTCTCTGTTGTTAATACATTGTATCTATTTATTCGTTTGAAAAATTGCATGTGCATTGAGTAGTGGTAGCTGGAATGAGATAGCATTTGCTATTGAGGATTATTTCTATAGTTTGAGATAGCTTACTTGATTCATATCCAGTTGAAAGGGAAATAGTAAACACTCTCTTAAAAGTTTATATGTACTGTAAGTTTAGCTTCAAAAAATTGAGAATTAATGTAAAAATATGGTCATGATACTTGTGAATTCATCCATGAAGCAAGTAGTTCAAGTGCACCAAATGAAAAGTAGTTTTGCTCCTCTTTCGATGTGATAGTAAAATGCTTGTAGGATTGATATGATCATGAATTTGTCAGTTGACTCTTCCCAGGACTTGATAGCAAGATCCAGCTCATTAGTTGAAGTGGCAAATGCTGCAGACTTGATACAACGAAGACAACGTTCAGAATTCCAGTGTAAGAAGATTTATAGTAAAAAATTGGAAAAATTCTTCTTATTCATGCGTCTTAGTTATCCGCTTGCTATTTTTCAGCAAAAGTCAAGGATGTTCTTTATAGGGCACTGAAGGTAAGCGATAATGCAGCAGCAGAATTTTCCTTTTTGTAGCAATATGAAGATAATATGGCTATCTTAGCATCTTATTTGAACATTTCTTAGTTATATATGTCAATTTCCATGCAGGGAAACCAAGATCTCATCCCCTCTGTCTTAACTTTGTCACTCAATGATGCTATAACTTATGATAAGGTCTGTTATATCTTGCATGTTGCATATCAACTCTGTTAAATATTTGGAAAATGAAAAACTTTAGTTTACAGGCAACAAAAACTGGCGGCCCCAATGGATCAATACGGCTTAGGTAAACTTATATACCTTTGGCATTACACATGAAAGCAGACTGTAAGAATATGAGGCACTGCATTGCACAACTGTAGTTCATAAGACTATCGAAGACCTCAAAATGACAAATGCACTTTGCAACTTGGAACAAAACTCTTTTTTGAAGACAATCTGAAACACTTGGCATCAATTTGATGTTGATCAAGTTTTGTACTATTCATGAGCATGGAGCTTAAACTCACCTTGACGTTTCTTTGTCTATTTTTATGTTTTTCCTTTCTTTCTGAAGCTCAGAGATTAGCAGACCAGAAAATAAAAACCTTGCTGCAGCTTTAAGTTTGTTGGAGGAGGCAAAGAAGGAAATAGACTCGGACTCCAAAGGAGGACCTATATCATATGCAGATCTCATCCAATTAGGAGGTTAAGTCATGAATTAATTATGATTATGCTTCAATAACTGAAACATGAGAATACGGAAACATTCTGCATTATTACACCTCTTGAACTAGAACAGTAAAACTGAATAGGGCAGTCCACTTAAAGAAATATGATTGCAATTAAGTTATTAAAAAGGACTCATCTCACCATAAATGATGTATTTTGCTCGTTTGCTGTGTTTCCTATGACTGAAATAGCGAATGTGAGATTATCCACCTGTCTCTCCATGCAGCTCAAAGTGCAGTTAAATCCACCTTTCTTGCTTCAGCCATTCGGAAATGTGGCGGGAATGAAGAAAAAGGATCATTACTGTATAGTGCATATGGTTCGAGTGGGCAGGTTGGTTCAGTGTTGGCCACGCTTCACCATTCAATTTTCGATGATGACTATTCAAATTTTCCACGAGTCAATTGTACTCCTCCTCAACAAGAAATCCAATAGAATCAGCAATTGAAAGAGTTTTCCACTGGTTTCTGTTATCTCAAAACAAATAGTACTTCACAATTCAGTTGATTATTACGATCCAAGTCTAGATATCTAGTTGATAATGTAGTGATACAATAACTTTGTGCATGAGGTTATATATTTATAAGCATGGAGTTAATATATGGGAATCTAATGATTTGTAAAATGCAATAACTTTCTTTGTATTTATGCAGTGGGGACTGTTTGATAAGCAGTTTGGTAGATCAGATGCTGAAGAAGCAGATCCAGAAGGAAGGGTCCCTCAATGGGAGAAAGCCTCTGTTGAGGAAATAAAGAATAAATTCATTGCTCTCGGCTTTGGCCCTCGCCAGGTGAATTACAAGATCATATGCTGTAACTATGTAATCTCTATCGAATTTCTAGCTTGTTCCATCCATCCATCTAAAACTTCAAATTTTATTGTCTCGTGTTGCAGGTGGCAGTGATGTCGGCATTCTTTGGTCCTGACCAACTTGCTACTGAGGCCCTACTTGCAGCCGATCCACAAGTACAGCCATGGGTCCAGAAATACCAGCGTAGCCGTGAAACAGTATCACAAACAGATTATGAGGTCACTATAGTCTCATTTTTTATATAGCTAATAACATAATCACTTTGATCTTCACAACTACAACTATGTCAATTTAGAGAGCTGATCAAGTGGTTATTTATCAGGTGGACCTCATCACCACTCTGACGAAGTTGAGTTCGTTGGGGCAGCAAATCAACTACGAAGCTTATTCATATGCCTTACCGAAAGTCGATTTCAGCAAACTCAAATTATAGACCTCTTCGTTCGGCTGTCTCGTGAGGTCAGACTCATATATAATATCTGCAGCGTATGTTTTTTCATGCTTCAAAATGGCAACATATCTAATGTAGAATCTTACTTTATTCAGAACAAACTACATGTACCATGAATCCATTATGTTTTCGGTGTAAATGAATTATTTTTTAAATAAAAAAAAAACTTTTTGACCATTTACGTATGGCATTTTTTTTTATCCAAGTCCTAAACAATTATTCACATCGTTCGGGTTCTATATCGGTTAAACTAAATAATAGAGTACTTAATTTACTTATATGTCAAGTACCAAAAAGATCAATTATTCATATGTTGAGAAATAAAATAACACACGAAATTTTGGATAAATACACACTATTCGAGTGTACATCTATGAACAAATTTTAATGTCGATACACAGTTAGTGATTGGGCCATCACTTGAATTAAATATCTTCCTTCGGTTGGCAGTGTGTTAACTAATTTACCGTAATAACTAATAACTTTCAATTCTGTGTATTAAAATTATCAACGCATAAATATAATTATATCAATACAAATGTAAATTTAAATATCAATACAAATACATAAATTTATCAATATTTTATATCTTTGTGTTAATATTTTTAACATATAAAATTAATATTAGTTATTACTATAAATTAATTAATATTTGATCACCCAACTTTCCTCCTTTCATATTACATAATTGTGAACCACAACTAAATCGTAGCAGCTTATCAATACATTAGGGTCATCGATTAGAATCGTACATATAAATTTAATTCCACGTTGTAAATAATTATATAAATAGAAACAAAAATTGGGAAGCTTAGCTTCCTTTCATCTTTCGAACTGTAAATGATTATACATTATACCAAACAGGATCGACAAGCATTAACAATAATTGAAAAAACTTCCAATGAAAAAACTTGCCAGAAAAAACTTGGGAAAAAAAGCAATATTGCACTGTACAAAATATCGACATTTTATCAAAAAGCAGCTTTCTAATTAATCTTAAGAATTATGTCCTTTTTGACACAATATTTTCTATACAATAGCGTCGACATGGCCTCATCGCCAACTTAACCGAATCCAAACCCTTCGTTGCCTTCGTGAATCGCAAACAGTAGCCTCTCCTCCAAATGCTGTTTAGATGGGTATTCTGGTAGATCCAACTGGTTGAAACTGCATACAAGAACGTCGACGATTAGAGTTCAATCGGAAATCAAGCCGTTTACACAATATAACAGAACGATATAAACAAAGGCTGACCATGTGTGAGCTGAAGGTAAGTGATCTTGACTGCCATATGCCTTGTGAATCTGGAATTTTTGAGATCCTGAAATTCCTTGCAGTGAACTAAATCCTTCCAACGGCACCTGCACCATAAAGTGTTGCTTAATATGAATCAACCATAAGACATATTTCCCTCTGTCCACAACGAATAGACTCGGTAGTGGACAACACGAATTTTAATGCAAAACTGGTAGAGTGAGAGTGAGAGTGAGAGTGAGAGTGAGAGTGAGAGTGAGAGTGAGATAAAGGCGGTCATGGAACGAGAGAATATGACATAATAAGAGGTGCAGCAACTTAATATTGTCATTTTCCTTGAGAAAAAGATTTACCAAAACTAATCCAATCTGCTTAAGTTTTTAACTGTAGTAAAAGTGGCTTATTTTGATCGAATTGTCAGGGATGGACATTTTGGTTCCCAAAAGGATCCAAGACAAAATACCAAACCTACATATGGCTCGTTGCTTTAAAGCGCTAGGAAGGTCCCGTAAAATATGCATACAGAAAGAAAGTACCTTCGAGGTCCCAGTCACAAATTGTAGTAGGCGAGCCTTATCTTCTTTACTGAAAGCTTGAACAACTTCCCAGAACCATTGAATGGCAGGGGAAGCAGCACTATAACCAGAGTACTCGGTGTTTGCCCTCAGATCATCCACTGGAAGGCATTCATTATTTGCATTAGTTTATAATAATGGTTGGTGCGGTAACTTACGCAATCAGAGGGGTTTTCAAGAGATGATAGGGGATGCAAAAGATAAAGTAGGAGTACTCACAGTCAATGTCTGGCAGCCCACTTATAAGGAGTTCCAGTTCCTTGTCGTGGAAAATCGATATCAAATCACGAGGTATTAACTCATTGAAACCTTCCATAAATGCATTAATCTGAGGACGAATAGCAGTAGTCAATCGATGCTCAGCAACTAAATCAACATACTGGTGCTTGTTTTCCTCGGTCACTCTAATATTTCGACCACCAGCAATCAGTTCATAGTCAGTTACCTGAATACAAGGCCACTCAATTAGCAAACAAGACATTTTGTAAACCTATCAAGTCATTCAACCAGAAAATATACATACTTGGGTACGCTCATACAGAATTAGCTTCTCCTCATCAGCATCAATGCTAAATGTTAAGTCCGGAATATCACTAATATCATTCTGCAATGACAGCATATAAAATTCAGATCAGATGCAACAAAAACAGACTGAGTTGAGGCCTCATGGATAGGGGAGATTTTCAATATGATTACCTCAAGCATCCATTTTAAATTCTTAAAATAATCTGGATCAATAGCTTCAATGTCATGATATGTCACTTTAACCCCAAGAATGTGCTTGTAAAATGACCGAGTGAAGTGCACATCAAGGAGCTGCCCATCAAATAGTGCCTTCCCCACCTGTAACATGATTAAAAGCATTAGATTTTCCTGTTAACCAGCTCTCTGTCACATCTGATGAAAACGAGAAATACTTACAACTCGGCCAATAAACTTGAAGTAAGAAAGATGCTCGGTTTGGTAAACAGAGTTAGGGTTTGGCTGAAAAGTGGATTCATTCCCAACTGTGGTAAATAGTAATGCCCCCTTGTCAAAGATTACTCTGGACAACAACTGATACCATTCCCTGGTAAGGCCACCAGCATCAATCCCTTCCTCCCCTTGGAAATGAACAGTCAATCTACCTTTCAGATCTTGTGCTGATCTCATACGCAGTTGATTGTATGAATCTTCAAGAATGTAAGCTCTTCTAACAGATATTCTGAGAGGACTGTGGTGATGGTCGTGTTGATGTTTGATCTTGGACCGGAAGTGAGCCCTTTTGTTATCGAAATCAATAAACCGAGGAACCTTCAGCATGAGTGAAAACGACTTTTCAAGTAATCCAGGATTTTGCCTTATGAAGGCATTGAGAAGCTTTCTATGCTTTTCAGAGAACCTTAAGAAAGCAACATGTTTCTCATCCCCTTTCATTGAAGTTTCTACAGACTTCTGTTGACTAGCAGATGCACCAGCCTCATCAACATCAGAAGCTGAAGCAACTCCAAAATCATTGCCTGCACCTGACTGGCCAGGGTGCAACTTCTCACACGCTACGAAGAAGGATTCAATATATGGTAATACATTCTGGGTACCTGCAGGAAGTGGAGGCACCGAGTTTGATGGCTTAACAGCAGAAGGTGACAAATCAGGTGCTACATCTGAATAGTTCTCTATTTTGCCGATGCAGCTGCTTAGCTCCTGCCATAGAGGCTCAAGGGCTGTATTAATATCCCAAACTAGAGAAATAGTAGTATTATGCTCAGTATCAGGGATAGTCTGATGCTTTTTGTCCTTATCGAGAAGTAAAACTACTAAAGAGCTCAGTGCCTGCAAGACCCTGAGAACTGGAGCCCCATGAGTAGTAGTGCTAAGGAGTGCTTTCTCTACGTCCCCAAATATGCGCAACTCTTCTATCGCTGAATGGGTAAGGCTTTGAACTGAACCAGCAAGCTCACTGACAAAGAGATGACAATGGATAGGAGCAACAGCCACCAGCTTTTTTAAGACATCTGCCACGAGCGTGTATGCATTATCTGATAGGCTGGAGATATGAAGAAAAAAGTTACAAATTGCATGAGCAATATAGCAACAGAACCAATCAAACATAACTTCAGGAAAGCAGTAATCATATAGTTAAAAGTAAACAAACAGCAAACAAGCAACAAAGCCAATGGGAAATTTAAATTGTCCCAACTCTGTATGATAACTAACAATCAATTACCATTCAACAAGACACTGTATCTATAGAAAAATTATGATAATATGCTAGTTCAATCAGATGCAAACTCTTCTAGTGCAACTATAGATTTAGAAAATGACAGCTTATATGATCATCCCATCACAACACCCTGTTGTTTTATTTATAGCATATTTTTTCAGAAGAAACTTATGATGATCACAACCAGAAAAGTGAAGCATTCTCTAGAATCTAAAGAAATAAATGCAAAGGTGACTAGGTGAGTTACACCTTGATTAAAGTGAACGAATCATTGTTCAATAAGGTTCACAAGTTTAGGTATAAAGCTGAATTTACAGAGAGTGTGGATCTTAAGAATAGGTATCTATAGATCTACAACGTAGAAGTAGTGAAAAATCCATAAATCTCAGCTCACCCTTCACGTGCAAGAAGTGAGCACAGTAGCTGAAGTTCTGGATTAGGCAAGTTGTTCAGAACACTTTCAGCAGTTTGCTTGTTATCACCTTCAGAAGATGTTGCTTGCATCAAAGAATTAACCTCTCCTGAAGCCGTAGAAGATTCTACATTCATCTCAACAGGTGTAGAGGCCTGAGGGTCAGATGGCTGCTCAGAAGCAGATGAACCTGCCTCATTACATGGATTTGATTTCCTCTCACCATAGTCAATAACAACATCCAACAGATTTAGGAGCTGCAACAGAACAATAATAAGCCATATAAATCCAAAAGATAATGTAACTAGGTAAATTCCTGTTTTCTTAAAGTTGTTAGCAATGACACACCTGCTCCAGATGAGCGACACTTCTCAGATAAAGTGACTGGTTTAAAAGGCTCAGCAGCAATGTGAAGGATGCCTGCCCTTCCTTCGGCTCATCAAGAAGCATAACAGCTTTTCCCCGTTCATCATCAGAACCCGATGACTCCTTAAACTGTGGCAATCTGAACTCAAGTAATAGCTTGGCAACCATAGGATGATTACGAGCTAAGTAGGTAAGGGTCTCCAGAGCTCTCCGAGACACCAAAGGCGGCACACCTGTTAATGGAGAAATGCATGAAAGTGGCATATTCAAACATCCCATATATCGAAGATATAAAAAATAAGAAAATGGAAAAAAGAAATTCGAGATATTAATAATGTGATCATAGAAGCAAACATTCCTTCCACACTTACCTATTATATATCATCCAACAAATGAAAAAAAAACCAACAGTCCATTTAAACTGGAAGAGGAATTGATAAAGGAAAATGTGCTTCAAAATAGATCGGTGGTGATAAATGCAGCCAGAAAATTAGTGAATGAAATGGAGGTTAGTTATATAAGGCTTACAATTGAAGCAATAAATAGAACAAAAATACCTACCATTGACGTATTGAGGGCGAGAATACATCACATGACTCTGGCATGCGTACAGCCTATAAGGGGGTTCCACAGCACTCAGATCAGTAAGATATTTCTTTTTGTCTAGCATCAGCAAGTCCAACAAAATTTTTAGCAAATCATTTCTAGTATCAGCATGAGCACATAGATTTAGGAGAAGTCTCTGCTGACTCTTGTAAAGCGGCTGCAAAATGTAGACAGGTTAATTAATATATATTACACAGAGGAATACAATGGCAGAGCTTCAAGAAAGCCATAAGAGTACCTGAATAACACGAAGCAACCGGATCAATGCTTTCAAACCTTCTGTGTCAACTAAAGGGGAGCCATCTGCCTCAACTGGCTTAACACCGACAGACCGACGAGATAGTGCACCGCCAACTCTGTCCAAGCCATCGCCTCTTCTAGAGGACTCACCCCGACGGTTTCGGGGATATAATCCAAATAATGTCTGATTATATCTACGTGCAAACCTTTCTCGTAACATGTTTGCTTCAGCAACAAGAGCAGGCGTCAAATTTGCAAGAACAGCATCAGAGGAAGTTAGGAGAACCTGCATTACAAGGAAAATAGAGAGAGCAAAAATATAAGAATAACAGGAGATCCATATGTTAATCTTGAACAAAAGAAAAGCCATGATGAATAATCTACAGATAAACTCATCCGGATGCATACCTCTTCCCGTATGTCGGAAGGAAAAGTTGCAATTATTGAGACCGTATCCATCTCAACAGGCTGACCTTCCAATTCTTGGGCTTGATGCACCCTTTGCGCCCTTTGTTGTGCCAGAACTTCTTCACGTATATCAGGGGGCAGCGCTGCAAGAAATTCTGGATCTATATCACCATTATTTTGTGGCTCAGGATTTTGCACCTGTGTAGCTTCACTTGGTTGAGCAGAAAGAACCTCAGTACGCAACTCCTCAGGAAGTGCATCAAGAAAAGCAGGATCAATAGATTCAGCATCCTGGTTATGTTGCTCCTCCTCAGACGGGCCAGTTTGATCATTTTCCCGAATTGGATCTTCAGAAACTTCAGTGACACTGTGGAGAGATGCATCTCCCCCTCCTATTGATGCATTATTACTGAATAATGGAGCAGCTCTCCTCAATCGAGCATCACCACCAATTTGTCTGTCCCCACCATCATCATGGCCATCGGCACTCCCAATTTCAACATCTAGACTACGTAAGCTCTCATCTAAAGTTGCCCCACTTCCACTACTCTCTTGGCTCACTGCTCCAACATCACGCAATACATCAGTATGGTCATATTGAGCTTCAACAGATTGAGATTGTTGTCTACTTGACGTTTCTGTTCCACGATTAGGATCATTTGTAGCAGGAACATTATCAGTACTTCGGGTACTGTCCAATGTCGTCGAGGAAGGAGGAGCATTATTACCACCAGCATTACCTTGATTTTCAGCAGTCCTCTCAGCAAATTCAGATGACGGACTCTCTTCATTTTTATTTTGAGATTCAACAGCTGTAGTGTTATTTGGAGTCTTTCCAGCGGAGGGACACCTCAGACTGGATACAAGTACTTCCTCAAGACCTTGGGGAATAACTGCAGAGCTTGACCCACCACTTAATTGGCCCTCATTGGACAATAAATTAAACCGATGTCCTTGACGCCCATTACGGAGTGATCGGAATATGGAGTCCAACCGTGACAAAGAACCCTCGGCATTTCTATCTGAATAAGCATCACGGTCATTCTCTGTGAAGAAGTAAATGAAAATAAGACACCATTAAGTTTTCTGTTGAGGAAAAAAATTGTTGCTGAAAAAAAATGTCAAAATAAACTGAAGTAAAATGACTGCACCTGACAACCTAGGTGGACCTGCAGTCAGTGAAGAATGTGGTTCCACCAGAAGTGGATGCTGCGAAGGAATATTGGTATCACCACTTCTTCCCAACAGATTATAGATGGACGTGGTTCGATGCCTGGAGCCAAATATTTCAACTGGCATAACATGAAAAGTTTCGTTGGCAATACTCTCTCTGCCAAAAACCTCTATGTGGTCAAACACATTTACTCCATTCATTCCCTCACCTAATCGCACTATAACACCATCCTCGTCATCCTCTTCATCTTCATCCTCTTCCATCACCTCTTCATCAAACTCATCTTCATCAATTTCATGGTCATCTTGATCCGTATCTGGGTGAGGTAGGTGATGAGCTTCATCTTCTTCTATATCATCATGATCATCATCTGCATCATCATCGTCATCGTCATCTACTTCGTCCCCTTCATCTCCAGACATCTCATCCTCATCCTCATCATCTTCATCAAGGTTCCCTTGTACGCCAGAGCGAATTTCAAATCTTATCCCCACAGTATCATCAAGATTCTGTGTTCCCTCAGTATTTTCCTGCATATAATCATCTTCTGCAGCAGCAAAGCTTCCATCAATATCCTGGTCATGCTCCATATCATCAGTCACAGCCTCCGAACCACCATAGTTCTGGACACCGTGGAACAACTCATTCTCATCTGTTGGCATTAAGTTTTCATTGGCATGGACTGTAGCATCCGCAGTTTGTGAGCTAGCACCATTTTCATCCCTAGGTTGTTGGTTAGGATCAGTAGGTTTCAATCGCTCTCCTCTGGCACTGGTAGACTCAAACGCATGGACATGCTCTTTGCTTACCGACTCCAAAACTTTCACAATTCCAGTAACAACCTTAGGTGAATCAGTATGATCCAGGTCTAACACACGCAGTGTTCTGGTGAGCGAGTGAACAAGACCAGCCTCTATAAAAGTAACAGAAGCTTCTGCTGAAATGTAAGAACCTGAAGGTGTCCGAGCAGCCATCACATCATTGAGAAGATCAGTTAGGGCCTGAATATCAGGTCTCGGGACCCTAAAACCATTATATGAATCAACAAATTCGTTAAAAACATTACTGATCTCAGTGAAGATTCGTTTCCTTGCTTCAGTTGAGCGAACACCAGATGCAACAAGAAAATGGTTGGCTTTACTAGCCAGTTTTTGACGCCAATCAACTTCAATTTTCTTCTCTTTTTTCTGAGGTTTAGAGTATGGTAGAAATTTGTGAAGAACATGATGGAAAATCCCACGAGATAAGCAAGCATTTACACCCTTTTGAGGAGTTCCCTTGTAGCTGCCAACTTCGGCATCTTTTCTTACAAGGATATGAACAGATGACGAATACATTAAAAGAATCTCTGTCAAGAGCTTCAATATAAAAACCACCTTAGCCAATGAAACGGAGGATTCTTGATTGCTAGCAACATTTAATTCAGACACGGAAGCAACAGCTTTTCCTTTACCCTTGCTTGCAGAAACATCAATTTCCATATCTGTTGATGCCAAGCCCACTTTACTAACAGATTCATCTTCCAGAGGAGTGAAAGATATAACTGAATCCAACAGAACATCAATGACAGTGACAAAACTCTGAGGAGGTTTCTTGTGTGTCTTAGAGTTCTTGCAATTCGCATCAAGAAGTTTTCCATGCCCACTACCAAGAGCTGCAGATATTTGTGTGCCAGAGCTTACCTTAGTATCATTAGCTTGTTTCTCCTTTTCCTCTGTTTTATCTTTCTCCTTCTCTTTCTTATCCTTCTCGCGATCTTTTATCAACACCACATATGGCCTCTCACCAACCATCTCAACCTGACAGACAGCCTTAGCAGCTTGTATAAAAGCTACTGGATCCCGTTGAAGAACTGAGCTTAAATTTGACAGAAAATTTCGTGGAGTAAGCCTTCCCCTAGACTGTCTGTTAGCAACAGTTATGAAACTATGACGTATCTCAGACTCCATTGCTTGCTGTAGGGTTTGAGAATCCTCAAGAATGTGACGAATTATAATAGCTGCAACATTGTCAAAGCCAACGAACAAACTACTTGCAGGCAAAGATAGAAGCAAATGTAGACCTCCAGCATCCAAGAAACTAATAGCAACTGAGTGAGTTCTTGTCAGGGTAGAAGAGAGCTGCAGAACAGCATGCATTGTTTCAGAAGGTAATTGCTTTCTGAAGAAACCACAAGCAATTTCAATAAGTCTCTTTTGCTCCAGTAAATCTAAATACTTCAATGGCGTCCCCAAAGATAATTTGTTCTGCTCATCTTCCTCAATGACAATAGATGTTTGGTTACCTGTATCGTTCTTCTTCAGAAGTTCTATCACGTCAGCATTTAACTTGGTATCCACTTGAGCGAGACGGTCAACAGCAATAAAAGCTGAAGTTACCCATTTTGGGACTTGAGGTGATTCCTGCCCATCTGAATTAATCCATAGCTGGAGAAGATCTGATGCAACTTTAACCAAACCACTCTCGGAAGCTAATTCACGTGCTGCTGAGTCTTCATTGAGAATTAAAGCAAGAACATGAAAGAAGGCAGAGAGCATTTTCTGATTCCCGCTATCGGAAATGTTACCACAAAGCTTCACTTGTTCAATGATAAAGGAAATGACTCTTGGTCTCTCCTGGCCATCATTATGTGAGCAAATCATGACAAGGAGATCCCTAACAGGGAAAGCTAAGGTCTCCTTCATTTGCAAAAGCATCCTGCATGTCAACAGTAGCTCATCAACTGGGGGGAGTTGCACTAGTTCCTCTCCAACATTCTGAGTATCCTCAGTTGTGCCCTCTTCCTTTGTCTCTGTTGCAGAATTTCCAAGAGACATTGCAAGTGCCCGAGCAAGTTCATCATCTTCTTGGGCTTCCTCAGGATGTGAAAATAACCATTCCATTGCAAGCTCCACACTATTTGAACCAACCTGTCTTAGAGCCTCTTCTGCCCTAGACCTTGTGAATCCCATCTCTACTATTGTTGAAATAGTTGTTTCATTTGGGGGTGGACCAGTACGACCACCCACATTAGTAGCAACACTTTTGACTTCCACTCCAGAGAATACATGCTTAAAAATGTTGACAATTGCCGTGATGAATTCATAATTACATTCATGGAACCGAGGGTGGGTCCAAACAGGAAGCACGGCCTTCAATACCATGGACTGGAGAACTTTCACAAATGTTTCTGCATCACGAGGAAATGGAATGTCCCCAGGCACTAGAGGCTGTGTAAGCAAATGTTTGTTGAAAGGTGATAATATATAGGACGAAGTCACCAAGTGGTCCAAAAGCTTTCCATAGCTAGCTGAGGGTCCATAAGTCCACAACTGATCAGCTTTTTCAACATCACTTTGCTTCCCTTCATCGGTCTCCATTGGAGATGCAGGAGCCCTATTGATGGCAAAGGGCAACTGACTGGTAGCCTCAAATGTAGTCAAGACCATGCGAATAACTCCACATCCATATAAACAATTCAATATGACAGGATTACATGAGTCAGGCTTGTCCAAAAGGATACTATCAATGAACTCAACAACCTTGCCATAGTATCGGCATTTAGTTGAAACCGAATCCTCAGCTCCAGAAGGATGAACATGCCCGCCAAAATTCATGTGATCCATGGCTATTGAAGCAAAGATAGAAGCCACTGATTTTGAAGAGGGAGACACAGTGAGCATATCATCCCTCCGACGAGATGGAAGCAACATGACCTTCCCCAACTCTTGAAACAAATGGGTAATATGAATTGATAATGATGATACCATATCACAACAAGACTGATGGTATGACCTCTGGGTATCATTATCCTTTCTAGAACTGGATTCAATCAAAGCAGATGAGCCAGATACATCTTCTTCCTGATTGACTTCGACCTGTAAGTTAGAAGGTTCATCGACAGTCTGTCGTTGGTGAAGACTTGAGGAACGGGTAAGGTCACGATAGAGATTTATGAGGTCAAAAAACTGGGATTCAAAGCTCCATCCAGAAGTCCTCCTCCTAAGTAAAGGATCAAGGAACTGCCTGAAGGAACTCAACCTTGGGTCTTCGACATCATTAATGCCAAATTCGGACTGTCGAGAAGCATTAACAGTACCAGTGAGTTGATCCCCTGTTTCGGCCTTTGTTTCTTCAAGCAATGAAATTTGCCATAAAACTTCACGATGGATCCGGCCAATATCTTCCAGGACGTCTTTATTTTCATTACCAAACTCAGTAAGCAATGCCGTTACCCAACGATTATCTTTTGAGGCAGCAAGAAATAAGAGGAATTCCACGAGCGAGAGGGAAGAGAATATCAAAGGGTCTGGGCTGGCCTTAGGATCCAGCAAAAAGGATCCAGAACTGGCACTGGTCCTAGACAGAGTTTCTTTCAAATGCTCACGCAGAGAAGAGCATATAGCACGAGCCAGAGGAGTGGAATGATGCTGGGTAAAACACTTGAATACCATAGTGCTGTGTAGAGCTATTGACATCCCCTCAGATGATTGAGTAATACTTGGGCGTAAAAGAAGTTTCAGTAAAGATTCAATGCCAGACTTCTCCACAAATAAACGACATGTTTCTGAATTTTCCATCGTCCTGTGAACTAGAACAATCACATGAAAGATGTATAGCTGAATACACTGCTCATCACTGATAACTTGAACAGCCCTATCTGATGTAGAATCCCCTACATTTTCCTTGTCATCAGATTCAGTAGAGTCCATATCCATTGCGTCACTTCCATCAGGTTTTCCTGACGATCCAGAGTACTTTGCGTCCCCGAGCAATGCTATCTTATTAATTATTTCAATTATCAGATCAACACCAGTACCTCTCAATGAAGCCACGTGCCGGAATAGCTCTTCCAAAGCATTCGCTAGAGGAATAATGCTTTCACTCATGGCCGTCACATACTTTTTGTCAGTGAAAATGTCAACAAGGAAGCGTAAAGCAGAAGTTTCTCTTACAGACTCCAGACCCTTGGAGTTGAGGCAGATAGCACCAAGACCATTAGGAATACAAGTGATGGCTTTTGAAGCAGGAAGTACTCCAATCACAATGGATGATAGAAACGCAGATGGAAGGCCCAAGTCAAACAGAACATTAAAACATGTCGGATCTTTGTGAATCATTTCACTCATAAGAGTCACAGCTGAGTAGTAGATCTCACCTCCAAACTTTTCCTTGTTACTGAAGAGCATCGACAAGATGGGAGTTAAAGAAACATCATAAGAATTATGTGACCTCGCAGAATTTGCCGTGGCATAAGTGGCAGAACCAAGTGTTTTCAACAATGCCCTAATCAATCGCTTCTGATTGTATAACTGGTCACTATTATAGTTTGGGCATTCTCCTGTTACCATAGAGCTATCCTTTGATCCAGTGTAGTCAATCACTCTATGCACTTCAATCTGTAATCTTTGAACCAAAAGCTCCACCCCGCCTAAATCTCTGAAAAGGGTGACCGCTGTATTGCTGTAGTCCATGAGCTTCTGTAGAGTTTTTGCAGCTAAACAGACTAGATGCAACCGAGAAGGATCTGAATCTTCTAAAAGGGGTAAGAAGGTCGGTACCATCCCAGAACCCCTAACAACACTTCCAGAACTTGAAGAAGATATGACATGAAGCAAGTAGAACTGCAGAAGTGCTTCAATGAAAGTAACAGATGACAAATCAATTGAGTTATTTAATGATACAATCGCTCTTTGCAGCACATTGAGGAGAATCATACGATTACCACCTGCAAAACTGATGCTTGATCCACTCAATATTCGTGCTCTTTCATGAGATGCCGAATATGCAGCTAATTGTGCACCCAATGCAGTCATTGCAAGTGTTCTTATGGTCCCTGATATGTTTTCTTCAGATCTCACAATTCTAATCAATTCATTTGTATATTCTGGCTCATTAGCGAAAAACGAAACTAGCTCATCATGTGAATCGCTAGACTGTACAAGCACAATAAAAGATAGTAGACAGATCTTGCTATAAAGCCTGCATATTCTGGAGGAACGGAATGCACGTGCATACCGAATTCTGGTTAATAGAGGAAACCTGAGATCCGAAGGCACATTATAATGCTCAATACAAAACTTCATGAGTGACAAGTCATCCTGTTCTTGTAATTGATGATCAGGGATCTGAATTACACGCACTCCAGATGAATTTGTGTTATCACTAGTTTCCACGTCGATTGGAGAAGTATCGCGCAACTCAAAGTAAAGTGTTGATCCAACACGAGTCTGCAACTTGTCACTGTCATTTGGTGCCTCTAATGGGAACAGGCATAGTCCAGCCTCCTGGGTACTCTCATGTAGTGTGACACATGAATACAAACCTAGACCTTCTTCTTTGCTACCCCAACCTTGCGCAAGGGATAAAAGACAAGTCTTCACTGACCCACACCCTACCAGCTTTCCACTGACATGCAGCTTTGAAGGTGATATTTTTACAAGTGCAGAAAGAGTCTCAAGAGTTGCTGTGATAATTTCAGGATCTGTTGAAGCAAGCAAAAGCTTGAAATGCTGAGGAAAAGATAAGAAAACTTTTTAGTATAACTAGAAGTATAAAACCCAAAAGGAGCTAGAAAACTTCAGAAATATTGCTACATAAGAACTCAAACTTTAGAGAAACTAATAAGTATAAAACCCAAAATGAATTCAAACACCATATTACCTCTATAACACTGAAAGAACTCTTATTGTGGCAATTATCTAGGATGATCTGCATAACTCTCAAAATTTGCAAAACTGCTTGTTTGGGAAATGGGCTGGCATCCCCTAAGATGTCATCTGACAAAAGAAGGTCGTTTCTACTAGATAAATGAGTCTTGAAATATGTATCAAAGTGCAAAAATAGAGGTCTCCATTGGTGGAAATTTCCCTGGAAAAGAAAGAAAGATGTGAGCATAAATTATAAAGATGAAAAGAGGAAGACAAAATTACAAGCAAATTTTTACAACCTTGCCATACTCCCAGCGGAAACCAGAGAGAGGTATTGCTATATCCTGTAATGGGCACTGAATCACCTTGTCGATAAAAGCTTTTATTCTTGGTGGCTGCAAAAAATATGCAAGGCTCATTACCAAAGCTAGCACACAGCAACTTTAAAAGGAAAGAAGTTGCAGTTGATTTTAAATGTTTGCTTGCATCAAGTAAATCAAATTTCAATAAACAACAATATTTTTCCTCTTATAAATCAGTTCAATAACAGATCAATCTTCAGTAATATTCCGATTAAGAAACTTCAACTAAACGATCTACATCTGATATCCAATGTACCGACCCGTTAAACACCAATATCTTTGTACTTGAACATAATGAGTGTAATAGTTCACTCAGGCAGTAATATCCTTGTCTACGCAAAGTATTAGCTTACTGATGCACAAAGATGGATGGTTCACTATAATGTAAAGGGAAAATGTCACAAGGAAACCGGTTCTCAAATCACATATCAAGATATGGCTGGCTAAAGAGGACTACTCGACATTTTAACAATGTCAAAACCATCTGAAAATAATACTCCCTCCGTCCCCAAAGAATATGCACTTTGGGTTCGGCACGGGTTTTAATGTAAAATTGGTAAAGTAAGAGAGATGTAGAGAGAAAAAGTGATTAAAGTATTGTTAGTGGAGAACGGGTACCACCTCATTAGAGAGAAAAGACTTTCCAAAATTAGAAAGTGCAAGTTCTTGTGGGACGGACTAAAAAGGAAAGAGTGCATATTCTTGTGGGACGGAGGGAATACATATTATAAATAACATACAATAGCTTCCCGTGTTAACAAGAAAAATTCCCTTGCAATGTATCTGCATCTACATTTGTCCCCCAATTATGTTTAAACACATTTCTGGACATGATCACAAAGCTTGCAAGTGTGGCCTTGTCAGCAAGACAAAGGCAATTCCTTAATTTGAAAAATATTGTTGTGGACATTTTTTTATTTGTCATTTTTTAAATATTCTATAACAAGTCATAGGATCGATCTAATTTTTCTGCATCACAAAATATCAAGCATTGGCAAGCCACTATAGCACATATTAGGTTTCCACATTTGACTTCCAAATGTAGATGAAAAACAATATTATCAATTACGTAAAAATTATAGCAGGACTTCATCAAAAGTATTGTTGAGGGATCAACGACACTTTAAGGAATCTTTAGAATCCAGATGTTGCATTATTTATATAACGAAAGCTTAGGCTTCTTGTATATTGTTAAAAAAGATACTAGTAAGTGGTAACCAATACATAATGTTCTTATATAATGAACAATGAGTAGCAAACAATTTTCAGGTGATACATGAAACACCAACTTGACAGGTTGCATTTGCACTTTCGAAACCTTAACATGTGAAAACACCTTATTTCCACATATCTCGGATGCGCATGTCTCTAATCTCTATCCAGCTAACTATGGCCCAGTTACATGCATACAACACAGTCATCACAAGATCACAAGATTCTTAGTATTAAATGACTTCTGATACTTAAATTAAATGCCAACCCCTACTGACTGAATGGCTTCCCCTCCCTCTTAAGGGCTTTATTGCCAAAAGTGATTCTATCTTGAATGGAAATCGAGTCTTAGACATTATTCATCGCATATTGGCTGCCAACTTTATGCTCTTATGTCCATACCATAAAAATACCAAAAGAGAAGAGGTCACATAAAACAGCTGAACACTGTTCTGTACTTCTGTAAGAACTTGATTCTTAACACCCTTACGAACATAAGTTAATACTCCCTCCGTCCCGGGCTACTCGCTCATTTCCTTTTCGGCTCGGAGATTAAGGAATGAGTGTATAGGAAAGTCAAAATTGACAGCTGTAGGTGAAATTTTTTACTAAAAATGGAAAGAGTGCAAGTAACTTGGGACGCCCAAAAAGGAAATAAGTGCGAGTAGTGCGGGACGGAGGGAGTATTAATTTCCATATTTCTAGAGAACCAAAATATTCACATTACTTTGAAACGCCAGTTTACACATTTTTACATACATGATATAACGGTTAGATCAACAAAAACTACTTTCTAGACCATGAATATTAATATATTACTATACAGCAAAGGGAAAAAAATAGGAGCTGGGTGGTGCTGTAAATATATATGATTTTTAACCAAATACATTTGAATATACAGAACAGACAAATTTAGCTTAATGATTGGAAAAAAAACAAGGCAGTTCCTCAAGACCTAATATTCTTGGCATAGTATTGGTCAAGTTACCCCTTTACAAAGCATATAGAAATCAATAGATATGAAATCAAAAGACATTAAAATCCTTCCAAACCCCATCCACTAAACTTAACAAATAAATGACCTAATGTGTTACTTCAAATTACAGAAAGATGAAGGCGTAAATCCAACTTATCACCAAACCTCAATCCAATCCCTCATCCTGATACTACAACTAAAACCGCAAATAATCAATACACATCATTAAATTCAAACGCAAACTACAATTAAAAAGCAATAAAAAGAAAAGAACATGAAGCGTACAAGCTCTGCGTCAAGTTTAAGAGAGGGGCCGATTGCCCCTTCACTAGAGAGGAGTTGCCGAAGCCTCGACGGCAAGCTCGATCTAATACTCGCCATCTAGTCCTCCGTCAACTGTGACAAAACAAAAACCTAATCACTCAAAACAGCAAGGAAGTCGAAATCAAACATGAATCCGTAAGAAACCTAACAATCAATCCAATTGAGGAAACGTCAATGGAGGCTTACCGCAGCGCACGCTTGCACATCCAGCGGGTCTGGCACTGTACAAAACAATAGATATATGAAATATATACGGACACTGTGTGTCGTATGTATAGGTAGAGAGAGAGAAAGAGGCTGAAAGGGAAACCTCGATCAATAGTGGGTTTAATTGTATCTCTTGTGTGCGAAGTTGTTGTTGAGAAAGTGGAGGTGTAACCCTTGAAATGGCAAAGGGTTCTAACCTTTCACACACAAACACTGCACAAGTATACACACACCTACATATATATACTCTCAGCATCGTTGGCGGTTTTGCAATTTAGTCCCTGCATTCTCGCTTTCATTTCTTTTTAACTTAGGGTTTATTTTGTTACTTGAAAACATAAATATTATGTAACCTTCTTTGAAAATAAAAGGCACGCCCTATGTCCATCATATATAGGGATGTTAGAGCATCTCCAATGGCGGACGTCCGGTCGGATGTCCGCGACGGGCGATCGGGCGGGCGGACGTCCGCCATTGTGGCGTCGAAGGTCGGATACGGACGTCCCGTGAGGACGTCGGGTGTCCTCGGACGTGCGGGCGACGGGCGGGCGGACGTCCGCCATTGTGGAGTGGGTCGGACGTACGGGTCGGAAGTCCGGTAATTAATTTTTTTTTTTTAAACTCTAGTGGGAAGGGCGATGGCAAGGGCGGATTGTGCAGGGGATGTCCTAGTGACGTGGCAGTGGGATGGGAAGTCCTAGTGACGTGGCAGGAGGTGTTTTTGGGATGTCCTGGTGGATGTCCGAGTGGGACATCCGCCCACTGGAGATGCTCTTAGTGCATTCTGAAATTCATTGGCCACCCAAATAGATCGATAAATTTAGAAAGTTGAGGTTAAAAATTAGTAATAACTTAATAAAAAACAATTTTGATTAATTAGCACTCGATTAGGACTGGTCTGTAGGTTAAACCAACGTACAACTATTGTTTATTCTTCCGCTATATTTTACAATGATTTAACACAATATAATATAAAGAACTAAAAAAAGTTAAGCTTCCAATATATATTTAATATACATATACATTAAATAATTAGTAATATAATAAAAAAATTGGAAATTTTAAATTTATTATATAAGAAATGGAGTAAATTTTTTTAAAACTAGCTTTAAAATTTATCAAAATGTACTTACATTTTATTTTAACTAGTTTTACCACCCGTGCTATGCACGGGCCATGAAACTTGTAAAAGGTTCTAAGATAAATGAACTAAAAAAAATCACATGATTAACTTTTGTATTGTTATGCTTGCAAACAGAGAATTTGTTGTTTGTAAAAAAACACATCATAAATATCCAGAGAAATACATAAGTGTCTCTTTATACATACCACAAAATTGTTATGCATTTGAAATGCAGATATGAGAGGAACAAATAAAATATAATACATAATAAGGATGAGATAATGATACTTATATACATACATTATACGTAAGACAATAGTAAAATAAGTTCATTACAAAACGCAATATTCTTAAATAGAAACTTACTAATACAACAAAAATTCAAGGTTCATAAGTTTTGAAGAACTTCTTTATAAACAATGTTAACAGTAGAATCACCATAGCCTTCACCTTGTTCATCTTTACACACCAAAATCTTCAAACATTCACGACTTGTGACTCTTGATATAGCAACATACAGTTGTCCATGATTGAAAGCAGGTTTTCTCAAAAACAATCCAACATGAGAGAGTGATTGACCCTGACTCTTGTTAATGGTCATTGCATACGACACAGTCAAAGGAAACTGTCTTCTTTGGAACTTGAAAGGCAATCTCGGATCAGACGGTATTAGGGACATTCGAGGAATCAACACTTTATGGCCAATATTATGGCTACCCAATACCCGTCCTTCTAACACATAATCACCTAATCGTGTAATTATCAATCTTGTGCCATTACACAACCCATTTGACAGGTCTATGTTTCTCTACAACATCACTGGTGTACCAACTTTCAACAACAATTCATGGTTAGGAGTACCAGAACACTTCAAACTGTTCAAGAACTCCACAGAATGTATCTCAGCGAGACCATTTGATGTGAAATCAGATTTTGAAATACTATCAGAACTTAAGTAAACACGACCTGGAGGCTGATCCAAAGAAATCATGAATTGGTTAACCTCATCAACTACCTCTAATGTAGGAGCAAGTATAGCACGGCCATGCAAACAGCTAATCAATTCTTCAGGAATCATGTAAGAAGGATAGACATTTGAAACAATGGTTCTAAGAGGATCACCAGAATTTGACAAAACAATGTCAGCATGAAGTTGAATACTCACTTCCCCATCATTTGGACCACCAACAACACCATCGCCAATAGAAGCAACCCAAGAGGAAAATTCCTTCAATTTGGAGGCTTCATCAACATTTTCCACATTCAAAAGCCTCATATTTTTTGTCAGACTTACAACTGTGCAACTCTTCCAAAGATAAGATGAGTTAATAGTAGCATTCACAACATCTTGACGACTGCCTTTAGGAACAACATGCAAAATTTGTCTAAAGTCACCACCGAAAACAACCGTTTTTCCACCAAACGGCTTGTTCATGTTTAATTGATCAGATACACGCATAATATCTCTTAAAGTTCTATCCACGGCTTCTATGCAATGTTTATGAATCATTGGAGCTTCATCCCATATAATAAGCTTTGCTCTCACAATCAACTCAGCAAGTGCACTACCTGGTTTAATATTGCACATAGAATCTTCATTCACAATAATGAGAATTTTAAACCGAGAATGGGCCGTTATACCACCCGGCAATAATAAAGATGCTATGCCACCTGACGCCACATTTAAAACAATATCGCCCTTCGAACGAATCCCTGCAGACAATGCTCTCCAAATGAAAGTTTTCCCAGTACCTCCATACCCATAAACAAAAAATATTCCTCCATAATTAGAATGCACAGACGACATTATAGTGTCATGCACACAAAGTTGCTCGTCAGTGAATTTGGAAATACATTCCGAATATTCACTTGCTAAAACATCGCGATCATAACACAACTCATCAAAATGTACTTACATTTAATTTTAATTTTAATTTTAATTTTGCTAATCTTGATTTGACTTTCAATGTCTAAATTCATCATAGCATATTAAATCATTCAACTACTCAAGATTTATCAAACATTAGTATAGTTTTTACACCAATAATTTAATTAGGTTTGAATTTAAATACATATATATTCTGAAATTCTCACAATATTATATTATACACTCTATAAATATACGTAATTTTCGTCAATATGCAGTGGATAAATCACGTGTCAATAACCTCATTATCTTGATTTGATTACATTTTATACGACATTTTTATGACAAAAAACATAAAATATGAATTTTTCAATAAATTGAAATTTAGCTACATCACTACAAATGTTCAAAATATATAATTCTCAAGTTACTTGTACCTCTCTTTTTGCTTTGCTAAAAACTTTATTCTCTTTTTTATCTCCTAATTTATTTTATTTTATACTTTATTCTCTCCCAACTCTACTTAATTTATAAATATCAATTACTAAGTTTTCATGCTAAAAAAAATAGTGCAAGTGGCTTCTAACAGAGCAAGCAATATTTTAAATCCAATGATTTTTATGGAGAGATGTTATATAGTTAATGGGCCGTCCCTGTGGCATTGTGGGCTTTGTGAAAGCCTGACCTACTTTCTATAAAAAGATTTAAGAGGCCCCTAATTTACCCTCCTTATAAATGCAGATGTGATGGTAGTAATATTATGGCCTATTTTAACAATATTTATTACAAATTGAAATTTATTATAGTACAATGACTCCTTATTAATACTTATTCAAAAATTGAAATTTTAAAGAACATATTCCCTAACTATCTTCCTGCAAAAATTAATTGAGTTAATTTATCAGAATATCATTATGATACCTATAGTTAAAAATATATTTTTTGGGCTTAAAGTATTGTGTTACCTTACCTTACTTGGATTGGTTTTAATTTTTTCAGAATTTAAAAGCTTTATGCTTGTGAACGATGGGCAAATTTAATTTTTCTCAAATAGTTGAGGTATATACAAAAATCTTGTTTGATTGTTCTATATTTGGGGTGGCGTATATTGGGTATAATATTGAAATTTGTAAGTGAAGCCCAGTTGAAAGTTAATGTCGAACAATAAAGAAATGAGGACAAAGCATTATGATGCTTAACTATAGTTCACACTCCAATTTTTCGAAAATTCAATTTCCCTTTCTTTCATTGGTGAAACAAAGTCGGATTGACCATCAAATGAAATGTGAATAACATTTCCTCTTCTGTTTGAAAGAATGAGCTTTTTTCGTTTTGTCAATGTCTAAATAATTATATCTTATCCATTTTACAATAACTCTAAGAGTCAATAATTTTATATAATGAACTATTGCCTTCATTTACTTATTGGTGTTTCTCTTCAAACAAAATAGTATTGAAATTCATTTGTATTGATCAATCCGAATTGCCTCCTTTTATAATTGCCTTATAAAGTGCAATATATATACATTATTGGACCTTATGAATAAGAGTCAAGAAGATCTTATGAAAATTGAGAAGAAACAATTTGATCCTCTAATGGGAGCATGAAACCCTTTTTAATGAATGATCATGATACTTTTCAAAAATGATAATTATTGAGTAATGGAGGAACATCCTTTTTGCTCGATTAACTTACCAAAGTGGATGATTGATCATTGCGGATTTTGATATTAATTAAAATAATTAAATTATATCAAAATTGTTTTCAACGATACAATATTTTCATGTTAAGATACACTAGACGACCACCTATGCTATATAATATACTCCTTCCGTTCCATCATTAATTGAGGTATTGTTTTGTCGTTGCATTGCGTATTAAAACTTGAGGTATTGACGGTGAATCTCCTCAACCAGTCTGCATTTCTAACAATCAGCTCCGTTGTAATCCTCAGGTCTTCTACTTCACTCTTGAGTGCAGATCTTGATGATGAACTAACAGCAGGAGAATCACTCGCGTCGTTGCTCGTCAACCACATATCCAACAGTTGAGTCGAGCTCCTTAGCCAATTTCCCCAACTGATACTTTGAAGGATTAGCGATGTGCAATGTATTTGCGATGTGCAGAAATAGCCAATTTCCCCATACCGGGTTATTACAGAAGTAGTCGCGTATTAACCTTGCGGTGGCTTCCTCCCGGTTACGATGGATGTAAGTCTGGGATCGTCTTTGGGGCGGCGTGGCTTCCTCCGCCACCCCACGTCGATCTTCTTCAAGCGATTCTTTCATTATTCGACGCATTTGCTCAAATGGATCCATGAATGGATTAAATTTGAGAGAAGAATAAAAGAGATGATTTGAGATGAAAATTGGAGATGAAAGAGAGATGATTTGAGAAGAATAGATGTGTGTTTGTGTATGTGAAAGAGGAGTATTTATAGAATAAAAAAAGGAAAAAAAAATAAAACAAAATTAATAAAATGACCTTTGAACGGTCAGATTACCGTTTTTAAATTTTTTTTTTATTTTTTATTAAATTCGAATTTAAAAAAAATGATTTATTGCGTCAGTGTGACGAAGCTCACTCGCGGGTCGGCGAGTGGGCGTCACGCCTAGCGCCAGCGCGCGCCAGCCGTCTCGATGGGACAAGCGTCTCGGCAAGACAGGGACTAGACGGGACGCTGCAACGTGTCTCACGTCCGTCTCGTTTCGGAGGGACGAGATAAGAGAGACTCGTGGGATGCGTTGCAGGTGCTCTTGTAACTTAAGCACACAGTTGTTTATAAATATAAATACATACATCTACACACCAACTGAGCTGATGATTTGAATGCAATGGCATCGCCCAGATCACCACTCACCCCTCTTCATCACACTATGCATTCTCTCTCTAATTTTCTTCTACCTCTACTCCACCTCCACCATCCCACCACCGCCAAATTCCAAAACCGATCTCTCCCAAGATCGCATCAACGCCTACGTCTCCCCCCTCCCCAGATCCCTCAACTACGGCCTTTTACAAAAATACTGGGCCCTATCCTCCGACACAAGAATCGGCAGCCAAGTCGACAATGAAATCCGTAAGAAAATCTCGCCCAAACAATCCCTCAAATCCCTCCCCTTCCCCGAAAACACTTCCTTAAATGTGGACGCAAGTGCTTGTAACTCAAAGATAATATTGATCCCAATCGTCCCTGATACGAGGGGTATTTCTTTTCTTATTCTAGACTAAAATTTAGATTCCATAAGTGTATCGGAGTTTTTTTTTCTTCCGGCTTTGGGAGAGACGCATGACTCTCATGCGTCTCCTTTTAATGAGACGCATCACGGAGATACGTCTTTCACAAAGACGCATGAGGGATATGCGTCGTTCAATTTTTTCAATTTTTTTTAAAGACGCACAACGCTTATGGGGAGAGACGCATCTCCCTCATGCGTCTTTTATTTTTTTTATTTCACGGACGACGCATGAGGCTCATGCTCATCTCTGGGCCCAGAGACGCATGAGCCTCATGCGTCTCTAATTCACATAAAACATACTCCAGAGGTAGTAGCTTCATTTTCCACGCGAGAGAAAGAGAGAAAGGGCGATTTCTTGGCGATTCCCCGTCATATTCCGGTAAGTTTCCTTCAATCCTTGAACATTGCTCCCTTATTTCTTGAATCATAGTCCTATTTTTTAAAGCATGAAATCTGGAACAAAGGAAAGATATGGGAGACAAAAGAGATATATGGACAATAGTAGGAATCTGAAACTCCTTTCTTTGGAATTGAGACAGATTCAATAAAGAAACAAACATACATTTAAGAACATATATTTCTCCACAACTGGCGCCGAAAACTAATACATTTAACATGATTTAAGAACATATATTTCTCCACAAAAGCAAGAAAACTAATATTCAAACTATAGAATATGATTTAACATGTAAAATAGGCCAATCCTCCCAGATTCTAATTAACCATGGAAACGGATTTGATCACTTATATACATAACCATCACTGCATCACACAAACTTAAGTAATTAATTTATCCTAATTAATTACTCACAAAATTAAATGGATAAATTAATTACTTACAAAATTAAATTAAACACACATTTGCAACTAAATTAATTCATCTAATTACTGCTCTAATCCACAAGAAATAAAAGGGTTAAAGCTATATATAAAAAAATGAAGAAACAGACCAGCCTTCTTCACCAACTTCACAACCACATTACTAAATATTTTACTTCATTCACTACTTATACGACGATGGAGTGTATTTCGACGGTTCAACTCCTTTATTCTTCTTGGTTGACAATCTCTTGTACACTTTGCTCATGATCTTCCCAACCCCGCCGCGTGATGAACCCTCCGCAACTGGTCGAGGTTGGACATGGATGTTATGAACAACCTCTTCTTCCTTATTTTCCTCCTTTCTTTCATCATTTTCTTCTTCTCCTTCATCGTCATCTTCTTCAACTTTTACAGGAGGCACAAACTGATAATTTTGGAAGAATGAGTCGACTGATGCTCGGGCTCCACTCCATTGCGGCACATCTTGGCTTTGTGAATAGGGGCGACGAGTCCAATCAGGCTCAGGCTGACTTGGAGAATACTAGGGATGGTCCGATTGTGATTAGGACTCATGCGCCGGATACGAAGACCACTGAGGTGGGTCATGCTCTGGATTCATCGGCTCTGGTATTACGTAATCGGGATGCGACTGCGACATCCTAAACTGCTTTGTGAAACACTTCCTCAAATGTGGTGCCAAGCGGTTGTAACTGAAAGATAATATTGATCCCAACTACCCATCATTTATTTCAATTTGCTGCCACAACTTTGGAGTTTTAGGAATCTTCGATAAAATTCTGCCACAGTAACAATTGAAAGTGGCAATCCTCCACTACCATTTACAATTTTTTCCCCAACACTTTGTAGCTCATGAGGACAATCTTGATCTCCAAAAACCTTGTGCTGGAACAAACGCCAACTTTGTTCGTCATCTAAGAAACGCATAATATGAATAACAATTACAAACTCACAATTGCAATACAAATAACATATACATTCAAATTCATCGGCAAAATAACAAAACATCATAAACCAAATGATTCACTCCAATTCAACACAATTCATGATTTATAATGTCTAATTTATATATAACTACCAAATTAGAAGCTTAAATTAAAAGATACATTTCAACCCATACTCTATTCTCCAATTACAACCAAAATCACAACACCAAGCATCTCAAACATATCATAAAATATACAATAGCATGAATTTAACCAATAATATCCATTACCATTAACAAAACAACAAAACATCGGCTAAAAATTAAGCAATTTGTTGTAAACCCTAATTTACAAAATTGGGAGAAATCTAAACAAAATATGCACATTAACAATAAATAAGGGAGGAATGTTGAAAGATTGAAGGAAACTTATCGAAATACAAGGGGAAATCGTCGGATTCGCCGGAATTGCCAATGAAATATGGCCTAATTCTTCTTTCTCTATTTCTGTCGCGCCTGAATGAGGCTACTGCCTCTGCCTCGTCTGATTTAATTCGAATTAGAGACGCATGAGCATCATGCGTCGTCTATTAAAATTTTAAAAAAATAAAAGACGCATGAGGGAGATGCGTCTCTACCTAAGACGCATGACCCTCATGCGTCTTTCATGCGTCTTTATGAAAGACGCATAATCGCCATGCGTCTCATTAAAAGGAGACGCATGAGGGTCATGCGTCTCTCCCAAACCCGGAAAAAAAAAAGTTCAGTTCAAACACGGAATCTAAGTTCTATTCTAGAACAAAAAAAGAAAAAACACGTAGTGATGAGATAATCGCCGCGTTGAAGAATTTGAAGTAGGGTTTGTCGCAGGGAATCCACAGCTTCATAAGCCATTTCAAGTGTTACGCCAACAATTTTTCAAACAGCGGTGCGAATCAGAATTAGCAATGCTTCATAAGCATTCTTTTTGGCTTATTGCTTTTGCTTCTTTAATTTTTTTATTCTCTTTTCACCGTGCCGTGCCGTCCCGTCCCCTAAACTGTCATTCTGTTTTCCTGTTTATTCTCACACACAAATAAATGTCTCTGCTTAATTAATTATTCATTGAGAAATAAACATAATATTATTAGTATCTCATTCTTGCTACCTTCATCCCTACAACAAAATAGCCCAAATTAGGGCTTTGTTCGAACTTTGAATTCCTGTGACTTCCGGCCTATCATGCACTCCCATTTCAAAATTAAACAACTGGCAAACATTTTTCAAACAAGTATTAGAGACTAGTATTAACTGACAATCTTAAGGAATTCTTGTGTCATGTAAACCTGAATGCTTGTGAGAGAACTCATAGCAACTCATTGCTTTGGATCTATTCAAACAATGGCTGACAACTGTAGAATACTACACCATAACATAAAATTGGGTAGTAGTGTATCAAAGGTTTATTATTAAGGGGAAGATCCTACAAAACACAACAACGCATGTTATAATCCAATAAAGTATTCAAACAAACAAAAAGAAGATAATTAGTTAATCTTCTTCTTCTTCTTCCCAAACTGAGAAACAGAAAATCAGGTAGGCTCCAACCCAACTGGGCTTGCCATGCTCTTGAAAACCGGCCAAACCGGACATCAGCCCTTCAAAGTAGCAGTTCCATACTATCCCGTAGGCAAAGATAAGGTGAAAAATCAAGAAACATAGAAAGCAAAGCCTACTTGAAAATCAATGTTTAAACAAAAAAGAAAGATAACAAAGTATAAATAGGACAAACAAATTAGCCGTTCCAAACAAACTAATCATGATATAACAATTTGGATGTTTCTGAGGTCTCATGATTAATGTTTAACCAACTCCTATTCTTAGAAGCTAATTTTTTACCTAAGTAGACTAAACCAATGTAAACAAGAATGTCAATCCAAACAAACATTTAACTAAGAGAAATACTTGATAACACAATAATATCACCGGCCACTGCACCTTTAATTATCTGCCTCTTTCATCAGTAGAGTATCTGATAAGCTACCTCATCAAAGCTCTGCATCTGACAAACGACAAGATAAAATGACAGGAATCAATCGACATGTTATGAACTGGGAAATGTTAAAAAGAGAGGAAGACACTTATAAATTGTTGGCAAAGTGTATGCCATTTCATAACCTCTTAATTAGCTTACTCTATAAGGTATGGTTGCTAAAAATGATGTCAAACCTTGTAAATTCCATGAAAACTATACCTTATATGAAGCACACAGTCAAGTTTGAAAGAGGATCAAGAACGCTTCACAGCAACTTTGAGGGCTTCTTTTCTCCAATGTCCCTGTTGTTCCTCTTGCATTTTTTTTGCCGAGTACAAAAGAGATTGGTTATGATCGTCGATCTCAATCAGTTCAAGTGTTCGAATCTCTCCAATATCAAATGGAATCTCATCCAAGTACGGACAATGACGAAGCGTTAGGCACTGGAGCCTTGGAAAGTGGGTCCGTTTAGTTGTCCAACACTTGAGATTTGATTCATCAATAAGCAGATGTATCAACATACGAAATTCCCCCCTAATGGTTTCCCATTGTTCCTCGTCGCAAGCATATTTCTTTAGTTTCAGCACTTGAAGATGAGGCAATGAACCAACAATCGTCATATGACTCCAAGAAATCCACCTGCCACTCAGTTCTAACTTTTTCAGCGAATGAGGAAAAACAAAATTCAGACGAGGCACAAATGAACTATGCTTCTCCAATTTTAGCTTCTTAAGTCGAACCATACTTATAAGATAGTCAAAATGATAGGTTGCATCAAACTTCTCTTCAGAGTAGAATATTCCCAGCTTATTTATATTTGGGATCATTTCCACCATCTCTCTACTACATACAAAATTTGTTGCCACAGAAAGCGTTTTTAAGCTTTTTAGAGGAAGAGTTACTCTTTCAGGAAGGAGTAAAGGACGGAATGAGAAGGCGATAAGATGTCTCAAGTGCCTTAGCTTCCAAATCTCCACTGGCAAATGAACCCCATATCTATAAATTATTAAAGTCTGCAGATTCCGAAGCTTTGCTATAGCTGGAGGGACAATACTATCGGGAATGTTGGAAGCAAGGTAAGTGAGATGAATCAATTTAAAAACTTGACCTAGTTCCCAATACAAACGATCATCTCTACGTAAAACATGAAGGACCCTAAGTGAAGTAAAGTTTTGTACAGAGCATTTGGGCCTATACCCTCTTTGCGGGATGCATATGATAGAAGTGGTACATGAGCTATGCGTGGATTCTCTAAGACGTAGATCATGCCAACTAACACTTATGCGTGGATGATTTTGGAGGACTTGTGGAAGAAAATGTTTTCTTAAGATAGGAGTAGGGAAGTAGTCCATGACAGGAAGAAGGAACTTCTCTTCCCCGGCCTGTCTCCCACAGAAGTCCCACACCATACTATGCAGCCTGCATCTTTTGATTTTGCCATCACTTTTCCAGCAAGTGATCAAAACTAGAGTTTGCTTGATCAGATCCTCCAAGCACTTCTCCGCAACCATTTCTACGCTTACAAATTCATTTCCCCATTCTATAAAGCACTCAGCAATCCAAAGTTTGATGAGTTCAGAGGCATGGATCTCATAATCACGAGGGAAGGCAGACATATACAAGAAACACTTCCTCAATTGGGGAGGCAAGTGGTTGTAACTCAAAGATAATATTGGTCCCAACTGCTCATCATTTCCCTCAATTTGTTTCCACGAGTCTGGAGTTCTAGGAATCGTGGATAAAAGTCCTGCCACATTAACAATTGAGAGGGGCAGTCCTCCACATCCTTTTACTATTTTTTCCCCAACACTACGTAGCTCATCAGGACAATCTTGATCTCCAAAAACCTTGTGGTGGAACAATCGCCAACTTTGTTCGTCATCCAAGAAATGCATTTTATGAATGGAGCCCCAAGGGGCAGTATCAGTAGCCACCACATCCATAAGCCTTGTGGTTAATATGATCCAGCTTCCATTATCATCGTGAGGAAATAGGCTCTCTACGCAATCCCAAGCTTTTGCACTCCACATGTCATCCATTACTATGAGATACCTCCTCCCTGATAAGATTTTGTAAATTGAAATCTTCTCTGCTTCAGTTACTTTCATTGAATCCCTTCCAACTGGATCTACTTTTCCTTTGACTGAAGCTAGTAATTGTGAGAGAATACTTGCTCTACTATAATCTTGTGATATTGTGACCCAAGCTTGAATATCAAAATGGAATTTCATAAGTGGATCATCATAAATATATTTAGCAAGTTCGGACTTACCAATTCGTGCCATTCCAACAATAGGGAGGACTCTTCGTCCGCGATGACCAATGAGCCGAGACCTCATCTGTATCATATCATCATCAAAACCAACCACAACATCTTTGTTTGTAGGTGCAACTCCAACCACACCATATATGCTCGTGGGAGGCGGTATTGATGGTGAATCACTCGGAGCTGACTTTTTTCTCCCAGCTGACTTTAATATCCCCCATAATCTCCTCAACCAGTTTGAATTTCTAACAATCAGCTCCGTTACAATCGTCAGATCTTCAACTCCACTGTTGAGTGCAGATCTTGATGATGAACTAACAGCACTTGGTTTGCGTACATCGTTGCTCTTGCAGTGATCAAATACATATTCAACAGTTGACTCGAGCCTTTTAGCCACTTGCAACAAGTGATCTGGAACTGAAACTCTGTCATATGGTTTTATGGATCTCTGATTTGATAGATATTCTGACGAGAAAAGATAGTGAATAACCCCTTCAGTTGCAATTGCTACCTCCCTTATTGTTTCTTTTTCTGGATAATGTTTGAGACTTGACTGCAACGCAACAGCTTTGTCGTGGATGGATACAATTTGTTGTTTAACAGTACAAGTGGTGACATCATCGTCGCGTTGAAGGATTAGGAGTAAGGTTTGTTGCAGCGAATCCACAGCTTCATAAGCCATATCAGGTGTATGCCTACAATTTCACAAACTAAATGCTAGATTTTTTATACAAAAACAACCAAGATGCATCGGGTCAAAACTCATGAAAGCAATCGATTCTATTTTTTTTATTTGTATTACGTTTACAAGTCGGTGTTAGGTCCCAAATCAAATGAAAAAATAAATATTGAAAGGTCAGATATTTTTGGCATATCCCAAAGGTGGTCGCAGAGGTCAAGTCAAGTTGATAATAACTCTTAATCATTGGTTAGAGGTTGCAATTACTTAACTTTAGTATAGAGAAAGTTGCAGATGCTAGCGCAATCGCACAATGTGTTTTCCCACTCCCTTGAATCTTCTTAAGCCACGTTGCGGATGCTCTTATACGGTTCGAATTTTATCTGCACAATCTCTCTGTCTCCAACTTTTCTGAAACATTTTCATTACAAAATCAAACATTAAAAAGGAAAAAAACTATGTTCCTCTTTGTAGGCCTTGCATGTAAGAACAATGAATAGCAAATAGATGGATATGTGATAAAGTGCACTGATATGGACTCGGCCCCTATCACCGCTAGCTGATACACGTCTGCGGCCTTAAGCCATGAGCCCGACAACCAGGACCGCCACCACAGCTCGAGCCAAGCACATGCCAACAAAGGATAAGATTCATATTTGGTTCTTTCCGCAAGATATCCTTTCGAGTCATAGGGTTTTATCTTCTCAGATTTTCTTTGGCGGTAATTTCCAAAGTCATATTAGGAGACGAACCGCATAGGATTTTAAAAGCTACCCCCTCTATCCCAATGAAGATGACTCACTTCTGGCCTATCATGCACTCCCACGTTAGATATGAGTAGGCGGTCTCAAAATTCAGAATAGCACAAAAATGGCAACATTTTTCAAACACTCAAGAATATCTCATGACATACCAACATAATACTGATAAGTAGGTATGGGTTTGGAAAAAGAACGGACGATTTATTCTTTCCCGGTTCAAATAAGATTTGGTTCCCTTTTTACAAATAAGACTATTTACCGAATGGGACAATAATGTGTCTCAGTTGATACAAAGATCCATGCGCTCAAATCTTTCAACACTACAACCATGTCGGGAATTATACAGGCGCAACCAACATTAGACGTAAACCAAGTAAGATGGTGTAATCAGTAGTAGCCTAGAAAGAAAAGCATTCTTAGTTGACTGGAGTGGGGCCTGGCTTCCTCTGGAAGAAAAGCGAACCTAATAGAACAGCAATCCCGGTTATTGCAATAGTAAACAGTAGACGCCTTGGTGAAAACTCACGCGGTTGCCTCCTCGGAGCACCTGCAGCCCTTTCCCTTTCCCTTTCCCTTTCCATTGCCCTCGTGTTCCTTCAAAAATATCATAACCATTCCTCAACTAAATATGATTCTAACCAAACAGAAAACAAGCACCACTGAATTTTACTCTTTAACAGTATAACGTTAGAGACTGGTGTTAACTGACAATCTTAAGGAATGCTAGTGAGAGAACTCATAGCAACTCATTACTTCGGAACTATTTGATTATGTTCAAGCAATGGCTGACGAACTGTAGAATAATACAGCAACGTAAAATGCGTCTCAAAATTAATGAGAAGTTCATAATTAAGGGGAAGATCCTACAAAAACATGACAATGCATGTAATAATCCAATAAAGTAACAAACAAACAAAAAGAAGAAGAATTAGTTATTTAAATGACCGTCAGGAGTGTCATCATACAATCTATGTACACATGGTTAAAAATATAGATAATAGCAACTTAAATCGCAAGTTTTGGCTAAATTCTTATTAGTGTCTTAAGGTTTCAAAACGGAATATTAAATCTTGAAGTTCCAAATTTTTGCAATCGTCTAATAAGTCAAATTTTGGGTAAAGTTGTTCATGATTTGGAAGCCGGAATTTCCAAAGTGGACAAAACATCAGATGAACAAAACAACATCATTTGGTGATGATCATACTGATGCCATTTTGGTTTTTCTTTTATTTTCTTTTCATTTTCCTTCTCCCTTTCTATTCTTTCTTCGTTTCAAAATCCGGCCCGACCCAAATAGGGATTGGAAAGAGAGACATTTTTTAAATATTTTTTTAGTTTTTAAAACGAAAATGACGCTATGTATTACACTTATGCACAACCTCATCAAAACTATACACACAAGCGTCACCTCATTAAAATTTATACATGTGAGCGTTGTTTTGCAGGGTGACATGCGGGGACAGCTGAAACTTCGTGATTTAACATTTCATTTTTAAACCTTATGTGTCTGACGAGAATTTCGACCAAAATTCGTAAGTTAAATGGCTATTTGCCCTTATATTTACTATTAGTCCCATAAATATTCAGTAGTGACACTATATCGATCATTCTTTTTCCCAAACTGAAACAGAAAACCCCAGGTACACTTTTTCAAGGTCTAAACAGGAAACCACCTTATCAGGGAGTCACCAACTAGAAACACGATAAAAATGACCCTGAAGAAAACTAGTAAATATTTCACCTAAAACCACATCTCTGGCAGTCTTCTGAAAACAAAATCCACTTACATATCACCTCAAATTGTGATATTCAGGCTATCAAATCACATACCTCAAATTTTGGAAATAATTTTTAAAACACAAAAAGTAACCAAACATCAAATAATAAGCAAGAGGCTGAATAAATTAATATCACATTCTACTAACCTTGATGACTCAGCTACGGTACTAACAGCACCAGTGCATCTGCTTACATGGCTATGCATCTCTCGAAGTCTTATATATTTATGGCACATGTAGCATAACTCTGTCCGATTTCCACAAACTTCCTGAAATGAACAATGAATAGCGCACTGAATCATATGAAGAAAATCACAAATCAAATAACTTACTACCTGGTGCTCTAATAGATCAATTGCAGGCAGTGGAAATTCACAATATTCACAAGTCACAATTCTTTTCGGGCAATTTTCTCCTTTGTGAACATCTAAAATATCACGGTCCATAGTCTCACTGCACAGGGAACAACAGACCTGCCAAGTAATTGAAAATCTATGAGTACGATAAACTTGCACAACACAATTACGATTGAGACTCAAGAAAAATGTATTAAGTGCAAAAACAAACACTTAAGAAATGCCCGCTGATTTGGGAAATATCCTTCAGTCAACACAGCATTCTAAACTATTAGTATCATACTTTACTAGTAATTAATTAATAGTAGTACCTACTATAAACAGTCATTCTTCAAGACAACTATTGTTATTTGAACAGGAGTACTATAAATGAGTTGAAAAGTTGATTATTTCCGGAAACTTTTTAGAATAATTAGTATAGTTAGTGATAGTTACATAAATTTGATATAAAAGTATAAAACACAGATTTCTATTAATAAAAGAGAACATGGATCAACAGTGCATGTAGAAAACATTTTGAGCAGTTAACACATGATATTATGATTTCATGAATTGAGACTCAATTACCGAGAGATTTTTTATACATTTCGGCAGATCTGCTTGATCTCACATTTAAAGTAGATTCATAGCAGATTTGACAGTATGCATCTGGTCAATTTCTCGGGCTTTCTTTTCTCCTCACTCAAGTTCTTTATTCCCATACCATAGAATTAAGTCTTTTAAAGGAGATTGTCATTCTTTCATACAAAATTATGTTTATTCGCCATAATCATATATGCAACGTGATGAAGAATTAAGCCAATTCCATGTCAAAGACACAATCTATTGGACGTCCCTCTTCCTAGAGATAAATTTCCTTTATAAATTTCACAGAATTTAAACAGCAGAAATAAATTAGTATACCGGGGCATGGGTACTCAGAAAGTGCTCCTCTGTATGTTTTCGGGGTATCATATCCCCACACACTTTACACTTCTCCAGATTCCGGGAGCAGTGAGCGAAATGCAAGTCAATATTGGAAGATGGAATAGCTCTGTCACTGCAATGAATGAATAATGATTCAGCACACAATGTAGATATTTGAAAAGGTTGAAGCGGATGAAATTAAACATAAGGATGTTCATCAAGCATCATAGGCAAATGAACCAGAATACTCCTAGAATGAAGATTTGACAGTTTCCTTAATATTGATGCTTATTAAACAGTTGGTTGAAATAATAACTACTAAAATGCTTAAATCAGTAGTCAAGGGTAGTGGATAGTTAGATTTTCTGCTCCAGTCTGCTTAGATTAAAACAGCAAACTAGGAAAGCCAAGCTCGGTAATACTACTATGCAATAGCAAGTAGCCAAGTACATCCCACACTATTTCACTGCACCATAACCGTACATAATACGAAAAAATGTACTAATTGATTTAATTCTATTTTAAATGGTTATCTTGGTTGACATAGAAACTGAATGTAACCTTACCAAAAACATACTATGATTGCTTAGATGTATTTGTGTACACGAAAGTGAGGCAGTAATCCAAAATAGTTGAAGTGCAAAGAATTCTTTGCACATATCACATGAACGTGCCAGTATCAGTATATTTGACACAGACTCGAGACGCACTGAAAGTCCTCACCAGCATTGTAATTCAATAATCAACACGTGATTAGAAAAGCCATGTGATTCAACACAAATCACAATATCACAAACACAAGGCACATAATCTTATTTTGCAATCACTCCATCAGACACAGTTTTCTAGCTGCAAAATTTCTCAAACAATCAGATGATGGTTGACCACATAAAATGCGATTTTCCACATCCACAACAGAAACATTGACCATGATATAAAACTCGGAATCATAATCATACAATAGAAACAGATAAATATTTCGAAAAAAAAAAGAAATCGGAAATGAAACTAACCAGTGACCGCATACGCTAGTGACCTGATCATCAGAAACTCCAGCCATTCCCCTCTTTGAAAACAGGAAAGCACTGCCGCACAGAAAAAACAGTAGCAATATTCACAAATTCAGAGACGAAATATCAAATAAACAATCAAAAAATTGATCATCGGAAGAATTAGGTCAACACAAATGAATTCTAATCAATTATCGCAGGAAAATGATCGCCGGAAGAATTGACGACCTCTGCGCTCCGATAATAGGGACGATCAGATCAATTAGGCGAGAGGATTTTAGGTTTTAACAATGCGTACGTAGAGACTTTTGGGGACTAGGAAGAGAGAGTGTGAGATGAGAGAGAAAGTCCAATTTGACGACGAAGAATTTGATGACACCACACCAGCTCGTATGATTGAATGTCGGGATGTTTTACACGTGCTAGCTCAGCGCGTGACAAAATCATGGGCTGTATGTACTAATCAACTATAGTCGACTTGAGAAAATTCATTTTTTTGGCAAGATTTTACACCACGGCTCAGATTGCTGTATTTCTTCACAGATCAAACAACTTTTGCTTACTGTATAGAAGCACCTTCTAAAAATGCTAAGTGATACGTAATCAGTGGAGAGACGAGTTTTGGGAGAAAATGCTTTGAAAAAGCGTGTTTTCTCTCCCAAAACTTACATCTGTATAGGTCTATGAGGAGAATTTAAGGTCTCGCTGACAATCAAAATGTCAGACTTTCCGTTGTGAGCATCAAAACCTCTGCAACATTCATTTTGGGCTAGATGCACAACTTTCCTTTTGATGGGGTTGTATTATTCAAATTTTGAATTTGATAGTTCAGAAAGAATTTTTCTATGATTATAGTTTGATGACAGGAAGTGTTGGAACACAAATTACCATAAAGTTAATGATAAATACAATTTTGAAATCACTGATTGACCATAATTCACAAGAAACTCAAATATCTGGTTAGGTATCAAATAATTACAAGTACTACATTCACCAAACCAAATAATACAATTCCCACGTTTAATAACCTAAACGAGCCAAAAACAAAAGAATATTTTATGGACACAATAATATTCTTGTTATCCTAAAAAAAACTCAAATCTATATATCTTCCTATTTTTCTCTACCACAAGCTCTTCCCATAACTTCAAAAACATTAGCAGAAATGTGCAAAAATCCCCAAATGAAACACAAATATTCATCTCCCGACGGTGACGATGATGCAAGAGAAGATCAGATGCATTCATGCTGGGGGCGTTTCAAACTCGTATTCTCACGCTCAAGAAACCAAAGAAAGCTCAAAGATAGCAGCAGCAACAACAACAACAACAGTTCTAGTTTTATAAGTTTCCCATTTTTGAAGTCAACAAAGCGTGGCAAGCAATCTGAGGCTTTTAGGTACAGTCCACTGAGCTATGCTCAGAACTTCGACGATGGGATCGAATGGGAAACCGACGACCCCGATTTTCGAGGGTTTACGTCGAGGTATGCTGCACCGACTCCATCAAATCTTGATCCATGTTAGATAGTGAGCGACTCTAGTGTGATAGTTCTGTTTCAAATGAGTGTATATTGTTGTAAAAATAATTGTCATCATCTAATAATAAATAAGTGGTGTTTGGTTTCCTAGATAAAATGGTACCATAATATAATCTAGGATTAAGTTGTGAGATTATTTTAGTTGGAGGGGGTTGACTATGACTATTTATCTAATGATTATCCATCTAAGATTAAGTTGTGGGATTCAATCACATGAACCAAATATAATACGGAGTATATATTTAATCATGTGATATAATCTTGCAAATCGAAGAACATCGTAATGAATAATATAGATAAGAATATGGTCTAGACTTATAACCGAAACTCCGTGCTGATGAATTAATCACTCACTATCAATATCTGTATATGTGCCAAACAATGTGTATACAAGTCTGATGCATGAACAATTTATGGTACAATAGTTCAATCACGTGAAACTGATAAATCTCTATAAGTTAAAGATATAATTAGACTTTTTCTAAACTTTGTGATTTTTTCGACAATTTGTTCTAATATACGCAAAACCTTTCATAATCTATTCTATTCAATTCTATGCAAAAAAATTCTAAATTAATATAAGTATTTTGTGGGTTGTGATCAATTGAGATTTTTTAGCCTAATTGAGAATTGAGATGCATTATAAGCCACTCATTTTTATTAAATGAGTGGTCCAGAATTTGCCACATGGAAAATATTTTTACATTAATTAATTGTGAAAGGGCATATTTGTAATTTCATCATATATTTTATTTAATAAATATTTTTTTTATTTTTTTTAAAAAATTATTTTTTTTTCGATTTTTTATTTTTTATTTATTTTATTTATTTAATTTTTTTTTGTCAACTACATATACAATTCATGTCAACTACACACATGTAATGTCAACTACATATACAATTCATGTCAACTACACATATATAATGTCAATTATAAGCTGTTGACATTTGATGTGCAGACTACACATCGTAGTTGACATAATGTCTCAGTAGTTGACATCGCGCGAAAATTTTAAAAAAATTAAAAAAATTAAAAAAAATTAAAAAAATTAAAAAAAATTAAAAAAATTAAAAAAATTAAAAAAATTAATTTTTTTTAGTTGTTGACATTTTAATACGAGTTGTTGACATTTGATATTCTGGCTATTGAAATGAAATGACGATAATACCCCTTAGTTGACATAATCTACTTGCAGTTGACATTTCAAAATGAGTGGCTGAAAATGCATCTCAATTCTCAATTAAGCTAAAAAATCTCAACCTAACAAGACCCAGTATTTTGTTCCCGTTTAATGTTACTATTAAATTATCCTATAGAAGTATAATCTACCTCTTTTTATTTAACACAATATATTGCAAACATGTACCAGCATATTTATATATTTCGTTCCGGCCGTGCAATGGTATTAATTTCATAATATATTCAACTCTATGCATAAGATATTCCAAATTAATTGCAATTTTATTTAATCGACGATAATACTATAGTACATCCCACGCCTCTCATAAATCTGGCGTGGAGACCAATGCACAAGATTTTGTCCTAGAAAATTAAAGAGTGATGCTAAATGGCCATAATGTGGCCGGCCATAAAGAGTTAATTCAGTTCATTTACATGTATAAAAAAATTAGAATTACCGATATAAACTTATATGTGTGTGAATGGACTTGTGAGTTGATACTTATCTTTGAATTCCATTACGTAAAACACATTAATATCACGAATTACTGTATACGTTGAGCAACAATCAAGAAATGACAGTAGTAATAAGTTAAGCAAAAACTACGAAAGAGCAACACTAACATGTTGAGCAACATATAATGAAGATGATATAAAAGTAAAATCAAGTAGTATTAAACCAAAAATTTGAAAAAAAAATCAATTTTTTTTGTTATTTAATTAATTTATGCCTGGCCATAATGTGGCCGCATAGCGTTATTCAAAATTAAACGCATGATTAATTAATGATTTTACAATCTCACACACAAGTACTTAGAGAATTTTAAGTCCAATCCAAAGATACACAGTCCAAAGAGCAAAGCTAAAAACGATAAATTCATGGGAAAATGAGATCAACAATTCTTTTTTCCCATGAGGTGTGCAATACATACTACTCCACTACTATTAGTATAATTTATAAATGTGTATTGGTTCAATTCTTTTATTTTAAATTTATTTCCCTTTAGTTGTTATTTATTGACAAAGTAAAATAGAGTTATGTAGGTATATTTTGTTAATATTGTCGTCGAATTCTGTATTTTCCTACGAATTAAAAAATTAATTACAAATATGAAGAATATTGTTGAAAATTAATCGCTGAAAACAACATAAAACGATTTTAGGCACAAAATTTAAATAAACGCAGCTTGCATTAATCTAACAGCAAATAATCCAATTGAAATACTACGATCCACCTCTCAAAAGGTTGCGTAACTGTATCCCCCTCTAGGGTTACCGATGGAATAATCTCCCGGCAGCCTCGAAACGCCGTGCACGAGCGCGAGGACGGCTCCGATCATCGAGGAAAGGAACAATTTCATCCAGAAGTGATTCCAGAAAGTGACGACGCCGAGAAATCCGATGGCGAATCTATGATCGGTGAGGGGATAGTCGCGGGCGAGGACGAAGTAAATCCAGGCGGCGGAGAGGCAGAGGAAGAAGATTAGGGAGTGGGGGCGGGTGAGGAGGGTTAGGAGGAAGATGATTATGGCCAAAACGACGTAGTTTCGGATGAAATAACGGAGGTTTTGGGTGACGCGGTAGGTCGATTCGGAGAGGGAGGCGGGAGGCCTAAGGGCGGAGAGGTCTAGGAAGCGCCCACGGCTGGAGCATGGCGGAGCTGCTGGTGGTTCAGCTGGTCAAGAGTTGGATCTCCTGCTTTTAATCACACTATGGTGTCCGTTAAACGCGGCATTAAAGGGCACAAAACGCATCAATTATGCTCATTTCTTTCTTTGTATTTTCTCAATAGCTTCATTCTTTGTTTTATTATTATTTTAGATTTTCAAGTATTATAGAATATGTATGAAAATATTAATTATGTTTATCAGTTATCACTCTTGAAAAATGGATAAGCTGTCCATGATCTAAACATGGTGGAATTTAATTATTTGATCTAGGTTCAAACTTCCGATTTTTTTATACAAAAATAAATTAAAAACTGTAAATTTGTCTTTGAGTTGAGCATTTTATTCCAAGAATAATCATAACTAGTATTTCATAATTGAATCCTATGCTATTCTTTTTAATACATAATTGTAGCATTTCGTGCCTTTTGTTGTTATTGTAGTTGGATTGCCATAATTAATGCTTAAGTGTCAATTTATATTGAATAATTGCTGCTAATATCACAAACTTTGGTCAAATTTTTGAATTTTTTCATGAAATTAAAACTAATCATAAATATTACTCCATAAATTTTGTTGGTGTTGTCAATTAATAAAAGCCTTTCATAATCTAATCTATTCAACTCTATGCATAAAATATTCTAATTATTAATATATTGCAAACATATAAAGTAATAACTTATCCCTTCGTTTGAGTTAGTTGAAATGTTTCTTTTAGATACAAGATTTAAGAAATTGAATATGAAAGGGAATGAAAGAATAAAGTATGGGAGGTTAATTTTATATATAATTATTAAATTATACTAATACTTTTATTAAAATGGTTATGAAAAATTGATTTGTTTCAAAATGAGTACTAAACTTTATGGAGCACTTTATATTAGTTGTGATTTAATTGAATGTATTTAATTGTTTTATTCCATATTGCAATTAAAATACTATCTATTCGAGTTAACTTAAATTACATATGCACAAACACCAATATGGTATACGTCCAAGAACATTGCTCCCCAATATATGTTCACCACTTCGTTTAATAAAACTGATTAATGTAGAAATCTGAAAGTAGAGTTTGTGGATATGTACTTGATCCATTGGCCATTGAGGTTGACAAAAATGGTGAGAAAAAATCCAGTTATAGTGGAAATCCTAAAGCATTTGCATATGAAGGGTGCGTGGGAAGGGATGGAAGAGTGCGTCAATTTAAAAGAGAAAATCAAGGTTTTTTGCCAAAATCGAAAATGTCTAAACTACTTAGAGACGATCCGAAAAAAATAGTACAGCTTAATTTTCTTAGGACGAATGGAATATTATTTTTCATTCACGTGGAATAGTATTAAATATTAATAATAATTTATTCACTTATATGCATAAAATATTACTACAATTTAATTGAAATTTACTAGATTAACAATAATATACCCGGCCCCACACCTTTCAAAAATCTAGTGTGGATTATTATGCAAATGCAAGAAGATTTTATCCAAGAAAAATAAATGCATGATTAATATACTTGTATACGGATTACTATAAATGGAAGATGATTATTTGGAAAAATCATAAAACTTTTAGTTTATCGAATGGGGAAAATTCAACTTCCAAGAATGAGGGTTTTAAGTCTAAGGAAAAGAAGAAATGTTCATCGCCCGTGGCGGACTTTGTGAAGTGTTTATCATCGAAAAAAGATGACCAGAGCAAGAAATAGAATAAGAAGAAATTAGAAGATCAACGGTCGTCATTTCATTACAGTTCAGACAGCTATTCTCAGAACTTTGATAATGGAGAAAAATTAGATCAATAAATTATATTGTTACATAAAGACATTGACAGTGGGTTAGATCATAGTGATTAGTATTTTTATTTTGAATTTGTTACCCCTTAGGCTTAGTTTGAGGAAGGAAAAGATGACCTGGGATCAGTGGGATGGATGAAGTACTATTTTATTATGCAACTAGCAAGCATAAAATGATATCTTCATAAATTATAGTATAAAGAATAAATGTTCATATTTAATGCTAGACTTACATAGTGAAATGTTATGATATGTTTGTAGTGAAGTATTATGATATGTTAGTATATACTGTATATGGACATCATTAGTAATTATTGTTCACGTTTAATCAATTATTAGTGTTATTTATTTTGTTTATTTGTTTAGTATGATTCTAGTATCTTCAAATTGTTATTCATATAATTGATTTTATAACTAAAAAAATGTTATTTTATTTGTTTATTAAAAGTTACTAATAAAATGAACAAATTAAACTTTAGTATGATTCTCTCACTCTCATGCTTGTTTAGAATTTTGACTAATTATGTGATGCGTTGGGAAAGCTGGAGTATTATACTTGGATGGTATTAATCTTTACTACTACAATTATAAAATGATGATAAATGGCCGCTTCCAGTGTAAGCAAATGACTCAAAAAATTTTCTAATATCTTCTTATTCTTCTTGCTCGGGTAAAGTTTTTTCGGCAGTGGTGGTATACACGTCCACCACGTACGCTTGATATTTCTTCTTTTCCTTAGAATTACAACCCTCATTCTTGGAACTTGAATTTTTCTCCATGTCGATAAACTAAACTAAACTTTTCTATGATTTTTCCAAACAATTATCTTCTATTTATACAAATTTTATCAGAATTTTAATCGCACAAGACAATTACGAAATGTACAAAAGCTGTGTCTTAATTCGCTACTTCTGAAAGTTATGGAATTGATCAACCGTCAACCAAAAGTTCCTAAAGTTATGATAAATGACAATTTTCCCTTTAAAAAACAATAGTGCCCATACTAGCAAACACCAAAAATTCATAAAATCAAATTCTATTAAAGATAGGAACACAAATAATCCAAGAAAGATATCTAAAAAAACACAAAAAACCCTAAATGTAGGACACATAGATAGAAGAAGAAGTTAATCCACCAATGGTGGCACCCAAGTTAGCAAATATGGATATCAATGCATACTCCTTAAAGCTAAAGGGTCCTTCATTTGTGCAGAACTCCAATCTGAACATGGGATAATAGACCACTCTTCTTGGGATAAGCTTTCCCATGAGAAAACCTAAGGGATACACAACAACAACAGTCAATCCCATCCCCATGATGCATTCACTCGTCTCTGTCGCCAAATACCTGTTCACTACCAAGAGAAACAAGAAGGATGTGCACCCTAGAACCATCACCCGAAACGTCCACACTGGTGCCTCCTCGCTCTCGTCCTCATCCGTCCACGGACGCCGCCCCGCCCCACACAGAGGCGTGGCTTCTCTCTGCGCCTCATTGGCCATAGTTTGATCAAGTTTCGATGGTTTTGTGCGTGTGAAATGAAACTAGGATTCTTGATGAGAAGAGGGTTCTGTTCCAATTTTTCAGATCTTGCCTTTGACTACGTCCACATAATGTCATTAGTCGGCTAAAAATAGAATAACAAGTGGATTAAGGAGAAAAGGTATAGCCTTATTTGGAAGAAAAGAAATTATAATTCACATGTATCTATAGAGCAAATTCATTCCTTTCATGCTAACTCTGTCCCACCATAGGTCTTGTATTCCTTGTAGTTGAGAATCATTTCTCTTTAGACAAAAATCAACGAATTTAATCTCTTTTCCTTTATTATCTCTCCTATTTTACTCTCTCTCCAAATATCTATTTTATTGTCTCTTTACTTAGCAACTAAACACTCATTCCTTAATCCGTGTGCTCAAAAAAATGTCTAACTAGTACTGTTGTGGGACGGAGGGACTAGTTAGGTAGTTAGTTACCAAAAATGGAATCATACATACCGCAAAAGACAATATGCAGAATTTCAGATTCGTATGCATAAAAAGTTATCAGCCAATATACAACTCCACTTTATACATACATATATTCAATTGAAATGGAAAATTTTGCATAAGGGAAAATAAACACATTGTTCCTAATCCGGCTGCCCGAAGCAGGGCTGTCGAGAGATAACCTGATGTAGCCAGACGGATATTAATAGATTATGGCGACAAAACTGCAAAACTCTCACAACATAATGTAGAGTAGTATAGATGATGTACCTGTGCTATAATCGACATGTCTTGGATAAGTAATCACATCCATCATAGACTTCTAACCCGACATGGTCCAGTTCGTCTTCTTTGAAGCAAGCGCACCGCTTGCTCATTTTCCCCGTCAGAGCTATTTCAACGGGCCTCTGAACTAGCCTAGGATAACCTTCGTCACACCATACCTGAAAGAAACTGTTCTAGCTGAGATACACTCCGACAGAACTTTAGATACTGCTTATTATTTGTAAAACTTTAGATACTGCCCTTTATTTGTAACTATGTTACAAAACTAAAAATCAATGGAATTTGTGAGATAGAACTTATACCTCGGATCCCTCTTCCTGACTCCACCTTGAATTACAACTGACTACATTAGCTTCTTCTTTCTTCTGCTTCTCGAGCAGCTGAGCACCTCTGGCTGCCTTTGCTTCAACCCCTTTCAAGTATTTTGTGGGGTTTCCTTCAGCATCGTAATAACGACCAACTAACTTACCCACAAATCTGTAGACTATATCGATTATAAAATATGCTTGGGCGTAGAATCAGCATTTAAAATGATTAAAACAACTAAGTCACCAAACAATATACTTCCAGGGTTATTGCCGGTCATTTACATAATAACAGTATAGCCAATAGTTTTAAAAACAAAATAATAAATGCGAATATGTGATACTGACATACATGTATGTCCTTGAGTAGAAATCTCGCCATTCAACGATGCTTTTCACCTATGAAAAATTGGAAAGGAATCAAAGATGAAAGGTTTCCAGATTGCCTTTTAAATTATGAGACTGTTAGTAAGCATTTAAATATAAGCAGATTCTTTGATGCCAACATGAAATACTGTCAACAGAAAATAATCAAACGACATCACAAAAGTGAAACTAAATGAATTACCTCAGTGCTAGACAAACCATGCAAGTTATCTGTAAGTCCATCTCCTGCGTGAATATATCAAAGAAAACTTTACAGCTAACAAACTGATCACGACTTGAGGAATAGAATTTACTAAATTTTCAAGTGATAATTTGATGTTTTAAAATGCTACTATTACTTTTGAATTTTAGCTAATGCTGTTATTTATTGTCAATATTGTTATTTATATCTTCACCAGGCTCTATTGTTATACACCTTTAGGTATTATTGTTACTATTTAATATTATTAGCAGCATTTAATTGTTATTTTTTTATAACATCATATTTCCAGTTAGAGGCCTACTACATTAGTTGCCGAATGTTCCTGCGAAGGGTCTTGATGCAGTAATGCACTACTCAATGCAACTGTTTTATGGTTACTGTCTGCTAGATATAACTTATACCCCAAACATAGAGAATAAGGAAATGATGAAGAGAGTTGAAAGCAATAACTAAAGTTACTTACCAGTGAAATTTCCTGAGACAAATGCTCGGGAGGCATCCCTAAGAAAATCATTGATCAAAGAACAGCATACAAAAGGGAGTTAGTAATTTCATCTTCATGAATCTCCTTGATCTAAGATTATATTCTTGCACAAAAAATACAAAATTGAGTTCAAAAAGTACTAAATTTCACAAGAATCAGTAACTAATAACTCAGAATGCAACCATTACCCTTTCTAACAGGTGCAAAGAAAAAATATGTCGTCAACTTCATCCACGGATACAACCATTTGAAATAAAATAAATATGCCCGCACTTTCCAAACGAGTTTGATAAAATAAAAGCCATTATTTTGATAAGAACAGAAACCCCCTACTAAAACCAAACTCGTCTATATTTCAAAAGCATCAGTAAATGATAGCTCCGAGTGCAACCCTTTCCAATAGGTAAACAAAAAACAGTCCAAGGAAACTCTTATATATCAAGCAATTCCCTCTGCCATCAACAACATTACTCAAATCTAGCCAAATCAGATCTTTTGTTGAATCTTAGCATCAAAATTCCAAATTATGCATTTCGAGCAGTTATCCGTATAACATAAATCGCGTATAATATACACCCCCATCATAGAAACTAGACAAAAACATCTATAAGAAAGTCTGAATTTAACAAACTAAGGAAAGAAATAAGTAACCTTCCTGAGAAATGGTTGTAGCCTCCTCCAGCACCATAATGGCTTTTGCCTTTACTCACATCAAAAACCGACCTGTATTAATCACACCCAAGCAAAGGATAATTACAACATTAGCTAAACAGAAACCACGAAAAAGGACTATAATTTTTCTTCTTTGAATAATTTGAAAGCAAATCAGTACCCCAGAATACCAAGAAGAATCGGCAAGTGCTGGCCAGTTCCATTGTAAAGAGCTAGCTCCTCCGCGGTGAATAGCCTCTGCACAAAAAATTGAAGAGAGGTGGATCAGAAACAGTGTATAGATGGCATTAGCAAGCGCTGGGTTTGATCAGAGATGTGAAATTGAAAAGCGTACAGGCGGAGGATGATTGGTGGGGGATTTGAGAGAGAGGAAATTGAAGAGAAAGAAAGAGAGCAAGGCCAATAAAATCGGAATTCCTAGAAAAGGGGACCAACGCATCTTCACTTCAGTTGTGATCGACTCAACGAACAGAATCTTAACTGTAAGCGACGGAATCGGGTCAACCCGGGTCTGTGTCGGGCTAGGGTTGAATTTGGGTAGAAGAAGGCAGATATCAAGAATGTACTTGATCGACACACTAACACTCTGTGCTTTGTTTGTGCAATTTCTTTTTTCTTTTTTTTTAAGTATCAAGAAATAAATTGATACTAAGAGCAAGGTATATAGAAAATGTATATTTAGTATTTACCTTCTTAAAAATTGAAATATATCCTTCTAAAAAGTAACGTATTCTAAAGGAAAAAAGTATATAGAAAGGTAAATTATTTTTTAAAATAAAATAATAGTACAAAATGCATTAAAAATATAAAGTGTAATATCTTCTCAAATACATTTCCCCTTAGAGAAGGGTTTTTCATAAAAAGAAGAAAAATATGACAGTTATAAGATTTTACCTCTCCATTGATGGGGAGGTAAAGATACCTCTTCAAAATGGGAAAATGTATAATACCTTCTCAAATACCTCTGGAAAATGATTTTTCATGAAAAAAGGTAAATATAGTAGTTATATTAATTTACCTCTCCCCTTAGAGGGTAAATAGAAAGGTAAAGAGAAATAACTATCTATTTACCTCTTTATCATAAAATTTCATGCTCCAATGGAAAGAGTATTTGAGGAGGTATTATACATTCTTTCATTTTGAGAAGGTATCTTTATCTCTTCTTGATAGAAAGGTAAAAAGCTAGTTATTTTGTTTGCCTTTTTAATTTATCTTCTTTCCTTGAAGTCCATTACTTTTTAAGAAGGTATAATAACCTTTTTGAGAAGGTAAATGAGAAATATACCTTCTCAATATACATTTCTCCCTTAGAGATGCTCTAATAGTATCAATTTTTCTACGAAGTCTGCTCAAGACAAATTTTCAAATTATTTTGAGCTTGATTCAAAACAATTCTGTAATACAGTAATTTTTTTAAAAATATATTTTGATATTTAATTTTAAATTATTAAAGAATGTTTAGTACTCCTATGAGATTTAGTTTAAGATAATTAAAATTTATATATTAATTTCAATGTAAATCTCTATAAAATTTAAGTAGGTATGTGGAGAAGCTGGAGATCGACTACGGGATCGGCGGCAGCGCTCGGTACGTGGACCTGCGGGAGATGGCGGCGGAGGTTTATAGCGGGGGGATTAAGAGTGTGGGGTTGAAGACGTTAGCGGGTGTTGTGTTGGGGAAGGACGTGGAGAAGCCACATTGGGTGAGGGTGGGGGATAATTATTTTTTAGCTCTAGGGCGTTTTTTGAATTCCATAAGTGTACTGGGCCTTTTTTAAATTTCGGCTTTGGAAGAGACGCATGACCCTCATGCGTCGCCCGTTAATGAAACGCATGGCCGTGCTGTGTTTTAGGGTAAAACGCATGACCCTCATGCGTTTTTCAATTTTTTTATTTTAATTAAATGACACATGACTCACATGCGTCTTAGGGTAAAACGCATGACACACATGCGTCGCTTGTTTAAACATAACGACGAGAACAGAGACAGAAGCTCATTTCAGCGTGAGAGAGAGAGAGAGAAGGGGCAGGCGATTTCTTGGGCGATTCTCGGCGATTTACAGCAATTTCCCCTTATCTTTCGGTAAGTTTTGTTCAATCTTTCAACATTCCTCCATTATTTGTTGTTTATTGCATAATATTAGGGTTTCTAATAAATTTATCTCAAATTTACTAAATTAGGATTTATAGAAAAAAATGTCTCTAATTGTTGTTGGTTTGTATATTTTTTTTTGCAGAAATTATGCAAGTATTTGTGAGTTTGTATTAGAGTGGTAGAATAATTCAACTTCCTCAAGTGGGTATTGGTTATGATCCACCTCGTGCGAGAGCCTCCATCGTATTGAATTCGTGTGTTTCATTCTCTGAATTAGTTGCAATGATATCTGCTAAGATAAGAATAGATTCATATCAACACTCCATCGAAATATCATGGAGGCATTGTCTCTTTGGTACCGGTATGAGTTATATATGTACTGAGGCTGACAGTGATGAAAGTGTGATGTTTATGTTCAATGAGACTCTAAATTCTACTTGTCATATTAAATTATTTCTTGAGTATTCGTCTGTTGAAAATTTAGAAATCCCACCAGTTGTTGATTATGGTGTTGGATCATATACGAGGGTTGAACATATGAGCTTTGATTGTGGTATGAATGAGCAAACAAATGTTGCAGATGCTGCTGATGTTGGAATGAATAATCAAGTGAATGTTCAAGATAATGTTGATGTTGATGTTGATGTTGTACGAAGAGACCTTGATCCACCATTGTCGTCATCATCATCCGATGTTATTTCAAGTGATGATTCTCCAGGTGATATTTCTAGTGATGAGTAGATAGTGTGTAAACCCATCATGCAAGGTGAGCAACCACTTCCAGAATACGATCACAGTGGGTTGAAATATTTTTGCAGATTACCGAGTGGTCCTTCTGGGGTACCTGATGTTGGAAATGAACACAGTACTATGTACTGGGATGAAGCACACTCGTATCGGATTAACTTGGGAATAAAATTTGATTGCAAGCTGAATGTGAAGACGGCTATTACTATGTGGAGTCTGAGGCAACACCGACAATTTAGGGTGGTTGAGAGCAAATTAAGAAGGTGGCATGCCGATGCAAATACCCAACATGGAGGACAGAAGATGGGGTAGCTATTATCAGCAAGACAGACGCTGAAAAAGCGAATGAATGTTCGTGGGGAGTTTCTGTTACACAAAGAAGCCATGATGATATGTGGGAAATTAGGAAGTGGGTGGGACATCATAGTTGTGAAGGCCATCGTAATGATGGATGACATGCTAACTTTTCATCATCAATGATTGCTTTGTGTATTCGCCATCAATTGCTAAAAAATGTCGAGTACAAAGCCGCAGCCGTAAGAAATTTTGTTCATGACAGATTTCATGTGGTAATCAGTTATAAGAAGGCATGGTATGCACGGAGAAGGGCTATATAGATTGTATTTGGTGGATGGGAGGAGTCATTTAGACAGTTGTCAAGCTACATGCTTGAATTGCAGTCAAGGAATCTAGACACAATTGTTGAGTGGAGGCACAATGAGTTGTTGAGCCAGGGACGTAATAAAGTCTTCTATTACGTTTTCTGGGCACTTGGGCCTACTTACATGCTTTCCAAGAGTGCCAACCAGTTTTAACAATAGATGTGACTCACCTTTGAGGAAGATTTAAAGGTAAGTTGCTTGTTGCTTGTGGTGTTGATGCTAACAAGAAATGCCTGCCGATTGCGTATCACCTCTGAGCAGTTGCTTCCTCGAAAGAGCGGACGAGGCAGAACAAGGAGGATTTCTAATCAAATGGATGTTCGCGAGGAAGATGAACCGAGAGCTCCCCGCAAGTGCAGGAATTGCAGCGTAGAGGGGCATGACCGAAGAAATTGCTCAGTCGGTCGTGTTATGTAGGAGTTGTTGACATTTGCAGAAAGATCCTCCCACTTCTTGCAGTGCATTCATTCACACCATTGCAGTATTCAGGCAGTATGCAATCTGCATATGGCGTCCACATAAACTACAAACCAACAATGCAAACGCCAAATTAACTTCATAATAAATTCATAAATTAAGTCAACATAAAAATAAAATTCACCTGAGCAGGTCTAATCAAGGATATTTGATCACGGTCATGCTCCACCGAAAATCTAGGAGCATTTCTTATTTGTGTAGTTCCTTTCCACCTATAAATAAAATTGATGTAAAAAAGAACCCAAGATACATAAACAAATAAATGTTTAAATATATCACCTGGCTCCACATGGCGTATACGGCTCGTGCACGAGCTCTACTACAAACGACGACCTCAATGTGGGCATTCTTTCCCACGCCCATAGCTGCAGAAGCATCATAGGCCCGCCTAACTCTTTCCTCTTATCCATGGAAGCCTCCCACATATAATGATACAAGTACGACAAAGCCACACTTCCCCAACTAATATTGTGCACCTCGTCCGGTTCCTCAAATGCATTCAACCACATAAAATGAACCTTACACCCCGTCGTGTCAGGTAGAATGAGTCCTCCTAATAAGATTAGGGCATGGATACGTGCCCTTTGGATGTAGACATAAGTAGGTAGGTCAGCACCCAAAGGTATCCTCGTTTGATTGATCAGAGCGGTCATCAGTACACCGCCTTGCTTTGTCCCTGACTGTGTATCGGGTATCCATCCCAACAAATATCGGCACTTGCTAGGCCAATCAGTATATCCAACATGATGATCACGGCCTGTGAAAACACGACCGTCCGCTCTTAAGCCCCACAGCGCTTGCACATCTTCTAAGGTGACTGTCGTCTCTCCAACCGGTAGATGGAAAGTGTGCGTCTCCGGCCTCCAACGCTCAACCAAAGCTGTGATAAGCTCATTGTCGACCTTCATCGACTTCCCACATTCCATCACGCCTCGGAAACCAAACATATTAAGCCAATGTCTCACATCGACATGAATATCAACATCTCATATCTTACTTTCCGTCCGGCGAACTTTGAAAATATGTGATGTGCCATCCATCATTAGTTTATGTGATATGTGGTTTTTCTGAAGATATAGAACTGACGGATCTTCAGGTCCATATAACAATTGCCCTGTAGAACTTGAAGTTGTCATCTAATCCTACAAGATATTCACAAAACAATAATTACAAACACACCCGGTTTCTCAATTTCAATCCCTCAATCTGTACTCAAACAAGCACCCGAACAATATCTATTTAGCATAATTTCAACAATAACCTTAATTTCACAAGCACTCTAACATTTCAAGTAATTTGAATCCAAGTAAATGGGAAACAGAAAATAAAAAAAATGTGAATATTATAACTAGGATTAGATATCAACATGCAAATGTATTCCACATTTAATTACAGAGGTAAGATGAGAAGAAATTTAGAAGGAGGAACCTAGAACAGGGGTTTGGAGGAATTAGTTAAACAAAGAATAATTACATATCACATGGTTTGGAGGAATTTCATCAAAAGCCCTAATTTACAAAATCACCTAAAATCGAAACAAAAACGCCAATAACCAACGAACAAGTGAGGAATGTTGAAAGATTGAAGAAAACTTACTGGAATAAAACGGAAAATTGGAAGAAGTCGCCGGAAATCGCCAAGAATCGCTGCTGCCTTTTTTACTCGCTGTGTTCTGTGGTGTTCTGCGTTCTGCATCTGTGATTTAATTCAAAAGAGAGACGCATGTGGGTAATGCGTTTTACATAGCGACGCATGACCCTCTTGCGTCGTCAAAATTTTTTTTAAAAAAAATTATAAAATGCATAACTGTTATGCGTCGTTCTTTAAAATGCATGACCCTCATGCGTTTCATTAACGGGCGACGCATGAGGGTCATGCGTCTCTCCCAAAGCCGGAATTTAAAAAAAGCTCAGTACACTTATGGAATTCAAAAAACGCCCTAGAACTAAAAAAGAATTATCTCGTGAGGGTGGGGTATTGGGATGTGCCGCGGCTGAGTGCGGAGCAGGCTAAGTATGCGTGTGTGGATGCGTATTTGTCGTCTGAGTTCGCTAGGGCTCTCCATCGATTTGACGAAGACGGTTGCTCTCGACGCTTAGCATTTATCCGCCTGAAAAAGATGTTGGAGGAGCTGGAGAAAGAAGTGGAAAAGCATGAGTATTTTTAGTTTTTAATTGTACTGTTTAGATTATGATTAATGTAATTTTCTTATTTTTGAGTAATAGTACTATTAAAAAAAATATTTGTTAAAATTATACTCCCTCAGTCCTAGCTCAAGTGATTGATTTCTTATTAGCCGTTGTTTTGCAAAGATGACAATAAATAGTTAAAGTGAAGAGAAAGTAAAATAAGAGATAGAATAATACTATAGAAGAGAGTAGTATATACATTATTCTATTAATTAATTTTACTTTCTCTCTACTTTAACTATTTATTATCATTTATTATTCTATTTATTTTTTCCCAAAATAAGAGTCATATTTTGTCATTTCTGTCCTTTCATGAATAAGAGTCATATTTCATTTTTACTAATAGTGAGTATTCTACTTATATTTTATTATAAAATGCGGGTCCAATATTCTACTACTAAATTATTTGATCCATTTTTATTTACATTTTTTAAAATTTGTACCATAATCAAATGGGACTCTTATCCAGGAAACGGATGGATAGTTTGTGGCGACCGGAAAATGGGGCTAGGACTGTATTTTTCGGGGCGTATTGCGAATGCCTTGAGAGTCCTTTTTTACATGTATTTTCATGTTTGATCCCACGCTAATTCTCTGGGATTTTATGTTATCTTATACTTCATCCACCAATAAATATCTCATTTGATTTTTTTCCTACTTTTGATAATGGATCTCGCCTTACACTAACTCTATTTCACTCACATTTCAATATAAAACTAATATATACATATTCCACTAACATTTTCCATTCACTTTCTACGGAGTATATTTTTAAAACCCCATGCCCCAGTCAAAATTGGCCTTGTATTGGTGAACGGAGAGAGTATTCTTATGAATAGCCACATACTCACATTACTAGTTGAATTGGTTAGAATTTCTAGGATTTTATTTTTTAAATTATACTTTCTCTTACCACGAAAAATCTCAATTTTCCATTTTGGGATGTCCACTAAAAATAGTCTCAATTCTAAAGATGGAAAGTTTCTCTCTCAAACTTTACCCATTTTTTCTCCACATCTCTCTTACTTTACTTACCTTTTCTTATTCTCTCTTACTTTACCACATTCTCATTAAAACTCGTATCATCCACAAATAAGACTATTTTTGTGAACGGAGGGTTTTAGTTTTTAATTGTAGTATTTAGATTTAAATTAATATAATTTTTATTTCTGAGTACTATAAAATAGTTTTTTTTTCCAGAAATGATGGTTGTGAAATTGAGTTGGGGCTGAAAAAGAAGTTGTAATATTGGAGCTGAAATAACAAAAATTTGACGTAGCAACTGAAAACGAGATTGGACTAGATTTCGGGTTGCATGGTGAATACTGAGCATGTTTGTTTGACGGAAAAGTGAAATTAGCAGGAAAAATTGATTTCTAAAAAATGATTCCTAGCAACTTTAGTTTTTATTTAAAAAAATATCAAGATTTTAAATTTTATACAAGATATAAACACTAAACTACAAATATAATAATTAGATTTTTATTAATAAAATAATAATAAAGGTTATTGGCTTGTAATATCACGCAACTTTCAAAACATTTTTTTGATGAACTTCAAACTTGACAAATAATATAACAAATTTTAACTGGGCGTAGATTTCCAAATTAGATTCCAACTAATTAAAAATGATACTATTGAAAAACTAATTGACATTATAATTGAAGACGTGGAAGATCACTTATTTATAGTTGCTGGAATTGTAGTACTACGAGTTTATATAAAAAAAATTCTTCCATTTTTGTTTATTGAAATTCAATTAATCAAACAGCACACTTACAACGAACTGCACATCCATTTGTAGTTGATTAGATCAAGCAACTCAACCCATACAAGCGTTGATTCAGCTTAAGGGGAAGCTGAATTACGGCGGAGGAAGATGACGGTGGCGGCGGGGATCGGCTACGCGTTGCTAGCACTTGGCCCCTCTCTCTCACTCTTCGTCGCCGTTATTTCCCGCAAGCCCTTCCTCACTCTAACTCTTCTTTCCAGGTTTTCCCCCTTTCTTCTGAAAATTAATGAAAATTCATACGCGCTAGGGCTATTCACACTTTCCGCAGGATGACATTTTTGAGCTGTGAATTCTGCTTTTTGATTGTAGTACTTTGGTATGGCTGATGAGTCTCATTGCATTATCGGCAGTCTGGAGAGCGTTTCTACCGTTCAAAACGGTGACATGGTGGCCTTATTCGCTTCTAATTTTGTCTTCCGTTGCCCTCCAAGAAACTCTCCGCCTTTTCTTGTGGAGAGTCAACAAGTTAGTTTTGTTTTCACTTACCGTGAAATGCAATTACTTAGATTGGTTATTGTTGGAATTTGTGTTTTGGAGGCTGCTCGTTTCCTTGGTTTGGTGGTTGGATGAGGTCATATGATGGATGATGAATTGATGATGGATATTCATAAATTAAGAGATATCTTATGACTCACTCTTCAAGAGTTGGTTCACTGCCTTCTCTACTAGAGAATATGTCGTGTGTTTGAATTTGAAACGGGGACTGTCCATTTATCAAGTGGTTCGAGTTTTATGTCTTGTGTGGAACATGTCCTGTTCTTTTTTTTTTCACACATGGACTCGATTACAATGAGATTGGAGCGATTTAGTCTGTCCCTGAATTTGACTTTGGGTTTTACATTTTCATATTTTTTCACAGTAAATTCCAGCTCAGAGTGTGCCTTGGTTAAACTGAGAAAACTACTCATGCTTTGTTCCTTTCCTGATATTGCATTTTCTGCTTTGATTGGGGATCTAAGGGATCAGCTTTTGTATCATCTGACAAAGATTTAAAATAATTTTGGTCTTGATACCACCTAGTATCTCTAATCCTGATTGGATGTATGTATAATCTTCTGATGTTATGGTATAGTGGGAGGCTTGTTACCCATTTATTTCCAGTATTTCATTGCACATTGTTTCAATGAATAAGACAATCAAGAAGAAGAAGCATTTCCTGGACTCATAAGCATTCCTGTATATAAAATATGCACCAAATAAGGCCTGGTCTGTCAAGGGCATATGTTACTTCTGATTTTGCTTTGTGCAGCTTGCTTGTGATTTTTTATTTACCTATTTTCCACTGCTTAACTTGTTATCATATGTATATTATATATTTAATCAGAACTAATCTTATAGAGAATTTGTATTATTATTCTGTATTAGGAGGATGGAAGAAATGTTGGATGCCTACGCAGATAGAGTCTCCAAGCCTCGCCTATACATCACTGATAAGATGCAAATTGCACTTGGTACATTTGTTTGATTGTATTTGTATTTCTGTTTGCAAGGGTGCTGATGTCCTCCATTTCCTTACCTAGTCATGTTTGTGGAAAACCTTTTGATGAGCTCTAAATTTTTTGTAGTATTCGTGAATCCCTTTATGGGAAAATGTGCATGCAATTTGTGCACTTTTTGGACCAGCCTTCAGTTCTGTAGACTGCCTTCTGATGGTCAAGATACATAAAAAGTGTTGTCACTACTTGTCAAATTTTTATGAAAAGAGTGTCAGCCTGGTGTCTGTATGTCCATGAAATCCACTCATATCAAGCTGAATCATTTAAATCATTTCAGCTCTATTCAAGTTTCCATATTAAATTAACACTCTTAATAGTATCTATTTAGAGTTCCTAATAAATATTGATCTCAAGTGACATCAGAACCTTGAAAGGATTCATCCTGGAAGCTAATAAATTTGGTTCCAGTTTGAAGCTGAAATAGTTTTCAGATATAGTATAAGACTTTTAGCAGGGTAAATAATTACTTAACTCAGACTTTTGAGGTCTTACTGAAATGATAAAAAGAAGAGTTGATGGATGCTCTAGAAAACTTTTCCATATATATTATGTGAAATATGCAGTTTATCTAAACCTTCCTTCCCCTAATCCCACCCCTGAACTTGAACTGGTTATAAGGTTATAGTAATTTTCCCATACCTTCTGCTGTTGTCCTGTTTTGAATGCTATTACTTTTTTACTTGCAGCTGGTGGGATGGGTCATGGTGTGGCTCATGCTGTTTTCTTCTGCATAAGCCTTTTAACTCCTGCATTTGGACCGGCAACATATTATGTTGAAAAATGCTCAAAAATACCATTTTTTCTTGTCTCTGGTAAGTGTTTGGGTGATTTGACATCATTTGATTTTAAGTGAAATCATGATTCATGAAGGTTAAGAGTAATAGAGCTGATTGCATGGACTTTGAGCATATGACTTATTATGAAATGTTTTGTTACATATCATGTTTGATGATATATACAAGATTCACTAGCTAGTGTTTTTTTTTATTAAATGCAGACTCCCAAGTTGTCTTTGATTGTCTAGCTACTCCCAGCTGTCAAACTTATAAGCACTCCAATTTACTTATTTTTTCTACAATCATATCAAGTTTACTTCATCAGACTCTTTGTTTGCATGTGTTTTCTCTTGCAAAGAATTGATGCTCTTCCTCAGTTACATCAAGATTTAGTGTGTTTGGTCTGGAGTGAAATGACCCTTGCGTTTGACCAGTTTGATTAAGTAAAGATGCTGCTATATCTTTTATAAGTTTAGTTACTGCATAAAGGCTGCTGCTGAATGTGATACAATCCACATAAAGTGATAAAACAAGTAATGCCATGAAGGTATTAGATGATATTTCATGTAAATACATCTAGTTGCATTTTAAACTTAGATTGTTACTGTTGCTGCAATTTAATCATTTAACTGTTTGAATTAACCCCGTAATACTGGATGATATCATATTGGATGAAAAGTTGGCATCCACAATTTATACATTTTTTTTTTGTTTGCTGTGGTATTATCCATGTTTCTTATCACGGTTGTTACAATATTATATATGATGCGTAAATCATCCGCAGATGTGCTTAGTTTTCTAACAGCACTGCTTACGGTTCTTTTCTGCAGCTATTATGGCCCTTGCATTTGTTACAATCCACACATTTTCTATGGTTATTGCATTCAATGGTTACTCGGAAGGAAACAAAAAGGACCAATATTTTGCTCCTGTTGTTCATCTAGCAGCTGGATTGTTTGTAAGTGCCATTTTCTCTATCATTAGCAATATGTATATGAAGTAGAACTTTACTGGGTTTACAGATTGTTTATTCAAGTGTTTTGCCTCACTCTGCCTGCCTGCCTTGCCTCACGAATGTGGAGATTGAGTAAACATAGATTTGGTAAACCATTAGTTTTATTTATATACTTTCCACGAGGTAGTGAACAACCACCGGTTCTGTGTTGATACTGCTTTACCGGAACTATGAGGAGTTTTTTTGTTACTCATATTTGGCGAAAAAGCTTTCACTCTGCTTTTATGCAATACACATTGATTGATACGGATGTTTGCCATCTACCAAACAGGAAACGATATGAACATCCCAGATCATTGTGGAAATCATTGTCGCTAGTTGAAACTTAGTTTTTATAGCTCGAACACATCTTAATTTCTTGTGGAAAGATGTCCCTTTTATATTGGTCTATGTTCCCCATGACTATCTTTAGTTTATTTAGTTTCTATAATTCTATGTCTGTACATTGTTCTTGCTGGCTTTGGGAGACACATGGAACAAAAAGTTGCAACATTAATGACCTCTCGAATATTTCTGTTGATCTTTTCAATGGTCTGTGTTCCCTAAGGCCAAAATTTGTATAGTTTTGTCTGAGATTGATATACATACGCATGAGATGTCTGTATAGAATTTTTTCAAAACATTAGGGGGCAAGAAAAAATAGAAATTCTCAGTTGTAAAATCTGAGATCATTTGCTGTAATGCTCTGTAGTAGAAATTATATTTCTCCTAGTCTTGAGTTAACCCTGGTCTCCTTGCAGACACTGGCAAATCTTGCATCTGGGGGCTGTGTCGTCGCCATTCCTCTACTCTATGTCATGGCAATTGTAACATTGGTGCATTGTGGGAACACTGTGTGGAGGAGACTGACAGATAACCGGAGCATGGAAACAAACTTGCAGTGACGAACGATCCATATCCACATAGGATCATATTTAATAGTCTTAGTTGGCCATTTGCTTTCGGTAAAAGATCGTATGCCTTGTTGAACATTTCTATGATTGTAATATCATTTTCAGGTTAAAAATATCCCACATATGTGTAGGGTGAGACATTTTTAGACATTTTCAGCTGAAACACTTGAACGATAGGACATAATTATACATATACAGTAGTAGTAGATGTTTTTAACCCGAAAATCAATGTTGGCATATTTTACAATTAGAAATTTTAATAACATATTAATACTATGAGACAACATGGATATTTTTTAATATAAAAATAGTATACTCCCTTAATCCTATTATAATTAAGCCGTATTCGGGTTTTAGTAATTGTGTTAACATAAATTAAGTAACATATTTAATTGCCAGTATTACTTATTTTTTATTTATCTAGTACTTAATTATTTTCATACTTAACCTACTAAATATTACTCCATTTCATTATAAATGATCAACTTATGGCCTTGGACACACAACACGCATCGTAACGTTGAGACGCTGGATTTTGGGGCCACCTTCAACCCACAACCGTCGTTTTCTTGGCAATTTATAATTTCTTAAATAAAAAGCAAAAGAATAATGCGTTCCCCGTCGTCACCAACCCACAACACCAACTTCCGCTCTCTCCTCTCCTTCATTAGCACAGATCCCATTCACACACACACAAACACTCTCAGCTGAGTGAGAGAAAATACACTTTGCGGCGGCCATGGCTCTCCGGCGCCTTTCCTCCATTCGCTCTCTCTATTCCCCTCGTTACACGGTCAGTTTATTCGTTTTATCTTCATTATCATCCGATCTCGTAGACTGCGCTTTCTAAATTTTATTGGCATTCATGTATTTGGTGACAGTCTTCCTTCGCGAATCCAGCTGCTACCCGCCACTACAGCTCTCGAGTCACCGTAACTATCTCTTTCTCATTTCTGTATTTATAATTATGAGCTCCGATTATTGTAATTGTTAGTCTAAGAAGCACGTATTTGTTTACCTTGAAATCGGTATTGCCAGTGGATAAATCAATTGAATGCACCGCTGGAAGAGGTGGATCCGGAGGTCGCGGACATCATTGAGCTTGAGAAGGCCAGGCAATGGAAGGTATTCATTCTATGCCGAATACATTTCATGTTTGTTATTGGATTCGTGTAATGAGGTTTGATTTGGCGACGTTTTGGGAAGATATGTTGAGTTTTGATTGTTGAGCTAAATATGAATATAGGGATTGGAACTTATACCATCGGAGAACTTCACTTCGTTATCTGTAATGCAAGCTGTTGGATCGGTTATGACTAACAAATACAGCGAGGGGTACCCTGGTGCGAGATATTATGGAGGAAATGAGTATGTAGACAGTTATCCTCTGTATCGTGTTCGTTTATTTTGTTGCGTGAGGATCTTTTCAGTTTGAAATAACACATTGCGTTCTGATTTTGTTGCTTGGTGTCAGCGACTCAGAATGGTATTCAGAACTGATTTATTTGAAATTTCTTGGTTATATACTGATAAGTGATAATAGGGAGATTGAAATTACTATTACACTTTGGAAATTGGTCTACATTAGTCACATTAACCACTGGTTTTCATGTACAAATAGAAAACCATTTCATGCCCCAACAATAATCCAGAGTTCCTCTCGAAAGTAACTTCGAGCTCAGAACAGAGGTTACTACTTGATTTCAGCTGCATATGAGGGCAACATTGCTAAGATTCTTTAAAAAAATTTTGAATTCTTCATAATGTGTTTGAAATTAGATGGTTGATATGTAGATGGTGGGAATCTCTTCTCCTTTACCTTCTAAGCATTGATGGTCTTAATCTTCCTGTGTAAAGGTACATTGACATGGCAGAGAGACTGTGTCAGAAGCGTGCCTTAGAAACGTTTCAATTGGATCCTGAAAAATGGGGTGGTAAGCAGTTTACCATTTGTATCGTACTATCTAAAATTTCCATACCACTGTGGAATAAAATTCGTTGACAATATAAACACCCAATGAAGCATGTTGATGATCTGGAAACTTCATGTTGAGTCGCTGACACTATAAATACCCAATGAAGCTTGTTACATATTGATACTCCAGTTGATCCATAAGCATTTTGTGATGCTGCAAGTACCCTGCGCCTGACTAAAACACCTAAACTATGATATCTCGTTGCTACTCTCCTTATCTGCATAGAACAAGGAGTCAGCTGTAAAGAGACACTTATATAGCTAATTAAGACTACTACCATGGAGTAGTATGTGAAAGCTCTTTAAATAATGGGAAAGTAATATTCTCCCTGAGCTCCTGGGTTGCATTATTTTCATGACTATGACTATGACTATGATGATGATTGATGATTGATGATAATGATTATATTTTCAATAATACATTGCTATTGTTATCTTAATGAGTAGTGGTTCTTCATAGTTGTCCTTTATGTTTTGGATGTGGTATGAAGCCAAGTCTCAAAACATAAAACTTTATAATAAAATGAAGAGCTTTTCATGTATCAAAACAATTTCCTACTTTAGTTGTTTAACATTTTAAACTAGATATCAAGACTACTATACTTTTCTTTGCAGTGAATGTGCAGTCCCTTTCTGGTTCTCCTGCTAATTTTCAAGTTTATACTGCTTTATTGAAGCCTCACGAGAGGATAATGGCACTTGATCTTCCTCACGGTGGTCATTTGTCACATGGTTATCAGGTATTTCCAAGCTTGTCAAGTTCCATTTTTATCATTCTTTCCCTTTAGTTGCACATCTTTTACTGGTTACTTATGCTCCTTTAAATTTCTGGAATATACAGACTGACACTAAGAAGATTAGTGCCGTGTCCATATTTTTTGAGACAATGCCTTACAGACTGGACGAAAGCACTGGCTATGTTGACTATGACCAGGTACCTGGTATCAATCTTCCTGAAGTCTTCTATGTTTTTAGAGATGCCTTGTCAATGTTCCCATCATTCAGCACAACTTAAGCTTATACTATAAAATTATAAAGCCTATATGAAGTCTTGAACCTAGGATGGTCTCATGACTCTCGTACGAATGGCACTTTCATGTGTTACCATGAAACTTTGTTAAAACTATGCCAAAGTCACAAAATTTAGTCCATCATTATCTTTATAATGTAGTATGTCTTTGCTGTCAACATTTTGGTTTCCACCTTTGTGCCTCTTGTAGTTCCATTTAGTACTTCATGGGGTGAGATTTTTGGGGGAAAAAGTTACTTTTCCTCCTACAACCTGGTTTTCTTGGATCATCCAGCACATGTGAAGTTTTAAATCTTGTTGTTGCAGCTGGAAAAGAGTGCGGTACTTTTCAGGCCGAAACTGATTGTTGCTGGTGCAAGTGCTTATGCTCGTTTATATGATTATGCACGGATTCGCAAGGTAAACTTGAATATTGTTTTTTTATTGTCTTTCATAATTGAATATCATCTGTTCTGTTCTAGTAATATATTCTTGATGTTGCTACTCTTTTTGCCTTATTGACAGGTCTGTGACAAACAAAAGGCCGTTCTGTTGGCTGATATGGCACACATTAGTGGGTTGGTTGCGGCTGGTGTCATCCCGTCACCATTTGAGTATGCAGATGTAGTTACAACTACTACACACAAATCATTACGTGGGCCACGCGGGGCAATGATCTTTTTCAGGAAGGGAGTTAAAGAAATTAATAAACAAGGGCAAGAAGTGAGTTCTTATATCATTTTATTTTTCTTGCTTCTGCTGCTGTCTTCTTGATATTACTCATTGGTATCTTTTTTAAAAGTATTAAACTCTATTTTCTCCCCAATTATTTGTGCTTGTGAGGGAGGCTTGGGGCTGTGTAAGTGCCAAAATGTGCATAATGAATAAAGCGAATTCTGCAGTAGTTGATTATTAATTTCCATCTTACAGGTGAAGTATGATTTTGAGGATAGAATTAATCAAGCTGTATTTCCTGGGCTTCAAGGTGGACCACACAATCATACTATATCTGGCTTAGCAGTTGCACTAAAACAGGCTAGTATTCTAGTGATTTTTTTAAAAATAGGAGTATAATTTTGATCATTGCTGATCTTATTATTCTGAATTGCAGGCCATGACACCAGAATACAAAGCTTATCAAGAGCAAGTTCTAAGTAACTGTTCAAAGTTTGCTGAGGTATCACTTCTGGGCAATAAATTTGTGTTGGATACATCATACAATAAAACCTGTCAACATATCTTTCTTTGAACTAGCTGTTTGGTGTCTTATCACATTAAAACATCCTATTTGCAGGCTTTGTTAGAGAGAGGCTACAATCTTGTATCAGGTGGAACTGATAACCATCTTGTCTTGGTGAATTTAAGAGACAAGGTATACCCGCATTTGTGCTAGCACTACATTATCCACTTGCTTTAGACCAATATAAATGTTATGTAACCGCACTTTCTATTTTCTTGAGTGATCTATCATTAATAAGAATCACAATCGATTTCCTCAATGACATTTTCTAGTCAATTAATTGTTTCACATGTAAGAAACTTCTGTAGTTATCTTAGCCATCTCTGGGAAAATAAGCAGGGGTATTGTTAAGTTATAGCCCAAAATTTGACCCCGTAGTGCCTTTTTAGCCCAATGTTAAAAAATTACAAGTATAACTAGTCATTATCTCCTTTATTCACTTAATAGCCCACATCAAATGTTTGGCCAGCTAAAGCTGACATGTATTGCCGGCATCGAATTGTCATGTTACCCAATTCAGACTTGAATTAATATTGTAGAACAGTAAAATAAAGATATAAGCGGAAAAGTAAATAGACATAGTAGAGAAAGTAGTAGTGTGTTTGGTGTATTTTATTACTCAACACATGCCACATATATATAGTACAAGAGACTAAGTTAGGCTATGTCACATCACCGATGTGGGACAGAATACTAATATTCTTAACACTCCCCCTCAAGCTGGAACATCTATATTGTCCAACTTGGTACAAAGTTCTCAAAAATGTTTTTCCTCAAACATCGGCATCAATAGTAGTAGCCGAAACTATAGGGTAGTAGTAGTTGCAGCTGTTGCATAAGTAGAGCTGCAAGGCAGAGTAGTAGTAGTTGTAGCAGAGTAGCAGTTATAGGGCAATAGTAGCAGATGCAGAGCAGTAGTAGCAACTGTAGCAGAGTAGCAGCTGGACAATAGTTGCAACTGTAGCAGAAGTAGCAGATACAGGGCATTGACAGTTGCAACAGAGTAGCAACTGTAGAGCAGAAGTAGTAGATGCAACGTAATAGTGACAGTTGTAGCAGAGTAGCAACTGTAGCAGGAGGACAACTGTAGGAGTAGAATAATAACTGCTCAGCGTAGTAGTGACAGTTGTAGCAGAGTAGCAACTGTAGCAGGAGGACAACTGTAGGAGTATAATAATAACAGCTGACAAGAGAGCAGGTAGATAAAAACCAAGTAAGAGCGCAGACAAATAATAGCGCAGAGCAACGAAGCAGGAGTAGAACAACATGCAAATAATAGCGCATAATGCAGCAACGTAAAAACCCTAGTTTGGGCAGAGTAGCGGAGTAGAGCATAGCAGAACTGTAATTTCGGAAAGAGTGGTATAGCAGAATCATAATAGTGCAGAATGCAGCAACGTTAGAAACCCTAGTTTGGGCAGAGAAGAGCAGTTGTGCAATATAGTAGTGGTAGAAACCCAAATTTGGGCAGAGTAGAGCAGCAACACCGTAAACCCTAGTTTGGGCATAATAGCGCAGTAGAGCAGAACAAAACATAATTTCGGGTAGAGTAGAGTAGTGACGGAAGAGCATAGTGGGGATAGTAGAGCGGGCAGCGGCAGAAACCCTAATGTAGTTCATTTTTTTTGTTTTGGAAACCCTAATTTTCTAGAGACGGATTCGAATCGGCTCTGATACCATGAAAAGTAAATAGATTAGTACATGCTATATTTGTAATGTTCTTAAAATTGGGCTAAAAAGTTGCATGGGTCAAGTTCGGGCTATAACTTAAGAATAACCCAAATAAGTATTATCAAGGTTAATATATGACTTTCCCACAAGAAAAAAGGCTATATAACTGCTAAATTTCTACTGGGAGCTGAATGATGTCATTTTTACCGAGGGTGCTCATCCTTTGCAAATACTAGGTTGTACCACATGTTCTACGTAAGGCCTGCTATTAGTTTAACAGGAAATTTTGATCTTTGATAAATTTTAATACTTCGCCCCAATATGATGAAGTTATGCTAGTATTATTGTTTTAATTTTTCTCAAGCAATTCCTGCAGTATAATAATGTATATTTCTCCATGAAGACGAATCACTAAATTTAGTAATTTACACCTTAGAATCTATGTTAAACAACTTTGTTGGTCCCTAGTGTCATCTTTTATCTTGTGTTAGAGAAAGGGGACAACCCTTCAGGAAAATGCCTTTACATGAGTGTTATATGCCTTTCATTATTTTCACAATTTAACTAAACTGATCCATACATTTTATAGTATATTATTATTAGAAAGCAAAACTACTTTTCAATTTCATGTTTTTGTTACGAACTTCACAACATCTTGAATCATAGAGCATGAAAAAATCACGCATGAAAACTACCTGGTCATCAACTGCAGGGTATTGATGGATCTAGAGTTGAAAAGGTTTTGGAGGCTGTGCATATTGCAGCCAACAAAAATACCGTTCCTGGGGATGTGTCTGCCATGGTACCTGGAGGCATTCGTATGGGTAAGCCTTTTCCCTGGCTATTATTGACTGCTTTGATTTTATACCATTTAACTCATGATGATGGGATCCTTAACATCTCTACTAGGCACTCCGGCTCTCACATCAAGGGGTTTCGTTGAGGTTGATTTTGCCAAAGTTGCCGAGTTCTTTGATGCAGCTGTAAAATTGGCCCTAAAGATAAAGGCTGACGCAAATGGTTGTTATTTCTGTCATTTCTCGCATTTTACCTTTACTCTGTCTCTCTTGCTTGACATGCCCATCTGTCCCAATTTTGATAATCATGGTTTCTTACGAGTGCATGTTTATTCTAATAACAAAGCCATTTGTTGCAATCATTAGGAACCAAGTTGAAGGACTTTGTGGCATCTATGAAGTCAGACAGTCATCAATCTGCACTGTCAAAGCTACGACTTGAGGTTGAGGATTATGCTAAACAATTTCCCACAATTGGATTTCAGAAAGAGGCAATGAAATATAAGGACTGAAGCCAAGCTCAAACTCCTGAAAGGTAAAAGTTCTTGTTCAAAAACATCATAGATACCATATGCTATTTTGGTGCTTAGTTAGATCAAAATTAAGCGCCTCATTTTACCTCAAGGTTGTCTTGTAGTATAAGACTTTCATGTCGCCTAAATTTCTCCACCAAAGCATAACTAAGAATTATATATTGTATAAAAATCATGTATGAGAATTTGTAACCATCATACCCCATTGATCAATCATATTCATTCCCGGTTTACATTATTCGTGACTTGATTCTGCCTATTGTCCTCTGAATTATACTGGAGATTTAGGTCTTTCTTGTGATTCCGAATGTCTCCATATTTGTAGGTTACTCTTTTATTTATGTCAGCACCCCTAGTTCCCCCTCCCCATACTCTTATTTGGTGTAGAGACGCTGCTAAATATTGTTTGTTACTCGACAGGCTCTATTCAAAGAACTCTTTAATGGGTGCTAGTTTCGTATAGTTGATCGAGCAGTCCATTGTATTTTCTTAACTGTGTTTCTCCCTGACAAGTTTTCATGATGCAGACTGCCGTATACAATTCTACCATGACCACGAGTGGCTTCTCATCGGATATCAGTTAAGTCCTTTAGTTTTGCACCGTGGGCATGTGTTATCCTTTGAACAATAATTTACCATTTTCTGCTTTGCTTCATTTGTATGATTGCCGCAGCATCAATTGATGCTAGCTATCAATATATTGTTTTGTTTCTGTTTTCATTTACATGCATTATGGTTTATGTTATCATCACTCACCCTTCATAGAATCCATATATGAATATCCATAATATACTTTATATATATTCTTGATTTAATTGTATTTTAATGACATTTGAACAAGAATGATGAATGATTTATCCAAAACATGAAAAGAAAAGAAAAAAAAAACTCAATCCTCTTCATATTCACATGCCATCAAACTCTGCACCACAGTCGCCATGGTCGGCCGCTTATTCCTATCGTCCTCCACGCAGGCAATCCCCACCTGAATCAACGCTGCCGCCTGCCGCCGCCCAAACCGCCCCTCCAACCTCCCATCCACCACCCCCTCCACCTCCCCCCTCCATCTCCTCACAAAGCTGGAAAGTGCCCCGCCTCCGTCCCCCTCCTCCTCCCCCCAATTACCCAACCTCACCCCCCTCACCATCTCCAGCACCACCACCCCATACCCAAACACATCCACTTTGGAGGTGATGGGAAGGCTCAGCGCCCACTCCGGCGCCATGTACCCCTTCGTCCCTCTTATCCTTGTGAACTCCGATCCATCCCCCTCCCTCTGCAGCAGCTTCGCCAGCCCAAAATCTGCAATTTTGGGCTGGAAATCACTATCCAGAAGTATATTCTCCGGCTTCACGTCGCAGTGGATCACCCACTCCAAACACTCGTGATGTAAATACGCCAACCCTTTGGCCGTTCCTAATGCAACAGCATATCTCTGTTTCCATGAAAGGAAGCTCGAGCCGAAAACATGTCTGTCCAACGACAAGTTGTCCAAGTACTCATAGACGAGGAGGCGATGCCTCCTCTCCAAGCAGAATCCCCATATTCTCACCAGATTCATGTGATTGATCTTTCCTATCGTGCTTATCTCTGCGAAGTACTCTTCATGAGCTTGAAAAACGTCGCCTAGTTTCTTCACCGCCACCACCCGGTCGTCGGAGAGGACACCTTTGTAGACGCTTCCCGAGCCCCCTCGGCCCAGCTCCTCCGCAAAATTCTTTGTTGCCTTCTTCAGCTCCGAATAGGTGTACTGCCGGAACTGGCTCGAGATCATGTTGTACCCTGCCTCCACTGAGGCAGGTATCCCGTGTTTTTGGAAGAGAAACCACCATCCTAGGAGTATGAACATCAGCTCTATAGCCCCCAGCGCCGCTGCAAATGAATACATATACACCCATTTAACCCTCCTGCTACCGAAATCATACATTGAAGATGAACCTATGAGTTCTTCTCTTTCATCAGAGCCACACGTCTGGCTCGAGGCATGGAATATGTTAGGCTTAGATGGCGCCAGAGTGTCTGGCAGTTTGATGTATATACTAGCCTCAAAATCGGGCGCTGCGTAGCCATTAAGCATTGCGCTTTTGATGAAACAGAACCCCTGTCCTAACAAACGGTAGCTGAAGGCCACACACCGGAAATCCTCCAAGCACATGCTCCTACACGTCTCCAGTGTGACGGGGTCCGTGGTATTGAGATCGAATCCGTAGAAATCTGTGTGGGGGATCTGCAGAAAATTCACTTCCTTCGATTGCAGCAGCTTTGGATTGAACATCGGATTGCATCCGGTGTTCCAGTTTGTCTCGTCTTCCACCACGTAGCCCGGAGGGCACGTGCACTTAGGCAGGAGCGGCGCGTACACGCAGATCGCGTTCCTCCCGCACACGCCCTTCACGTTGCAGGGCTGTGAAAGCGCCTGCCACGTGACGGACCATAGCCCAGTTGAACCGTTCAAACTGTAGATCCTAAGGTTGCCATCATAGTCCATCGTAAGCCTCCGCTTAACCCCCGGGCCTACGTCAGAAGCGTTGAACTGCAACAGATCGCTCGAGAGGAAGCGGCCGTGATCGTCTAAAACCGCGATCCGGCTGCTGTTGTAGTTGGTTCTGCCGTTTTCGTACATGCGGAGATCCGGATTAGGCCAGTAGGAGGTGGATGTGTCCGGGGAGTCGGAGATCAGTCTCAAAACGTTGTCGCTTCCGAAGTAGAGATTGAAAATGCCGGTGGCGAAGCTTGCTTGGCTTGAGACGGATGTGAGCCTAGTGCTCTTCGTAAATGGCTGAGAAGGTAGGAGAGTATTCATGGGAGAGTCGAAGCTCTGCCATAGAATATCTCCCTTTTGACTCCTCAGCACGAGGTTTCCCGTGTTGAGGAGATGAGCTGCAGCGATGTCGAAGGAGGTCGTGTTGGTTTGCCAGACGACAGTGCCGTCGACGTCGGTTAGCACCATGGTGCCGTCGCGGCGGAGGGTGACCTTGGCGGCGCCATTGCGGTTGACGGGCCGGTTACGGTTGGCGGTCCAGACGACGGTCTTGTCGGCGGAGTTGGTGAACCATATGGCGAGCCAGCAGGCATTGGTGCCGAGGCCGTAGAAGCCGAGGGTGAAGGTGGCGTCGGGGGAGGTCAGGAACTGTGATTCTTTGCCGACGGTTATGGAATCGCCGCGGTTTAGAATGAGGCGGGATTTTGAGGCTGCTGTTGTGAATATGAATAGATAGAGGAAGATTGGGATTGTGATTAGGCCTCTCATTCTTTGAGATGAGACCAATTGAATTTGGTTATTAGATTTTATAAGTTGTTAGTCAACTCTGATTTCTGGAATTTTTGAGTATGAAATGAATTGATTGAAAGGGATATGGCGGCTTTAGATATTCTCCATAATGCACTAGAACATTATTGATAGGAAAAAGTCAACTTTGGAACCCAATAATGATTTTTACCCATTTCATATTTTATAAATTTGGACAGGCTTAATGAGGCAGTACAACACTCCCCCAACTCCAGCCAAAAATTATAATCACAATGATTTTATTTTTCAGTAACATAACATCGATAGTCCATATACAAAATATTTGCAACAGTTTCAATTACTACTACTTTTCTCAATTCACCATTTTATATTTATTAATTTAGACAGCCAGACAATTAGGCAAGTATAACCCTCCCCCAACCCAGGCCAAAAATATTACTCACAAATGTATATTTTTATTTGCTAAATCATCCTTTTATTTTTCGGTAACATCAATAATGCAGATGCAGAATTTTCGCAAGTTTCAATTACAACTACTTTTCTCAATTCACCATTTTTTTTATTTTGAATAAATTCCAATTAAATTTACGAATAGGCAAAAAATACTGAAATTACATTAAACAACGAAGATTGCATAATGGAAGCAAAAGTATACTATAATTAAAAAGAAAAAACCACATAAGTTCACTAGGGCATCAAATTCATGTCAGTGTATTATTCGATCACTTAAATATAGGGGTGAGCAAAAAAATCGGAAACCGAATATCCGAACCGAACCAAACCGAAATTTTGAAATTCGGTTCGGTTTTTTTCGGTTTTTCGGTTCGGTTCGGTTTTAAAATATATTATATGAAATTTTGAATTTTCATATAATATATTTTGAAAGTTCACTAGGGCATCAAATTCATGTCAGTGTATTATTTGAAATTTTGAAATTTTGAAATTCGGTTTGGTTTTTCGGTTCGGTTCGGTTCGGGCGAAGAAAAAAACCGAAAAACCGAATTTTATATATATTCTATTAATTTAATATATTATATTATATATAATATATATATTCTTTTAATATATTCTAGTACTATATAATATATATTATATGTATTATTAATTTTATATTATATAAATATTCTATTAGTATATATAAAATAAAATAAAATACACATATATAAATATATATTTATATTATATTTATTTTTTTCAGGTTTTTCGGTTTTTTTTCGGGTTTTTTCAGTTTTTTAAGTTCGATTTTCAGGTTTTCCGGTTTCGGTTTTTCAGGTTCGGTTCGGTTTGGCAAAAAACCGAACCGAAACCCGAATGCACACCTCTACTTAAATACAAAGCTATTGAAGTTTAAATATGACAGTGATTGTGCATTGATTTCAATGGTTCATATCTAACTTCGTCCAAAAAATAAAAATTATGGATGAAAAAAAGGAAGGGAGTGGAAAACAAAGTGTGGAATGAGTGTATTTATAAATGAAAAATAAGTTGTCGGATTCAGAGAAAGAGTGTGTCAAAATGATTGGTCATGAACGATGGAGATGGTGTGGAGTACTATTTGTCTTACGATTTTCTTCCCAAAACACAATCTTATCGAAAGAGCTATGAAGATATTTCTTGACTGTTGAGATCGGCCGGCGATTGGACAAGAAACAACAAACTAACTCGCAAGAGACGAAGTAAATGGCTCAATGGTTTACGTGGTTCAGCAATCGCTTACATCCACAGAAGAGATTAGTTTATTGACTCCTTTCACAGCTATGGATTGAATACAAAATAGGAATGAAAATGAAGATTACACCAAGCTCTCGCGGCTGGAAATATAACATGAGAGTCTCAAGAATATTGGAAATGGTCACTTTAGAGTTTCAAGAAATATAACATTAATAGTGTTATAATTTCAATTGTATAATTGCTAGGTGCATTACTTGGCTAGTCCTATAAATAGAGATGTATTATGTATCAACAAGAACAATTCAAGTCTAATACAATGTAGTCGATAAACCTTTCGAGGTCTTTTATTTTCCGCATTTTACTTTTCAACATGGTATCAGAGCAGCTAACGATCCTTCGATTAGTTTGTTCAAAATCAAAGTTAAATGTTTGTTTGTTTACAACATAGGGAAGAAATTACTTAGTGAATACATCTTCCATTTGATGAAATACAGCCAATAGTCTTTTCAAATACATCCCTAATAGTGAAGATATTTGTTTTTGAGTAATACACTCAACTTTTTCATTTTAGCCGTTTAGGGCATCCGCAGTGGCGCGGAATTCCCAAAAACACATCCTGCCACGTCATAAGGACTTCCCACTGCACTGCCACGTCATACGGAATTCCCACTGCACAATGGCGGAATTCCTCGGGGAATTCCGTCTGAAATTCCCACAATAAAAAAATTCATAAATTAAACAATTTCTGGAAGTAAACAATTTACGTAATTAAAATTTCGACATAAATATAGAAAAAATTCCATTAAAAAAACGAAATAAAGCAGAATTCCGCGGGAGTCAACGCAATGGCGGACTTCCCCGCGGAATTCCTCTTAACGACGCGGAACTGCGACGTCCTCGGGGGAATTCCGCTTAACGCCGCGGAACTGCGACGTCCTCGGGGGAATTCCGTATCCGTTGCGGGCATGCACAATGGCGTCAGCGACGGAATTCCCGCACGCCGGTGGAACCCTAACGGGCACCATTGGATGCTCTTAGCTGTTTTGACAAATGATATGGCTTATGAAGCTTTGGAATCCCTGCAACAAACCTTACTCCGGATCCTTCATCATCTCACCACTCGTCGTGTTAAAGAACGAGTTATATCTATCCACGACAAAGCTGTTGTATTGCAGTTGAATCTCAATCATTTTCCAGAAAAAGAAACAATAAGGGAGGTAGCAAATGCAACTCTAGAGATTATTCAATACATTTTCTCCCCACAAAAACTATCCATAGACCCAACGCTCAAACTGTTGGGGAAATTGGCTGAGGAGATCGATTCAACTGGTGGACATGTGGTTGACTACTGCAAGAGCAATTCCAACTCAGTTGAAGATCTGAAAGTTGCAACGGAGCTGATTGTCAGAATCTCAAACCGGTTGAGAAGATTAGCTGTGAAAATAAAGTCAACTCCTATAGAATTAGTAGATGAAGATTCAGCATCAAAATATCTCCACCCACAAGCAAAGATGTGGTGTATCTGAGTGGTTCTGATTCTGTGGTTGGTTTTTATGAAGATATGCAACAGATCATGGACCGGCTCGTTCGTGATGACATACTAGAAATCCAAGTCATCCCGATTGTGGGCATGGGAGGAATTGGTAAGTCCACTCTGGCTAAAGTAGTTTATGATAATCAGTTGATTAAGTAACATTTTGATATTTGTGCTTGGGTCACAGTATCCAGATATTCTAGTTTAGATACTTTTCTCTTAAAGTTACTAGCTTCACTCAAACGAAAACTAGATCTAGTTGGAAGGTATTCGTTGGAAGAAATGGAGCTTGAAATGAACAGAGTCATATCAGAGAGGATGCATCTCATGAAAATGGACGGCATATGGAGTGCACTGCATCGGGGTTTGTTAGAGGAAATTTACAAAATCTTATGGGGGAGGAGGTATCTCATAGTAATGGACAACATTTGGAGTTTGATGGAAGATCGAAATCGCGCATGCTGGCTATTTCCGGATAATCATAATGGAAGCCGGATCATGCTAACAACAAGGCTAATGAATGTAGCTGCCCTTAATGGCCCCGTTCATATGATGCGTTTCTTGGATGACGAACAAAGTTGGCATCTGTTCCAGCACAAGGTTTTCGGAGATCAAGGTTGTCCTCTTGAGCTACACACCGTGGGGGAAAAGATTGTAAAAGGATGTGGAGGACTGCCCCTCTCAATTGTAACTGTGGCAAGGCTTTTATCTATGATTCCTACAACTCCAAAGTTGTGGCAACAAATTGAAGCCAATGCTGAGCAATTGGGATCAGTTTTATCTTTGAGTTACAACCACTTGTCTCTAAATTTGAGAAAGTGTTTCTTGTATATATGGCAGGCTTCCCTCAGGGTTATGAGATCCGTGCCTCTGAACTCATCAAACTTTGGGTAGCAGAGGACTTTTTTGGAACATGGAAAGAAACCTAAAAGCTTTCTAGAATGTCAAAATAATTCTAAAACCGTAGAAGAGGCAGCAGAAGAGTGCTTGGAAGATCTGACAGAGCAAAGTCTAGTGTTAGTCACAAGCCGGAAAATTGATGGAAAAATCAAAAGTTGCAGACTGCATAATATGGTGCGGGACTTTTGTGTCAGACAGGCCGGGCAAGAGAAGTTCCTTCTTTCTGCTACGGACTACTTTCCTACTCCTATCTTGAGAAGACATTTTCTTCCACAAGTCCTCCAAAATCACCACCGTATAAGTGTAAGTTGGTCTAATCTACATCTGAAAGACTCTACACATGGTTCACGCACCACTTCTATTTTATGCATCCCGCAAAGAGGGTATAGACCCAAAGGCTCTGTAGAGAACTTTACTTCACTCAAGGTCCTTCACGTTTTACGCAAAAATGATCATTCATATTGGGAGCTTGGTCAAGTGTTTGAATTGACTGATCTCACTTACCTTGCTTCCAACATTCCCGATAGTATTGTTCCTCCGGCTATATCAAAGCTTCAGAATCTGGAGACCTTAATTATTTATAGATATGGGGTTCATTTACCTGTGGAGATTTGGAGCATGAGGCAGTTAAGACATCTTATCGCCTTCTCATTTCGTCCTTTACTCCTTTTTCTAGAAAACTTACAAACGTTTTCTATGGCAGCAAACTTTGTATGTAGTGAAAGGATGGGGAAAGTGATCCCAAACATAAAAAAAGTTGGGAATATGCTACTCTAGAGATGAGTTTGGCTTAGTCTATCATCTTGACAATCTTATACATTTGCTTCAACTTGAGAAGCTGAAATTGGAGGTGCATAGTTCTTTTGTGCTAAATCTTGACGATCATGTTTTTCCTCTATTGCTGAAAAAGTTAGAACTGAATGGCGAGTGGATTTCTTGGAAAGATATGACGATTGTTGGTTCGTTGCCTAATCTTCGAGTGTTGAAACTAAAGAACTATGCTTGCTATGGTAAACACTGGGAAACTATTGATGGAGAATTTGTCAATTTGAAGCTTCTGCTTATTGATAACTGAAATGTTGGAGAACTTATCGAAGCCACTTTCCGAGTCTTCGTTGCCTAATGCTTCATCGTTGTCCAAACTTGGCTGAGATTCCAAAGGATATTGCATATATTCCAACAATTGAAGTGATTGAGATCGATGATCATAACCATTCTCTTTTGTACTCGGCAAAAATTATACAAGAGGAACAGCGGGAAGTAGGATCAGATCACCTAAAAGTTGTTGTGAAGCGTTCTTGATCGTCTTTCAAACTTGACTGTGTGCTTCATACTATCAGGTAAGAAATTCATAAACCTTGCAAGGTTTGACATCATTTTTAGCAAGAGGTTATGAAAAGTCACACTTCATCTTCCTCTCTTTTGAACATTTCTCAGTTCGTAGATTCATATCAGTGTGTTCTTGTGGATTATTCAGATGCGTGGCTTTGATGAGGTAGTTTATTTGAAATTTTACTGACTAAAAAGAGGCAGAGAATAAAAGGTGCAATGGTGGGTGATGTTTACTGAGAAGTATGCATGGTTGATAAACTCCTAGTACTTGTTTGCAAGCTAATTTCAAATAAATGTAAATAATTGACGTTGTGTGTTCATGTACTAGTACTATTTCTTAGTACTGTATTTGTTCCTCTTCTCGTTCATTATCAATAGTCTCGGTAGTTATTGACACATAGTTACTATAATGTAAAATTGATAAAGTTAAGAAAATACACTTTCATGTGTATTTTTTTTGCATTCTATTTATTTCATCCTTTTTTTAGCTCAATTAAATTATTTGTACATCTCTATGTGATTACATACCTTTATTACTTTAATTACATTTCTAGCAGTAATTATACTATATTAAACATTGTGGACCGCCTTGTGGGCTCGCTACCATTGGGCTTTCGGCAGTAAACTGTTGACTAATTACGCTGCATGTTTAATTTAATTTAAATTTTTTAAGCAGTTCAAAACAGAAAGCGCATGACATCATTTTGCAGAAGTTTCGTTTCAACATACACACACATTCAAAATGCGATCAAGCCGTGGAAAGAGGTGTCCAAAACATAAAAAGAAGAAAAAGAAACTCAATCTTCTTCGTATTCACATGCCATCAAACTCTGCACCACAGTCGCCATGGTCGGCCGCTTATTCCTATCCTCCACCACGCAGGCAACCCCCACCTGAATCAATGCAGCCGCCTGCCGCCTCCCAAACCGCCCCTCCAACCTCCCATCCACCACCCCCTCCACCTCCCCCCTCCATCTCCTCACAAAACTGGAAACTGCACCGCCTCCGTCCCCCTCCTCCTCCCCCCAATTACACAACCTCACCCCCCTCACCATCTCCAGCACCACCACCCCGTACCCAAACACGTCCACTTTGGAGGTGATGGGAAGGCTCAGCGCCCACTCCGGCGCCATGTACCCCTTCGTCCCTCTTATCCTCGTGAATTCCGACCCATCCCCCTCCCTTTGCAGCAGCTTCGCCAGCCCAAAATCTGCAATCTTGGGCTGGAAATCACTATCCAGAAGTATATTCTCCGGCTTCACATCGCAGTGGATCACCCACTCCAAACACTCGTGATGTAAATACGCCAACCCTTTGGCCGTTCCTAATGCAACAGCATATCTCTGTTTCCATGAAAGGAAGCTCGAGCCGAAAACATGCCTGTCCAACGACAAGTTGTCCAAGTACTCATAGACGAGTAGGCGATGCCTCCTCTCCGAGCAAAATCCCCATATTCTCACCAGATTCATGTGATTGATCTTTCCTATTGTGCTTATCTCCGCGAAGTACTCTTCCTGAGCTTGAAAAACGTCGCCTAGTTTCTTCACCGCCACCACCCGGTCGTCTGAGAGGACGCCTTTGTAGACAGCTCCTGAGCCCCCTCGCCCCAACTCCTCTGTGAAATTCTTGGTTGCCTTCTTCAGCTCCGAGTAGGTGTACTGCCGGAACTGGCTCGAGATCATGTTGTACCCTGCCTCCACCGAGGCCGGGATCCCGTGTTTTCGAAACAGAAACCACCACCCTAGGAGTATGAACATCAGCTCTATAGCCCCCAACGCCGCGGCAAATGAATACATATACACCCACTTAACCCTCCTGCCGTTGAAATCATACATTGAAGATGAACCTAAGAGTTCTTCTCTCTCATCCGAGCCACACCTCTGGCCTGAAGCGTGGAATATTTTAGGCTTGGATGGCGCCAAAGTGTCCGGCAATTTGATGTATATACTAGCCGGAAAATCGGGCACTGCGTAGCCGTTAAGCATTGCACTTTTGATGTAACACATCCCCTCTCCTACCAAACGGTAGTTGAAGGCGACACACCGCAAATCCTCCAAACACATGCGCCTGCACGTCTCCAACGTGAGAGCGGCCGTGGAGTTGAGATCGAATCCGTAGAAATCCGCGTGAGGAATTTCCAGAAAGTTAACTTGTGTCGACTGCAGCAGTGTTATATTGAATGCCGGTTTGCATCCGGTGTTCCAGTTGGTGTCGTCTTCCACCACGTACCCGGGCGGGCACGTGCACTTGGGCAGGAGGGGCGCGTACACGCAGAATGCGTTCCTCCCGCACACGCCCATCACGTCGCAGGGCTGAGACAGTGCCTGCCACGTGACGGACCATGAGCCCGTGGAGGCGTTCAAACTGTAGATCCGAAGGTTGCCGTCGTAGTCCATCGTGAGCCGCCGCAAAATGCCGGGGCCCACGTCGGAGGAGTTGAAATGCAGCAGATCGCTCGAGAGGAAGCGGCCGAGGTCGTCCAACACCGCGATCCTGCTGCTGTTATAGTTGGTTCTGCCGTTTTCGTACATGCGGAGATTCGGATTAGGCCAGTAGGAGGTGGAGGTGTCCGGGGAGTCGGAGATCAGTCTCAACACGTTGTCGCTTCCGAAGTAGAGATTGAAAATGCCGGTGGCGAAGTTTGCTTGGCTTGCGACGGATGTGAGCCTAGAGTTCTTGGTGAATGGCTGAGAAGGTAGTAGAGTGTCCATGGGAGAGTCGAAGCTCTGCCATAGAATATCTCCTTTTTGATTCTGTAACACAAGATTGCCTGTGTTGAGGAGATGAGCGGCGGTGACGTCAAAGGAGGTGGTGTTGGTTTGCCAGGCGACGGCACCGTCGACATCGGTTAACACCAGGGCGCCGTCGCGAAGGAGGGTGGCTTTGGAGCCCTTGCGGTTGACGGGCCGGTTGCGGTTGGCGGTCCAGACGACGGTCTTGTCGGCGGAGTTGGTGAACCATATGGCGAGCCAGCAGGCATTGGTGCCAAGGCTGTAGAAGCCGAAGGTGAAGGCGGCGTCGGGGGAGGTCAGGAACTGTGATTCTTTGCCGACGTTTATGGAATCGCCGCGGTTTAGAATGAGGCTGGATTTTGAGGCTGCCGTTGTGAATGTGAATACATAGAGGAAGATTGGGATTGTTATTATGCCTCTCATTCTTTGAGGTGAGACCAATGGAAATCGGTTATTAGATTTTATAAGTCGTTACTCAACTTTGATCTCCCGAATTTCCAATATTGAAAGGGACATGTCGGAATATTGCACTCCTAGTAATACAATATTCTTTATGAATGTTTAGGATGTTTCCATTCAAATGACTTATTTTATATAATAGAAATATTATCTTTTCTACTTGATTCTATTTTATACTCTCTTTTCATTCGACTCACGAACAAAAACTGCATAAAATTTTGTGTTAAAAAAATTTATTCCATTTAAAACGGGACAAATTGAGTAAATGTCAGGGAGAAGTCTTTACAACCCAATAATGATTCACTCATTTCATTTTTACAAATTTAGGCAGTACCCTCCCCCAACTCAGGACAGAAAAATTTAGTCACAATTGTAGTAATTTTTAATTGCTAAATTATCATTTTATATTTCGTAGTCCAGTTACGAATTTTCGCAATAGTTTCACTTGCAACTACTTTTCTCGGTTCAATTTTGAATCAATTTAATATTTATAAAATTCCAATTGAACTATGGTCTATGATCTTGACATGTACAGTTTACTTTGATCTTGATAATTTAATTGGATATTGGAATGTTCTTTGGAAATGGGTGTTGTTCTTAATTTAGGACCAGCTTAATTAGACCAATACTAAAGTAGATATCACATTTTTCTTTTTAGTTTATACCATAAAAGATATCACATTTCCAACCTTTAGACCGAGAGAATATTGACAAAGTTAGGATTGTTGTAATCTACTACGTGTGACAATTGATTTAATTTTGTGAAAATAAATATTATAGTATCCAACTATTCCAAGTAAAATATCATGATATATTCATTTTATTGAATACTCCTATGAGCGAATGAGAAATTGTGAACTAAAATTTATGACTAAATATAATGGAGTTAAGTCAAGCTTCATGCCTTGTACGACGGGTGTACCGAGGACTTTGATCTTGACACGTCCAATGAACTTTGATCTTGACAATTAGATATTAGAATGTTCGTTGAAAATAAATATTCGTCTTAATTTAGGACCAACTTAATTTGACGAATCCCAAGAGCTTTTCACATGCATCTCCACAGGTCTTCTCAGTGGGCTTGGCCTGCACGACCACGAGACATTCCTTAACATGATGTCGAGATTCATCTTGTCAGTCGAATTCCATGAGATACTTATGGAAACATGAGTTTGTAGAGGATGATAAAATAATTTTGTTTATTTATTCATTGATTCTTATAAAAAAGCACTCCTATTTATATAATATGTTTAAGATATAAAAAAAATATGTTATAGTACTAAAAATAATTTAAATTCAATCATCTTACCAACTATTCTATTTGCACAAAAAAAGAAAAGTGAAAAACACCAATCACCATGTTAACCAAACAAACCCCAGATTCGACAACTCTCAAATTTTATAACTAATTTAAACACAAGTATCCAAAAAGTTTTAAAAAATTATATAATCACTTATTTTAATATTATACATTTGGAAAGTAAACAAATTTTGAGAAAATAACTGAAATATTGTTTATGAAAAATGAGACTTACCTCATTAGGATAAGAAATTTATCATAAAGGCTTAGAAATTAATTTTAGTGAATAGATTAAAATGGAGAAAATGACTATTTTACATGAATGGAAATATTTTTTTTGTTGTTGATTTTGAAAGTTGCGGGATTAAACTTTATTATTATTTTGAATAATTTACAATTACAATAAATAATGTAAAAAAATCGGGTGAGTAGGAGTGTTGGACCGCCACATCCATTCGAATACCGGAGGAGTAATAATTATTACCGACTTGATTCCGAAAAACGATCTACAGCTAAATTTCATCCAAACACAGTAGATAACGAATTCAACCTCCATACATTCGATCACGCTATCAACATGTAGAATTCCTGCTTTCACTTCACTTTCCATGGCCTCTCTCCCTCCCGTTGTCGTCGCCAACACTCTCAAGCTCGACGCCGAATTCAGGAAACTCCCCGCTCCTCCTCTTCCTCTCGAAAAGGTATCCTATTTCACTATTCACCTCAGTTTTGATATGATCGCGGATTTATTCTGTATACTTCTCAATCTCTTGAATTTCTCTGCTGCAGAGAAGTTACACCCCCAAAGAGCCGAACTCGTTGAGTTCGGATTTGAAAGAATCAGTTTCGTCGGTGGGTGAAGGTAACAGAAAACTCGAATCGTCTCATTACTTTCCGATTTTGCAAGAATGTATGCTGCAGAATTCAGTTTCAGGAGTTGAATCGGTTCATTGCCAAATCATCAAAAGTGGATTTGGTGAGGAGCTCTTCCTTATGACGTTTCTGGTCAATGTTTATGCGAAATGTTGGGAAATGGGGAGTGCGCGGAAGGTGTTTGATAATTTGCCGAAGAGAAACGCTGTGGCGTGGACTTCGTTGATGTCCGGTTACATTTACAATTCACGGCCTGAATTAGCTGTTGGTATTTTCAACGAGATGTTGGAAGCAGGGGTGTGTCCCACGAATTACACGTTGGGTGTTGTCTTGAATGCTTGCACCTCGTTGTGTGATTTCAATCTTGCGAAACAGATTCATGGTTATATTGCGAAGCATGGTCTTGCGCGTGATTCGAGCATTGGGAATGCGTTGTGTAGCTTGTATTCCAAATGTCGTAGTTTGGCTCTGGCGATCAGGGTGTTTGAGAACATTGAGGAGAAGGATGTGATATCATGGACTGCTGTGGTATCTGCCTGTGGGGATAATGGGAATTCCGCGAAGGGATTGGCTCTGTTTGTGAAGATGCTTGTTGGGGGTGTTGAGCCGAATGAGATCACTCTGACTAGTGTACTGAGCTTGTGCTGCACAATGCAAGCTCTGGATGCAGGATCTCAGGTTCACTCGTTGATTATAAAACTCGGATATGGCTCGGATTTGCGCTTGACGAATTCAATCATGTATTTGTATTTGAAAAGCGGGTGCATCACTGAGGCGAAGAAGTTGTTTGTTGGTATGAGTTCTATCAGCTTAGTTACATGGAATGCTATGATTGCAGGCTATGCAGAGATGATAAGTCTTGCAGAGGATGCCCTCTCGGCTTACTTATGTGGAATGGAGGCGCTTCAAATATTCCAGCAAATGAACAGATTGGGGCTGAGACCCGATTTGTATACCTTCTCGAGTTTATTCAGTGTGTGCAGTAGTTTAGCGGCTTTGGAGCAGGGGGAACAATTTCATGCTAAAACGATAAAAACTGGATTTTTGTCCGATGTGATTGTGGCGACTGCCCTCGTTAACATGTACAACAAATGTGGAAGCATCAATCAAGCCAGCAAAGCTTTTCTTGAAATGTCTACTAGAACCCTGATCTCGTGGACTTCCATGATCACCGCGTTTGCACAGCATGGGTGCTCAGAGCAGGCTTTGCAGGTGTTCGAGGATATGAGACGTGTAGGGGTTAAACCAAACAAGATAACCTTTGTTGGCGTGCTATCAGCCTGTAGTCAAGCAGGAATGGTCGACCAAGCATTTGCATACTACGAAATGATGAAAAATGAGTACAGAATCAACCCTGTGATGGACCACTACGTGTGCTTAATAGATATGTTTGTCAGATTAGATAGGATAGATGAGGCTTTCGACTTCATCAAGAAAGAAAATCTGATTCCAAACGAATTCATATGGTCGATTCTGATTGCTGGCTGTAGAAGTCAAGGGAAACTAGAGTTAGCCTTTCATGCTGCAGAACAACTGCTTGAACTCGAGCCCAAAGACTCTGAGACCTATATCTTACTGCTGAATATGTATGTCTCTGCAGGGAGATGGAAGGATGTGTCGAGGGTGAGAAAGATGATGAGAGATGCAAAGGTCGATAAAATAGTGGACTGGAGTTGGATTAGCATCCGAAACAAGGTCTATTCGTTCAAGTTCAGCAGCAAGAAACACCATCAAGACGAGGTTACTGAACTCTTGGATGACTTGATTGAGAGAGCGAAGCTTCTCGGATATAAGGCTGAGACGGAATTGGAGATAGACGGTACTACCACCTCAGCTGCTGCTCATCACAGTGAAAAGATGGCAGTTGCCTTTGGATTGCTCAACACATCAGGTAAGGTAGAGATCAGAGTCACCAAGAGCACTGGTATGTGTAGGGATTGCCATAGTTTCATTAAAATCGTGTCGTTATTGACTTGGAGAAGTATAATTATTCGAGATAGTAAGAGGCTGCACAAATTTCACAAGGGGGAGTGTTCTTGTAAAGATTTTGGGGGTCTTGTTTGATGACTTGTCCACATATTTTTGATATAAAGTGGTTTGTTGTTCATGCTATTGCTAGGATTTATGTTGCAGCAAATTTCTTTGATTGTTTAGCACTCCTTCCAGATATCCACAATCCAAGGTCATTTACTAGTTGATATGTTTTTGTCCTATTCATAAATTGAGGGTTCCAATCACCAGGAGTAAATGAGAATTCTAAATTGATCTTCTTTAACCACAAATTTTGAAACGTTAGTATTACCTTCTTTTAATTTGCTACTATATGATTAGCACTCACCACTTTTTCAATCGTCAAAGAGTTCGCAAGTCGAACACAGTGTTTCCAAATCGAAATCATCGAGATCATGCAACCACAATTCAAATACTATTGAATATTAAAAAATTATACTCCTTAGTCAAACCATAAGATATTCGTAATTCTTTTTAGAGTGAACTACGCAACTAGTAACTAGAAAATAGACTTTGCACATTTTTAGTACTCAACATTTTTAAAATCACATTTCCAATCAAAAAGTTCTATAATAAATCCCAAATTCAGTCTCGATTTTTAATATTTTACTCCCTCTGTTCCATAGTAGTAGAGTCATTTTGCCATTTGGGTACGTTCCATAGTAATGGAGTCATTTCTCTTTTTAGTAAAAGCCAACACAATTCTTTTCACTTATGTTTTCCCCTTTCTTACTTTCTTCTCTCTACTTTTTCCTCTCTCATACTTTATTATCTTTTTATTTAATACATTACACACATTTTTCTTAATCTCCGTGCCGAAAAGAAACGCATCCACTACTATGAAACGGAGGGAGTACCTTTTAGCCCTTGAGAGGTATATTTGTCCATTTAGTTTGATTTGAGGACCAAACTTGTGATTTTTTAATATTTATGTACTTCTTTTGTGATTTTTTAAGAATCAAAAATCTTTGTGGTATTATTAAATATTTGTATATTATCTCAAAGCAAATTATTTAAATCTTGGTAATGTTATAAAAATGAATTATTTAAATCTTTGTAGTAATATTTAAATTATTGTATTACAATCGGAAATTCATATGTATTTGTAGTATTATTTAATAAATATAGAATGGTTTAGTTTTAAAGGATTCATTTTTAGTCTAATGCTTGATTGCAACCATAATTTATAATTTATTAGATACCAAACATTAAACTAAAAATGAATACTTTAAAAATTATCATTCAATATTTTCTAAATAATACTACAAATGCATATTAATTTTATGATTGTAATTCAATAATTTAAATAATACTACAAAGATTTAAATAATTCATTTTTAGATAACACTACAATGATTTAAATAATTTGTTTTGAGATAATATATAAAAATTTAATAATACCACATAATTTTTTGGTCTTTAAAAAATCATAAAAGAAGTAGAAACATTCAAAAATCACAAGTTTAGTCCTCAAATCAAACTAAATGGATAAATATACCCCTCAAGGGCTAAAAGATAGAACAACAAAAATCGGGGACTGAATTTGGGATTTGTGGAACTTTTTGGCTGAAAGTGTGATTTATAAGTGTTAGGTGATCTTGTTTTGTGTGTTAGGTTTAGAGAGAAATAATATATTTATATTAATGTGAGAGAGAGTTTTTTTTCAAAAAATGAAATGTGATATCTTTTGCGGGACAAACTAAAAAGGAAGGTGTGACATCTATTATGAGACGGAGGAAGTATTATTTTTTTATTTAATATTTTAAATATTAGAAAAATAAGAAATGAGATAGAGGGGAATAGAGAAAATCAGGTAGTACGGCTCACTTCCACCTCTGACTGTGACGGTTAGAGGAAGCGTTTCGACTCAAATCTGACCAAGCTCCCCTTCACGCCGCGGATCGCGCTGAAGGTTTTAGCTCACAAATCATGGTGAAATCCGTTATCGGAGATGAAAATCAACTCAAATTGGTAGAACATCGCCTCGCTCGCTCCGCCGTCCCGTCCCAGGTCCCCAATCTCTTGATTTTTGTCAGCCAGATCATGAATATTCCATTTACTTTTATTGACTTGAAGCTCAATCTCAATTCCTTTATATTTTCAATACACATTCGCACTTCCGTTCAATTCTCCAGATTGGGCTTGTGATTGGGAAACTAAATTCGAAGCTGGACAGAGGATTCGTGTACGATTTGGTTCCCACGCCGCCTAATGATGCTGGAGAGCGGCCGTGTTCGGTTATTGACGGCGCTGGAGATGTTAGCAAAACCAAGAAGAAGGGTTCGTCCAAAGCCAAGCCTCAGTCAGAGTCATCATCGCTCTTTATTGATCACGACTGGGTTTTTGAGCACGCGCGCCAGGTCCCATTTTGTGATTTGGAATCGCATAGTTGATTTATCCTTTTGCTGCTCAAGTTTGTCTGTCTCAGTGTTCATGAAATTGCATTTTGTTTTGTATTCATGAAGTTAGTATTGGTGAATTTTGAGTTAGAATTGATTATGCATCATAATGGGATATTATCTGTTGGTATGTGATTATATGGATTATCTCAAATTGCTAGTAGGGACAGGAATCAGGGCAGTTGGATTATATTCTGTTGTATTGCAATTCGAAAGCCAGAATTCCCTCCCCTGTAGGCATGTCCTACGTTTTTTCATACACAGCTCACGTTGAGATTTTCTTAAGTGCTGAACAATGACCCTGACAACTAATTGGCTGATACTCTCTGATTGGACTCTAGATGCTAGTAAGGTTGACTTGTAAATTGTAAGGCGAAGGTTCAGTTTTGGCTTGTAGTAGACTAGATGGTGGTTCAGCAACCTTGAAATTTAATCCATCAGTGTGTTATTCTTACCAATTGAAGCACCCTTACCACACTGATAACCTCGTGATACTTGTTTCTGAGGGAAAAATCCCTCGCTGTTTTTTTCCTTTTAAAGAATTGCTATAGCTATCAGAAGCTTTGCTTGGTTCTACTTCTATGTTTTATAGCTTTTACAGATAATTGAAACACGGAGTAATGAACTTCTAGGAGTTATGAATTACTGTATTATAATGATTCAAGACTCTTATGATCTGTATTAGCAATATTACTTTACTTTGACATCCTTTGTTTCCTCATGCAGTTTTGTTTTTTTAGGTCTCAAGAATGCTATTGGGTGGCATGAAGGTGGTAGGCATATACATATGGGTCAGTGAAAGCCTGTTCAAGAACTCAACAATCACACTATGCCAGGTTTCCTCATATTCTTATTTGGCATTTATTAGCATAAAGACTCTCCAATTCTATTAATGTTCTATATGAGTTTTGTTTCACATGTGTTTTCACTAATAATGATCTTACTTTTCGTTTTCTGATTGGGGATATAACTATGTTTCATTTCATTTTGCACCTTTTCTACGCTTTGCACCTTTCCTACGCTTTTGCACCTTTCCTACGCTTTGCACCTTTTTTGGTCAAACAATTTTCAAAATTTTAACTAGTAGCCTTTCCTTTCATTTTGATGGGGTGGCAAGGACTTGGGTGAAGTGGTAATATTAATCTGGAGGCACTTTAGGGAAAGTAGAGTTTGCTTTAGGCAATGGTGTCATTATTCATCTTCTAGCTATAAAAATTGTGTACATCTTCAATTTATCAATGTTTTCTACAGACTGTAGTAGGAGTTGCACAAGCAGCCTCTACAATGATGGACGATTCAAATGAAAGACTGCTACTTCATATTAGTTACAGCCCTCTGAGGTACTCCTATGAGCACTTTCTTCTATCTCTTTCTCTCTCATGTATAGCTCTGAATTCTCAATACATATTACATATCTTGCACTTTAAAATTTCAGGTGGACATGCCGAAATTGCTCACTGGCAGCAAATATTACCTCTAGCAGTCTTTGGCCTTGTGATTTCAAATCAGGAAAAATATTAGGTTCCCTCCAAACATTCAGATGCGTGTACAATTTTGATTTAAGGTGCTCTTGTTTGCTTCACCTTTTTAAAAAGTTGTTCTTCTCTAGAAGATTTAAGTGAGTTTACCTATTGGCTGAAGTTTTGAACTGCTACAGTGCTACCGTGCATAATATTTTGGTTTTATGTAGTATTATTTATTTACCCATCTTCAGCTTGTTCCTCTTAGGTTGCCAATTCCTTGTGATGATGGATCAGATATTAAAATATTTTCTGATGCGCTTCGTAATGAAATAATGGTCTGCGCTAAGGAACTTAAAGGTGCGAAGGCTTTGATTGATGGAAAATTGGTAAGGCCACTGAAACTTTTCAATTTACATAGTGATGATACAGATAGCTGAAATGTTGAACTTGGTAGTGTCACATTCAATGTCTTTGTTGGACCATGTGTAGAGGTTAGAGACAGACAACTGTCAAGTGTGGTGGCACAAAGTTGTAGCCAGTGTCTTGATTTGTAGATTTTAGTAAGATGTAGAATCTGTTAACTTCAAATGCCATCTCTTAGCAGTTTCCTTGAGAATGAGATTAGGTTAATATCTTCTCTCTCTCTCTTCGGGTTTTCATTGAACACCTAGTTTTTTATGGGATAGGCAGTCATACTGTTATATAGTAGTATATAGCTTTATTATCCTTTGGGTTGTTCAATATTTTTTATTTTCCACTAAAATGTGCCTGTTTATGCTGTTTCTTTAAAGTTCTTTATTCCTGCCTTTGTTATTACCTAGGTGGCCGGTGATGATCTAAGTTTAACTGATGATTTACATGAAGTTGAATTTCTTCTCCCTTTCATGCAAGATAAATACTTAGAAGGTGTGATTTAGCTCTATACCTATGCGTCAAAATTTGCATTTGTCTTCATAATGAGTTTCCTTGTCAGTAAATCTTCTTTTTCTATGAAGCTTGTAGCCAAAAAGAGGTTCTCGGTGTTCTTCTACTTAGAGGCTCTGTGTGTTCTCTATCATACTTGAATTCGAAGGAGCCTGTTTCACAAGCTTTGATTGATATAAAGGTGACTTTCTTCTCTTTGTACTTCAGGACTGATATGTGCAACCCACCAACATTAACCATGATTTGAATTATGCATGTTTTCTTTAGGATTCCATAAGTTTTACACCATACTTATCTGCTTTCCATAAGTGTCATTGCTGACTATCAGTGTCATTGCAATGATGATTTTTTTTTTCTAGTAGTGATGCCAATGATTCGAAAGTGTACTTTGAACAAAAAAAAGTGAAACTTCAGATGGTTTCTTCTGTTCAATAGAGAACTAATAATGCAAATTTCTGTAGCTAATTCACAGAAAGGGTGTGTGTCTAGCTGCTTTTTGAATAACATATTCTTTTCATGTCTCATCTGTCTTAGCATCTTCAATCTTCTTATGATTAGGAAGATATCATAAGGAGCTTGCAAAGTAGACTTGATATAATGTGTGATGAGGCTGAAAGAGATATTGAATCAGTGAATGGTGGTGATCAAGGAACAAACAGCCTGTCATATAAGGAACCCATCGCAAACCATGACCTTCAAGCTCAAAGGTATATGAATTTAACCTCATTGCAGAGGTTTTCTCTTTTTTTAGCTACATGAATGAAGCTTTTACATTGCTGGTTGCACAAGTTTCCATCGTATTACAGTAGTTTTTTTTATACAATTTAGGCATCATATATTCTTTAGGAGCTTCTTTTGATGATTATTCACACTTTCTTTAGATCAACTCACTGCAAAGTAATTAAACTTGAAAAGAAACTTCCATACTGTATTTGTTTTGGGTCGTTGGTTTTATACTGAGTAATTGAATAAGCCAAAACAAACAAGTTTCCTGCTGCATGTCACAATACCACTCTGGTGCAGAGTCAACTCTCCCTCATTACGTGGCTGAGCCAAAGCCATGATTCTTCAACACGTGTCTATTTTTTGAAATAAAATAAATGAGGAACCATTAGGGTGACAGACACCTTTTAAAATAACGCTATCAAGCGATGCTATTGTTGTAGAGATTAAAGTATTTTCCCAGAGTGTCAGTTTATGGAGATGCTTTTATTTATGGGTATAGTATCAGCCTATTTACAATTCAGGGTATAGTATAGAATCCCACCAGCGCTAACATATGGAATGATGTTTGCCTAGTATCTGTTCTGGCAAACAACATTTGGATTCCTTCCGACTAACGTGAATGTTTGGACTATCTGTCTGGCAGAAAACAATGCAACCTATCGTTTCCTCGGAGAGTATTTGTTCCATGGCTGGAGGGCGCATACATATGTGATTATATTCAGTCAAAGGAAACATTGGAGGTATGCTACTCGTCTTATGCATATATAATCAGAAAGGGTGCTTGACTTACATGATCAGATGACATTGAGCTGTGAGGAGAAATGTGAATGAGAAACCAATTTTAGAAGAAACAGAAGATAAAAGAGATGAAAATTGGGGGAAAAAAAAGTAAAATCAAATCAACTAATATGAAAACCATGTGCACGTTCCAGACTTCCAGTCTGCAGTAAAAACTGCTCTCAAGAAATTTCTACGGAAGATGCATGACTTATAGAATACTGTAAAAGCTTCTAAATTAAGAACCTTGGCCAGCATGCATTTTTTGCAACATATTTTAATTTCAATCTTGTATTTTCCAGGTTCTCAAAGACCATTGTACTGAGTTGATGTCGTTAGAGTTTCCAACAGACTCTTCTGAAATTCTGGAGCCTGAATTGGAAGCCCCCGCTCTAATAGCTTCAACTGTCAAAACCTTCTGGAATATTGCAACTGACCATACGTCAATAGCCAACCCGGATACTTCAGCCTCAAAGGCGAGGAAAACTGGGAATGGGAGACCTGCCAAGACAGCTGACTTCATTGTATTGTTTGCTATCTTTTTTATGATAATCGCTGTGATAGTTTTTAATTTCATGGGGAAGATGTAGTTCAGTAGTCACAGGTCAATCTCTGGGCAGTAAAATGTGAAAGGAGACTAATATTACTATATGTTTTGTAACTTCCTCTTATATACTATCCTTTTGTCAGAAGATTAAATATTTCATACCTCAACAATTTGTCGTCTCTGTATTTCATAATCTATTTAGGCTTAATAAGTAAATTTACTTCGACTTGTAGTGATTATATCACAACTTTAGCATGTCATTTAAAACTTATCAATTTTATCCAACCTTATTAATTATATCAATTTCTTCCAAACTTTTTTAACCTATCAGTTTTATACTACTAATCTTTTCAACTTTAATCAATTTTATCACGGAATATAAGTTGAATTGGGATGTCATGTCACGCTTCAGAGAATAACCATTTTTTTTGCTAAGAAAAATTGAACAATAATATAAATAGTTCACTCTAATTTTTAGTACTACAGTACTTTTTATGATCAATTAAAAAATTGATTGATAAAAGTCATACGAAAGAACAGGAAAATTGATAAATTAAAAAACTTGGGATATAATTGACAGGTTTCAAGACAAAATCACAAAAGTTCAGGATAAATTCAATCATTAAACTCATCTATTTATAGAAACTTTGGTCTGGACTTTCATAAAAATGTGCTCAAAAAATACTCATCGATATTAATGTCATAAAATGCTAACAAAATAAAGATTTCTGCTAACGCCTGTCTTAGCCATGGAAAATATGTCATGATACGAGTTTAAATAACTTAAGCTACTTCAATAATATTACTTCCCATGATGTAAAAGGGGACGAATGAATCTACCTCACTGAATAACTTAATAACTATGTTCAGGAAAAATCACACTCAATTTTCCTTTCAATCCTAAACAATTATGTGGAGCAACCATCAGTTTTTCTCGACAGCCTCTTCCCTAGGAGCGTCCATTCCGTCTGGAATTTTTTCTGGGAAATTAGTTTTTGAGGAACTTGTAGCGGCCATACTGCAACACGAATTTAAATAAGAATAAGAACACTAAACCATAGGGGAGAAATCCATGTTCCAGATATAGTATTAATCTTGTGTACCTTCTATCCACAAACACCATCGATCGAAGTTCGCAATTGTTGAATCTGCACATGTGAATCAGTTTTTACTAGTGTTGTGTAATCTCTAATCACAATTTAGAGTTAAAAACTCCAGTTGCTTTCCTTATAAACAACATCATGCTCTGAAAGAAATACTCTCTGTGTCCCAGATATATAGTCCATGAATTTCTCATGTAGATTTAAGAATCATTTTGAAAAAGATATAATGCAACTGACCTTCCTATGTTACCTTTACATGAAAATGAGACTCGCCAAAATTGAACACTAGACCATACATTTGGGATATATCATATACAGATATTTTTGTTTTCATCGAGGGAACTTAGATAAAATCATATTTATACACTAGACCACACCGAAGAATTTATTTTGTCACACAGCAATAGATCTCCCTTTTATGAAGGACTAAGAGTAGGATTCAATATCACACATTTCCCCTCCCCAAGGGAAAAAAACCCCACAGAAACAGTTGGGAAATATAGTTGGAAGACCTTTTTGCAAATGGTGGCTTAAAAAAGTGAAGAAAACAAGACTTACGGTTTGCAGATCTCTTCCTTCACTGGAGGCTGGCAGTCATCTCCAAATGCAGAAAGGGTATGAATCAAGAATCCACTGTGAGTTACAACAGCTATCTCAGACTCCTCGCGCGTCCACAACCTGTTGCACCACATTAGAGAATTAAGAATATAGTCGTACACCTTTCTCGTTATTTTAGAAACATGAATTAGTCCTGGCAATTTGGTTGAGAATGAAAAAGTTTACCAGTTCAAGAACTTTTGGCCCCTCTCAGCTAGGTCTTCATCAGCTTCTCTAACATCCAGAGTCCAGAGAGTGTCCTCATCAGTTTCTATCTGAGGATAAGCAGAAGGTCTAAATGATGAGTGACATGATATAAAAGAAAACATGGGATAATCATTTGTTCTGGCTCTATTCACGACAAAACAAAACAAGGATCATTTACTTGCCAATGAAAAATCAATAGCAGGAAAAAGAGGCTTGTACTCAGTTATGCTCCTTCTCTTATCACACCAGTGAACTCCCTGCATTGTTTAACATACAAGGTGAGAAGATTAATGTGGCATGTTCTACATTGTTTTACTCCCAGAATCTTGGCCAGATATCTTGGAATACTAAGAAAAAGTATTTTTTAAATCAAATTAGTTCTTCAAATGCTCAGTGCATGTCAAACTACAATTATAAGTGAGGAAGACAGTGGCTGCGCTAAATAGTGCACTAGATTAATTAGGAGATAGGAAATCTTTGACCACCCATTGGTATAAGATTATATGTAGGGAGATCTACTCATTTTTCTCAAGAAATCTTGACATACTGCTCAATATTTTTCATTATATTTGAGATAATACAAATGAAATATGTAATTTTCATTCTTTGTCCTGTAGAAAGCCCCTTTTTGTTTTAATCTGAGAGTGGTAGGATGCAGAATCTTGCCAAAAGTTAGAAAATCATGCTACACAGCTTAAGGATAAAACACTTCTATTTCTACAATTTGTATCACTACTCCTGAAAATAAGATCCTATTTTCTTTTTCTAGAATATAAAATGGTTTGAGCACCCTTACAGCCATTATCAAGTCCAAGGCGAAAATGGGTATTTTTCTAAACCTAATTATCCTGTACTCGAATTCTGCAATAGAATAATATGCAAGAGATGCCAAACAAACTTAAAAAAACAAAACAATACTTGTACTGACAGGAGTTGCAGTAGCCAATATCACACTGGATAGCAAGAAAAAGAAGAAATAAGACCAGGGTATCATTTTATATCTCTGTGACACCAAATAGTGTAGCGAGTCATTGCATACCAAATGCTCTCGACAAAGTTCCATTGCCACAAATGGCGGGGCATTTAGACTTGAAATTGCTGGACAATTACTCTTCCCAGCATTTTCTGTCATTAGAGGAGCTGCATTGATGCCATCATCAAAGCCGGCTCCGCCAAAAACCCCAACAGCTGTTTGCATAGTCCTGCAATCAATTTCAGTATCAGTGACTAAATAAAACTGCCAACAGCTAGAATTGTTTAAATTTGTCTGTCAGTGTCACCTACCATGACTCAATAAAGATCACACTTTCTACTGTACTGGTTCTTAACCAATAACCACTCAAAGGTCTTATTTTCATCATTGATAAAAAGGAACGAGAAAAAAAGCCTTCCAGAATATGAAAAGTTACTCACTAGAGTCATACAATTCTAGGATCCATATTCAGAAAGAAGACTATGACGAGAGTTTCACATTAGTATAAAGTATAAGAGGCCGAAGAAGAAACAGAACTTCAGCATACTCACCTTAATAAAGGGGAAACAACTACTAATTCAATCTTCTTTGAAAGACCTGTGGAATGAACATGCTTCCGAAGATTGTCTACCTGTACAGTATTTGTGAAAATTCATTTTTGGTTACTTTTCTCTTGGTGAGAAAAGAAAACATAACAATGAATATGGCCAAGACCTTCCCACTTAATAAGTATGAAAGTTTCCTCAGAAGGTTAAAAAACTTAAACACAAAAGTAAACAGTTTCTCATTACTAGCTCATTCATTCGAATTTACGTACTAGCACAAAAGCTGGATGAAATTCCAAATTCAGATAACACACAGTAACATGATATGGCCTCAATGATCAATTATTACCTGTTTCCAGCCAAGTGGGGTTAGTGCTGCATCAAAAAGCTCTGGGGACATGTATGCACTGTGGTCCTTTTCTCCAGCCACATTATGGAAACCTTGGGCATGTCTCACCTACATGTAAGAATATGAGGTTAATAAGATAAGATTAGTCTCTCTAAAGTCCAAGATATATCTTAATGGGAACAACAAGAGAAGGGGATCACCAACCAAGTGGATAGTCTTGCAACGGTGCAAAGGATACATGCCTTGGCCTCTTACAGCATCCATATCTATGATTATTAGGAAACCATATAAATAAAGACAAAAATAGAGTATCTTTTCCTGAACCTTTTTATAGTGAGAACAGAGTGAGCATTCCAGAGATGTTATTTGACAATGGTGATACGCGAAACTGAAGAGTAGATAAGATACAATGACAGCTCCAAACAGACTTGATCCTGATTTTGCTACTAGATAAATTTTCTCATGTTATCAAATAAATAAGGAGTGAGGATGAGGCAGAAAGGTGATGAAAGCATATTTACACTTTGAAATAGTAGTAATTGATTATAAGTGAACCTACAGAATGTGGAGAGATTCTTCTTCAACACAAGCAGAAATCTACCAAAAACAGAGAGGAAAGAAAGCAGGAAGATGCCAGTGTACCTGGGAGACATGGAATTAGTGTTGCAGAAATAGGGAAGGAAAAAAATAATGCACGAAGAATCTTAAAAGATCTCACTTTTTAAAATTAATCTATATCCTCTCGTGTCTTTGAAATGTTTAATATCAAAATGGTATGGCTTAAGCCTCCATGACTATTTCAAGTAATAGACATTAACATTTTCTTACTTGGGAGCTAAAATCCTGAGCTGTTCATTATGCAGTGGGATTTTAATGCAGCCTTAATTAAGAATCAAGGTAAAAGGATGATGACTAATTTCTATATCAAGACTGAAGTTATAATAATTACTATATATTATTACAAGAGGAAAAAACAGTCCTCTGAAAGAGTGCAATGCAATCAAGATCGTTGAGGCACCTTATAGTGCCTGGTTAAGAGATTATCACATAAACAACAAAGGCAACGGAAATTAAAGTAACCCCTCATATGAGCAAATTTTCATTCATCGTATAAGCAAATAAAATTAGGACTAGAAATTCAAAACAAATTTAAGATGAATGAATAACCAAATTTCAAGAGAAGTGATTCCATCAAAGTCATGTTTGGCAGACCATCTCTAGAGAGTTTATATAGCTCTTACTGAAGAGATAACACAAATCCTTCGCACTTGGATTCACAGCATAACTGAACAACGAATATAAAAGATGCCGCCTCTCCAAGTTGCATCCAATTGCAATAATCAAAAGCAAACTGAGATATCTCAAATATTAAATGAGATATCTCAAGTTGCATCCAATTGCATATTCCCTCATGATCTTATTCCATATAACTCTGTAATATAGACTAGTATTCCTTATCCTAATGTTCTTATCTACGAGCATCGATACTTTCGGAGACAGAAGAATCAGATAAGATTAGCCAATCAACTCAAATAATGCTAATCACTACCATGCTTCTTCCACCTCTAGCCTCACAACAAACGGAGCACTTCCAATCAAAACACACGTATACATCAGATTAGGCATCTTCGATCCATAAATAAGTTCTCAAATCTGAGAAGCACTTAGAAATGACAATTGAATCACAAAAACAATGAAAATCGCAGATGATGAGAGTGAGAGAGGTACCGGAGAGAGAGAGGGGTGATGAGGAGGAGGAGCAACGGCGGTGTTTGTTTGGTGGAATGGTGTTTGTGAAGTGAGAAGGGAAAATGTATGATTTATATATGTGGGAGAAGAAGGGGGGTGGTATTCATTAATGTCTGCTCCGAGTTTGTTTGTTTTGAATTCCTTTTTCAGTTATTTCCTCTCTCTCTCTCTCTCGCGACCTATAAAATACTACGTTCATCGTTTTGAATTCTTTTTTTTATCGTGAATGATAAATTATTTTAATTCTTCATTTTTAATTTTAATCAAATATTCCGTACATATTTATAATATAAAAATATACTCCATCTACGAAAGTAAAATGATTCTTATTAACAATGGGAAACATATCAAATCCTAACAACTATGAAAATTAAATCAAATCCTAACAACTAGTATAACAATAAATCATAAATAAGCTAAATATAGTAATTATAAATTATCAACTCACTCCCAAAATAAACTAAAAGTCTAGGTTCTTATCATCTTATTTATTAAATGTATGTGATATTGTTATTTTAATTGGCTTGAATTGGACTTGTCCTGCTTATATTTTGTTTCATCTATTCAAAAAGGCCTTGATCTTGTTTTCATTGAAAATTTTAGACTGAAATAACTTCTCAAGAAAAAACGTAACAAAAATAAAAATAGAAGAGGGAAAATATTATAGTCGTCGTCTCGTCTCCCAATTTTAAAAATTAACCAAAATAATCATGAGTTTTTTTTTTATCACAACCACCTACTATAAAAATACTCCCTCCGATTTTTTAAAAATAGCAATTATTTACATTTTGGGACGTTCCTTCAAAATAAAACTATTTGACATGAAGCGCACAATCCACTAACTATACTTTCACTATTTTTTCTCTTCCTATTTCTTACTTTATTCATTTTTCGTTTCATCTCTCTTACTTTATTAATTGTGCATCAAAATTTGTGCCGTTTTAAATGTTTCTATTTTTTTTAATACAGAGGGATTATTAGTACATGAAACTGTACCTCATATATCAACCGAGAAATATTAGAGTAACTGTAAAATAAATCGAATTTAATAGTAATTCATCAAAATGGATTTTGATATATTGAGGAACGAATCAAAATATAACCCAGCTATTTATAGTTGGAAGAATATGCCAGAAATATTCGTTGCACGATTCCACCCATCCAATTAGTTGCATATTCCAAAGAAGATATTTGATTTGTACGATTTTAGGTACAGAAGAATATTCAAGATGCCAAATCCGAATCTAGCTCTTGCATAAATAATTGGGCTATGTGTACTTGATTAGATGCAATCATGAAGTACTAATCACATTAATCATGGGCTTCCACTTATTGCCCAAAAAGTAATTTTATACAACAGCCCACATTTTATTTACTATACCCTGAAAAATTTTGACACATTAATCATTACTTATTTTGTTACTATACCAATACGTTATTCTATGACTATTGACTAATATGTCTAATCATTCTATCACTAAATCAATACATTATTCTATGACTAGTAAATTTGAATGAGATTTTTGATCTTCTATATTAATCATTCTATCATTACATCAATACATTATTCTATGATTAAGCCAATATATGTACACATTAAATCAAACATAGTTTTGCTAATGAATGGACGGTCGTTGTATTAAAATAGTGTTGTTCCAGCATATCGAAATTGAAAGTTTAATTAAAGACAAATGCTCTAAACAACTAGGAGAACGATTATAAGTTCGATAAGGTGTACCGTACCTTAGCAGGTTAACGAAATTATAAAGTTCGGCAAAATGGTTTTAGTGGTTATTGCTTAAGCTTCCCTTTAACTAAATAAAGCACAATGACGAATCCAGAAAAATATAAAGTTGGGCCAAATGGTTTTAGTGGTTATCGCTTAAGCTTCCCTTTAACTAAATAAAGTTGAACACAATGACAAATCGAATCCAGGCGTTAAATATTGTGGAGTAGGAAAAATTATAAATAGGATTACTAGTATAATACTACTAAAAAATATTTTTTCAAAATACATTACAATTTACATAATACTACTATGGTTTTCTATTTTGCACGGACTTTTCAAAAGAAGAACATATACAAACAAAAAGCATATAAAAACTTATTTTTAGAAGTTTCGAACAAAATTCTGAAATATAACTCAATAAATTCCAGAAAATATAAATAGATAACCGCTATAAATTTTTATTAAATTAATATTTAATATACATAACATAAATAAACTCCAATGCTAAACCAAATTTTTTTATCTACCTCTCGACTAAATTATAACTGTCTCAACAAATTAGGTTCCAAAACTACAAATTAATACTGGTATTATTAATTCTAGCCATACAAATGCACCAAAATACAAAAAATAAATTGAATAAAAGAGTATGACTTAAAAAGTGGACTGGGCTGCAGAATGATTGAAAAATATAGTCCGGTTTGATTTCAATAATAAAAAAAGAACAAAAATAATAAAAGCCCAACAATATAAAGTCCTGGTGGCCCATTAGAACTGATCTGCAGCAACTGTAAGGCAATATGGAGAAACAAAATAACGCTTGGGGTGGAGGTGGAGGCGCGACGCTGAAGAGGTCGGAAGCCGTGTTACGACGCTGGAGCCGACAGTATGGTCGGCCGACCCCCTCGACTCCTCCTAGATTCGACACTGATTGAACGAGTTTTGTAATTATCCTTATGTAATGGCTTGTCTACTATATTACTTAATGTTTTTTAACAAAAAAAAAAAAGAAGCTCAAAGCCTTCTTGAAAACATGAGTCAAAACACATAAGTACATATATAGAAGCTATTTTACTTGTTGATAAGAACACTTTGTGCAATGTGTAGAATAAATTGAGGGTTTAAGTAGTCTGTGTTATGAAAGGTAACTGAAAATTATACTACCATGTTTATACTATCATTCTTGTCTTTCTAAATTTGTAGCCCACCACAAATTATACCATATTTATACTATTATGATTCTTATCTTTCTAAATTTGTACTCCACCACAAATTCATAGATAGAGCCTCACTCTAAGAAATGAAAAGGAACTAGGTTGAAAAAAAGTAATGAAATGTAAGTCTTATTTTTATATTAATTTTATAGTAATAAAACATAGGTGAGACTTATCTTACATAGTGAAAATGAAATTAAATATAGCTCAAAATGATAAATTGAGATATTTAATGACAGACGAAAGGAGTATCAATCATAAAAAACTTCGTCAAGCGGTATCTTATCCCATGCTAACAAAATCAAGAATAAAACTGGGGCTCCTCAAAAACGATTTGAGAATGCTGTGCCTCTCAAGTTGAGTAAATAGCCAAAAGTTGTTTGTCTCTCAAAATGCAGTTGCAGACAAGGTGAGTAGTGGTCGCATCACAATGAAATATAACATGCTGTTTTAGGACAAACACAGCCTTTTCCATGGCCACAAATATTAATGTCCCAAAACTACATGCTTGTTCCCAACAATTCCTTTTTTTCAAGAGATTGTTTCAATTTCTGAAATGAATTATGACTGATACAAATTTCTTCTCATTTTTGTATATTTGGATAGATTTGATTGTATGCCTCACAATGGAGATAATCCTTTGGACCTTCATATCTATACTTTGTGAAATGTGTGTTCCCCTCTATCATGATTATTACAATATAAGTTGAAAGACAAAACTCAATAATATAGTAGTGTCACTTCATGACAACTAGGGGGAATTGAATCTAGTATTTCTTATCAATCAATTCATGCCTCCCAATTAATCATTGAAGACTTATTCGTACAACATCCAATTGGAATTTCACGAATATCGAAAATTTTATATTTTTGATACAATAACTTTATACGTTTAGTGCGTCCTCTCATTTATTTAGTTTAATCCAAAAACAAAGAAGTCATGACAGGCTGAATCAGAAAAGGGAAAGTATTGCTCCCATATAGATATTTTTTCATGTGTATGATACAACTCTTTTGCATAAAATTCTTGCATGATTTCTAATAAATGTATGTTAGTACTTTGCACAAGCAAGAAATGTGGGGCCCAACCCCTCACTTCTCCCATGTATATATACACACCTTGAGTGATAGCTTTCTCCTCAAATATGTTATTTTTCCCATATTCTTCTCCCTATTGCCTTTTCACTTAACAATACAAAATCATAACTACCTCACTTGATCACTAGCTTTCCTCCCCAATTTCTTCCATCATTCTCTCCAAATCCAATTTCAATATATATGTACATAAGAGTAAGCTATGTGTAACATCAAACTCCTCTTCCCTCCTACACGAATATCTCGAACCTTACCACAAACACGATGGATCTTCGTGCAGACGATCAAGAACTCCATAGATGGCCAACAGCATCAGAGGTTAGTTTCTTGACTTAGTTTGCTACAATTGAACAACAAACAACATTGTTTGATCAATTTTTTTATAAAAAAATTTAAATTAGGTGATTGAAGAATTGAAAGCCATGGGGAAAATAGCGGGACCCACAATGGTCACAGGGCTGATTTTATACTTCAGAAGCATGATCTCAATGCTCTTCCTCGGCTACCTCGGCGACCTTGAGCTCGCCGGCGGTGCTCTCGCCGTCGCCATCGCCAACATCACCGGATACGCCGTCGTATCCGGATTGGCTATGGGGATGGAGCCTATTTGTGCCCAAGCATACGGAGCCGATCAAATGAAGCTCCTCGGCCTCACTCTCCACCGCACAGTGGCTCTCCTCCTCGCCGCCTCCGTCCCCATCGCCGCCGTGTGGCTCAACGTGAAGTACATCCTACTCTGGTGCAATCAGGATGAGGAGATCTCCGCCGTCGCCGGGAATTTTGTGGCGTTCGCGATTCCTGATCTCTTCTTCTTAAGCTTCCTCCATCCTCTCCGGATTTTCATGAGATCGCAGGGGGTGACGGTGCCGGTGATGGCCCTGTCATTCCTCGCGATTCTCCTGCACATTCCGGCGAATATTTTGCTCGTGAATTGTTTGAATCTCGGCGTCGCCGGAGTGGCGCTGGCGACTGCGATCACGGATTTTAACCTAGTTTTGTTCCTGTGCCTATTTCTGCAAATTTCGGGGGAATTCGATAAATCGTGGATTTCTCCGACGGCGGAGTGCCTACGTGGCTGGTCGGCGCTGATCGGGCTGGCCGTGCCGGCGTGCGTCTCCGTGTGCTTGGAGTGGTGGTGGTACGAGCTCATGATCGTGCTCTGCGGGCAGCTGGCGAACCCTAGGGCGACGCTCTCGTCGATGGGGATTCTGATCCAGACGACGTCGTTCATGTACGTCTTCCCCTCGGCCTTGAGCCTCGGCGTGGCGACGCGCGTAGGGAATGAGCTCGGCGCGAGGCGGCCGGCGCGTGCGCGCGTGGCGATGATCGCGTCGCTGATTTGCGCGGCGGCGATGGGGGCGGCGGCGGTGGTGTTCGCCACCGCCGTGAGAGAGAGGTGGGGGAGGCTGTTCACGGAGGACGGGGAGATATTGGAGCTGACGGCGGCGGCGCTGCCGATAGCGGGGCTGTGCGAGCTGGGGAACTGCCCGCAGACGGCGGCGGGAGGGGTTCTGCGGGGGAGCGCGCGGCCCGGGGTGGGGGCGAGGGTGAATTTGGGGTCGTTCTACTTAGTGGGGATGCCGGCGGCGTTTGTGATGGGGTTTGGGATGGGGATGGGGTTCAGGGGGCTGTGGATGGGGCTGCTGGCGGCGCAGGTGAGCTGCGCGGCGGCGATGGTGGCGGTGCTGTGGAGGACGGATTGGAGGGAGGAGATGGAGAGAGGGAGAGAAGTCCGAAAAAGGGATAATGTTTGTGATGATGGAGGTATTTATAGGATAGATGGTGAGAGAGAGAATGAGACGTTGAAGCTTCAAAATCACCCCCTCATTCTTGTTGTGTGCTGATGATAAAATGATAATGATTGGTTTTCAATGATTCAATCTTCCAAGTCACCTTATTTATGGCCATGTCACTATAAAACACAGACTTTAACTAATAATTTCATTACAAATTTATAGGAGTATTATTTTTGTAATACACAATAATATAGAATCTTTATTTATCATGTCATGACATGATCCATTGTATTGATGCAATATGACCAAAATCGTATTACCTTTCAATGTTTATGTCTCTATTTGTATTAGCATAATAATATCAGGATTATTATTATTGACATGCCATTTACAAAAGATCAACCCATTTTAAGATGGACTCTTATGCTGACAAATGTGTAGTGTAAACGAATCAAACACTGTAACTTTTTTTTCTTATATTTATCACTCACTATGCTAGATAAAGAGTAAAAGTGCTTAAAAATAATTGTCATTTTATTTGTTCAATAGAAGATATACTTCAATAAAAAATTTACGTAATTTTCCAATGAAAATAGCATAAAGAAAAAGGTTATAACTAAAAATGTCCTTAGTATCTCAATTATTTTGACAATGGAGTATATCCATATTCTTATAGTATTTCTAAAGCAAATTAAATCTATTTGCTATTTTTACTATAGAGTAAATCAGTAAACGTAATTTATAGTATCAAATTCAAAAGCGAGATAAAAAAAATGGGAAACGATACACTACAAGGCCCCCAAAATAGAATGTAAAATTAAATACAAAAATTACAGGGCCCAACCGGGTTCGAACCGGTGACCTATTGATCTGCAGTCAATTGCTCTACCACTGAGCTATGGACCCATGATGTTTAACATGTAAATAATTAGATATTACTAGTAAATGGGTGCGTTATTTTAATGCCATTGTGTTGACATTTTTAATACATTGCGTTGATGCGTTAGCAAGTTAGCAGCTTAAGAAAGTTAACAATTGATCACACCTCTACTAGTAAAATATTGGAGAAGAGTTGAATTTTCAAATTCGTTCCTCTTTCTAATTTTGCTTTTACTCAGTAGAATTAGGCTAATTAATTCTACCAAAATATCAAGAATTAATTTTTATGGAGATGAGTTGTAACATTTTGAAAAGTTGAGAGAATTTGAGAAATAAAGAGTGTCTTAGTTTTTCCCACACCAACATCTCCTAAATCACTTCCCAAATATTCCACCTATTGTCCCCTCTAACTATTTCCAAGACTTTGTTTAAATTATATTAAATAATTAAACTTTATAATTCATTAAATTATTTCCAAATTTATATAGTAATATTATTTCCAAATTCATTGAAAGAGGGTTACAAATATAGTAATATTATAAATTTATATAGTGCTTTTATAGACATGATATCGTATCATAAAACCTATCAATATAATGATTATATATGTTAAATATAACTATATATGAATATAAAAAACTGTACAATTACCGTAGATATATGTACCATAAACCCTAAATCCCAATTCTCACACAGACTAACCCTCATTTTCCGATCCCTAAACGAAGCGGCGCGGTCACTTCATTCATCTCCCTCTGCCGCCACGATGAGAGCTGGAGGCATTCTGGTTGCTTCGAAAACGGAGCTCAAGAAGAAGCATGAGTAAGCAAAGAAATCGAAATCACGTGGATTCGAGTCTCTTGGACTGAGTCTCAACATCTACGATAGGTGAAGAAGAAGGGTTATAGGAGTACTTTTATTACTAAATATTGTACTATTATTTAATTTGTTATATTATAATATTAAATACTAATATTACAATTCATACTCAATAAAATAACTAATACTCAATAAATTATTTAATAAATTATATTAAATATACTTTCACAAATCACACAAAATAAATAATTAATACTAATAATTTATATAAAATAAACTAAATATCAATTTTTTTTGAACTAAATATTGATAAAATCGTCCCAAAACAAATAAATAATATGCATCATTACATACATATAATAGTAATTAATTAGCCTAATTCTCAAATAAATACTCCACGTATGTTTAATTGGAGGTGGTTTAATTAGCCCATGCCATTAAATATATTGTAAACCTAATTTTCTCTCTGCCTGCTATCGTCTTCTTCCCCTTCTCTGGTTTCTCGTTTCTCTTCTCTGCATCTCTTGCTTTTTGTGTGATTTAATTTTCACTGGAAATTTGCGTTTTGCCGTTGGAGATGCCCTAAACGAAGCGGCGCCGCCACTTCATTAATCTCCCTCCGCCGCCACGATGAGAGTGGGAGGCATTCTGGCTGCTTCGAAAACGGAGCTCAAGAAGAAGCAGGAACAAGCAAAGAAATCGAAATCATGTGGATTCGAGTCTCTTGGACTGAGTCTCAACATCTACAATGGGGTGAAGAAGAAGGGTTATAGAGTTCCGACGCCCATTCAGAGGAAAACCATGCCATTGATTATAACAGGATACGACGTCGTCGCCATGGCACGCACTGGTTCCGGCAAGACGGCGGCGTTTCTGATTCCCATGCTCCAGAAACTCCAGCAGCACGTGCCGCAGGCTGGAGTTAGGGCTCTAATTCTGTCGCCCACGCGTGACTTAGCTCTTCAGACTTTCAAATTCGCTAAAGAACTTGGCCGATATACAGGTAATTTGATCCATTTTTGATTTTGTTGTTAGTTAGTGGTGTGATTAGATGGATAAACGGATGAAAAATGTGTTTTTGTTTGTTTGTTTGATTTTATGAGTTTTGAGAATTAACTGTGTTTTAAGCTTCATTAGCTAGTTTTGTGTAGAGTTGCTTGTGGTAGCTTGCCATCTTTGGAGATATAGTAGGTAAAAATGGTCACTTTATCATAGATCTTGATTAGTGATGATGGTGAATGTTTGGAATGCTGTAAAGGCACTTGTGTATTTAGACGTGTTAAAGGGCTAGCACTATAGAGATGTAAGTTGATACATTTATGTTTGTGTTATGGTACTTGTGATTTATTGGATTTTCTTTACTTGAACTTGAAGTAATTATCTTATTTGTCCGTTTGGTTACATGATTACATCATCTGAGGTATATAGAAAGTAGCTACCGTTATTGAGTGGCTATATTGATTTGAGTTGATTGGTCACAGTCTACATAAAGGGTAATGTTCTTATTCATAAATCTTGCGATGTATGTGTAAGATGTGAAATTTCCACTTCAAAGTTGCTTTTTCTATGTAGGCCTACGCGCTAGCTTACTAGTTGGTGGTGATAGTATGGAAAGCCAATTTGAGGAATTGGCACAGCGTCCTGATTACATAATTGCTACTCCTGGTAGGCTTATGCATCATTTGGAAGAGGTTGAGGACATGTCTTTACGCACTGTGGAATATGTTGTTTTTGATGAAGCCGACTGCCTCTTTAGCATGGGATTTGCAGAACAGTTGCACAAGATCCTTGCACAATTGAGCGAGAATCGTCAGACTTTGCTTTTCAGTGCAACTTTACCGAGTGCCCTTGCAGAGTTTGCAAAGGCTGGTCTTAGGGATCCTCAACTAGTCAGGCTCGATTTGGAGACGAAGATAAGTCCGGACTTGAAACTTTACTTTTTCACTTTAAGAGAGGAAGAAAAACATGCTGCAGTGCTTTATTTGGTAAGGGATCATATACGTTCTGATGAACAGACTCTAATTTTTGTTGCAACCAAATATCATGTCGAGTTTCTCTATGCTATGTTCAAAGAAGATGGTATCAAGGCATCTGTTTGTTATGGAGATATGGATCATGATGCCCGCAAGATTCATGTATCAGAATTTAGGGCTAGAAAGACAATGTTGCTGATTGTGACAGATGTGGCTGCAAGGGGAATTGACATCCCTTTACTTGATAATGTGATCAATTTCGACTTTCCTCCGAAACCCAAGCTCTTTGTACATCGCGTGGGGAGAGCTGCAAGAGCTGGCCGAACCGGGGCTGCATATTCTCTTGTTACATCAGAGGACATTGCTTACATGTTAGACCTTCATCTCTTTCTCTCGAAACCGATCAGGCCTGCTCCAACAGAGGAAGAGCTGCTGATAGATATGGATGATATTATGACTAGAATAGATCAAGCCATGGCAAATGGAGACACTGTTTATGGGCGTTTGCCCCAGAGACCTATAGATCTGATTTCAGACAGAGTCCGAGAAATACTTGATTCATCTGCAGAATTGAGTACTTTGAAGGGACCTTTATCGAAAGCATTTGGATTGTACTCAAAGACGAAAGCGAAACCATCCAAGGAGTCCATCAAAAGAGTGAAAAAATTGCCTCGTGAAGGTTTACATCCAATGTTTAGGAATGTCTTGGGTGGCGACGAACTAACAGCTTTGGCCTTTTCTGAGCGTCTAAAAGCATTTAGGTATGTCTTATGTCAACATTCTTATCTGTACATTAGGACTGCGATTTTCTGTCTCCTTTTCCTTATCTCCCACCATTGCATGACCTATCTCAACAGACCCAAGCAAACCATTCTGGAAGCTGAAGGGGATACTGCAAAATCAAAAAATCATCAGGTAACATATTATTGTCCATCCTTTCATTGACTTTTAGTCTTTAAAAAATCGTTTTGATATGCCATCTTCACCAAATTTGACGATTAAGTGAAATTTCAGGGATCTGCTAGTCAATGGTCCGATATAATGAAGATTAAAAGAGCTGTTCATGAGGAGGTGATTAATAAAGTTCAGCAACAGCGTTCCAGAGATGATGATGCTAAGAAGGTAATAGATTTAGCAAAATATTGTAAGTGTTTGACTGTATGATGTACTGATTTTTCGTATTCAACAATAAACTGCTTGCTACTTAGTATATTTGACTGATACAGTGTTTAGAGTATGAGGATTGATGCCACTTATTTTCTTTTGGCAGCCGTGTTTATGTTTCCTTGCCCTTTATTATGTATTGATAAAAATAAGTCTATTTTCTTTTTTTGTGAACTCCCATCTACCGTTTGTAACCCTTGGGTGAGTTGATGCGTTCTGACATAGAAGTGGGCCGAGCAAATCCCTGAAACTCTGTCCTCTCCATCTCTATCATTTTGACCAATGCAAGTTAATGAATTTATTGCTTACTTCTGCGTGTCTTCTGCAGATAATTTAGTAAGTTCTTTTTTGTTGTAGGAAACTGAAGCTGATGACATTCCAAAAACCAAGCAGAAACAAGGTGCCTTTTTTGAACTTCAAATGTTATACTCTAAAATATTATGTGAGAGAGTATTAGATGGAACAAAGGGAGTTTCTATATCAGTTGGAATGAGTGATGGGGAAAGACAATTTAACACAGACTAGCTGTGGTTCAAGAAATTGACTTGTCTCAAATGAATTGACAAAAGACACAAGGATGTTTTCTTTTTGTAATTTGTTTATTAGTAATTTTTTGATCTACTTGGTTTTGGCATAGACATATTGATATTTGATGCTTGGAGAGTTTCACGATTTAAGCAGATAGACATTAGCATGATAGTTTGACCGCTTCTCTTTTTTATTCTGTGCAGTATCTGGCATGAAAAGGAAAGCTCAGAGTTTCAAAGATGATGAGTATTTCATAAGTTCTGTACCTGTAAACCAGGTAAATTACACAACCTATTGGTTTTCATGGCTTTACTGTACAGTTGCTAGTTTGATCAACTTCACACAACACCTGTCACTACCTCTTGTACTTTACAATCTCTTGCATAGTAGTAGCTAATTACTATTCAGCTCTTATAACATACTCCCTCTGTCCACCAACCAGTGTGCAACAATAAGGCATCCAGCCATACAAAAGGAGTGCAAAATTCTTTTGTGAAAAAATAATCCTTATTTACAAAAAGCCTTACCCACTTTTTTCCCTTGATGAGATACTCTCTTCACTAACTAAATATCCACCTAACATTTTATTAAAACCCGTGACCTCAATGATGCACGCTCATGATGGATGGATTGAGTAGTTTTTACACTCATTCGATTTGATGGTCTATTATAATTGAGATAACCTTTTCATATCTCTGTCAATTACAGCATTTTGAAGCAGGACTTGCAGTGACAGGTAACCAAGGCTTTGAATCAAATAGGTGAGCGTGACATTTGTTGATAAAATATCTTGGTATCTTCGTATAGCATGAAATCTTTGAACCCTCAATCACTGAACCCAATATCTCACTCCCTGCAAAATGCCCCAAAGTTTGCAATCTAGTGTTCATTTGACTATCATGTGCGGATGGAGATTGACGTATCCTTTAATGAACAGGTTGGATGCTGCAGTTCTAGACATCAATGCCGATGATGGTTCTGGAATGCAGAAGCAGAAATCTACATATCATTGGGACAAGGTACCACAAGCTGCTCTTCTAATACCAATCTTCATTTTCCAATAAAATATAAGAAGAGAGGCACCCACGAACTCATGAGCATCTGTATTCTAATTTGACCTGCCATCCTTGTGCTGCGCAGAGAAGCAAAAAGTATATCAAGCTGAATAATGGAGATCGTGTGACGGCCAGTGGGAAGGTACATTTTACACGCAAATAAAATTATGCCTTTAAGTTCATTTGTTTGGCTCTTCTTAACTGGTGGCACATTTGTTTGCGTGTAATTCTGTCTTGCACAGATTAAAACAGAAAGTGGCGCGAAAGTGAAAGCCAAGAGCACTGGGATATACAAGAGATGGAAAGAAAAATCACACAGCAAGGTATCTCTTAGAGGAACAAACGACAGTGCTGCAGATGGAAGTGCTAGTTCATCAGGTAATCTTGGATACGAGCCTACTATGACATGAATGTCTTCTCTCCCAGGACGAAATCACACCATTGATTACAATCAAACCATTCTGTCTACGATATTGACTTGAACAATAGAAGCTCTTACAGATCTGTGTTTGATCATCTCAACTTTTTTGCTGACAGGTGCTTCTGGTTTCCGAGGGGACAACCGGGGATTCAAGGGCGGAAGAAACCTTAAAAGACCTGTACACAATGCCCATGTCCGATCTGAGATCAAGGATCTCAACCAGGTTAGCAAGGACCGGCAAAAGAAGGCGGACCGTGTTTCTTATCTTAAGAGCCAACAGAACAAGAAAGGAAAGAAGTTTGGAAAGAATAGCAAGAGAGGAATGAGTAGCAATAGAGGAAAGGGTGGTGATGATAGAGGAAAGGGTGGCTATAGAGGAAAGGGTGGTGATGATAGAGGAAAGAGTGGAAATAGAGGAAAGAGTGGTGGTGGGAAGTTTGGAAGTAAGGGGAAGTTTGATAACAAAGGAAAGAGTGGTGGTGGAAATAGAGGAAAGGGCAAGTACTAGGGTTGGTTTGACTATAACTTGCATAAACTAAAATTAATGGAATATATGTAAATTATGGCCAAGTTATAACTGAGTTGCACTGTATCCAAATTTTGATATTTAGTGTTGTAATAACATTTCATCAGTCATACGACTGAGGTTTTTATTTTAAGAGAAGTTCGCCATTTTGGTGTGTCTATTAAAATTAGTCAATTTTTATTTTTTGAACTTTTTCCGCCACTATACATAAACACTTTTTATAGATTTATATAATTTTTATAGAGTGCCTTATAATTTATTTCCAAAATTTAAATTTTATTATATTAAATAATTAGACTTAATAATTCATTAAATTATTACTTTCACATTTCATTATAAAAGTAATATACAAAGTGACAATTTTTTCTACAATTTTCTTTAACATTCTTGAAATCCACTAAATTTGACAATTAAGTTTAAAATTTACAATTTTATTATCCTTTAAAATAGTTGAAAGTGAAAGTTATTAATATGATGCTGACGCGACACTATGGTAAAGAAGCAACATTAAAGGATGCTCTAACTTAAATTAAATTTTATATTTTAAATACAGGGAGTAATTACTACATCAATTTATGTTATAGAATTACATTAAATTAAAAAATAATTGCTGGGGACATGACAGCGCACATTAGCCAAGCGGTGCATGTTTTTGAAAGCAGAAACTGCAGCAGCATTCATTTATCATATTTTTCGTCTCCCTCCATTCCTCTGTTGCCTACACGCAAAATATTTTCCTCTGAAAATCAAGTTTCTCTCCCTAACTTCAATTAAAGCTGTTAATTTCCCTCTATTTTTCTTTCCATTTCAGCTCGGTTGCGTCTTAGGGTTTCCAATTCCGGCTAAGGAAGGGTTATTAAGCTGCATTTGATCCACCACTACTTTCTCATCGCATCGCAACTCCTATTCCTGCGCTGTTCTGGATGCGATTTGGACGGGATAAATGGCTTCGATTCGGAGAACTTTATCGCCGTATAACGTTCGTGTTAAATTTCTAATATCTTGTCCCACATGGCTTGGTGATGATCCTAGCTTGTCTATATAAGTGTGGATAACCCTCCCCCTTATGAGGCCTTTTAAGGGGTGAGTGGCTCATTTCTAATATGGTATCAGAGCAGGGCCCAAGTCGATGATGGATTATATCTCTTTATCTCTTCTCTTGTCTACCCACGTGATGGAAGTCCGATGTGTCATTCCGGCCCCCTCACGTTGTCTACCCACGTGATGGAAGTCCGATGTGTCATTCCGTGTGGAAGTCCGATGTGTCATTCCGGCCCCCTCACGTTGTCTACCCACGTGATGGAAGTCCGATGTGTCATTCCGGCCCACACGTGAGGGGGCGTGTTAAATTTTTAATATCTTGTCCCACATCGGCTTGGTGATGATCCTAGCTTGTCTATATAAGTGTGGATAACCCTCCCCCATCAGAACGGAGCCAATACACCATTTTCGCCGCAATCGCCGTCGCAGAAGCAGTTTCCGCAAGGAAAAACGACTTTCTCTCCACTTCGTAGATTCGTTGCCGGAGTCTTCTTCCGGAAGCACCAGACTCGGAAGAATTTTCAGTTTTCCTGGAATAAATCGCTTCTCCGGTGCTTCATGTGTTTCTTCTTAGGGCTTTTGCTCGGCATGGCGCCGTTCAATAGCGATTTTAGTGAATTACGGCAAGGGGATTTGAGGAAGACCGATTTCTCGTTCGAAATGAAGCCGGAGGCGGTGAGTGTTCAGAAGAGTGCGGGCGATTTAGCTTCTATTGAGAAGTTAAAGGAGAATGATTTGTTGGTCGGTGCTGTTGAATTAGGAGTGGTTGAGAAGATTGATAAAACTGATATGAAGAAGGTTTTGGATTTTGTGGCAGGCAAACAATTGATTGTGGTGAGTCCAACTTATAGCAGGGCTATTCAGGCATACTATTTGAATAGGTTAGGGCAGCTCTTGAGACTGGTCAAACCGCCAGTTTTGTGGATTGTGGTAGAGATGAACGAGGCATCCGTGGAGACTGCAGAGATGTTGAGAAATATGGGCATTATGTATAGACATTTGGTTTGTGTGCAAAATAATACAGATGTAAAGGATAGGGGTGTGCACCAGCGGAATACGGCACTTGAACATATAGAGAGGCATAGACTCGACGGGTTGGTGTATTTTGCTGCTGATGATAATATTTACTCGCTTGAGCTATTTGAGAGCATGAGAGAAATCAGGTTGGATATTACTACAAGCAGCATTTTTACCTGCTTTTCACAATTATATGGTCTTACCTGAAAATATCTGTTCTTTCCACTATAGGTAATCATAGTATAGGAATATGATTATGAGGTTAATATCCACACACTCTTATACTGTATAAAAACGTACAAGAAGAGTCTAAAGTTTGATTTATAGTTCAGCTATCTGAGAACATTTTTTTGTTACAAAACAATGGTGCTTTAGGACGATTAAGCTATTACATAATGCAGTCTTCTTTGCTGTGTAACTTACTCATTGTTCTGACCTTTGGTTTGCACTCTCATAGTATTCTATGCTTTCTAGGCATTATATATAAATATATAAGGGGCTGTATTCTGTTTGTTATGATCCTTGACTCTGTTAATGTGAGTTTGAATGTGTAGGATCTAGTTGTGAACTGCAACTAAATATGTCGGTTGAAGTTCCTTTTATGCTGTTCAATGACCCATGTGTTTGGGCTGATCACTTTCTGATTATAAGTTTTAGTTAAATGATTGTGGTTCATTTCTTGAATTTGTGTAATTTTAGTTAAAATGTATAAAATCTAATCAATGATAGAACTGTACCTTTGCTTTGGAACAGTTAGGTTGGTTTTCAACCAATTTTCATTTTCTTTTTGATAACTTATGGATCTCAGAAAACTTTGGATTGTGGCATAAGCAGTCACTTTAAATATTAATTTCGTTTTTATGCTGAAATTTGGAATGGGGAAACCAGTTACTTTTCATCTCTTTCATCTTCATATTCATGTCTTTCCCTGACTTTGCTGTTATTGGCTTAATGAGCAATAAGTAAGACTATGTCACTCTCCTCGTGTATAAGCAATGAGGTTAAGTTTAGGGACTGGGATAAACTGAATTGGAGTATATAGTTACTACTACAGAAACTCCTCTATTTAAGAGTGACCAAATCTATGCTTTGGTACCCAAATATTTTGTTGTAGTTTACCTATATTTATTTGGCAGATGTCATCCTAAGGTGATTGATTTCTCTTCTGCAATCACATTATGTTAGTTATTATACGTATTGACAGTCTAATTAGCTTGCCTGGAAATGGTTATGCATGTTTTTATTTACTAAGTAATGGAGAATTGGTTAACTCGGGTTATCAATACTGCCACTTTATGGTGTATCATAGCTTAGAGGTTAGGCTCAAATGTGAAAACAAGCCCTTCCAAAGTATGTGAAATATCAACTTGTACTTCCATACTTTGCTTCCTAGCTGTTAGTCCCTTTGCCTTCGTATTTGTTATAAAAGAAAAGTTCTGATATGTATAAAAAACAATAAGTATTTGTTTTATGATAGTTTCCCCAAGGCTGAAGTGCGTTTAAAAGAAAAGTTCTAATATGTTTAAAAAACAGTAAGTATTTGTTTTATTTTATGATAGTTTCCCATCAAGTAATGGGGTTGTTTTGACATCTTATAATGGGTTTGGTATCTGCATGAAAGGATGTATCTGTTTCTTGATTGTTTGGAAATGTAAAATGATTGTTAAACAAAACTTACAAATTGATAATTTGAGCTAAGAAACAGAAATTTTCCCTTTGGAATTGAAGACATATTGCCTATTGTTTTTTTTGTTTTTGCATTGTGTGTGTGTGGGTGTGTGGATTTCTGATTCTTTTTGTCTGACCATGGAAAACATGATAGCTCAAGGCTTTGGTGTTAGATCTTATTGTCTGACCAGGACCAAGCTTTGAATCTCACTATATATCACTCGATCTCTCTGCTGTAGCATAGAATGCTTTCTCTTCATTTCTTATAAACCATCTGTTGTCTTGGTTCTATTCAGTCGTTTTGGTACTTGGCCCGTTGTCATGCTGGCTCAAAGCAAAAATAAAGCAATACTGGAAGGCCCTGTCTGCAATGGAAGTCAAGTAATAGGATGGCACACAAATGAGAAGAGTAAAAGACTCCGGAGATTCCATGTGGATATGGCTGGTTTTTCCTTCAATAGTATTATATTGTGGGATCCCAAGAGATGGCATCGACCAACTTCAGGTCCTATCAGGCAGTTAGACACAGTAAAAGAGGGTTTCCAAGTGCGTATCATTTCATTCATATGTGCTGTCATTTTTTAAATCATATCCAGCTCAAACATAATTCAAATTCTATTTGGAAAATTTGTTACTTCTTTCCAGGAGACAACTTTCATAGAACAGATCGTGGAAGACGAGAGTCAGATGGAAGGTATTCCTCTAGGTTGTAACAGGATAATGAATTGGCACCTTCATCTAGAAGCCCATGGACTTGCTTTTCCTAAGGGCTGGGTACTGCCGAAGAATCTTGATGTAGTTATTCCTTCCAAGTGATATAATTTGTTCCAATGGGATTACACGACTCATGTTTGGTCTGGAGGTATGCTTTATGTCCTAAGCTTATTTTGTTTTGATCCATGACCATGAGATGTACTTTGATTCTCAAGATTGTTCATTAATTAATCTATAAATCCTAAGAAATAGTAAATGTACTTGATCTTAGCCAAAAAGTCTGGCCATGCATATGCCTAAGCTGCTAATTGATACTACTACTCTGTGCTGTTCAAATTGATTATTAATATTTGTATGCAATCGCAGTCTCCCACCTTCAAGAGCCTAGGAAAAGTTTCCCTAGGATAAGTGGGTGGTTTTGGCTCGGGTAAAACTAATACTAACATGAACCAATCTCTCAGATATTTTATGGATACTAGCTAAAGGTACTGCATCGCTAGATTTTTAATGTGTAGTTTTATGAGTATTTATTTGTAATGAAAAATTATAATTGTACAGCACTACTGGGATAATATAGAGACTGTAACTACGAACAAATTTTTTGAAACCTTAATAAATATGAAGTACACTATTGTTTTGGTTATAAAGTGTGTATGCTTTACTAGAACAAAGTATGCCAATGTTCTCACCGGTAGCTCGTTTCTTTCTTTTTTAGTAACATAATTATTGAGTTATGGAAATCCTTCTGAACCACTAACATCAGTCAATCCTATAGTCGTCTGCTTGCTAACACTAGTTTTATACTGTCGCAGGTGCATTATCTGTTGGAGGTGATTGCTGACTTGAAGCCAAATCAATTCGGCTCGTCCCCATTTTAAAGCAGGAGACTTGCCCTCCAAAGGAGACTCGTAACGGGAACTGCAACAGGCCCTACTTCCATTCAGGGACGGAACTAGAAATTTAGGTAAGCCGGGGCTGAAATATAAAAATTATTAATAATATTAATAATTCATTTTCTGAGCCAATTAGTAAACTACCTAATTGAGCGTAGATAAAAAAAACAAAATGAATAAAATTTTACTAAAGATAGTATTTCATTTGATGAACAAAGTAAAATATATTTTCCATCCTTGGATATGATAATTAAATTACTGTTAAAAATCATATGCATTTAATTTCAAATTAGTATCAAAATAATGCGTTTAATAAATATTTCCCATCCTTGGCGTTCAAAACCATAGTTTTTATTTGAAAAAGATAAAAAAGAAAATAAATAAAGAAAGATGCTTATTCTAATAAAAACATAGTTTTGTACACTTAAATACCAAAAAAAACATCTTGTACATGTATGTGATGATTGAGAAAAAAAATAAAAATTCATAGTTTATTATACTGAGTTTGAGATAAATAAATAAGTATTATGGAAACATGCAAATTAATCTGTTAATTATATACACAATATTAGTGTTTAATATTAATACTATTATTCAACAAAAAAGAGTGCATCTTCGATTATATCATTGTTTTAATTTATTTAAGAAATATATGTACACACAAAACGGAAAGTGGACCCCTGCGTGACAGCTGTAAAGTAAAATGCTTAATTGTTTTTTAAGTTTAACTCTCCCCTTTTCCCTTTTTTGGCTTTCACTCTCTCTCCTTCCCCCTCTTCTGTCTGCATAAAATTAAAACTCGCCGCAGCTGAAACAAAAACAGTGACGGCCATGGTGAAAGTTCTGCGACCGGGACCGGCCAAGCCACCGCTGGAGCGGTGGCTTGGCCCACTGTGTCTCCGTCCCTGCTTCCATTTATAATTTTTTCTTACCTTTGAGAACTCTGCTGAAACAACACTCATTTTTGTGGTATAGCTTCTATACGTATTAAGAGGGCCTGTCGGGGGAGGATGCACGTTCCTATGGTGTTGTGGGTGTGTGAAATAGGAGTTGGTGATTGCAGTAATATAGGAATAGAGCCTCACATGAGGTGACAGTTTCTTTGTCCATATTGTCTGTAGCCCTTTTTATGGTGTTTTAATACCAGTCATACAGGAATTGTCATTTTATTTATAGGAAAAAGACTGAGTTTACCTTCAAAATGATAGTGGAAGAAAGCCATTTACCATATGATGAAATTACTTGCTACTCTCCATACCAAAAATGTAATTAAGTCATTTCTTCTCTTTTTTTGCTGTCATGTATTTTATTCTTTTTCGTACTTTATACTCAATTCACTTTTCTATTTGTTTTATCTTACTTTTTTTCTTTCTCTATTTACCTCACTAAATAGTTATCCTTAATATTGGTGCTCAATTGATACACTTTAATTACATTGGCACGAATGAGGTAGACAATTTTGCAATTATATGAATTATAATATATAATTGGTGAAGTATGAAAAAGAGACGAGAAAAAAATGAATAGAAAATTGTCAATGGAGAATGAGTTTTATCTAAACTAAAAATAAAATTTCTCTATTTTTATTAGACTATACAAAATTAAATTAAGGTTAATTTTGTAGAATCGAGGGCATGTATAAATGGAAAATGGAATAATTATTGGGTGAGTTGGAAAGTTCGTAAAACTGACGCAGAGGTAACCAACTCCCCAACACTCTGAATCAATTCAATCGTCGGAAATCATGGAGACTTGGGATCCGACAACGAAATCGACGCTGACGCAGATCCCACTGCTGTCGGTGAAGGCCGGGCCGCGCGACGGCGCCGCGTGGACGCAGCGGCTGAAGGAGGAGTACAAGGCGCTGATCGCCTACACCGCCATGAACAAATCCAAGGACAACGACTGGTTCAGGATCTCCGCCGCCAACCCGGAGGGCACCCGCTGGACCGGCAAGTGCTGGTACATCCACAATTTGCTCAAATACGAGTTCGATTTGCAATTCGATATCCCCGTAACTTATCCCGCCACCGCCCCTGAACTCGAATTGCCCCAACTCGACGGCAAAACCCAAAAGGTTTCATTTTTTTAACGGCTTTGTTTAGTGTCTGTGTTTGGGTGCGTGTTTCTCTCTCTTCCTATTTTTGATGTGATTTGTTGATTTTGTTGTTTTGTGCGCTGTGTAGATGTATAGAGGAGGGAAGATATGCCTGACAGTGCATTTCAAGCCGCTGTGGGCTAAAAATTGGTAAATTTTCAATTTTGTTTTAATTGAATTTCTTATTTTATTCTGTGTTTCTTGTGAATGGTGATGAGTGAGATAACTGTTATGCTGTTTGCATGATCTTGTTTGGTCTACAAAACATGTTATGGAAATTATGGAAAACTTGATTGGGAGTGCTTCAAATGTGGTTTAGTTTCAGTTTTCTTGCGAATTGTAATGAGTGAGATAACTTTTGATACTGTTTGCAAGGTCTTGTTTGGTCTACTACACTGTTTTTAACGGAAATTATGGAAAACTTGATTAAATGTGTTCTAACCTGTGAGTGAGATAACTATTGATACTGTTTGCAAGGTCTTGTTTGGTCTATGAAACGTGTTTTTTTTATGGAAATTATGTGAACCTTGATTGGGAGTGCATCGAATGTGGTGTGTTTTGGTAACCATTAGCTAGATGTGGATATGTATTATCTTCATAGATTTCTGATTATAAACGAACTGTGAAATTTCCAGTTTGATGCTTATTGTAAAGCCTTTTCCCATTGATACTGTGATGCCTCATATGTTAAGGTTCCTAACGATGGTTATAACTTTCTGAGAGGACTGAAGCATATTAGATGGTTTAGGGGAGAGGATTAAAGGTGTTACTAAGATGATTATGGGAATAGATACGAATTTAGTTGTTGGATATCCATTTAGCTCTGGTATTATGGTGGTATGCTAGTGAAAGGGTGTACAAAGTTCCAACTCTATTGATATATGAAAAGCCAATTAGCCGAGTCATTAGCAATGATATCATTGCGATTTTTTATCTACAATGTTACACGTATGTTTCACAATTTAATCACCAACTAGCTTTTATGTCAGTCTCTTTTATGAAAAGGAATCATCCAATGCTCAATCCAACCCCCTATCTCAATTCTGACAACTATTGTTCGTTGAACATTGGTTTCTGCCTAGTGAATGCTCATTATACTGACCCACAAGCTCAACCATCGATGGACATTAGTTTCTGCCGAAAATATTTTTGAACCACAAGACTGAAACTTTTGCTGGTAGTTTCTTTGTTTTTCACTTTCCAACGGAAGACATACTTCAATATTTGTCTTGATCAGTTCAATTTGTACACAGACTGTGAGTGGCTATTCTGACTCCACTTTGTTTTTTGTTCGAATTTCCCAGTCCTAGGTTTGGCATAGCACATGCACTTTGCTTGGGCCTTGCACCATGGCTTGCTGCAGAGATTCCTATTCTTGTTGATTCTGGAATGGTCAAGCACAAAGATGACACGACCGCATCCAGTGAGTCCCCCGATGTAAAGGCTGTTTGAGTGCTAACTAATAAATTGTTAACGAATTATACAGCCGGGTAGGAACATAACTTTATGAGAATCACAATATCCAAATCATACTGAATCTTGTCTTTGTCGGGGATGTGAAAACTTCTTGAATTGATGTTTTCTACTTGTCTCTTTGTTACTTATTCCATGCTGAGTTCAAACTCTACACAAAATCTAATACTCCATTTGTAGTACTACATGTTACTTAATCGTCAATCCATTTTTCTGGTATTTATTACTTTGTTGAGAGTCATGTGATTGCATGATTATGGATCTTATTATTGGAAATGACCCTAAAACAGCTGTTTTGTAGCACATGTTCCTGATATCTTGGAAATGACCAAAAAATTTGGTCGTTTTCAAGCTTAATGGGTTCTCTGACTAATGTTTTAAGGTACGGGACAATCCATAATTTGACCAAATTTCATGTTTTTTTATAGTAATTTTCCCATTTTAAAGGTTTATCTTCATTGCATCATTTTGTTACTTTATCAGCAAATTAAAATCACATAAATGGATACATATTCTAAATAACTGTGATATAGTTTTTGTAAACATCTCCATCATTTTGGGAGCTTTTTTGTGAGAAGGAAAAATACACTAATCAGTCCCAACTTGCATAAAAGAAAGAAAAGTCTAATAAAATGAATGAACATTTATTAAAAGCATCCTAGTACTACCAAAAATGGTGCTTGTGCAAATCTTGTAGTGAGTAAACACAAGAATCAATCTTGTTAGAAATTAGGCCCAGCTGCCAAAATCTCCTGAGTCAGTTTGTTGTCTACTCCAATCTTGTAATTCACAAACCCTTCAAAATTCTTCTTGAATAGACCTCCCAACTTGAGCAATGTCTCCTTGTATGCCTTCTTATCACTCCACTGCAAAACCACACATACATTAATCTCATCACAACTTACCTCCCTCTCTATCTCTCTCAACGACGTACCGTGTTAACTGGATCAAGGATTTCCAGATCAAGAACCTGTTGTGATCCGTTGACAGAGTCTGTCTTCCCGGTCCCTATAACAAGAAAACATACACACAATCAGATGATTGGTAGATATACACATGGTTAATTGCATGTAAAATCACAAAGTTTCAAAATTCGCAATTGTCCCATGATTTTTTTTTCTCTGGATAAATGGGCACACACATGTAAATTTTGGTGACGTTGATGAATAGTGGCAAAAACATATATTAATGTGATGTCGTGGATTACTAAATGACATTGTTTCGAGGCTAAGGAACTTAAAAAATATAAAATAAAATAAAGGGGTAATTGCCTGTAAATTAAAAAGGTTGGTCAAATTCTAGTTTATCCCACCACTCTTAAAATTTGAAAAATAAATCACAAAGTTTCAAATATCCTCAATTTATTCATGACGATTTATTATAGGCAAATGCAATGCCAAGTTGGCACACACGAGTAAAATTTTGGTAGTATGGATGAATAATGAAGCAGAAATGTAATAATTTGACGGCATGAGTGCCTAAACGACGTTGTTTCGAGGCTACGAAACTAATAAATAAAAACAAAATAAAAAATTCTGAAACTTCATGATTTGTCATTCAAAATTTAAAAGGTGCATGACAAAACATATATTCTTCGTGATTTTATCGACAATTAAGAATTAACCTTGACATAAATTTGTTCAGACGGACAATTGAAATTTTATAAAACTTCGTGATTTGTCATTCAAATGAACCCAGTAATGCACGTACTGTACCTGATAACCCGAAGAACAGGGCTACGTCTCCGTCTTTCCCCATGTTACAACCCGAATGCAAGGAGAGGATATGGCGCTTCGGCATCAGATAATGCATAACACTAAAGAGGCCTTTCTCCATCTCCCCTGCATACTGAGTGCCAAGAATCACCATCTCCTTTCTAGACAGATTGATGTCGATGCTGGTCGATGAAGTCATGTAATGCATGTAGCGGTTGCGGAGTCAATTTCAGTTATGTAAGAATAAATCAACCCCAACGATAAAACTATCAACTAAAAATGGAAGGTAAATTGTCGGAAATATCCCAAGTTATGGTCAAATTATGATTGTGGTTCATCGCAACTTTAAAAATTGATTAGAAAAATAATGAAGAGTCTACTAATTTCCCTTTCATGTGAAATAACTCAAAACTTTGAATGACATATACATGTTGATTTAAATTATTTTTAACATAACATATTGAGTGTTATAGTGATATATTGATTCATATGGTTGATATTAATTTTGATTTCAAATTATGAAATGACTAATTTAATTTTAAATATAATTTCAAAGCATCAATTCAATTTTAATTTAAGTGATTTTAAACTTAAATAACAACTAATTTATTTTACTATAATTTTTAATATTAGACATTTTACCAATATAAAAAAAAGTGATAGGAATTTTATTTTATTACTAGATAATAGAAAAAAAAAACTTGTATATCTAATATAGCATCAATGGAGTTTATTTTATTTGTAACCATATTAATTACTCCGTAACATATACTTCCTCTGTCTCAAGAAAGTTGAGTCACTTCTTTTTTGCACTCGTTTTGAAAAAATCATAAAAAATAATTAAAGTGAATATATAATAAAGTAAAGCGAGAATAATGTAGATAAGACTATTCTCTGCAAAACCTTGTTACGTACTAAAGTATTGTTTATGAGAATATAATGATATTCGATTAATTTTATGCTAGTATTGATTTGTTGAATTTATCTTTGCACACAAGTGCGTACATAATTACAAAGATTATTAATCAAAAACTAATATCAGTATATCGCTCATGCAATGTTAGTTTTATATGCTCTATGTAATACTTGAGATATATCTATATGGTAAATAATGAAGATAATTACAATTTACAAAATGGTAGACAAATTTTTCATGAAACGAAATTAATAGATCACCACACATAATAAGAGAATAGATCCCTTTCTCATTTTCCAAAAATAAATAACATAAATTCTTATGATCAAACTAATACTCTCTCCCTCGTAAAAAAAATAGACAAACTTGCAAATGACACGAGTTTTAATATCCAATTGATAAATTAGTTTAGAGATGGAAAAAAGTAAGCTAGAGAGAGAGCGAAAGATAGTGGAAAAAGTGTTAGTGGACTATGGGTCCACATTATAAAAGATGTGTACGATTATTATTTATTAAAACTTTTAATATTTACACTTGTTCTAATTTTATGGAACGACTCAAAATAGTAAAACTAATCTATTTATTAAGGACAAATGAAGTCCAAAATGGATCTAGTGTTCGGATTAGACTATTTTATCCTCACCTCTTCAAATTAAAGATTAAACAGGACACTAAATTCTTAATTTACGTGCATAAACAATTCACTTTTACATTGAAATTTTGATTGTGAAGCATAGTTTCAGCTCAACAGTAGTAAAGTGAGACTATGAAAAGCTAAATAAACAATAAAGAGAATTTACATGATGCTTCTTTAAAAGAAGGATTTACACAGGAGATGGGATTGGCTACTTGATCTAAGCATCAAGACTCACAATCACCACCTACCACCCCATCACAAAACATACAATGTGGTGAAATTATGAAAAACACATGAAAAAATGAACAGAAATTGGGCAAGGCTTCCGTCAACCAACGAGGCGATTGCCCTTGAAGCGACAACCTTCGCCTAGAATCAGCCAGGAAGGGAACAAATTTTCAATATTCTTTGCACTTCAAAGGACACCATTAATATGGTTTTGCTTTGGGTCTTGTGCAGCACGAGCATCGTTTATACATCTTTCAGAAGTCTCTTGTCGTGTTTAAAGACTTTTTATTTGCTTTGAACCAGGCTCAAAAGGAAATCTGTAAAAATATGCTCATATCCGGGCATCTTCCCGTATCCTGTCAGATGCAACAAGCATTTAGAAATCGTGTTAGTGTGTGTGTCTTTTATGTTTCTGAAGACAGAACTTCTTATCTATCCAGTGGAAAGAAGATATATTGCCTGGGGTGTTATATACCTGGAAAATAGTTAATGTCTATTATGTAGTAACGGTCTTGAGTTCCATGCTCACGAATCATATCCAAATTAAACAACCGGAGACCCTGCTTCGGGGGCACAAGGATTAGAACTCAAAAAGTAGCAAGCAAGAGTGAAGAAGAAAAATCAAAAGATACTTGCGAAACGGATTCAAGAACAAAATGGGCAAGAAGACTACCAGCCGGTGTCGTAGTTCTTTAGCCAGTCTCTCAAGTAACGGTCTTGGAGGGAGCTCTGCAGAAATAAAGTGCTTTTTAGTCCCTTTGGTATATAAACTTTCATAAATTTAGCACAGGCAGAAGATAGTAACAAAAAACATCAAATATTCGAAGATGGAAACAGAAGACAAATGGATTGTTTCACATATTGCAAGTCCACCTACCGGCAACATGAGGATCCAAGTCTGCTTCATCAGCAGATGCAGCAGCACAAGATACTCGAGGGAAACGATAAACACCTGCACTTGAGTTCAGCTCACGCTTACTGACATCTGGCAACGAGAAACGTCTGAGTACCTTTATTGCTTCTCCAACAATATAAACTTTGAAGAGTACGCCCCCTGAATTACAAAAGGAAAATATTCAGAGGAAGTTAACACATTCCTCTATGAATAGGTAACAGAAACCAGAAACCAGAAACCAGATGAACTATGATTTCATACCATGATTAATAAATTCTTGCAGAACGAGTGGGGGCTCAAGCTTTTGGAGGGACAACTCATCATACGCCAGAGACAGCTCATGTGACTTTGCAAATAACGGCTTTGCCACTAAAATATATATACAATTTGATTACTACGATATCCAAGTAATAGCCAAGGCACAAATATCTTTTATTATCACAACATAGTATATACAGTACTGGTCGGAGCATCCGTAACCAGTTCAAAATTTTCTTATGTATCGGATGTGTGTTGGTATATAAGCTGTAATAGTCCCAAAAGATAACAACTACCCCAAGAATTGCTTATTGATAGGGAACTTTAAGCATGTCAAAGGGACATACCCAGCGGTAGCCGCAATCCAGCCATATTCACAGAATCCGGAATAGATGATGAATCTTTCTTGATAACCAACTGTTCGGGTACACCCACTTTTCCTGTAAGACAAAATGACAGGGGAGGTCAGTTATTTTGCAAAAGCTGAACTATTTCTCTGTTTGTGACATCCTTAAAAGAGCTCAAAATGAAAGCATAGCCTTATGTATACATAGCATGCCAATAAAAGATTACCATACGGGTCTGTCAGATTCAGCTCAGCAACAACTTCGAGCATAGACTGACGGCTGTACACATGCTGTATGGCATCAGGAGGATCAAGAACTGTGACGTTGGGATGTGTTATACGATAATCCTGCAAAAAGTGAAAAGGAAGAATGATAATTGACCCTGAAAAAATTGTCTTCAAATTCACAGGTATGAGCCCCTCAGTTAAATATGCACACCCTCGGGGTGTAAAGTGATAGCTACTTATCGAATAATCATATAGAAGTCCAAACAATATCATATTTTATAGTAATAACACCTGCATGGAAAAGCATGCAGCAATCTGGCATTCTTGTAACAAGGCAGCCTATGATTTGATTACAATACACTACTTCAAGCAATGATAACTTCTATTGCCAACCACTCAGAGAAGTGTATCCTCGGTCCAAAGCCCAAACTACAAAATTAAATGAATATAGCCTACAAAGTAGTAGGGAGATGGGGTTGAGTGGAGGACTGATGGATGCCCACCAGTCAAAGAAAATGCATGTCCATCCATGTCACCAACATGAATAGTGCATTTCCCGAGTAGCCTAATTGGTTCTAATCTTAAAATCTTGCAAGTAATTTTATAAACATGACTGAGACTCTGAATGATGCGACAAACCTCAAGTATGCATCGCCATTCTTTTCCAGATAACTGCATGACAAGAAAAGATGATCAACATAAAGATTAACCATATATCTTACTGTCCAAGATAATGAATAAAAGAGGATTAATCAAGACATTGAGTAGGGTCAAGAAGGTACACAAAAACCTCACCTTATGTAACACAATGTCAAAGGGACCCTGATCTGAAAGTGGTTTACTGAGGTCAATAGCCACAAATAGAATTCCTTTGTTCCTGCATTTCCGACAACCATATTCAGTTAGCTAATAGTGGTGAAAGTACTGCGTAATTGTTAGATATATATTTCATGAGAGGATTTATTATCATTGAAATCATTGGTTCTCTAGTAAAAGCATAAAAGCGTGGTTTCTTTCTCATCCACTAAGATAATAGAGGATAGGCACTCCACATTGAATCTCAAACCATAAACTATTTTGGGGTTCAGAAAGGTATAATTGCTAAATAGGAGTACTTCCAATTTCCTTTCGAGAAAAGAAATGAGATGGGAGCAAAAGATACTCATCAATTAGATGGAGAGATTTGGATCTAGCATAAACCAAGAGTAGTTTAAATGTCAAGAGGGAGTAGATTATGACAGTTGATAATAACATTGTAATGTAAATGGGGCTTGCCAAGTGCCAACATAATTTAACCATCCACTTATGTTAATAAGCACAGAAGGGACAAAATTAACACATTTTAAGACATCAAGAGGTTAAGAAAGTGAAAATATCTGTCACTGAAAGCTAAATAAATTCATTCATATTAAATCAAACGTCCATTCCCTCCAAGACAGGCAAAAAAAGGACAACTCATCAACAGAGTACTAGAAAATGGAAGGGTACGAAAACAGGTGAAAGTGACAAAGCACCATATAATTACTTCAATAATATCCTAGATGTAACCACCAATTGAACACACACCACAAAAAATCTTCATGAAGATTTGACTTCATTAAGAATATCTTCACAAATAATATTCCTTTTATCCATAACCAGATTCGATTCCACCGTAAATTTCACATAAACACAATTTTCCCCCAAAATAGTTTCCATAGAAAATATCAGCAAAACACATGAGTGGAAAAGCAAACACACAGTTATGAACAGATACAATAGATGATATACAAATTTCTCCATGATCAAGTCTTAAGATTTTAAAATTCAAAATGGATGCGTTTTAATACGAATCGATTCAACACAAGCAGTTTCAGCATTCCAATAGCTAATGCATCAATCAGAAATAAAAAAGTAAAAGAAAAAAAATCAAAAAAACAGAGTTATACCAAATCATTCCCCTGAACAGAAATTACAAACAAATATCCTCATTTCCTGGATAATTACTAAGAAATCGAACGTTAAAATCATAATTCAACATACATATAAATAGGAACGTGAAATTACCTCGCTAATCCTTCGAGCTTGGGTTGAAGAAAGCTCTTAGTCTTCTTCGAAGTTAGGGCGTAACCGACGACGACAGCCTTCGGCGGAGAAAAGCCTCCACCGATCGCAGCCGCGGAATATCTCATCTTCGCCACCATTTTCTCGTCCTCTACCTCCCTGTCTTCTACAATCTCTTCCTCGTCGTTTTGTTCTTTACAGTAGGCTTCGATTTCACCACCCATCCTCATCTCCAACGCCGATTACCTAAATATAGATATATACAGGTAGATACGTATACTATTCAAACACACACGCCGAGATTCAATCCCCTTCTTCCAACAAAGCCAGTAATTAAAAAATTAATTTCGATTGGTTAAATTCGCCTCGTGCACGTTGATTTATTTGTTAATGAGGCTCTCTCCGAACGCAGCAAGTGTCAGATTTTGTGAAGGGTGGAAATATGGGGCTGGAATTGGAGCGAGAGAGCGGAGATTTAGGCAGGAAACGGGTAGGGTAGGGTAGGGTAGGGTAGGGTAGAGAGAGAGGGAGAGACGGCGTGTTTGTGGAGAGTGAGAGAGAGATGAGGTGTAGAGCGAAAGCTATGTAGTGTAGAAGCTGAAATGCAACGTGTGGAGCGATGAAGACGAACACCTATATATATATACACACATAAATATGCGAAATCATGGGTGTGTATCTATACGTATATTGTATCTATATACATGTGTGTTGTTTGTTGTTTCTATTGGGGAAGAGAAAGAGGGGAGAGGTGCGGAAAACACTAGCCTTATTCTATTATTACTGAAAATCAATTAACTCTATGAGCATCAACAATGGGCGGACGATGGCACGCCCAATGGCGCGCATCGTCCGCGCCATGCATCGTCCGCACTCATTGCGGGTGCGTGCCATAGGGCGCGGACGATAGTCGCGCCTATACTTCGGTCGCGTAGGATAGCGCGGACGATGACCATCGTCCGCGGCCATCGTCCGCCCCATTGCGGCTGTTGCGGACGATGGTCATCGTCCGCGCTATTCTACGCAATTGGGCCGAAGATGGTCATCGTCCGCGCCATCGTCCGCCCCATTGTGGAGGTCGCGGACAATCGACTTGGACGATCGACCGACACACCCGATAGAGGGTTACCGTCAGGCTTCGAAGAGGTTCTATCTAGACAGGCATCAATGCGCAACCAACATGAGCATGCACAGCTCATGAGTGACATGATTGAAGAAGTGTGGGCTCGTAACCGCCGTCGCTGAGTTTGAGTTTGCGTTTTTTTTAATTCGCATTGTAATGTATTAATTTTTATTAAATGAAATGAAGTTTATGAAATTCATATTTTAATGTATTATTTTTTTAAATTCGTATGGATTTTGTAAATATTAAAAAAATGATGACGTGACGCGCTATAGGACGCGCCTTAGGGTGCCCCACTGTAGATGGGGAGGTAGAAGGATAAACTGCTGACGTGGCGCCATAGGGCGCCCCATTGCTAAAGCCCTAATCAAATTTTAGTTATTCAGCAATTTTGAAAATAGGCAAAAATATTAAGAAATTTATACTATTTGACAATTTTTTTACTGAATTTGTATGTAGTCGAGAAATTATATATGCACATCACCAACGGTAGGTCAAAGAATGTCGTCTATTCTTAAAATCAACAGCGTTGTTTGTTTGAAAAACACAGATTGATTTTTTTTTATGATGTGATGATTCCGAATAAATCCAAATTTTATGATATTCAACTGACTTTTAAAGGTATGGATATATTAGAATCAATGCAAATTATTTGTTCTACTATTTAATCATAGCATGAAAGTTGTGTTATAATCTCTTCGTCTCAATCTATTTATTTCGCATTTCTATTTTGGTGGTCCAAAGCTACTTGCTTCATTTCCCTTTTTTTTGAAAAAAAATTATATTTTTCTCTTCTTTTTTACTCTTTCTTCTTTATTTTCTATTCTATTTTATTCTCTCTTCATTTAATTTTTAAACATCAATTTCTTAAATCTTGTACAAAAAAGAAATACATCGCTAACTTGGAACGAAGAGGGTATAAGGCAATCCACAACGTTGTCTCCTATCCGTCTCTTAACCGTCTCATCTCTTAACTATTCATGAGCTCCACTGTACTTTTCACTCCATCTCTTAACTAAGAGACAGAACCTGCAACCATCCATCTCTTATCCGTCTCTTAACCATCTCATCCCTTAACTATTCATTCAATTTCATTTGTTATTTTTATTTCCAACAAATTCAATTAATAAAAATACACTTCATTAAATAAAATAAAAATTACAACTTAAAATCCTAAAAAAATACATAATTAAATTCGTGGCAAAATAAATAAAAAAAGACATAATTTAAAATACAATTTTACAGAAATTATAAAAACTACTCCGCCGGTGAATCATCCCCTGGAGGCGGTGGAGGTGGAATACCAAGTTGTCCCGCCAGATACACAATGCCAGCATGATGGGCTTGAAATTGGGCAGGCGTCATGTGGGAAGTGTCCGTCATCGTGGCGGTGAAGTACATGGACATTAAGGAGGAGGGCGGCCCTTGGGAGCCCGCCTGGCTTGATTCGCCTCGGCCCCTCCTCCCTCTAGCCGCCTTCGCCGCCTTGGTCCCTTGCGGCCGACGGCGCCCACGGGAGGACCCCCTGCATCGTCCGCTGTGCCCTCAACCTCCTGCGAGGCAACCTCTTGTGCGGCGCTGCCTGAACCGCCCCCACTAGACGAGTATTGTCCACCTGTCGTGTGCTTCGTGCGCTTCAAGGTCGAGCCCGTGCTGGACTGGACACCGCCGACCCACCTTGCCTCGTCTTTGACGACCTCCCAAACATCGACATGTTTGAATTCTTTGCCGGTGTCGTAGAAATAGACTCGCAAAGCCGATCTCAGAATGTCGGCTCCCGTGCCTCCGCTTTGGTAATGAGTCACTTCAGTCTTGTAGATGCCGCATAATTTTTTGACCTCTCTGTCGACTCGGTCAAAGTGAGCGCGGAGCATCTTCAATGTGCGGCGGCGGGACCCCTTCGGCTTAATCTCGTTGTAGGCCTCGGTGACCTTTCCCAGAAGCACTTCCGGGTTTGTTGATTCCCGACGATGGGATCGTACGAGATGCTGATCCAGGCGTTGTATACGGCCATCGTGTACTTGCGGCTGTACGGATGCCGGCCTACATCCTCCTCCTCCTCCTCGGCCGCCTCCGCCTCTTCCTCCACTGCGTCGAATGCCCTGGAGCTTCCACCACCTCGTCCTCCTTCCAGAGTGGGTTCATCCGGATAATCCTCCCTAATTTGGGATAATCCCTGCGAATACCTCGGGGCGGAGGGACGAGCGTATGCATCCACATCAAAATGGGGTGGTTGGTACCCCGCCGGCGTCGACGAGCCTTGGGTGCCCAGCGTCGATGAACCGGAACCCGAACCACCCAATACATTGTACATGCCCCCAGTCGCCAAACGCGTTGATGTCAAACCCGCCGGAGCCGCCACCGCCAGAGTTTCCGTCGCCGGACATTTTGTGATGAAAATAAAGAAAAAACGGTCGAAAACGGTAATATTACAGTTTGATTTATTATTTTTTTATTAAATTTAAATTTTTTTTAAAAAATGATTTATTGCATCAGCGTGGCGAAGCCCACTCGCTGTCCAGCGAGTGGGCGTCACGCGTGGCGCCAGCGCGCGCCACGTCACGGTGGGACGGGCGCCTCGGCGGGATAGTGACGAGACGGGACGCTGCAACGCGTCCCGCGTCTGTCTCATCTCGGAGGGACGAGTTAAGAGACACCCGCGAGATGCGTTGCGAGTGCTCTAAATACAACATGTCTAATTGGTTCAATAATAGATTACCAAGACGTAAATGTATGATAAGATATCTTAATTTTAGATAATTTATGAAAATCTGTAATTAATAATATGTATGTTTTCTGCCTAATTTTTTTATAGTACTACTATTAGGTAATTTTGACCTAATTATTTAATAATGTGGAAAGAATTGCAATTGATTGATCTCAAATTAGTTGGAAGTACTAATATCCAACTAATAAATCTCTTTTATGGAGCAATAATTATTAAACCGTATAACGGTTTATGGAGCAATAATTATTTTCAAATACTTACCAAGAAGGTCAAGAATACTTCAATGATGACTTCAAATTGATGGGTCAACCTAAAAAAAGTAATCAAATTAACTTGTGAGCCAGAACACAGACCAATTTCATTTTGTTTTTAAATTTTAAAATACTAAAAATTCAAAAACTAAAATAAGATTGCAACTACAATGAATATAGTATAGATTAAAAAACAAGACAATGATAATTCATACACTAAATTAACTTCAATTGTTACTCATCCAACAAATTCCTTCGATTAGGTCTTGATGGAATTGGAAGTAAATTCGTTCCTTCATTTTTTAATATAGTGCGTACCGATTACCAAGTACTAGAAGCTTGTATTTTTATGGGAACATTAAACCTAACATACATTATCACATAACAATTTAAAACTACCAAAATAATTCCAATATTCAATTTTCTATACATCAAAATTAATCTTCAAGTCGTAGTTATCTAGTACTACATCACCGTTTTTAAAGATTGATGATAAAATCGAAATCAAATCAAGCAAATAAAAACTTGTCTAGCCTTATCCTATTAAAACTCTTAATTTCTTAAACAAATCAATTTAAGTAAGTAATTAGGACGGATGATGCTTGGCATATTGGCATGTAATGACAAAGGGGTTGGAATGATAATATAAATTTGATTAATTGTGACATTTCTAGTCTATCACCTCAAATTGAATCTAATGAAATACAAAAATTTCATACAATAAAATATGTTTAAGAAAACGTAACACTTCCAAACAAGCCAATTCCATCCTCTGATAGCAATCGATGAAAATGATAGTGAGAAATTGGAACACCAACTACAATCCATGAATGAACGGATACATGACATTAATTTTTTCACACTCCAAATCTCAACTTAATTCAAATTCTTGAAAAATTACTTAATTCCGAATTTTTCAAATTGGCCATAAGATAACATAAAATAGAGAGATATCCGTCAAACTTCAAAAATTAAATTTCAGAGTTAATGTATTAGCTTTATAATACAGTCCAATATTATGGTGTTATCACAAATAATATTGTGTGTGTGAGAGAGAGAAAGTGACAATGCAAATATGATGAGTCATATTAAAATAATATTTGATGGATTATGAATAAGTATTCACATGGTTCTCGTGTTGTACCTTATCTTTTTAGCATCCATATGTATTTTTATATTCGCTTTAAACGAATCGATGGATATCATTTTGGTTTTAGAGATATGGTTGTGTTTGTTTACTAAGCCTACAATATGGAGCTCTCTCTAGTCTTCCATTTTTCTTTATATATGGGACATGGAATATCTTTCTTGATGTCTACTTATATCTACACACTCCCACAATGTCTGCTTATATATTTATTCTCATGCACACTAGCAACATGTTGCTCATTTTCTAGGATTCTTTATGTTTAGTTCATTTTCATTTTTATGGAATTTTTTATTGTACTACTACCTCACAATTATTAGTACTTAGTAGCTACTTTAGGGAGGGGGTTTGCCTGTTTCGGTTCTGGTTCTGCGGAAAGTGGAACTATAATCGACCCAACTAATTGGGAAATGGGTAAGTTCTGATTTTGTTCAAAATCGGCATTTTTTATAGTTTTTTCAGGTTTTCAAGTAAAATTTGGTTTTTCCCTAATGGTATGCATTTCGAAACGGTTTTGATTAAGATTTTGAGCCGAATCAAGTCGTATCAACTATTCCAGTTTAATCATGTATTAGCATATTTTTATGCAAATTTCATAAAATCAAAGTTTAATTTATTTATTTTTCCTTTTAACTTGGAATGATAAAATTTATGGACACTCATAGCCAAATATGTAGATAGGTATCGCATATATAATTATCGAGAAATTGATGAGTGTTTGAATGTATGCTTATAAGTTGATGTCGTTGTAGTGGACACGATGCATAATAATATCTAAATAAAATGCTGGTCCATATCTAAGGGAACTTAATTACTCCACTTATTTGTGACAATTTGGACCTACACCCCACTTCAACAGTATACTAGTACCATCGTCTATATTGAATTCCATTTTTTAAATAAATAAAAACTGCCAACTTGATCAAATAATGCAAAATTTGTCACATACAGTTGACCAATATTGGAACATTTGTCATATCATTCGAGTCTTTATTTATTCGATGGAATTTCCAAATTAAAGTGTAAGTGGACTTATTTGATCTGGATTCTAAGTTTTAAGCCTGTGGACTTATTTGATCTTTAAAATATTTATGTATTTCATTTATCCACTATCGATAATCTTGATTCTATAGATACGAAAATTAATGAAAAATTGATCAAGTGAGAGATAAAATAAAATTCTATCTAACTTACGAAGAAAACTACACCGTTCGGTGAAAAAATATGAATAAAATGTTGTTTGTAGGCTACAAATTAAAATTTTATGATTTTTGTAATTGATTTATGAATCATGGAACGAAACAGAATTTAATCAAACTTAATTAATTTTTTGGTAATGTGGCAAAATATAAAACATAGAATACACTAACAGATATTTGACTAGTCATTAAATATTATGTTAATGTCATTTGTCAGGCATCTAAAAAACATCGAAAAGGTTCAGTGGATGCAGTAATTCATTTTTCTTAAAAAGAAAAAAAGACTTTTTGGAAGGGGGCTCAACAAGAATCTACAATAGGTAATTATTCCACAATTCTTGTCTAATTATATATTCTTCATTGCCTTTTCTTGACAATCAAACGCCTTTATATACTCTAAATCTTTGTAAAGTAAATATTACTACTAATTAAACAATAAATATAAATTGTTTTTCCTACATAGTTTTGCAGATCTACCATGTTATTATGATGTATTCCTCCACGACTTAAATGTGCAATTATTTAATTGAACAAATCTTGAAAATGATTTGGAACTCACTCTACTACAAACATAGAGTGATATGCCGGCATGACTCGATGATATTGTAACGTGCTCAAAGTCAAAAGTCTAAGCATACACATCTAATTATACATTTTCCGACAATATTCTGAAAATTTAGTAATTAATTATAATCTTCGAATACCCAATTTTACCAAAACTCTTCGAATATTATTCCCACATTAATGGAATCATTTCATTTATTGCACTCATTTTCAAAAAATGGTATGGAGTATAATATAGAGAAGAGTCTTATCTACAATATTTTCTCTCTTACTTATCTAACTATTTATAATTATTTTTCTAAAATGAGTGCAGAAAATGAAATTACTCTACTATTATGGAACGAATGTAGTATTAAATTTTATCATGCTTCATAATTAGTTGTTGCATTGGAAAATTTATGGGTCTTGCTAAATTAAGCCCAACTTCATAACAAACATCCATTAAATTTCAAATGCTACAACTAATAAAACAAATTTTCTAAATAATGTATTTGTTCTGTAGCGTTGACAAAAATTCACCGGGCCTTGTGTTGGGCTGGGCTAGCCCCTCTAAAATGCTCAAAGATTCGATGGGCTTGATTTGGGTCAGGCCACCCAGATTCAAAAAATTGCTCTATAAACAACAATTACCATCGCCAAGGCCCAAGAGCAATTCCAATAAAAAGAGAGGTGAATTGAAAATGTATATTGCTCGAAGGTATATTTTCTATTTATCTTCTTAAATAATAAATATACTTTTTTTTAAAAAAGTGTATAACATTCTAATTCTCAATTTTCTTATCGCCATTCCCAAATGAATTTGCTCTAACCGGAGCTCAAGCTAGATAAATTCAACTGTTCCATTTATATTAGTTATTTAGTTTCAGTCCTAGATTAATATATACTGAACAATACTACTAGTATTTTGTAAAAAAAAATATGCATTTGATCGCTTAAACTTAAATCAATAACTCCATACAAAATAAAATGTACTAGATACAACTTAATTATTAATAAATAGTAATAGTAGTATAAAATGTTTTATTCGGAAACTATTATAAATTTTTTATTAAATTCTTTTTCATCCTTCTATAATTATTGTTCAATTTTTATATTTTTGGTAATGAATCTCACTCACATTTTATTACTCCAATCCTCATATTCTAAATGACATATTTTCCTTTATTGAGTATCTCATTTGAAATGACATATTTACTAAAATGAAAACACCACCTCATTTTTTTCTTACTTTATTCCTTCTCAATTAAAATGTCATGTTAGTAAAAAATATTCTATTTAAAATAGAGCAGAATAAATATACTCAACCTTTTCCATTCACACTACATTATTCAAAATCTGAGTTGCCAACTATCGTTTGAGGCAAAGAGTAATAAATGCCTTGCAAAAAAACACTATATATCTGTTTGTATCACTCACGTCTAATGCTAGCTTCTTCACTGTTGTCGTCGCGCCGCATCATCCCTCCGCTCTCCACCACCGGCTGCACCAAACAGCCCCTATCCAGCTTCATCGCAATTCCGGCCGGCCGTCTTCATAAAGCCAGCTCATTCGCAGTCGCGTTGCCTCACCATTCGCTGTAACTAATGGTCGACTTCCACCACTCGCCGTCAAGGTCAAATCCGAATCTTCCCCAATTTATAAAGCCCTAATTTTTAGACCAAAGCAAGAGTTGATCACTCAACATAACGTCAAATCTTTAAAACATGAAAAATGAGAATGTGTTTTGGATATCGGAACAGCATGCGTTTCTCGCTACTTTCTAGTGTTTAGAAACTTTTAAAAAAACCTAAATTGCGTTTGCCTTTGCTTGTTCAGTTGGAGCAGATCTTTGCCTGCAAAACGCAGAATGCTTAGACGCCGTTATTCTTTTTCTTCTTTGAATTTTTGTTTATTGAATTGGAAGATCAGTTTTTTTTAATGCATGTTCATCAACCTGTGGGCCATTGATGATTGATGTATTTGATGCTGCTGAACTCATATTTTCAGTTGAATTGTGCGTTTCCGAGGGAATTCAAGATATATATGGTGAATGAAGTATGAAATGTTTTAAGAGATGGAAGAATGCATATTGTGTAGAAAGCTGCATGCGAGTTGTTTGATTAATTTTCCTTTTATAAGAAAAATTCAGTTTAGTTTTTCAAGTTTGGATTTAGAATCCTCTTTTATTTATCTTTTGTGTTTAGTTTTGCAGTTGATCTAAATGTTTATGCTAGGCTAGAATCTTGGCCATGCTCTAGGAAGGCCATTTACGCTCGATTAGTCCCACATTATCATGCAATGTGTTTATCCGGTGTCGTTGAAAATAGCGGAAGCGTGTTTCGTTTGATCACGTGTTGGAGGATCATCAAGCTGTTAAGAATGGTAAATAATTGATTTATATGAAATACTGGTATATCAATCTGCTCGATATCATGGCAATTGTGATCAAATCCCTAAGTTGCGCCTATATGTTGTATGTTGTGAGATCGTAATAACGTTTCCCATACATCCTGGAACTTTATTGAATTTTTCGAACAATATGGCCATTTGACATTGTTATCATTCTTTTGTCGCGTAGCGATATCATCAATGTCTAACCGTTGCAAAGATATTCTTTGTCGTTTAGCGTTTACTAAGATATTTGGTGAAACAACTTAGCAGATGCATTAAATCATAAACTGATTTATTTAACTAGGATCTTACCTTAACATGTAATGTAATGAACCATCAAATTTCATTTACTCTACATTTCATTGTTGTCTTTGCAATAGTTGTCTCTTGTGAAATTCATGTAATTAACATTCTTGACGGAAGCTGTTATTCTCTTGACAGAATCTTAGGGATGTCAGCTCAAGTTACACCTGCTAAGAGGTAAGAAGTGGAAGGAAGTTCCAGAAATCAGAAGCTTTAGGTTCTGATATTGCACCATTTAATGCATCAACTAGACAGGTTATAAGAGTATTTTGCCCAGCTTCCAGAATTCGCGTCATTACTGGAAAAGATGGCAGCATCATATCTCAACTAGGCCAAGCGACTGGAGCAAAAGTCTGCGTTGAGGAAAAAGTCCCTGAGTGTAATGAAAGAGTCACAACTATAGCAGCTCTAGATAAAGCTAAGGAAATGGTAAGCGGGCAGGTTAAGGATGAAGACAGGGAGACTAAAATCCCTGACTCTAGTGAGAACCCCGAAGAAGATGGGGATGGCAACAAAGAGCATGGTGTTCGAGTCGATCACTCTAAATTAGATAAGGACAAAGAAAATTCAGTTGTTCAGAGAGCTTTGTTAGCTGTATTTAATAGAATGGCCACGGCTGGGACAAAGAAAGGTGAAGAAGAAAGAAAAAGACCGTTTTCACATGTTAGGCTACTTGTCTTCCCTGGTCAAGTAGGCCGTTTGTTAGGAAGATCTGGCAGTGTGATGAAACAAATGACATCTGAAAGTGGAGCGGTTATACAAATTCTCCCAAAGAATAACGTGCCTTCTTGTGCATCTTCTTCTGATGACCTGGTTCAGGTACTTGTATTTAGTGCATCCATTCCCTTGTGTGCATATATGTGCGAAATGTACTTGAATATATTTGTCAGTTACAGCATGATGCGATGAATGCCATTTAGGCAAATTTGAGATATAAAGCCATGAGTAAGATCAAGATTTAGGGTTGATGAATTGAGTGTATTTTGACATCTCATTCTCTTTTGCAGATCTCTGGTACTCATGATGCCATCAGGAAAGCTCTTCTATCTGTTTCCCAGAAACTTCTTGAGCGTATTCCTAAGTATCGGGATCCTTTCCCAGTCAACAAGCCTGTTGGCCCGTCGTCTCATTCCTTTGGTGCTCCTCGGCCGGATAGGTTTCCTGTGGTTATAACTTACCGGGTGCTGTGTAATGAGGAAAAGGTGGGTGGTGTAATTGGAAGGGGAGGTTCTATTATCAAGGCTCTTCAACATGAATCTGGCTGTGATATCAAGGTCGTAGCTAGTACAGGCGAAACAGAAGATGGCATCATTACCATATCTGGTCCTGCTGTATGGTTTTGATTCTTTATTTCTTTTGTTTACATCTTTTACATTTAACATTCTCCTTCCTTCCTTGTACTTTTCTTGTAATAAATGTAAGGCGAAAAATGATGTTTGATTTCTATATTTGATGTAGCACCCAGATGATGCAGTGTCTCCCGCACAAGATGGCGTTCTTCGAGTGCAAGCAAGAATATTTAGGTCTGCACCAGTAAGCAAGGATAAAAGCTTGGTTGCAAAACTCCTTGTCTCCTCTCATCAAATAGGATGTCTTCTTGGTAAAAGTGGTTCAGTGATTTCTGAAATGAGAAAGTCAACTGGAGCTTACATCTGCATTCTGAGTAAAAACCAGGTTCCGAAGAATGCATCGGAAAATGAGGAAGTTGTTCAGGTATGCATGACATCCCATCTTATCTTCAGTTCCATCTACTTGATGGAGAGTAGGGCTTTTGTGTAAATGTAACCTTTATTTTTGCTTCTGTTCTATGCAATTCTAGGTTAGAGGAGACCATGGAGCAGTTCAAGAGGCTCTTACAGAGATAACATCAAGGTTGAAGAAGAAGCATTTCCCCCATCCAACAATTAATTTTCCTCCAGTAGGCGGCTTCCATCCACATGATGATCAGCAACCTGCTACCACAAGCACTACTGTGGAGGTTGTTGTTCCAAGCTTCGCTTTCCTGCTATTTACGGAGATGAAGGGGAATGCCTGAGTCAAATTCGTGAGGTATGCATTGCTTTATGCTCAACAAAGCATAAAATAGCATAATTCCATTGAATGATCAATTATGATCATCCAACGATCAAGATCTATAGGCTAGACTGGTTTAGGTTAGGTTCCGTTTGGTATACGGAATTGGAATATATGAAATTCAATTCCAAATCTTTTGTTTGGCAAAACGAAATAATTGATATGGAATTGAATTTTAAAAAATTGAATGTTTGCAGTGTGTGTGTGTGTGAATGTGTGCAGTGCATGTGTAAGTGTGTGCAGCGTGTGTGTAAGTGTGTGTGTGTGAATGTGTGCAGTGTGTGTAATTTAATAAATATTTGGAATTCCACTACTTTTGATATGAAATTCAAATTGCGGAATTGGAGGATTTGGAAACACTGGATTTGAAATGAAAGCTCCAATTGCACACCACCAATTCCGTGTACCATTACTAAAATTAGGATGGTTTTATTTGATCATTCTCCTATTATCCTATATATACATGTATATTTTGGATAGATGAATTGGCTCGTAGGACGAAGTTAGAGCTCACACCTACTGAATTTTTGTTGTGCTTTGTGTTTTCTCTTGTCAGATTTCAGATGCAGAAGTTACCATCACCGATCCTAAAGACGGAGCATCAGAAACCATGATCATAATCTCCGGGACTCCCGAGCAGACTGAGGCTGCACAAAGTCTGATTCAGGCATTTGTAATTTGCGAAATGGAAGCCCTAAATCGTTGTTATATATCATGGTATTCCTTTTGTTCTTCAGAGACAGTTCTATGCTTTTACTATATTATTATGAGTTTATGACCTATCACTAATATGTACTCCACCGTTCCGGATAATTTGTCTCATTTTTCCATTTCAGTCCGCCCCACATAATTTGACCAATTTCACTTTTTACCATTTTTTATAGTGGATCTTATATTCCACTAACTCATTCATACTCACATTTCATTATAAAACTAATACTCTCTCTGTCCCATTAGAAATGAAACGTTTTTCTTTTTGGTCTGTCCCATTAAAAATGAAACGTTTCTAAAAATGGAAACAATACTCTCTACTTTTTCTTCTCTCTTACTTTACTCTCTCTTCATTAACTCACAAAACAACACTACATAAAATCTCGTGCCGAAAAGTAAATGTTGCATATTTAATGGGACAGAGTATGTAAAAGTGAAACTCACATTCCACTAACTTTTTCAACTCATTTTCATTACATTTCTTAAAACTCGTGTTCCTTTTTGTTCTTCAGAGACAGTTCTATGCTTTTACTATATTATTATGAGTTTATGACCTATCACTAATATGTACTCCCTCCGTTCCGGATAATTTGTCCTATTTTTCCATTTCGGTCCGTCCCACATAATTTGGCCTATTTCACTTTTTACCATTTTTGGTAGTGAACCTCATATTCCACTAATTCATTCCTACTCACATTTTATTATTAAACTAATATATAAAAGTAGGACTCACATTCCACTAATTTTTTCAACTCATTTTTCATTACATTTCTTAAAACTCGTGTCCGGTCAAAGTGTGACTAATTATCCGGGACGGAGGGAGTAGTTGTTTTTCAGAATCTACTACATGGATGGTGGTGCAAAGTGATACATACAAATTTACTGAAGTCCAAAACATCAACCCAACCTCTGTTGTTTCAATGCAAATTATCCGAACCGAGCTTCCTATCTGCTCCTGCTTGTTTATCGTGTCTATTTATCTGCTCAATGCAAATTGAAACGCAACGAATTTTAATGCACAATTAGCTAGAAAAATGTTTCCTAAAATAAAAAAGTCAGTACATAATTTTGAGGGACAGGCCAAAATGGAAGTAGTTGTTATTTTTAAAGGACGATAGTTTCTTTTGTGCTACCTGATAGGCTCCGATGAGATGGACAGCGATGCACACGTTGGCAAAGTCGATCAACCAGAAGGACTCGTAGAAGCCGAATCCCGTAAGGAAGTTACCGGGAGCGTCATTTCCGAAGGCGGCGTAGCCGAGGCAGCCGCAGAGGACGTAGAAAAGGGTGGTGGTTGACACACCTACAAGAGAAGCCTTCTTCATCGCCACATTTTCTGGGGGTGGAGATTTCAGCGTGTCCTGTTCGAAGCTCATTTAATGGAATGAATGATAATTATTGAAAATGTGATGAGTAATTAAGATTGAGATAAATTATCCCATATAAAATTGATCGTTTCTTTGACTCGTCTCCCAAAAATTGGCCTCTAGGATTAACCTACTAGTATTTCAAATGATCTTTAAATGAGATATAATTTCGGTTTCTAAATTTCAAATATTGAATAAAATATTCATATTGCGGCACCTCCAAAACCATATAAAAAACAAATTTTAAAAAATATTGAATCTTAATTAAAGACTATTGTATAGGCTGTAAAGTGTGTGGTACATATTTATTTATTTTTGGGTAAAAACACATGACAGTGAATGAGGATATATCTTTAAATTTGTATATTTGCCATTATTGGAAGTACATAACAGATATGAGAGCTACAGGTGACATGTGTCACCTATTTTGTATGTTTCACTTTATAATATTTTTGAACTTCTTCCATATTAAATTTTATTTTTACAAAATAATGTCCCTTAACAAATGTACCATTCACAACCAAAAGAAAAGATAAAGAAACATGAGTCACACAAAATTCAATCATGAAGCCGAATATGTTGAATGTTTTTGACTTATTAACCTCTAGAAATCAATTTAATACATGTGGACAGCACATGAAATTATATAGGTTTGGTAGGTACTATAATGTAATCAAACATCTTGATATTTAGGAGCAAAATTAACGTGAAGAAATGTTATATAGTTACGTAATTAAGTTGGATTGAAATAATTGGGAATGAAAAAGAAACTTGCCTGGATTTCAATCAGGATAGTTGAAAAGGCATAGGCAAAAGCAATGTCTCCAATGGCTTGAAAGCTTTTCCACACCTTTTCTGAGCTGCTTGTGTCCACTCCTACTCTCGTTCCTGTTAGGCCTGTCTCCACATGCCCTCCACCACCTATTTTCCAAAAAAAAAATATCAATTAAATTAATTAATTTTGTATAATAAATTTTGAAATTATGTAGTTTTTGTTAAAACAAATGGTGTCAAGGGATATCGATGAAATTCAAACTTATAAGAGCATCCGCAGCGGTGGCGACGACATTCAAACTTATAAGAGCATCCGCAGCGGTGGCGGTCGTCGCCACCGCCGTCCGTGCCAGCGGCAAGGAGAAGGGTCGCCGCCGCTGCGCTCGCGCCGCTGGCACGGCGCTGCTCGATGTATCGAGCACGTCCGTGCCAGCGGACGCACACGTGGCGGCACGGGATTGGGCAACGGCGTAGCCGTTGCATTCAAATTTTTTTTTAAAAAATCGGTATTTAATTATAAATAATGCTAAAAAATAAAAAAAAATTTCCAAATCCCAAAAATATGGTCGTTTTTTTCCAGTTTTTTCTGATTTTTTTTTATTTTTTATTTCCCAAAATCATCTACAAATACACACATTCATCACTCATTTATCACATCAATTCATCTCTCATTCATCTCTCATTCATAATTCTTATACAAACTATCAACACATTCAACCTTCACTCAAAACATCAAATGGATTTCACTCATCTCATGGCGGAAGCGGAGCGCGAAGAACAAGAATACTACGAACAACATCGTGCCGAGGGCGACTAGCTTCTACGACGAGGACGAAGCCGGAAGCTCAACAGCGAGGTCTCCCCCACGCCGAGGCGAGCATACGACGGTTGGCCAGAGGATCGAGACAAGACACACAATGCGCGATACTCGAATCCACAATCAACTACAAGAAGACCTAATCAACCACATGTGGACGAAATTCGGCAACGAGTAGTGGTTTTTTTAATTTTTAGGATTTTAATTATGTAATGTTTAATTTTATTTATCATTTGTAATATTTATTGTGGTTTTTAAATGAATTTTAATATTATGGAAATGTTATTGTTTAATTGAATTTTAAATTAATTGTGCTCGTCCTTGCGGAAGAGCACAGTTGTGGGTGTTGTGCTCTTGCCAGAGAGCAGGCATGAATAGTACCGCCCGGGCCCACAACCGTGCCGCTGGCAAGAGCACGGTTGTGGATGCTCTAATCTCTCAGTTATAGCCGGTCACATTTAGTTAGGATAGAAGAATGATTTTGACCATGCTAATGTTCTATTATTAGGATGTTTCTAATAGGCTAGTGGCGGATCCAGAATATGATTTTGGTGCACATATTTGCTAGGGTGAAAATGGTTTCATTTGTATGACGTCTTCTTTAATTATTTCTACAAATCAAGGCAGCCATAACGTTTTCAGCCGACTCTTAAGGGAAAATTATGACCTCTTAACTGCTTCTCAAATAATTAGTCACGGCCGATTCAAATTCATAATCGTAAATTAGCCATCATAGAGTGACTCGAGGTACATTTTGTTGGTTTCTGGGGATTACAAGAGATAACAAAACCGGGCGTAATACAACCCAAAAGAAGAAATACAGAAGATGAAACTGAACTACAAAGAAAATTACAGAATTCGAAACAGTAACCGTGAACTAAGTTTAGCCGAGTCGAGGAGGCCTCTTCCCGCAAGACGAGATACGCCCCGGTAGTGCTCTTCGGTTTGGCGTGTCGTCCCCAAAGGTAAAACGGCTACGTCTCTATTGATGCAGCACCGCAATCAGTAGAGCTCCGGCGAACGGGGTGGAGGAGAGAGCAGAGCTTCGACAGAAAGACAATGCAGAGAGAGGGAGAGAGATTATGATGCAGAATGCTTGTATGTGTGTCTCCTAATGCAGTGGTATGGCTAGCCTATTTATAGGCCAAGCCACCATGCAGGGTCAACCAGCCATTGAAGGCTCATCATGGCAATTCGTAACCGACGTCGGTTACAGGCGTGTGGCTGGAGTGTGCCACCCGTGTGTGGAGCGTGTGGATTTCTCACGTGGCAGCCGTGACTGTGCCTCGCTTGACGACGTGTCAAGCCACTTGGATTGCTGACTCGGCGGTGGTCTAAAAAGAATAGTTTGGCCCAAGCACCAAGCCCAAAGACCACCCAAGCACCAAGCCCAAAGACCACCCAAAGACCAATTGCCAAGATCAAGATCGAGATCGAGATCGGGATCGGCATCGGGATCGGGATCGGGATCGGGATCGGGCCCGGGCCAGAGGCCCGCGGCCCGCGTGTGCGCGCGTGTGGGCATTTTCACCCATCTTGGTCCACTATAATTATTAAGTAACATAAAGTCACTTAATTTATACACATTAAAAGATGTGTTAATCCTCCAATGTGGGATAATTAACACTAGTTAATTATTCCCTAATCTCCAACTCCAAGCTTTAATTAAAAGTTAATTATGCCCAACTTTAATCCACTATTTCTCACTCACCGGAAATCGGATTTGAGAAAGTGAATATACTACATTTATCTACGTAAAATGTAGATCGACACTATATCATTTAATTTCACAAAATTAAATGTCTCGTCACATTTATTATTTGGTCAAAATCCATTGACCGGGCATATTTAATCCATGATTTTTACAATCTCCCACATGAGTGGAAATAGCCAAATGCATATGCATGCAGACACAAGCTCAACCCTCGAGAGATACATATAAGCATAAGGATAGGTAGTTGTTGACTTTGAACCCTCCATAGTCGACACCATCGGATACACAGGCGGCTTAGTAGCGCGATGCTTTGAACTAATCTCCTACGGCGTGCACCGAGACAATGGTGTTAACGCTTAAACACCTCAACCTCATCCGTTCTCACGTTTTGTGTCCATTGCGGTCTTGGACACCACTTTGGATTCATAAGTGCGTTTTATGAAGCGACCACACTTCGCACTTACATAGGTGATTCTTAGTCAAGTACCTTGACATACTTGGTCTCTTTGAGAATTCCATCTCTTTGAGATCCTTAAAAACCATTAAAAGTCATAGACTTAACCTTTACCACTAGGCAAGTTCTCCAACACTCTATTGCTCTCTAGGGAATAGATATAGTTTGAGGGTTTTTCCATGAACTCTCATAGCTTAGTTGTCCCTTTGAACCAAGTTCTTGGGATCTCCAGTCATCATGGTTGGGTTACCACTATGACAATTCTTTAGTTTGTGGATTTCAAACTCATTCCCTCTAGCAACTTATTCATTTGATCACGGTTTAACCCTTTGGTTAGCGGATCCGCTAGATTATCTATTGACTTCACATAGTCAATTGTAATCACGCCAGTTGTGATCAAATGTCTCACGGTGTTATGTCGTCGACGTATATGTCGAGACTTACCGTTATAGAAACCATTGTTTGCCCTTCCAATAGCCGTTTGGCTATCGCAGTGGATTAGCACTGGTGGCACTGGCTTAGACCAACATGGAATATCTTCAAGTAAGTTCTTAAGCCACTCGGCTTCCTCACCCGCCTTATCTAAGGCAATGAACTCCGATTCCATTGTTGATCGGGCTATACATGTCTGTTTTGTGGATTTCCACGATACAGCACCACCCCCAATAGTAAAGACGTATCCACTTGTTGAAAGTGAGTCTCTATTATTGGATATCCAATTGGCATCAAGTACCGGGGGTATCTCGAGAAGTGTAACCCAAGATTTTGAGTATGTTTTAAATATCTCAAAACCCTCACAAGAGCTCTCCAATGCTCTTTGCTTGGATTGCTCGTGTAACGACTCAACTTGTTCACGGCACAAGCAATGTCGAGTCGAGTGCAATTAGTTAAATACATAATGCACCCGGTGACCCGTGCATACTCTTCTTGTGCAACGGGCTCGCCTTTGTTTTTGCTCAAGTGAACGTCGAGTTCAATTGGAGTCTTAACCGGCGCGCCATCATAGGCTTTGAATTTATTCAATATCTTCTCAACATAATGTGATTGTGTTAAGATGATTCCATCATTCGTCCTTATAATCTTCATTCCAAGGATTACATCGGCTAGACTCATGTCTTTCATGTCAATGTTTCTCTTTAACATGACCTTTGTATCGTTAATTACTTGAGTGTTGCTACCCAAGATTAACATATCATCAACGTAGAGACACACTATAACATGACCGTTATTAGTGCTCTTGATGTAGACACATTTGTCGCACTCGTTGATTTTAAACCCGTTTGATAACATCACATTATCAAACTTCAAGTGCCATTGCAATGGCGCTTGTTTCAATCCATATAGGGACTTTACGAGCTTGCATACATTTTTCTCTTGTTCAGGTACTACAAACCCTTCGGGTATAGATTTCATCTTCTAGTTCACCATTTAGAAACGCGGTCTTTACATCCATTTGATGAATTTCAAGATTGTGCAATGCAGCAATAGCGAGAAGCACTCGTATAGATGTAATCCTTGTTACAGGTGAATAGGTATCGAAGAAGTCATGTCCTTCCTTTTGTTTAAAACCCTTTACTACTAGTCGGGCTTTAAATTTATCCACTGTTCCATCGGCCTTAAATTTCCTTTTAAGTACCCATTTGCAACCTAGAGGTTTCGCACCTTCAGGTAGATCTACCAACACCCAAGTGTGGTTTAGCAAAATTGAATCAATTTCGCTTTGAACAGCTTCTCTCCAATGCAGCCCGTCTGGGTCAGAAAAGGCTACTTTTATCGATGTTGGTTTTTCATCCAACATGAAAGCAATGTAGTCAGGACCAAATGTTTTTGGTGTTCTGACTCTATTACCACGTCTTAGTACTGTATCTTTTGGATCGGGTCTTGCACGCTTGCGCGATTCAGGTTCCTCATCCGCTGATTTAGAACTAGTGGTTTCACCCTCCACTGGTTTAGAACTAGTGGCTTCTTCCTCAATTCTTGTCTCAGAATTGGTTACGACTTTTTCTGTCTTTGCAAGGAAAAGTATTTTCGAGAAATACGGCATTCCTTGACTCAATTGTTGTCCCTACTGTTATAGTCGATATTTCAGACTTGTGAACAACAAATCGATATGCACTACTGTTAAGTGCATATCCAATGAAGATGCAATCAACCGGTTTAGGTCCGATTGTAACTTCTTTGGGCGGAGGAACCATCACCTTTGCCAAACACCCCCACACTTTGAGGTATTTGTAGGATGACTTCCTTCCCTTCCACAACTCATAAGGAGTAACATCTTTTCCTTTGAGATGGATCTTATTCAAGATATAGTTAGCTGTCAAAACAGCTTCCCCCCACATGTTATGTGGTAATCCTGAAGTTAGAAGCAGTGCATTCATCATCTCTTTTAGAGTTCGATTTTTGCGTTCTGCAACACCATTAGATTGTGGTGAATATGGAGCAGTTGTTTGATGAATTATACCACTTGCGTTGCATAACTCCTCAAACGGGGCTACATATTCGCCTCCTCTATCGCTTCGAATCATTTTGATTTTACAACCAAGTTGATTCTCAACCTCGTTCTTATAATTTTTGAACGCTTCTATTGCTTCATTTTTACTTCTTAAAAGTTTAAATGTAGCAATACCTTGTGCAATCATCTATGAAAGTGATAAAGTACTTTTCACCACCTCTAGTTTGCACCATCTTTAAATCACATACATCCGTGTGAATTAATTCAAGGGGTTTTGTGCTTCGTTCAACCGAATGAAACGGCAACTTAGTCATTTTTGCTTCAAGACAAATTTCACATTTATCTTGATTATCCACTTCATTAGCCTTTAGTAAATCTAAATTTACAAATCTTTTAATGGCTTTTGAATTTACATGTCTCAATCTACAATGCCACAAATTTGAAGACTCGGTCAAATAAGAGGAAGTAGATGCTTTATTCTTATTAGCCAATGGCTTTGGAACACGCAGTGTTGCTACACTAAGCTTGAAAAGTCCATCGGTTACATAACCTTTTCCGAGGGACTTCCCAAACTTATACAATGCAAACCTATCGGATTCAAATACAAGTTTAAAACCCTTATTCACTAGTATTGATCCTGAAACTAGGTTCTTCCGGATGTCCGGAACGTGCAGCGCATCCTTTAAGGTGATTGAGACGACAGACGTCATCTTGAGGATTACATCACCAACTCCGAGGATTTCAGACGAGGCTTGATTCCCCATGTTTATCTTTCTCCCTTCAACGTTGTTGTAGGTGGAGAACATACTTCTATCTGCGCAGACGTGTGCAGTAGCGCCGATATCAATATACCAGCCACCCTTGTTATTGTTAACAAGGTTGACCTCTTCAGTGACCACAGCAATGAGGTCGTTATCATCCCAGTCCTTGAACTCCTTCTCAACGACGTGGGCAGCCGGCTTCTTCTTCTTGCTGCGGCAGTCTTTAGCAAAGTGGCCTGGTTTGCCACACTTGTAACAGTCGCCTTCAAACTTCTTTGAAGGCTGCTTTCCCTTCCCTTTGTCGTTTGGACGGTTTGGGCGAGGGCGTTTGTTGGAGGGACCGCCCCGCTCCAACAGGTTGGCTTTGGCTTCATTTGGGGTGAATCCCTTAGCCTTTTGGTCGCTTTTGCGCACATCTGCCTCAATGCGCAACTTCACGATCAAGTCTTCAAAGGTCATCTGCTTTCGCTTGTGCTTGAGATAACTCTTGAAGTCCTTCCAACTTGGAGGGAGTTTGTCAATGATCGTGCACCTTAGGAACTTATCGGGCAAGGTCATCCCTTCAGCCACTAATGAGTGGATGATCATTTGGAGCTCTTGGACTTGCTCCATGATGGGTCGAGAGTCGACCATTTTGTAGTCCATAAACTTGGACGCTACGACCTGTTCAGTCCCTGCAGCATTATCTATGCTATATTTCTTTTCTAGGCTTTCCCACATTTGTTTAGATGTGGTTACATTGGAGTATACATTGTACAAACTATCATCTAATGCACTTAGAATGAAATTTTTACAAAGATAATCTTCTTTCCTCCAAGCTTCGTAGTCTGCCATGGCAATGGGGGCTGTGGTTGTGGCTGCATTGCAGGTGTTGTGGGAAATACATTAGTAGTAGTAGTAGTACTATTAGTGATTGGGGTTGGGATTTGTATTGGAATTGGGATGTTGTTTTGGTCGGTGAGTTTCTGCAAAAAGGCGATCACTGCGGCGTCTTTCTCCGCGGCGATCGACCTTTTCTGGGCCAGGAAATCGTGCTCGCGGTTCATCCTGGCCATCTCCTGCATCCGCCACGCCTCCTCCCGCACCACGCGTTCGTGCTCGCGGCGCTCCAGCGTGTCGAGGAACTTCCGCTGCAAATCCACCTGCTTGTGAACCACATCCGTCATCAGTCTCTGGAAGAAATCCTTCCATTTCCTCCAAGTTTTCAAGATCCCTTTCTGCTTGCAGTCTATATGCATTTACCAAATGCTGAACCCTTTCTAGTTCAGCCATCCGATCGCCGTACCGTTTCTGTAAAGTGTGCTCAAGATCCTTCCGCTTCTGAACCTCTTCCCTGAGGTTGCTGATCCTGTATGTTGCCGCCAGAGTTTCTTGCTTACTCAAAGCTTGGGAACATTCTAGCTTGAAGGTTGTCTCCACTTGTGCCCAAAGTTTGTTACACCTCATCTGATCAGTCAGAAACAATCTAAGTTAGAAATCGGATATCCAACACAATTAAACCTAAATGCAAACCAAGAATAAGAAAAAGATACTGAAATCTGAACACCAATGCAAACAAGCTATAGATAGTGATTTCCATTCATGCATCATGCGACCGATACTGTCCGATCAACAAATATCATAAACCCTCTCATGACTGTCAGCTACTAGAGTTTCTGTATATTTAGGCAGATAGAGAGTATGGAAATTCATTTTATATACGTATATTTTTTTTTTCAAAGTTCAACGGCCGAAGGGAAATTACACTGCACAAATGAATTCAGAAAGCAAATCATGAAGAAGATCATACCTGATAACCATTAGTTAGAACTTTAATCTTCTGCTCATGCCGTTGTGCTTTTTTAGTCTCATTGTCCATCTTCTTCTTCACATGTTCAAATTCATTCTGCAGGGAGGCAAGTTTCTCCGCATGGGTGGCAACACTTGCTAGACCGAAGCCATCACGTGTAGGGAAGTACATCATATCATCTAAGCATGTTTTATGTGCTTCCACATAGCCTTCAAAAGATTCATTCTCATGGCCCATAGCAACACGCAGATATTGGACCTCATCTTCTATTAGTTTATCTGCCTGCATAATCAGATAATCTTACTTGAGTGCAATTCAATTTGTTTTAAGTTATACACAACAAGGAAGGACTTGAGAGTGACAAAGATATGAATGAAAGACCCAGAAGAAAACCACCTCTATACAAAAATAATTTCAAATTGCTTACAAGAAAATCAATATAAACTTAGTAAGAAGTATATGAAACGATTTTTCATCTCCAGAAAGCCGTCAAGTCATCAACATAGTATAACATAATTCTGCAAACTTACATAAATAAATCAATCAAACATTTAAAAATTGCCACAGCAGCATAATAGCAAACATATCACAAGGATCTTTAAGTATCTAAGCATTAAAACAGAAACGTGAGATCAGTTTGTGCCACACAAAAGGTGTTATTTCAATGATTTAATTAACTTATTAGATAATAAAAAGCAAAATATTCACAACAGTAATTTTAACAAATGTTCTTGCATAGAAAGCAAAAAAATCTCCAAAGTCAACTCGAAACCCCAACAAAATTCAAAGTGCACCAGAAAATATATCAAATATACGATTTGAACTGCATACATACCTCTTTCAGCTCATCTTCTTCGAACTCATCAATTGTTGGCACATCTACAGAATTCCCTTTTGCAGCACGTTTTCCACCTTTCTTCTTCTCCTTGGTTGCTTTCTCATCCAGGGGATATTTTACATTATCATGCTCCAGTAAAGATAAAAGCTATTTTCTTACTAATTCATCAGCCTGCTCAACTAAAGTTAATGGAACAACGGAACTCTTGTCTTCATCAGCTCTCATCAAAGTGTTTCTAATGAGGTCCAACGAAGCCACAGTAGGTCTTGGCAGCTCCCTCTGCAGTACTTTTGACCTTTTCTTGAGTAATGCTTGTTGCCTTGCTTCTTCCTAGGCCTTCTCTCTAGCAATTCTATCTGACATGTCTTCCTCGATCTTCTCTTCAGGTTCTTCATCCTCTTCAGCAAATGGTTGAATAACTATCTGGTAGTCATTCTTGGGTTGTGGGAGATTTTTCAGACTAAAAATGAGTTCCTTTTTTGAATCAGACTGTCTCAGTTTGGAACTGTCATGCATATCAATATCTTCATTTATGCGCAACTCATCCCTCATTGAAGTTCCTTTAGGAGTCAAACCAACAGCATATACATCACGTGTGGGTGTCATCCCGATTCTGGGAGTGAGACCTGGGCCTCCAGGAGTAGCAGACGGAGTCATTAGAGGATTTGGTGTTGCAATATCCTTTTTCTTCGGAGTCACCCCAGAAAAGTCTGAAGGGTGCAGCATCGGATTATCACCACCAAGCAATGGAGTCTAAGACAAAGTCAATCTCCGCTGGTTCTCTGCTTCCATCATAATAGCATCCTGTTTGCCTGCAGGAGTCCTTTGAAGGGTTCTCCCTGGAGTGAAGCCATGTCTCGGAGTCTGGGCATAACTTGCAAGAAGAGCACGTGTTGCAGCATTTCCTTCTGTAAGTTCTTCATTTCCAAGAAGATCACTAGCACTTCCCATCTTAGCAATTGCCTCCAACTCATGGTCAGGAATCTGTGGGGCTGGGAGATTTAACCTGGACCTTTTTCGAACTGGCTCAGGATCATTGAGTTTATTTGCTTGCAAAACTGCAGACGGAGCATCCTGCCTCTCTGTTATTTTATTTCTTGCGATGTCCTGCTTTCTCAATCGAGCTTCTTTGTCAACTCTTCTTTCACCTTCCAACTCCTCAATCGTTGTTGGAAACTTGACTAATTCAGCAGGCCGATCTTCATCAGCAATATCATAAAAGCCAGGTGGAGGTTTCTTTTCAAAAGGAATTTCAGCATTGTAAGAAATTCCCCATCTCTTTCTCTTCTTATGGCGAAGATTAATTCCAGCAGCTTTAAGCTCTCTTCTTTTCTGCAATGAAGCAAGCCTCCGAGCCTCTTCAAGCTGTTTCTCTCGGGCTTTCCTTTTTGCCTTCTTACCTTTAGTGTTGGCTAACCGAGCCCGAGCTTCAGACAGCATCTCCTTTTCATCTTCATCCATATCTACAGGATCAGGACGAGCAGGCTTCGATTCCGGATTAGGATCAATCTCTCCAGGGCGCAATTTTCTCGGGTCATCAGCAGGTTCATAGTTCTCATCCTTGGCTCAGGCTGCATCCAAAAGCTTTTCATATCTCTCCAAGCAATGTGATGGAGTACGCCCAACAATAGGGGCAATTGTCCTCCATTGCGTAGGCATCAGTTTCGCCAAATGCAATAACTTCTCATCTTCTTCTCGGGTCCACTCAGTCTGCAATGCCATGGAAGGAAGTGGTTCAGTTCCGAATCACAAATGATGAAAGCTATCGACATGATAAAGATGAAACTATAACATTCAAGAACATTTCTTATGCACAAATTGTATACTACAGTACAAGATTCCTAAATTGGTTTTCCACATGAAATATTTCTATTGAATGTGCAACATCTGAAACAGATAATATAACATAACCAACAGATTATGAAGGATCAATGAACCCTAAAATCACATCAAAAATTAAATAAAAAAAATGAACATATCAGAATATTGCAGCATACCTTTTTGATTGAGGGATCCAGCCACTCATACCAGCGGGCCTTGCACTGTTTGGCCAACTTCCTGACCAACAGAGAAGAAATTATGGCCCATTGATTCTTCCCATATTTCATAACAGAAGCCTTGAGAATTTTATCTTCCGTGTTCTTCCACACACCTCCCTTTATCATAATCCTCATTTTTCCGGTGAAATTTTACTACAATGGACTAATACGAAAAATCAAAGGGTTTGTTTAATTCTCCTATCAAGTTACTCTCTCAATTCTCTCAATCCAAGACTCAAGTCAGATTATTTCGTCAAGTTTCTGCGAAAATCAAACGCTCTCAATTCAAGTTTATAAGCTAATTAGTTGGGTAATAATTAATTGGATTCTCTTCACGGTTACAATTATGAGAATCATAATTACAGTTTATATTACTATTATTTATTTTTAATTAGTTATTTACAACACTTATGTAACGGAGAAATAGAATCTAATTTAATAATAATTCCGTGCAAAATAGTTGTTTTTGTAAAGAAAAATATAACAAAATAGGTCTTTCATCATGAATTTAATTAGCCAATTTATTCATATTTTTTCTCAAATAAATAAATTATATATATTTTTTAAGCATTTAATATAATTTTATCAATAATACTTTAGCCAATAACAAGTTTGTCAATAGTACTCCTACTAATTAAATGTTTATAGGTTAAAACGGTTACTTTAAAAAAATAAGTAGTTTTTTTATGGTGTTCTTTTAATTTTTTAATTCAACATTTACTTCTATGAATTTTTTCAAATAAAAGTCTATATAACAGTTTGTGAATTTTTTAAACGCGCTAGAGTTTGTGAGGTATTATGATATATGACATTTACCTGTAATCTATGTAGGCTGTAGCTGTAAAAATTCCATAGAATAATAAACTGGAGATAACAGAAGAATCAATACAGTCCTTTTTTTTGGCAGAGCTTCTGAAATCTTACTTCAAATTAGAGTAAAAAAAAATAAATATGAGTGATTAAGACACCTAAAATGTGACAGAATTGCAGCAAATAATAAAAAACTTATGACATAAATTTTCACTGCTTTAATACCAAATGCAGGTGCATTGCATTGCATATATCAACCACACTGAAATTTTAGTTGGAGACCTAAAACTTACTTACTTTCATAACACTCCTTAATGAGACATTATGTGCAAGAAGATGCATACACAGACACACACACACACATATATACATTTTGTGTGTGTTTTGGGTAGCAGAGTCATAACTGTTCACAGTAGGTTTGGCTAACCTTTAGCAATGAATGTCCGGAACCATACCGATGAATATGAAGTTCAAGAACCAAAATCAAAGCATTAGCTCGACACCTCAAAATGTACTAATTGTATGCGAAAAGGGAAGATTCGAGGAGGGCACGAAACATGTTCTTGGATCTTGTTTGCAGCAAAATTTCCACATAACAAAGGATCATGTGATATTGAATTGAAAGAAACTGGCTAGACGAGCTAAGCAAGGCGTTTCTTACCTTAGACATCAAGACGTTCATACAACAAGCACAAGGAATTCAAATGCAAGCTGAGGAGCATAATATTTAACATGAATCATCATATGATCAAATATATATGCAAGATTGGTGATCTGATCAAACTTAAATGTCACATTATTTGGTTGGCAGATGAATTGCACTTAATATGTGAAATTCGAATAAACCTACTGCGACTTCATCGACAATAAAGACTGCACAAGGCATCAAAATACACCGGGGGGAAACTGACCACGTTTGTTGTTCCATCAGCAAAAGACAGACGATGTGAACCAGCTCCGTTCTCCTCTGTGATCCGTCAAACCACAGAGAAAAATCAAAGTATCCTTCTGTTTGAAACTATAACACCAAATACCAAAAAAACCAACAAACTTGCTCATTGACATAACACCAATAAAGGGGAAAAATTGGAATCTTTGTTAATTCACTATTGTTTCAAATACTATCAAACTGAAGATAAAGCTCAAGCCTTTTTATGAATCATCTCACAACAAATGACACCTAAATGAAAACGTTTACAATTAGATTTATATTTGTTGGAAAGCAGCAAGCACCTTTCTTTACTCAAAAAGGTAAAGAAACTAAAAGAAAACTCGCCACTAATCAAAGCCCAAAACATCATTATTAAAAAGGATATAGCTAACATAACCAACCAACCAAAAGAATTAGGAAAAGGGAAATGAAAAAAAGAAAGCATAAACTAGATACCATCATCATCAATTAGTCATTATCATAATTTCAATTCAAGTACAGTACAATTATCTTTTTTTCTTGACTTACAAAAGATAAATACACAAAATCTATGTATACCACCAAATTCCAAAATGCTCCATTTCCAATATCTTCCACTCTGCATTGGCAAAACCTCCTATCTCCTCATCAGCTCTCTCCAGGAAAAATGCTAAAATTTCCAAATGAACTCTTTTCTCATAATAGGTTAGCCAAAAAACTTTAAAATAGGAAAAATAAATATAAAAAATACAGAAGAAAGAGGTCTAATAATTATAAAGAGTCTCCTTTTTTTCCTTTTCCAATATTTTAGAGAACAAAAACACTGTAAAAAATATGCCTGGCTCCAACCTGTCTGCCTTCAACCAACAAAAAGCAAAAAAAGGGCAACATTTCTTTCTCCCTTTTTCTCTGATGGAGAAGAACAAACCACATTGCCCTCCCCCTCACCAATGAAAACCCCATAACCACCTCAGATTCACAGTGTTACAGTCTTCCTCCAAAAGGGCAACTTCGTCATTCCACCCCACCACCACCCTCCACCCAAGAACCACCATCCCACCACCTTCCATTCTTATTCAGCAAATGGGCTTCAAGATTTTCCTTCTCTCTCACTCCACAAACTGTAAAAATCTAGTCTTTTTCTTTTCCTCTATCTTTGAAATGCTAGAGAGAGAAAGATTGGATTTTGATTGGTTTCCCAGAGCTAAGTGTAAATGTCAAAACTGTGTGTGTGTGTGTGTGTGTTGGGATTGGAGAATCAAGAATGGGTGGATTGAGTAGTTTAAAGAAATGGGGGTAGGCCGGTGAAAGGCCATTTTCAACTCTCTCTTTGTTCCCTTTTTCCTAACTCTCTCCATTTTGTCTCTCTCTTTTGATAGTATTTAGTTTGTTACGAATCATTATATTCCTATATTGTAAAAATTTATTCCTCCCATTATTAATGACCTTTAATTCGTACACCCACATAATTTTATTTTACTTTCTAACTTTTTCAATTACTTTCTTCCACAATTATTTGATGATCAAGTATAACTCATGTGTCCCTCTAAAAAAAAGTACTAACTCATGTATCAATGCTTCAACCTAAATTTAAGACTTTTGTAGTTAAACACTTATTATACTTTTATCACTAGTAAAGGTAACTCCTAGAGTTCAAAATTAATTACAATAGGAAATTAGTTGGTAGGTTAATAAACTTAATATTTTGGACATGGACAGTAATGCAATTCATTATGAAACTTTTCTCTTCCTACTTTATTCTACTAATGAGAGATATAAATAATACTTAAGAAATTAGTGATGTCTCTCGTTAGTAAAATAAAATAAAAGGAAAAAAAATACTCCATAAAATGAATCGTATTATTGGAATAATACTACTCCCTCCGTCGCCTATAATTTACCACCATTTGACCCGGCACGGGTTTTAAGAAATGTAATAGAAAGTGGGTTGAAAAAGTTAGTGGTATGTGGATCCTAATTTTATATATTAGTTTTATAATAAAATGTGAGTGAGAATAATTTAGTGGAATATGAGGTCCACTACAAAAAATGGTAAAAGTTAAAAGTGATAAATTTTTAGGGAATGACGGAAATGGAAATAAGTGACAAATTTTCAGGGACGATGGAGTATAAAAGAATGTAAACATGTTGTTTTATATTTAACCCATACAAAAAAAAATTCATAAATCAACTAATGTATCTGTGAGTGTGTATCAATGCATGATAAATTATTTATTGCCATTATTAAATATAAATAGTATATTTATTATGACATCTTGAATATCCAAAATTGATTAAATTTTTAAAATTTAATACTCCCTCTGTACCAAAAAATTATGTGCACTTTTCATTTTCGTATGTCCCATAAAAATATGGGGATTTCCATTTATGGAAGTTATCCCAATTTATTACTCCTATTAACCAAATTATTTACAACTTATACCATTATTAAAAAACTAATCTATACATATATAAAAGTTGAGTTTTGGGGGCATTTTGGGGATACAAATTTTGGTCCATAATAACGTTTATTAAATTTTTTATATTTATTTCTTTCTCTTGATGCCTCGGTTATTATAGAGGCTCTACTTAATAATTCATATTATTAATAAAATTACTAATAATAAGTAGTAATGTGGCAGTTACAAAGTTAATCTCTAATTCGTGTAACCCCAATTACATGGTGATATGTAGTTCTTATTATTGAAATAATGAGATTAATTCACAATTATTAAAAATATGTAACTACCAAAAAATTATAATCCTTTATGAAGGAAACTTGCCTGCCACATTTATCACTTTAATCAGTGTAACCGCCTATTCTATTTCTGGATGAAATATAATTAGTGTATGAGACTGAATTGATTTAAATGGTGTTTATAATCGGTGAATTGTAACAGTAATTGAATTAATTTTTTGGTAGGCCAATCAAAATATTTAAATTTTACAATACAATCCTAAACTTATAAATATTTACAATAAAATCAAAACTATTTTTATAGGATGTAGGGAGTATAAAAATATATCATAGTAGCAACAGATTAACAATGGACATTGATAATTTGAGATTTTGAGGGCACCCGGTAAAACATTCAATTCACCTAAAAAGCATAACTTTTATAATGATTACTGTACCTTACTTTGATTCAAATAATCATTTATAGTACAAACAGAAAAGGAAAAAATATAAGAAAATTGAGCATTAAATTAATCATTAATTTATTATTTTTATTTTTATTAAAATTATATATTTTTTTATGGCTAAACACAATATAACTACAAAACTTTATTATATATTTATTGTCATTTTGGTTCCTCTAAAAAAATAGTCCCTTTTAATTTAGAGTGATGCTAAATGGCCATAATGTGGCCGGCCATAAAAAGTTAATTTAGTCCATTTACATGTATAAAAAAATTAGAATTATCGATATAAACTTATATGTGTGTGAATGGATTTGTGAGTTGATACTTATCTTTGAATTCCATTACGTAAAACACATTAATATCACGAATTAGTGTATACGTTGAGAAACAATCAAGAAATGACAGTCGTAATAAGTTGAGCAAAAACTACGAAAGAGTAACACTAACATGTTGAGCAACAAATAATGAAGATGATATAAAAGTAAAATCAAGTTGTATTAAACCAAAAATTCAAAAAAAAATCAATTTTTTATGTTATTTAATTAATTTATGGCCGGCCATAATGTGGCCGCATAGCTTTATTCTTTAATTTATAGTAGCTATATTAAAATGATGAGTATTTATTAACTCTGGTCACTTATAATATATTTTGAAATAATCACAAAGTAAAATTGGAGGGATAATTTTATTGATATTTGGCTTAGTTTTTGGTCATGATGAGTATTTTTAAAGTCAAGGGTTTAGGATTTAGGTTTCGAGGTTTGGGTTTTTAGTGTATAGGATCACTATATTGCAATGAAATTAAGCTCGATAATTTATAATTTCTACTGAATACCTATTTTATGCAAGGAATGTAAATACAATTAAGAAAATTATTAAATTTTAATTTCAGTAACTGTCATAT